>NC_137799.1:97346410-97946410 GCF_963383645.1 Muscardinus avellanarius
AGCCCACAGTGTTCTTAACTGGTGTGCACAGCTTTCCATTCTGAATACAGACACACGATACACACTGCACAACATCGTGTTTTTTGGGGGGGTGGTACCGGTGATTGAGCCAAGGGCATTGTACCACCAGGTTACACCTCCATCCCTTTTTATTTTTTATTTTGAAACAATATCTCACTAAATTGTAGAGGGTCTCACTAACACCAACACTCGCCTCCAACCTGCGACCCACCCCAGCCTCCCAAGTCCTGGGACTACAAATGGGCACCATCGTGCCTGGCTGCCCAACATCATTTTTATTTGCGTGTATGACATTCTATTCGATTAGATAGGAGAAAAACAATGACATTTTAAAAATTAGGTTTTGTTTCACGAACAAAGGAGAAGGAAATTAGCAAAAATAAAGTTGCATTCTACCTTAATAACTGAGTAGCTAACACACATTCATCTTTGCCACCTAAATAATCTGATATTATCTAGAAAGTATGACATGAAATATTTTAAATAATGCATTTAATTTTTACCTCATGCTTATTTAAAATATCCTATGTATGAGCATCTTAAAGAGATGAATATAAGTTATAAACCAGCAGCTTTATGAAAAAATAAAATTGATAAATAAAAGAACCTCCCTTAAGTATTTTGCAAATAAGAAACAAAGACATTTCAAATCAGGAGAGAAAAAGACTTTTGTGAAAGATGTCCCTATATAATGTTCGCTTATTCTGACATAATTGAATATATTCATTTATGTAGGTAAATGTCATACCAAAATATAAAATTAACACCTGAAAATGATGAAGACTTTCGATCCCTGGTATCAATTTAAAGGAAAGATCAACCAGTGGCATGTTGACCTACGGGAAAGAACCCACTGGAAGAAGCTGAAAAACACAGATGGCTCACAGAAGAAGCCGGGGGTTGGAGCGAGAGCCCTGCTTCCTCAGAGCCCGAGGACCAGGCCAGCAGCACCGGCCTGGCCCGCACCGGCCTGGCCTGGACCTATGAGGAAGGCCGGGGGTGGGGAGCAGGAGATGAAATCTGAGAAATACAGGCCATCATAGGGAAAGGGAAGGGCCACATTCCTGGCATGTTAAGGAGGACATTTTTACATTGACTGACTTTCCTACATTTACTCTCCTAAGTGTATATTGAAAACACATTTCCAAACACTTAAAGCATGTTAGAAAAAAAAGTCTCGTTGGCTCTGAGCACTTAGCATGGAGTCTGAAACCATTACTAATCTGCCCCGGAGGCAGCTCCCACAGGAGCCAGGGAGCTGGGCTGCAGACAGGCCCTCCCCGCTGTACATGTTAACCCTGCACACTGTTCCCTTCCGCTGACCTTCCGAGGAGCAAACTCCTTCCCCAGCACGCCCAGACACTGATAGGGCACACGGGCTCCTTCTCAAGAGACAGCCTAACACAGGCCAAGACCAACCATCGTACCGTTAATGGGTGGAGGAACGCTCACCCCGTGCGGCTTAAAGCCATAAATACAGCAGAGTGTTGTGGCACACCTCAGACAGGAGACGGGGCCAGCCTCAGCAACCTAGAGAGATCCTGTTCCAAAATAATAATGAAAAAAAAAAAAAAAGACTGGGGATGTAGATCAGGGGCATTCTTGCCCCTAGGCTCAACCCCCACTCTCCCCAAAATAAAAATAAATAAGATAAAGCTATAAATACCACGGCCATTCAGTAAAACCTCAGAGTACATTTTCAAGATGGCTTCAATCTGTGCTTTCCTGGACTATAATTAGCCCCCAGTAAATGTAATTTTTGTTGTTCTTCACTAGGTTGACAGGCAAAACCTAAAAAGGATATGGGCGTCATTTCACAAAATAGACTTAGGGAATTGTTTCTTTGCAAGAGGAAATATTAAATCTAAGTAGCCTTAAGGTAAGCATAGCCAGTTGTCAAACGAGAATGATCCCATAGCAAATAGTCCAAAAATTAGGAGTATCATTCAACAAATGTCATGGTTAAAAACACAAGTAGGATGGCTTGCTCTTCTGCCATTCTTTCTTTTCTCACTTTTATTTACTTAGGTATACATAATCATAAATGGCTGGTGAGACTCGCTCCAATTATTACCAATGGTTAGACTGGAGGTGCGAGGGAGACGTGGATAGTGAACAAACAGTGAAGCAGGTGCTAAGAAGAGCGTCTGCTCTGTGGGAATGGTTTGGCATTTTAACAAGGTACAACGTGTTAATTACATGAGCGCACCAGGCAAAAAACTGCCTATTTCAACTAAGTCCGGTAGTCTGGTTTCATAGTCAGGCAACCGTGGGCTTGACGAAACCCCACCTTTATTTGGGATGCCTTTTTGAAAAATCACAATTATTAAGAGCCTCAGTAATCATCAATATTATTAGATCAGACTGAGATTTAAATATTTCTTTTTCAGTCTTCTGGCATATTCCCTGGGAATTGTGCTAACTTATATGTTGATTTTAGTCAACAATCATGAATGAATATACTAGCCTATATTTATTTATTTATCTATTTATGTAAATACATAAATAAATAAATTTATGTGTTAGGGATTGAATCTGGGGTATGCTGTGAACTATACCCACTGCCCTTTCTTTCTTTCTTTCTTTCTTCCTTCCTTCTTTCTTTCTTTCTTTCTTTCTTTCTTTCTTTCTTTCTTTTGCAGGTTTGGGGATGGAACCCAGGGGCATTCAACCTCCGAGCTACACCCGCTGCCCTATTTTTTATTCTTTATTTTGAAACCGGGTCTCACTGAGTTGCAGAGGGCCTCACTGCGTAGCTGAGGCTGTCCGCGAACCACGATCCTCCGGTCTCAGCCTTCCGAATGCTGGGATTACAAGCGTGCGCCACCACGCCCGGCTTTTTACTTTTATTTTGAAATAGGGTCTTGTTAGGTTGTTGAGGGTCTCACTAAGTTGTCAAGGCTGACCTCGAACTTAGGACCCTTCTGTCTCAGCCTCCCAAGTACTGAGATTACAGGCACCGCACCTAGCTCTAAGACTAGTTTACTAAATCCGGCAAATATGCAGGGGTGGGATAAAAGGAATGAACAAAGTTAAACCAAGTGTTAGATATTATGCTTGGGGGATGGAGGAGGTACGGAAGCCGAAGCTCTCATCCCTCTGCCTCTCTGTGACCTCAGCTGGCTCCAGAGGCCACCCTCACCCCAGGAGAGCGGGGTGGCTTCGGAAACGGGGAGCCTTCTAGACCTGCCATTGGACGAGCGACATCATTCTCACGGAGCTGGCCACGACCAGTCCCTTGGGAAGCTCCTGTGCAGAATGTCAAGGTGGGGCACACTCACGTGTTAAAACAACCCACACCCTGCCTTCCTCTTGTGGTTTTTGTAAACGTTAAGTAAGTCACATGGAGTTGTTAAAAGTTTCCATTAGGACCTCAGCGTGAGTCGCGCTGATGATTTCAGACCTTACATTACTGTCTTAAAGACCCAGGCAAGGGGCTAATTGTTCCTAAGAAGAAGATACTCAGAAATTTCCGTAGAGACGCACAGACAGAATGCCTTGAAAGTTAAAACAAACCAGGCGTGGTGGCCAACACTTGTAATCTCAGTACTTGGAAGGCTGAGAGGCAGGAGGATCCCAGTTCAGCAACTTAGTGAGAAAAATAAATAAGATAGGGGTATGCGTCAGAGGTAGAATGCCCCTGGGTTAAATCCCCAGTACAGCAAAAAAAAAAAAAAAAAAAAAAAAAAAAAGAAAAGATAAAATGAAATATAATTATATATATATATATATATATATATATATATATATATATATATATATATATATATGGTTTTGGGGCTTCTGGCATGTTCTAATTATTAACAAACTAGTGGTCAAGAAAATAAACTTTAACATAGAGAATCATTCTTTGGTTTAGACAGAGATTTCCACTACGGAGGAGATAGAAATTTTATAATTTCTAAGCCATCTCAAAGCAGACACTTGAGTGTCCACCAGAAGCACGTGGCATGTTGTTAAAACACACTCCAGGGCTCCATCTCCAGAGATTCCGATTCAGTAAGTTTGGGTGAAACCTGAGATTCCTTCTCTGTACAGATCCTGTGGCGTAGACACTGCTGGTGCGGGGCCAGGGCCAGAGCCAGCACCCTCCAGCAGGGGCCTCACTGTGCCGCTGACCAGCTGGAGGCCATGTTACTAGCCTCCTTCAGACCTAACCTCGATAGTGAAGACACTAATAGCACTGTGCTGCAGCCGCCACCTCAGGGTGAAATGGGTGAACTTACGTAGATCGCCGTTCGCGTGAGGACAGCTGTGGTTGTGCACTTCTAAGTCAGCTTTGCTCTTTACAGCTGTTCACTCTGTGATCACCACCACCCAAGGCTGTAACTGGAAGAGACCGTGAGGTCTACTGCCTCTTCTAAAACCTCCATCCAAGTTTTAAAATCCTTAATTTCATTAAACTTTAAGATTCAGAGCTTGAAAGCCTTCTTTTTCCATCTTTCTTAAAAAAGATTCTCAGAATTACAGCTGTGGCCCAACTCAAGGAAGGGAAGGAGTCGTCGTAGCCCGCATCCTTGAGTTCATCTGGCTTTGATTTTATCCTTGACTGTATCTTCTTCTACGACACCTATTTTGTCATTGCTTACTACATCTTCTCCCCTCTCTCTTTTCTTTCCTTCCTTTCTCTCTCTCCCTTTCTCTCTCTCCCTCTTTCTTTCTTTCTTTCTTTCTTTCTTTCTTTCTTTCTTTCTTTCTTTCTTTCTTTCTTCTAGGGATTGAACCCAGAGGCAGTCTACCTCTCAGCTACAGCTCCAAGTCCTTTCTTTTTCCTTATTTTTATTTTTTATTTTTGGTGGTACTGGGGTTCCTGGAAGCCCTTCTACCTCCGGGCTACACTCCCAGACCCATTTTTACATTTTTATTTGGAAACAGGGTCTCCTAAGCCAGCGCACGCGGCTGGCTTCGAACCTGCGTGATCCTCCCGTCTCTGCCTCCCAAGCGCGGGGATTACAAGCGTGCGCCACCACGCCTGGCCTCCTTATTTTTTTGAAACAGGGTCTCACTAAGTGTATGAGGGTCTTGCTAAGTTGCTGAGGCTGGCCTCTAACCTGTAATCTTCCTGTCTCAGCCTCCCATACACTGGGGTTATAGGCATGTACCACTGCACTTGGCTCCCGCCCCCTTCCTACTTAGTTCTAAACATTTCTGTGCACCACCTCAACACCCTTGTATTAAATAAAGATGAGGCCGGAGGTGTACAGTTCAGAGATAGAGCGGCTGCCTTGTATGCATACGCCTCTGGGTTTAATTCTCAACATGGGGGAAATTAATTAACTAAAACTAAAAATAAATTAAAATAGGTGGCTCAAAAATTAACTAGAAATCAACTGGGTGCTAAAATAGTTCTTCTAATATGGCTGCATGATTGCAAATACGCAAATGGACACAAGCAACTAAGGAAGACAGAAGGAAATGACAAAGAAGGGGAGGGGAAGGGGACACGGAGACACAAGGCTTACGGGAATGGCAGGTCTCTCCCGTGTAGCCCGTGCCCTCACAGTCGCAGGAGAAGCTGTCCCACGACTGGGAACATTCGCCCCCGTGTTCACAGTAGCTGGGCAAACACCTGCAGGAAAACAGACATGGCTGCTATTCCCTCTGGTCAACGTCATAGAAGAAGTGTGTCTACAAACTAACTCGACGTACACGAGGAAACCCCACAAGACTGCTGGCGACCGACTGGGTCTACCCACCATCACGACCTCCTAACGATGGTGCAAAGTTTTACTTATGCACGGGCCTGTAGCTGAGAAGTATGTATCTGTGACAACTGTCTCTTCAACATAATCTGATTTTTTTCTTTTTTCCCCATGTGACCAAATACCAATTAACATGTGGCTGGCAAGATGATTACATACATAAAATTGGCATGCTTAATAACTACAGTGCAGACATTATTCATAGGAGGGAAGGCCGAGGCCGAGGGGAGCCTCTGCTCTCTCACGACAGCGCAGGTCCAGGAGCTTTGAAGAACATCTCAGTCAGCTGTTGCCGCCTTTCGGATCTGGAATGAGTGACTCGTCACTGGGGACTTACTAGTGTGAAGACATCAGCACCTACCCCTCCTTGCCTTTCTAAGGAATTAAAGTCAAAACACCACGGTGATGCACACACACCTGTGCGGATAGCGGCACAAACCAGGAAGCCAAATCAGGGCACCCACCTAGGTGTCCATCAGCAGAGGAGTGGGTAGGGAAAAGTGGGCGTATACACACAGAGGAACTCTCCTCGGGCACAAACAAGGACGCTATTATGGCGTCTGCAGGAAAACGGAGAGAGCATCACGCTAAGTGAGATCGGCCAGGCGCAGAAAGTCCAGGGTCGAATGTCTGCTCTCGAAGGTGCAAGTTACAGACTTGGAACAAAAGGGACGTCAGATAAATGAGGGGCGAGACCCGGGCAGTAGTGGAAGGGGACGAGGGAGGGACGAAGGGGAGGCAGGAGGGGCTTGAGGAGGGAGACAGTCGGACGGTGTTATTTCCATCTGTGGAGGCATTACTACTGTGCAAGCCGCAGTACTGGGAGGGAGTCGGGCAGCGGGGTGGGGAGCGGAGGAAACTCATGAGATGCCCTGTGCACATATGAGTGTACCGCGCTTTGAGATTTTTAAAATATTTTTATTAGTGCATTGAAATGATATCATAGTGAGGTTCAATGTAATACAAACATACCTGGATACAGCTGTCATTATATTATTATTATTATTATTATTACCATAATTATTATTTTGGTACTGGAGATTGAACCCAGGGGCATTCTACTTCTGAGCTACTCTAACCCCCAGCCCTTTTTACTTTTTATTTATTATTTTCTTTATTTTGGTGCTGAGGATTGAGCCTAGAGGCATTCTACCTCCAACCTATACCCACAGATCTTTCTATTTTTTATTTTGAAACAAGTTTTTTTTTTTTTTTTTAAGTTGCTGCTGATAGCCTCAAAACCTGAGAACCTCCTGTTTCAGCCTCCCACATACTAGGACTAGAGTTGTGGTCTACAGCCTCTGACTCAGAAGCCTTTTTAGGCACAAATTAGAGAACTACTTAGACACCAGTATAACTCCTGGGATCTTAGTGTTAAAACCGCGTGAGGTTAAGAAAATACTTTCTTTATTCTTTGAACTGCATGCGAAGCAGGCAACAGTTCTTCTGCAAAGGGACAGCTTTGGGATTTTCCTCATGCGTTGGCCAGGGCGCCATTACTGTAACAAATACCTGAGCAATCACCTAGGGGGGAAGGTGGACTGGGGCGCCCAGCTTTGGAGGTCGGCCCACTCTGGGCTGCGGAGAGGCAGCGTGTCCTGGGAAGCGCTCTGCAGAGGAAGCTGCTCGCCTCCTGGTAAACACGAAGCAGAGGGACAGAAGGGCTTGGGCTCCAGTGCCCCCTCAAGGGAAGCCCCCCGTGACTCGGCTTCGTCTCACTGGGCCTCGCCCCGGAAAGCTTCTCCCACCTGCCGATAGCACCCACCGCAGGCTGGTGGCCTTTGGGGTCACTTACCAAGCCATGACACTTGGTAGCAGATACAATGTGAGCGGATCCCTCCCATTTTGCAGCCATTGACAAGAGGACAAAACAATGGCCTATAAGTGGAGAAAGTCACCCCGCCTCGCAGCTGGCGGGAGCCGTGGGAGCCTCCCGTGATCCTCTGCGGTGGATGGGCTGCACCTGCCGCTGGGCAGCTCCCCACAGAGAAGGTGGACAGGTCCTCTGGACCGCCATCCCCACCACACGACACAGCCCGGGGCCCAGGCCATGCAGTCCTCAGCCAGTGCCCAGAACTCTGGTGCCAGCGGCAAGAGAGAGGATGACTGGGACAGTTTTTACTGATAAACTCTGTATCTTTAACCCACCTATCCCCTCACCCCACAAACCAGTAAAAATTTTCACAGGGAAAATTATTATCCTGTGTCAAAAAAGTTCTTATGAGTGAATTTCCTATTCCATAAAAATTGGTTAAAAATACCACTAAAAGCCAGGTGTGGTGGTGCACACCTATTACTCTAGTACTTGGAATCTGAGACAGAAGAATCACAGGTTCAAGACTAGCCTCAGCAACTTAGCAAGGCCTGTTTCAAAATAAAAGAATGAAAGGAGCCAGGCATGGAGGTGCACGCTTATAAGCCCAGCACTTGGGAGGCAGGTTCCTGGACAGCCTCAACTACTTAGTGAGGCCCTCTTTGTGAGATCCTGTATCAAAATAAAGAATAAAAATAGGGCATAACCCGGAGGTAGAATGCCCCTGGATTCAATCCCCAGTACTGAAAAAAAAAGTGACTAAAGGGACTGGGGGTCCAGATCAGAGGCAGATTGGCCCTTGATTCAATCTCCAGTATCCCCACATCACTAAATATCATTAAAAATGACTTGTAAGCTAAAATCTGTATAGCTGGAGAAGACAATTTAATGGCAGTTTTTAAAACAGAATGATCATCAAGGTAGTAAATTCTGAAAGGCCTACCATATGTAGGTATTACGTTTTAGTGTTCAAATCTGTAGCGATAGTTTATTAATCTTTAAGTTCCATTTTTAATTGACAATAGTCATACAGACTTATGGGCCGCAGTGTGAGTTATCAATAGGGCGTCGGCTGTGTAATGATTTCCATTCTTAGACGTACTGACAGCAGATGCCATGGGGAGGGCACTAAGACATCGCATACGTACAGAGGTATCGTTCTAACAGTGCTTCTAACCAAATGACTATTTAACCCCAAATTACTAGAGAGACAAGGCAGTGTGAAGTGAGTGTGTTTATAGTACTTGATTCTTAAAACTTAAAATGGTTCTATCTTCTCTGTAACCTGTCACTGCGCACAGATCTCCATCGACCTCTGTGGCTCAGACTTTTCTAGAAAGAGATGACTTCTTCTGGCTCCTACAGAGTATCCAGTGCCCGTGTCTCCCCGATATCATCCAAAAGGTATCATGGTTACAAAAACTGGGTTAAGATCAATGAACCTAGCAACTTGGGACCACGTTAAGTAAAACCTTAGAAGGTATACAGCTTTTAATCAAACACTATTATTTGAAAAAAATGTGGTCTCTACAACTAAAGATGCAATTCTCTAATCCCCCCTGTATGATTGACTATTCCCTTCCCTGAAGAAAGATAACAGAAAAGAGAGGAATTCATTTCTTCCCCCACCTGTCTACTTTTTTTTTAAACTTTAAAAACAGACATGCCACAATGACCCACCCGGCGGACCCTCACCTGTCTGTGATGCCGCAGGTGTCCATCTGGAGGTCGCTGAAACTCCCCAGCTCCCCCTGCTGTACCGAGATGGGATCCACCGCGGTGTCGCCGATGGAGATGAGCCGCAGGCAGCCCTGAAACCCTCCCTGGGGCCCTTCACATCCAGAGCTGTTGTGGGGACAGCCTGGGGACAGAGAGAAGAGGGGGAAGTCAACAGCGGCCACCGCGCCTCCCTGCGCGGGCCGCAGCTTCCCCTGAGCTGTGGACACCCGAGGAATGACTTGACATTGCTCAGTAGAAGGCCATAGGGCAGAGTGGATCTAATGCAAGAAAATTCCTGGAACTCGGACTTTTTTTAAAAATTGAGAGAAATCAGATTTAAGTTTCCAATAACAGGAATTATCTCACATCAAACGAAGACATATTTGGCTTCTTTTAAAATCTCGTGTGGTTTAGGATATAGAGGTTAATGTGGAGGTGGAATTAAGGTAACATAAAGCCTTGCCCATATTTTATTTAGGAGAGGCTGCTTTATGAAGCAGGAGAAATGCTACTTAAAAATGTAGCTGGAAGCTGGGCGTGGTAGCACACGCCTGTTATCCCAGCATTCAGGAGGCTGAGACAGAAGGATCTGGGTTCGCGGACAGCCTCAGCTACTTAGTGAAGCTCTTTGCAACTCAGTGAGACTCTGTTTTAAAATAAAGAATGAAATATGGGGCTAGGGGAGTAGCTCAGCGGTAGAATGCTTCTGAGTTCCATCTTCAGTACCGCAAAAAAAAAAAAAAATGTAGCTGGATACTTCTATTTATATCTACCCAGCAGGTGCGTTTCTGTGCTGTGATGTGCGTGCACTTGAAAATACTTAAAAACATTTCTTTAAAGCTGACTGGACAAAAATACTTAGATTGGCTTTCCTAGTAACAATCTTTTATTAGATGCTTGGGTCACATATATAACCAAAGGTAATAGGAGACAGCACGCTGCTCTGGCATATAGTGTTACATAGAGTAATTTAGCGGTATAGACTATTCTGTGAATAAAATAAAGACAGAAGACATTTGATTATTTCCAATTTAATGGGCTAAATATTAAAAGTCTCAGCACGCACATCAACTAGTCGCACCTAAATTCGAACTGGAGATGCATCTGACACGACGTCCCTTGACTGTGGGCGTTTCCAGAGAGCGTCCCGTGTGAGTGTGAGCAAGGGCGTGGCCTTAATTTATGTTGAACAGTATGGGTTTCACATTAGTCCAGACTTAGAACACCTTGTGGATGTTTCTCATTAACCTTTGATCTGAAATTTTTAGTCACTAGTACAATTCCAAAAACCTAAACTTCCCCGCCCTCTACTGAGCTGCAATATATAACCTCCTTAACGGAACTTTGATCCATGTGTTGGCAAAGGAGTAAGAAAAAGAAGAGAGCGCAGAAAGAAGGCAGGAAAGACAGAGCGGTGATTATAACATAGCTTGCTGTTTAAAAACAACTGCGCACCCAAAATCGGAAGGCACTTACCTAAATCAGGGGTCTGCAAATGTTTTCTGTAGAAGACCAGAGGGTACGTGCCAAGGTTTTGTGGATTATAATATAGTCTCTGTCCAACATTCTCTTAATTTTTTACAAACATTTAAAAATTATAAAATCATTCTTTGCTTTGACCCATATAATATCAAGTCATGGGCCATAGTTTGTCTACCAATGATCAAAATTTTACTTTAATATACAAAAATGAAAGAATTTCATTTCATAATGGCATAATTCCAAATGCTATCAATTGAATTAACAATTTGTGTGTTACGGAATGCTAGTTTTTGAATATTTTTATTATTTGCTCTATTTTTAAAAAAGCTTCCGTCAATTTCACAAGCACTCTTATTTCAAGCTTGTAGGATATAATCCCTTAATTTATTTCTTCAATCACTTCAGTATTAAGTATTTAAGAATGATTGTGGAACTTACATGTTTTTCATGGATCTCTTTTTGACCTTATATTATTAATCACTAGTACAATTTCAATAAACAGGCAAGGAAGATTTCCCTTAATATAATCAGTGCGTCAGTCCCACGGATGAATGGGGTGGAATGGGCCCCCCTAAAGCCTGCCGTGGGATCGCTCAAAGAGAGCTCCAGCGTGTGGTCTTTAACATGCCAAAACGGGCAATGGACCTCAGCTGAACCGAAGGCTGCTTCTGCGTGAAGAAATGAACGACTTCTGACTTGTGCACATCAGTTAAACTTATCACTCACGTAATGCTGCTAAAATGGTCAAATCTGTGGTTTTCTAAAGTTTCAGTGCAAATGTGTAAGTTCAGCCCAATAGGCATGCATATGGAAAAGGCCAAATCCACCAAAAAAAGCTAGACATATTCAAAAGTATTTCTAAAAGTAACCTTTATGGCGGCAGTTCTATCAAAAGTAAAAGCAGACAGAAAATTGCCCGAGAGCAGTAAAATTGGAGAGCAGAACCTAAAAATAAAATAAGGCAGAGTCCTGTAGTAGAATACATGCATTCTTGTGAAAAATGTTACTAATATTTTTCTAGGTGTAATATATGATCTATTTCACAGTAATAATGAATAAAATTATGATATTAATAAAACCAACAAGCATTTATTACATCGGAGCTTATATGTTTACGGAAGCATGCTCTTGAGTTATGAGACATTACTAAATCTTGCGTGCAGAATGCTAAAGTCTAAATGGTGGTACCACGCTCATTGCCTAACAAGTGATTTTCCCGTAGTTAATTTTATTAGGTGTATTTTAGAATTTAGATGGCATTTCCTTTCTATCTCTCTGAGCACTTCCTAAACCTTTACTTTTGAAGTGACAGCTCTTGTATCTATTGACTTATTTGCCAAATAATTTGTTCCTTAGGATGGTCATAAAGTCTACCCTATGCAGCAAACATCCTAATACAAAGGTCAGGCGCGCAGCCCTCAGACCACTGGGAAATAAAACAGTCGGAGTCTCCAAGACTGACATCCATCGTCCACTCCGACAGTCGCTCTCTGGAAGGGTTCTCTGGGGAATGTCAACGTTCACACATAATCCAGGTGCTGACAGTCCTTGTAAGGGGTGAATTTTACTTTCACATTGTTCTCTTTCTAGCATAATTTAAAAATATCTCTAGAAAGAAAGTGGAAAATTGCAGAGCTAGCCTAATGAAGACTTGGAGAAGAAGCACTGGTCCCTGGCAGAGTGGAACGACATGCCCAGTGACTGAGGGCTTGCCACCTGAGCACACAAGGATGAGGAGCCATGACCCCCTCCACAGCCGCCCTTCCCAAGTTTTCTCTACATACACGGACGCCAGGTTTCCTAGTTGCACTCAATCGACGAGGTGGCAAAATCTGTTTATTATTGTTCAGGAAAGGCTGACTTGCACTTTGACTAAGGTAAATGTTTCTGTGCATTGCCCCTTGGCAGGGAAGGGACGCTGCAGCAGCTGAGAGGGTTCACTTCCTAATCACGTTGGGCAAAACACAAGCTTTCTCCATCAGCATTTGAGAAAGTCGTATGTAAGATGCTCTAGAGGAGCCAGCACCTGCGCAGGGTGATAAAACCTGCACACAAAACAGAGGAAGAGTAAGGAGGCTCTCCGAGCGCTGCAGTGCTACGGAGTCCGTGATGTGAGGGAGGGGAGTTCTGCAGAGCCTGTCCCTAGATGCGGGCCTCTGCTTCAGCGTGTCCGGCAGACATGCCCTGCAGCTCTCAATCAAAGTCTTTCTTATTCCCCATTAAATACAAAGGAATCCTGGCCTGGTGCAGGGGCGCGTGCCTGTAATCCCAGTACTTGGGAGGATCCTCCCAGACAGGAGGATCGCAGGTTCAATGCCAGCCTCTGTAATTTAGCAAGAATCTGTTTCAAAATAAAACTTTTAAAGGGCTGGAGGTGTGGCTCAGAGGTAGAATAGCCCTGGGTTCAACCTCTGGTACTTAAAAAAAGAAACCCCACAAAGAACCCAGCATAGAGACTATTTAATAACACTGTTATTTACTTGAAATTCGATAAGAGAGCAGATCTGAAGGGGCCTTAGTGCTCTTTACACACGAGTGGTAACTATGTGTGGCAGCGTGTGTTCATTACTTTGACAGCTGATCAGTATATAGTGCATATTTATATTAAGCTATATATGTAAGCTTTGTCGCTTAAGTATTTTAAAACAATCGTTTAATGGAGGGATTCCTGGCAGAGGGGCTGCAGCTTCGGGATAAGGCTGAGTTGGGGAGGCAGCGAGGGGTTCTGGCCGTAGACCAATCATCCTGGGCCTGCATCCTCACGAGATAGTCTCTCTGTACGTTCTCTGTCTCTGTAACCACGGTTCACGTTTTTATAAGGACATCCATCAAATTGGACAGGGGGCCACCTTAATGACCTTATTTTTCATTAAAAACTTAATTTAATATCACATTCTGATTGGCACATAATATTTGTACATATTTATGAAGCCTTGTATATCAACCAACTCAGGGCAGGCATCGTATCCATCACCTTGAACTTATATCATTTATAGCAAATACACTGAAGATCTCTCTTCTAACTCCTTTGAGATGTGCAGTGCATGACTGTCAGTTATGTGCGTCCCCTGTGCACAGAACACTAGGACATGCTCCTCCCATCCAGCTGTAACCTGCACCTGTCAGGCAACGGTTCCCAATCTTCCTCCCTCCTCTCCCTGGTCTCCAGTAACCATTATCCTACTCTTAACTTATACAAGATAAACTTTTTTATATTCTGCCTATGATGTTGCTTTTTGGTACTGGAGACTGAACTCAGGGGCAATCTACTTCCAAGCTTTTTTATTTTATTCATTCATTCATTCATTCATTCATTCATTAGCAGTACTGGGGATGGAACCCAGGGGCATTCTACCTCCAAGCTACACCTCCAGCCCTATTTTTCTTCTTTATTTTGAAACAGGGTCTCACTGAGTTGCAAAGGACCTCACTAAGTAGCAGAGGCTGGCCTTGAACCCGGATCCTCCTATCTCAGTTTCCCAAATGCTGGGATCACAAGCGTGCACCACCATGCCCAGCTCTTTATTTTTTATATTGAAACAGGGTCTTGCTAACTGGCTAAGAGTCTTGTTAGGTTGCTGAGGCTGGCCTCAAATCTATGATCCTTCTATCTCGGCTTCCTAGCTACTGGGATTCCTGAAACGCACCACTGTGCCTGGGGGTGTTTGTCTTCCTGTGCCTTGTTTATTTCACATAATGGAATCCAGGTTCATTCATGCCGTAGCAAATGACAAGATTTGCTTCTTACGTCTGAATCGTGCTCCTCTGAGTATAAACGCCACGTTGTCTCATGGGTTTGTCTGTTGATGGACATTTAGGTTGATCCCGTAACCTGGCTGTTGCAGATCAGGCCCTCGTACATGGGAGCACGGAGGTGTAATCAGCGTGCTGACTTCATCACCTTTGGGCACAGACAGGCAGAAGGAATGCTAGATCTTAGTAGACGGTCCTCACGTTAGCTGTTTTAGCGGCCACACTCTTTTTCATAATGGCGGCACTAATTTACCTTCCCACCAACAGCGCAGAACTTTCTCCACGGTCTCACCAGCGAGGATCTTATCCCAAATGTGGTCACGTTCTGAGGTACTCATGAACTTGGGGGGCGAACAAGCCAACCCCGCATGGCGCCCCTGAAGCAAGTAGGACTCTACCTGTGCACGCGCACACTTGGGTTGTGGTTGGTGGTGTTTGCTTTGTACAGAAGCTGCCGCTTCTCACGTTTGGGCCACACTTTAGAATCCCTGTCTGCGGCCATGATCAGCCTTATCATTTCTCTCACTTTGCTCTGTGGTTCATGAGCATGAATGTTATTCTAGCTCTCAGGCCACTCATAATCTTAACAACACGAAACAGGACACTTGTTGCTGGCATTTTGGCTTTCTGTTGAAATTAGCCTCTCATGCACTGTGTTTTACTTTTAAGAATATTCTCAGGGTGTATTTGAGGAAGCCTTTTCCCTTTGGCTACTGCCTAAGTGTCTTGAACTGAAGGACAGAGTGTCTGATGAAGATTCAGACAGAGGTTGGGACGCGAGTCAGCTTTGTATCGTCGTCATGACAGATTATCACGGATTCAGAGGCTTAAGGCGGCATCCATCCATCGGTTACATCCCAGTGTACAGCTGCAGGGGGGCTGGCCTGCTTATTCTGCCAAGAGCCTCGCAAGGACAAGGTGGAGGTGGCACCAGTCTGGACTGTTAAACGGAAGCTCTGGGGAAGAATGTGCTTCCAAGAGCGCCCAGGCTTTTTGCAGAATTCCGTTCCTTGTGGTTGCAGGAAGGAAGCCCAGTCTCCTGACTGGCTGTCAGCAGGAGCCACCCAGCTCCTTCGGGCTATGTTAGGGCTTCAATATAGAATGCTCCTGGGAAAAGCTCACGTATTGGCAATGCATGAGTGTTCAGAAGTGAAACCGTTGAAATGGAGCTCTACTCCCATCAGTGGAGACAGCCACTGAAGGGTTAGCGATTTGATTAAATTACTGGGTGGCAATTTAGGCATGTAGACTATGTCTGTCTCTGGTGGTTGCTGCTGTCGCCTTTCCTCCTCCTCCTCCACCACCTCCTCCCCCTCCTCCCCCTCCTCCCCTCCTCTCCCTCCTCTCCCTCCTCTCCTCCTCCTCTCCTCCTCTTCCTTTTCCTCCTCCTCTCACATTCCTCCTCTCTTCCTCCTTCCTCCTCCTCCTCTTCCTTCTTCCGCTCTCTCTCTGTCTCTCCTTTCATCGCCATTGAATTGGTCTTCTCTTTCTTCTGCCATACAAGCAGCATGATGTCTGCCTTGGAGTCAGCCAACTATGAACCGTACCTCTGAAACCCTGAGCCACATAAACTTTTCTTCATGTTGCTTGTGTCAGG
The DNA here is from genome assembly GCF_963383645.1 of Muscardinus avellanarius. Classification (NCBI taxonomy): domain Eukaryota; kingdom Metazoa; phylum Chordata; class Mammalia; order Rodentia; family Gliridae; genus Muscardinus; species Muscardinus avellanarius. Next base: position 97,362,498 of record NC_137799.1, read on the forward strand.
TGTTTTGGTCACCACGACAGAAAAGTGGACTGAAATAGGCTGCCTACATCCTAGTCACGGTGACAGACCCGTCTCCTAACCAGCAACAGGCTGCCTACATCCTAGTCACGGTGACAGACCCGTCTCCTAGCCAGCAACACTGCATAGCACATTTCTCTAATTTCCCTGGATCACTCTTGAGTTTCTCTTCTGCCTTCAGAGTCCAGTCAGTTAAGTGCTCATATGATTGCATCGAGCCCACCCAAATAATTCAGGACAAGATCCCTTTGTTAAGGTCTGAACCCTAGTCACACCTGCAAGGTCTTCTATGCTGGGTGACATATTCATAGGTCCCAGGCATCTTTGGGAGTCATTTTGCCTACCACAATTACATATTTCTTTGTGAAATGTTTGTTTGTATGCGTCTGTCTTTAGAGAAATCTCTAGTATTTTCAGAAGGAAACAGGATTGTACATGAACATACATTCTCAGTGAGAGCCGTATTTCACATTTCCTATTGTTTATTCCAGTAGTTTCTCTCCGGACCTTTCCCACCTGGGTTAACAGTTATAAAACAAAGGCATCTGGGTCAAACTCTATAATCCATTTCTGCCATATGGACTTGAGCCCTCATTCTAGTAGCAAACATCCCTGTTCAGTTTACTGTTCTTTAGCACATGGTTTGGAAAATTTTTGTTAGAGGTAATTATTTGTCAGTATCTCATAGGCTGAGATCAGACATAAGGGATATCTTGTAACTCATACTTGGAAACCCTTAATTCAACATCATCCTCAGCTATGACATTTCTCAGATCACTAACCATCTTGGGGAATTACTCCTAAAGCTCATTTGTCTATTAAAAAGGTAGGCATGTGGCATCGCTCGCTCCGGAGATAGCCCACGTTTCCCCTTAAAAGTGTATTTCTTGTTTTTTTTTATTATCTATGTCTCTGAAAAGAAATTAAAAAGGTAAAAAAGTTAAATAGACTGACACATAGCTGTATTTTCTTTCTTTCTTTCTCCTTTCTTTCTTCCCTTGTATCTCATAATTTCATCCATTCAAGATGAATGATGTAAAAAATATGAAGCTCTTCGGGGTTTACTTTGTGTTTCCCTGGAGGAATAAAACATCTTACTGGAGATATAAGTGTACAGCTACTCAAAGATAAATCGAGGCGAAGTAAAACTTAAAGAGTTCATTTGATCCAACAGTGATTTACAAATGGGGCAGCCCTCAACTGGAAGTGATTCCAGGGTCTGCCGTGTGCGTAGAAGGGGAAGGCTCTTTTGTAGGACCAGCATGGGAGCGATTTCGCGGGCTTGTGCTCCCTCTCCCCTCCCCCTGGTTAATTACAGTTAGACAACTGCCTTTGTTTGGTTTATCTTTCTGGAAAAATCCCTGGTTATATAAATTAGTTGGTGGCTTCTGACTGATTAGCCTTAAGTTTGATTTTTTTAAAAATATAGGCCTTAATAAGAAATAACTCAAATTCAGTTTTGTCTCATGTTTGCAAGCCAAGTTTTTTTTTTTTTTTCCCCTTAGGGATTTTTAATTTACTTTAACAATATAAATACACTGCTCTTTGTGTGGCAAAGACCAATTCAATGAAGGCTTTAATAGATTTGAAAGTGCACAGATTTCACGTGAGACCCGACACATGCTGATGAAGTAAGCATATTGCAATGCACAGAAATGCATACAAAAGTTTTCTCCACTAGACTTATATTTCTCTTTATATATAATTTTTCATTCTAATACAAAGGAGGGTGTGAATGGGGGTGGGACTCAGTGGTAGAGTCTTGCCCAGTATGCAGAGGGCTACCATGGGTTCCATCCCCAGAACAGCAAAGAAAGAAAAGAACAGGAGATCTATGTGTTACTTGAACCTTTCCAGTAATAATTGCGCCTGACGGAGTCACCCAGGCCACACCCTGGTGTTTAGGTCCCCACCAAGTGTGTGGTGAAATGTGGAATTTCCCACCTACCTGAAAACTTTCTGTCTTGAGAATGAGTTTTCTTATCACATCCGTAGTGATAGGAGCGAGAAGGGAGAGATTTAACATACAGAATCCATGTCTGGCATGACGCAGTTCCTTGCACTGTCTGTTCAGTGTCTCTCAGAAGATTCTGGAGCCCTGGCTGTGTGTGTGTGTGTGTGTGTGTGTGTGTGTGTGTGTGTGTGTGTGTTCTCTTTATTCAATAGCCAGCTGGCCTTTCCAATCCAGAGTGTGCACCTGTGCCTGTCCTCTCTCTCACTGGCCCCTGCAGCAACACCACAAGCTGAGTGGCTTGTTACTCCCCGTTCTAGAGGCTGGAGTCCGAGACAAGGCCCAGGGAGACTTGGTCTATGCAAGGGCCTGCTTTCTGGCTTTCTGGCTTTTAGATGGCCATCACCTTGATGTGTCTTCACATAACAGAAAGAGGGCTAGGGAAATTTCTGGGTCTCTTTTAAAAGGGGCACCGATTCTATTCTGAGGAGTTCACTCTTATGACTTAATTGTCCTCTAAAACCCTCAATACCATCACCTTACGGGGTAATATTTCAGTACTCTAATTTTAGGAGAGCACAAACATTGCGTCTTTAGCGCCAAGAGAATACCAGTTACGCCATGGATCCGTTTAATGTACTTGTCTTCTATTCATGTTTATGCTATTTCTGATGTTCAAAAGTTCTTTATAGTTAATTCTATCCTTCCCATCACTCACCCACTCTGTGGTGTGTGTGTGTGTGTGTGTGTGTGTGTGTGTGTGTGTGTGTGTGTTTAGTACTGGGGATTGAACCCAAGGGCATTCTACCTCTGAGACACATCCCCAGCCCTATTTTGTTTTTATTTTGAAACAAGGCCTCGCTAAGTTGAGGCTGTCCTTGAACCTGTGATCCTCCTGTCTTGGCCTCCCAAGCGATTACAGGTGTGCACCACCATACCTAGATATTTCCTTCCTACTTAAAAAAATCTATTTATTTTCCTATCTATAAATTGATCTGTGTGAAAACGAGTCAGAGACATGGATTGAACTGTATACAGCAATGGAAGCCAATGACTGTGGGTGATATGACTTGTTTTACCTTTGTGAGCTGTGAGAAGCATAACATTATCTACACATTATTGAGGTTTGATTATGACATTTGAAAAAAGCCCCACTTGTTTTTGTCTACTGTGTGTTGCTAACATGTACTTTGTTTTAATGTTATATGAAATCGTCACGTTGCTAGCTGGGCGTGATGGTGGACTTCACTCACTTCCAAAGTACAGGGTATCACCTGGCTCCATCCGCACAGTCTCCAGGGGCCGTGTGGCCCCGTGGCCGTCCACTGCCACACTCAAGCGGCCCCACCTAGCAGACAAGGACACCGAATGCCACTGCCCATCGCTCAGTCCAGCACCTAGCAGAAGTAGAGTCAGTTAGAGGAACCGTAAGTTAGGAACACGGTCAACACTTAAAAACAATTTTTCACATCCCTGAATAAGTCAGAGGAGTATTTACCTGTTGGCACATTATTGACATTATTCCTTTAATGAAAGGATTCCATTTATTATGACAATAATATGGATGAAAGCACTGCCCCTTCTAAAGAGTCACTATAATAAATTCTGACCATGCGCCTCAGGTGACGCCTTGAATTTAATTATCCAATAGACACGTCAAAGTCTTCATCCAGGGAGCTCGAAATGCAGTTCAGTTAATCTTCAAATGCAAAAGGTACTTGCTTCACCGAATCTAACAAAAGAGAAATTCTTCCCGGAATCTGGAGAGGGAGTTAATAAAGTCAAGAGTAATGATGGAAGGCTTTGAGTCAGGGGAAAAGATCACTTAGGGTGCCAGGTAGCGCCCCATTCAGATGGGCTCTGCTTTCAGTGTCTGACCTATTTGATAGCTTTGTACTTGGAGCAGAATTGACAACAAGGAAAATCATTTTAAGTTATTTGTTTATTTAATTATTTATTTATCCATTTATTGTGGTCCTAGGGACCGAGCTCAGGGACAATCTGCCTCAGAGCTACACTTTTTTGTTTTAAAGCAGGGTGGGCAACTGAGGGTCTCATTATGTTGCAGAGGCTGGCCCCAATCCTATTGTCTCAGCTTCCCCACTAATAGAACTATAGGTATATGTCATCATACTCAGCTTGCAGAAAAAATTTTATCCACAGATACGAAAATTATTTTACCTGCGAGGTAAGCTTGATTCCTGATCCATTTTGTAACATGTATCTTTGAAATATTACCAGGTGAAAAAATATAGATTACCTCTAGTGCTTTTAAACACTTTGATGTCTCAATTTATCATAAAAGGCAATTCATTATGTTATATTATTTAAAAGGGTTAACTGTATTATTATACTACAAGTTATTAAGTAATGTGGATGTGATGGTAAATATATAAAAATAGTGTGCTTTTGTATAAAATATACCTCTAGTTGATTCCTAAACATTTAAAAATAGTGTGCTTTTGTATAAAATATACCTCTAGTTGATTCCTAAACATTTAAAGTATTAAATAATGATGTTTAAAAGAAGGTACAGTGGCCGGGCGTGGTGGCGCACGCTTGTAATCCCCGCGCTTGGGAGGCAGAGACAGGAGGATCGCGCAGGTTCGAAGCCAGCCATGCGCGCTGGCTTAGGAGACCCTGTTTCTAAATAAAAATATAAAATAGGTCTGGGAGTGTAGCCCGGAGTTAAAGGGCTTCCAGGAACCCCAGTACCACCAAAAAAATAATAAATAAATAAATAAATGAAGGTACATGAGTTTTTGCAAAGTTAATATATTATTAAATTCCAAAGGTAGCATCTCTTAAAATTTAAGAATTAACCATTAAGCCAGGTGTGGCGGTACATTCCTAGAATCTGACTACTTGAGAGGCTGTCAGGAGGATCACAATATCAAGGCCAGCCTTAGCAATTTAGAGAGCCCCTCAGCAACTTAGCAAGACTTTGTTTCAAAATGAAAAATTAAGTGGGTTTGGGGTACAGCTCAGAGCTAGAATGCTCTTGGGTTCAATCTACAGTTAAAAAAAAATCACATAATATTTCAGTTTCCCTTCTTAAAACAAGTGAGAGTAATGTGTAAGAGGGGAAAACTATACTTTGAAGTCAACCAGGATAATTAGATGTCTTCAGGCATTATCTATAAACATTGGATTATTTGATTTTCTGGGCCTCTGTGCCTCTCATATTTAGGTTGCTTAATGCAGACAATGACCATTGTCTAGATACGCAAATGATTTTTGCTTGGCAAAAATATAGTTGACCTACTCTCTCCCCCCATCTCATACCATGGAATAAACTACTTTACATTCTAGATAAATCATTTTATCTGACTACTTACATGTCTGTGATTCTCCAAAGTATCCTTTGAGTTTGTTGTAACATTTTATGGGTTCTCTCATTTATTTATGGGTTAAGTCAAATCCTTGACAAGTTCTTTTTATAATAGTGTAAAGTCCTGATGGTGCCCTCTTTCAAAGCATCTCTTGACAAATGATAGTGGATTTGGGGATAGTTTTTCTGGTCATTTATCAGCCAAATAATTTGTTCTCTTTTTTTCTGTTACAATTGACTATATTTTATACCCAAAGAAATCAGATACAGTAGAATTTATAAACATTTTAATGAGAAAGTATTAAAGCAATTGTGCAATTGCTCACAGCATAGCTGCTTTTTAAAACAGGTTTGCACATGAAAATAATTTTTTGTCAAAAAGTAAAATGAGCAAAATATCACTCTTGTGAAGCCACATGAGCTGGGCCAAATTTTGATGTGATTTAAGGACTTTGATTCTATTCAATTCCAGTTATTTTGCAACCCAGATCTGGAGAAAGTGCTGGGTACTAGAATCTCTGCAACATTTCAGCAATAAAGCTTAACTACTGAAGGAAACGATTCGATTCACCTTTGAAATGGACAAAGGAGATTGCTGGGTATCTGTTGGATGGTAGGATTAATCTGGCTTTATATGCTTATAAATCGTTATCTTTGATGGGGTTATTTTACACCTGTGTAGTGACAGAAACTATCCTGTAAAAATCAGGCAGTGATGCATGTAATGCCTGCTCTCAGACAGACCCCCGGTGTTTGGGGGAGTCATTCATTCTTCTCTCTTGGACACCAACAAGATATACTAGGTTTGCATTAATTTGCAATTTCCTTTTAGCTCTCCTTTCTGACTATAAGTGTATAGAACTGGCTCTATGGTATAAGGGTAACTAAAAATCTAAAAAAAAAACACACAGACCTATTTTATATTTTTATTTGGAAATGGGGTCACACTAAGTTGCTGAGAGCCTCACTCAGCAGCTGAGGCTGGCTTTGAAACCGCGCGATCCTTCAGTCTCAGCCTCCCAAGCGCGGGGATTACAAGCATGCGCCACCACACCCGGCTTTTAGTCTTTATTTTGTTTTTCATTTATCTGGGATAAGAGGCGGATGGGTCCAGATTCTAACATCTGGGCCGGCTGGAGTATTGCAGAAATCCCAAGTAGGTTCGCCCTCTAATCTACTCTTCACAGATGTGGAATATCTAATAAGCAGTATTCAACAGCAGTCTGGTGTTTGATAATCCCCAGGTCTCCAGCAAGATGTCTGCCTCCTCTGCCTTTTCTTAGACGCCATGATTTCTTAAGAGAAACCCTCGTTTGGTTTTGCTGCCAAGGTAGGGATGATGCTGACTTAGCACTCAGTCGGAACGCGGTCAGCTCTGCAGCTGCCGAGTTTCCCCACCCACACAGCAGAGCGTCACATCTACTGTTAGATTTGCCCAACGTGGACCGAGCTCAGAGAGAGCCCGAGTGCGGTTGGCCATCATGCTAAAGGCGTCAGATTTCTTTCCTGTGGTTCTCTCTGCAAAGAAGTCCTGAGGGTTACCGCTGCACGGGTAGGAGCAGCTTAGGCTTAGGGGCTCCCATGATTTTCAGTGAGAAGGGTGGCAGGTAGAGGAGTGAGCTCCATCCCTGATGACAGGTTACCTATTAAAATAAATCATTCATCAGTGAAAGAAGAGGAGCTCTTGGTGTCTGCTGGCATCTTTGAGGATGAAGCAATACTGATCCACTCTGCTGTATCTAGACTATTCCTCCACAGAAAAGAAGAGCAGGGAGGGGAGACAAGAGGAAGGGAGAAAAAGAGTGAATATCTGCGTGTACTGCCTGGGTCACGAGGGCTCCTCGTACTTTTTTTTGGAATGGAGGCAGAGTGTGCCAAAAATGGGGCTAAGCATATTTTATATTTTTTCTTATGTGTCGGTATTATATCTACAGGAATGTGTACTGCTGTTTCTGGTTTTAGTCAGGTTTTCTGTTGCTATGACCAACAGAATACCCGAGAAGCATAACTTCAAGAAGGAAGAAGGAAAGGTTTATTTGGTCCTCGTGTTTGAGTTTCTGTCCACGATAGGCTGGCTCTAAGACAAAAACCATGATGGGAGAGTAAAGCTATTCTTGGTCATGGCAGCCAAAAGCAGAAAGAGAAAAGGAGGAGACCAGGGACGTAGAATGTCCCTGGGACCACCCCCGACTGACCCGCTTCTTTCAGCCCCATCCCGCCTCTGAACCTTGCTGCTTCAGGGACAGCTTTCAACACATGAGGCTTTGGGGGACATTTCAAACCCAAGCCATAACACTTGTATCTGATAATTTGGGGTTTATAACACTAGCAATGGCTTTATGTCCCACATATAAATAGTCCAGAGTAACCTAAGAGCAAACTCTTCCTCCAAATAAGCAGACTATCAAAGATTAATCTTTTGTTGTTTGTAAGGCTTAGGGAGCAAATGGTTACCTGCTGTGACATCCTTCCAGGATTGTCCTGGCTGGAAGAGACTCAACTTAAGTTTTCCATCCTCAAGAAAGAGGAGGAAACTTCCGGAACCTCGCCAAAGATCGCAGAAAAGCAAATGTCCTGCTTTGCTCCATGTACGAAACTGGAAAGTGACAGCGATTGTGTCCTTCCCGGCGTGGCCTGGCAGAGCCAGGTAACTCTCAGAGCTCAGAAAAGTCACGGGGACGGTCTGTGGTTGTGGACACCAGAAGGACATATTTCCCTATGAACAAAATAAAAGGGCGTGTTGAAAGGCCATACACGAGTGCTTCTCTCCGAGTAAAGACAGATTTTGCAAAGATTTACAAGAACTTTTCTTCAATATAGGATTTATAAATTAATTTACGTGGTTAAAGCTTTAAGTTTTTGATATTTATCTTCTGTTCAAATGTAAGTATTATCATAATTGGGAAAACCTATTCCGGTGGCATTTTTTTTGGTAAAATTCTCCACTTTCCTATTGTTTAGTTAGCCAATAAATCTCAGTATAATTTAATTCAACAGAAATGTATTCTATGTCAATTATTTTCAAGTTCTCTGCTACACTTGAGAATGCAAAAATAAACAGGACATTTTTCATATTGTCATACTGTTCTCATAAACAACTTTCGGTCTTTCCATAATAATATTGCTCAAAATCTGTTTCATATCAGCTTCATTATTTTACTGGCTCTTGCATTAACCAATAATTTGGTTACATCGTTGACACATGATTATTTGATATTTCTACAGGTCATATGTTTTAGTTTGGGGAAAATTATACTTTGACAGTATTCAAAATTTTTTCTCAGATATAAGCTATATACAAAGTTTGCTTGCAGTTTTGTCATGAAAATGTTAATTTTGTACAACCATGTAATATTTTCTTGTATAACTTTTTAATAGTTTCATTGGTGTGACATAATTATATAATTACATTATCATAAAGAGGGCCAAAGGTACTCATTTATATACACACACAAAACATCTTTTGGTGTTTTCCTCTCTGCACCTCACCCCACTATATCCCTTCTCTCTCCCCTTACATGCTAGTGAGATTGGTAGTGAAACATTCATACATGAATGTAATATTATTTGGTCTGTTTCCTTCCTGAAATCAAAAAACTTCTGCACAGCAAAGGAAAGAATCACAATTCTGAAGAAAGAGCCTATGGAATGGGAGAAGTCTGCCAGCCACTCCTTGATAGAAGACCAGCATCTAGAATATACAAAGAAGTCTTGTATATCTTTTGAGTTTCCAATCTTGGTCAGGAAAATCTCATACTGTCCTAGAGCCTACATAGAAGCACACAGATTTTCTTATAAGTATCGCTGTGGTTGTTTTGTGTATAGATAAAATAGTGTCATCTGGACACTTGTTTGCTCCAGAAGAATTTATGAGCTAATTTATCCCTTTCTAACCATATTCCTTGTTACTGGGAACTGTCCATGTATATTGGCATCTTTCTGGATCTCTACTTTATTCAAATCATTTAGCTATTCCTTTCTAATACATATTAATTCTAATATGGTGGGCTTTTAGTATATTTTAATAGCCAGCAAGTAACAACTTATTTAACTGTTTTTCTTTATATATTCAAGGTTTTTGTTTGTTTTTAGGTGATTGTAGAAACTATTATTGGATATTTATTTATACATACATATTTCAGTTGCAGATAAAAATCTGAGCTATTCTGATTCTAATTGTAGTCTTCTTTGAAGGATGTCTATTAACATACTATATATTATTTTAGAAAAAAAGCATTACTAACACAAAATAGATAATTTAGGGTAGTGGTTCACAAGTCTTGTTGAACAGTTGATTCATCACAGGGCTGTTAAAAATTCACAACCAGACCAGTTAAATCCCAACTTTTCCAAGTGTATTTAGTTAACAGGATCTTTTAAATCTCTTCTGATGACCCAAGATAAAGTCAAGTTTAAGATCATTGATCCAAGGATTAAAGTCACTTCTGAATCATGATTTGAAAAAATTCTGTCTTCGTGTACCTCAGAAATTAACATAATTGAAGGATTAAAGATGGCAGAATAGCGGAAGGCAGCATGCTTGGGTTGCTCTGAGACTCAGAATTCAACCAGCGGGAAGACTGTTTCTTGGCAAGAAAAGAAAAACAGTGAATACTCAACAGAAGACTGTCAAAAAGTAGTTGAATTGAAAGCTGCACAAAGAGCAGGGGACTGAAAAGAGCAGCACTTATCTCTTCTGATGAACTAAGAGCTGAGGCAGGAGGCATCTTGGTGAGCCCACACTGGAGCTGCCAGAATGCAGTTCCATCTTATCGATGAACTCCAGAAAAGAAGCTAAATCCTGTCAAGCCAGTGATTTCAGAGGACAAACACAAAAAATCAGTCACATTCTTCTCCCCATGCTCAAATACCTCCATACCGTGAATCTCCAAATTACCCAACCAAATCGCCCAGCACACTCCTGCAGCTGCAGGTGAACTCCAGTACTGATCCTTACCGCGGGGTCTCAAATGACGACTATACGCCTCATAAGGACCACGGTGAATCTCTAGACCACACAGCCAAATTGCCCAGAAAAATCCTTCAGCTGCAGCTGGACTGATTGGGACCAGGAATCTAAGATCATTCCTGCAGTCACCGAGTGGCTTCAATTGGGCTCTTCAAGACTGGGAGTTTACAGACTACATGGACTCATGTGGAAATGACAAAACCCATGGGTTCTGTGAGTTTGCAAATCACCCAGGAGTAAGGGATATAGGTGGGAAAAGCAGAAATGTAAATCAGCAGAAAATCCCTACAGAAACTTGGGCAGAACTTAGAGTCAGCTGTCTGCCCCACCCCTATGGGATTCGAAGCAATCACCAGAGAATCATTAGCAATGATGTGTTTGGGATGAAATAATTTAACCAATCATGCCCTATGCTCAGAAGGCCATAAATTCTCACCAGATGGAGTTTGGGCACCATAAATACTGAAGCCATCACCTGGCAAGGTTGCACATGATCACAGCTGCGTAAGCAACAGTGGCGTCCCTGGGGCTAAATAACTAAGTCGCTCATGCCACAGGTTCAGATTGGTATAATATTTCCCCTGGCAGAGTTTGTGCCCTGCAAACAGGAAGTCCAGGAGCCAGCAGGATTTCTTGAGATCATGGCTGGCAGAGCAGCTGTGGCATCCCTGGGGCAATTTAACTCAGCCATGCCACAGGCTGGGAAAGCTCTACTCTCTTGGTTAGAAGAATTTGGGTCTAGTGAGCATGATTGACAGTGTTTCACATGATAGCAACCAGGAAAGCAGAAGCCAGCTGAGCTTCAGGTTCCAAAAATTATATTCTCTGTCCCTGTTCAGTTTGGGCCTTGAGAGCACAGAGATCTACAGCCGACCGGAGACGGCTCCTCGCCTATACTGGCTAAGTACTGTGCCCTGTTAAAGAGGTTGTGAGGCAGTAATTTAAAAGCATGGCTAAATGAGACAGATGAATTAAGGCAAATATATACACTCAGCATAAGACTTATTATAAAAAGAAGAGGAATAGACTTAGCACTCCCACACAAAGAGAAAAAGGTGACCAATACAACAGAGCCACAAACCTAAAAATTCTGAGCATGTGAGAATGAAGATCAGTGAGTAAATAATAACCTTTCATAACTCCTCAACAATGGATATCACCAATACAGCAGACATGTCATGCCAGAATTCAGAATTTTGATTTATATATGATCAAAATGCTTAGATATAAAATCAGAGAAAGTATTCAAGACATGGAAGAGCATATCAATAGATAAATTGCGGTCATAAATAGGAACCAAAAAGAAGCCCTGAGTGAAATGAAGAGACAATAACTAAAATAAAGTCATTAATAGAAACTGTCACCGGCAGACTACACCACATGGAAAATAGAGTCTCACTCTTAGAAGACAGCTCATTCAAAACTGATGCATCGACAACATAGTGATTACAATACAACATGGCCCCCAAATTCAAGAAATCCGCAATAACATGAAATGACCTAACCTATGAAAAATAGAAATTAAAGAAGGCTTAAAAGCCAAACCAAGGACATTATAAACCTCTCCATAGAAATATCAAAAATCACCCAAACATGGAAAACAAGATGGACATCCACATATAGGAGACAATCAGAACCCCAATAATACAACGTAAAAGAATTTCTCCATGCCACATAATAATCAAAATGACTAACATAGAGGCAAAGCAAAGAATTATAAATGCATTGAGAGCAAATAACAAGTGACATTCGAGGGCAAAGCATTAAGAAATGCCAAGGTCTGCCGGGCGTGGTGGCACACGCTTGTAATCCTCATGCTTGGGAGGTGGAGACAGGAGGATCGCGCTCGTTCGAAGCCAGCCCCTCTGGCTTAAGCGACCCTGTTTCCAAAAAGTAAAAAAGTATAAAATAGGTCTGGGAGTGTATCCCGGAGGTAGAAGGGCTTCCAGGAACCCCAGTGCCACCAAAAAAAAAAAAAAAAAAGGGCTTCTCAATCCAAATCATGAAAACCAGGAAGGTATATCCAGAAAAGATATCTTTCAAAATTTAAGAAGAAATAAAAACATTCCAACAGAAGCAGAAACTAAAAGAATTCATGGATACCAATCCAGCACTAGTGAAAATATTTAAATAAATAAAGTACAAAAGAAACAAGAAATAAAAATCAGAACGGGGAAAGGGATGAATTCTACCAGATAGGCAACTGAATACAGGAGAAATAACATCAAATAAAACAAAAAGTATAACTCAAAATAACAGGAAAAAAATCTCTTAATAATAACACTGAGCCAGGCATGGGGGTGCACCCTTGTAATCCCAGCATTTGGGAGGCTGAGACAGGAGGATTGTAGTTCTAGGACAGCCTCAGCTACTTAGTGAGGCCCTTTGCAACTCAGTGAAGCCCTGTTTCAAAATAAAGAATAAAAAATAGGGCTGGGGGTATAGCTTGGAGGTAGAATGCCCCTGAGTACAAACCCCAGTACCACAAATAATAATAATAATAATAATAATAATAATAAATAATTAATAATAATAATAATTATTAATAATAATAATCATCATCATCATCATCTTGAGTGCCAACATTCTAAACTCTCAGATTAAAAGACACAGATTGGCAATGTAGATTAAGAACCATAATCCAACTATATGCTGCTTGTGAGAAATAACCATAAAGATAAAGTTATTCATAGGCTAAGTAGAAAGGATGAAAAAGGTATTTCATGCAAATGGAGACTGAAAACAAGCAGGGATGACAATTCTCATATATCACAAAGCAGATTTTAAGCCAAGACTACCAAAAGACACAAGGTGGTTCATTTATTACTGATAAAGGAAACAATACAAACACAAGATATAATGATAGGAAACTTTATGCCCCAAATACGTTGCATGCACTATTATAATACCCTTCAGGATACTGAGGCTAAGGTAGACCCCAAAACAATAATATTAGGAGACTTCAGCACACTGCTATATCAGTACTGCAGACAAAAGACTAATGAAGCCTCTTCAGACCTAAAGAACACTACAAACCAAATGACCCTAAAAGACATATACAGATATACTAACTGACAATCACTGAATGCACATTCTTTTTAGCTGATTATGGAAGTTCTTCCAAAATAGACCATATTCTTGGCCACAAAGCAAGTGCCAGCAAATTCAAAATATGCAATATAATTTTGTGTATCTTTTCAGATAATAATGGAATAAAATCTAGAACAGAAAGACCTAAAGGAGTTACATAAATACATGGAGATTGAATCATATACTTTCTTTATGAAGACTGGATCATAGAAAAAATAAGGGGAGAAATTAAAAAATTCCCAGAATTAAACAAATATAGAGACACAACACACCAAATCTATGGAACACTTTGAAGGCGGTTTTAAGAGGAAAATTTATAGCATTGAATGCCTACATATGAAAACCAGAAAGCCACTTAATAAAAAACAGAAATTAAATAAATAAATAAAACAGCATGGTATTGACACAAAACATTTAGACCAACAGAACAGAATAGAATATACAGAAACTAATCCACATACTTGTAGCCAATTGATTTTCAACAAAGGTACCAAACACATACATTGGAGAAAAGACAGCCTTTTCAACAAACGACACTGAGAAAACTGGTTATCCATTTGTTAAAAAACAAAACAAAACCTGGAATTAAATACCAACTTCTCTCCCCCTATAAGAGTCAACTCAAAATGAATCAAAGACCAGAGACTAAAATTACTAGAGGAGGCATATAACCAGCACTGCAACATACAGGCACCAGTAAAAACCTCCTTAGCAATATCCTCAAAGCTCAGGGAATTAGAAGAATTAACAATCAGGATGGCATTAAATTAAAAAATTTCTGTTCATCAAAGGGAACCACCAAGAGTATAAAGAGAGAGCCTAGAGAATGGGAGAAAGTCTTTGCCAGCAACCCCTTTGATAGAGCCCTCTAGAACACACAAAGAACTTAAAGGGCTTAACCCTGAAAAAAACAAATCTAGAAAAGACTTAACACCGAAAAATCAAATCAAGAAATGGGCAACTGAACCAAATACAGAGTTCACAAAAGAAGAAATACAAATAGCCAATAAATATATAAGAAGTTCAACATCATCAGCAATTAGGAAGATGCAAACCAACCCTACGCTGAGATTTCGTCTAACCAAATTAGATTGGCAATTATTAAGAAATGAACAGCAACAAATTCTTGAGAGAATGTGGAGAAATAGGGGCTCTTAGACGCGGAGTGTGGTTTGCTGATTAGTGCCGTGGAACTCAGGGTGGAGACTCCTCAAAACCTGGCAATGCACTCAGCATACAAGCCAGCTGCACGACTCCTGGATATGTTTCCAAAGGGGTTGAAATCAGAATATTACAGAAAACATGCTCAAGCAGAGTTCACAGCAGTCAAATCATGGAACCAACATATGTGTCCAATGACAGATGAATGGATTACAAAATTATGGGCTATCCATACAGTGGAATTTTACTCAGCATTAAAGAAGAACCAAATTATGGTAGTTTCAGGAAAATGGATGGACCTGGAGGACATCAAGTGAGATTAGCCAGTCACAGCAAGCGAGGGGTCATATGTTTTTGCTCAGATGCAGAAGGTAGAGAGTAATCAGGATGCAAAGGAGACTTAAATAATGAAAGAGAAACCCCATGGAACAAGGGGGATAGTCCAGGAGAGGGTCAGAAAGAGGGAGAGTTCACAAAGAAACATTTCCATTGTGTTATGTACACATGTGAGCATACGGACAGCAATCTCAGTATTATGTGGGGGGAGGGCAGGGGGTGGGGAGGGAGCTGGGGAGCTCACCAAGGACTGTATGCATCTATGTCGGAGTGATAAAACTCTGAACTACACTATGATGTGAGGCTACAGACCATGAATAAAAGTCTATGATATACCACAGACGTACGTAAAAATACATTAACATAATTAAGTTTTCATTTTAAAATAACCTACTAATGTGAAATTGTTTTCATTGCAAGCAAACATTTTCTGCAATGAATTAAATATAAAATGATTAACAATATAGACAACAATCCATGGTATAAACTTAACCATCGGACTCTTGTATGTTTGTAATTTTTTCTCAGCTGCAGATTTCTTGACTGTGTGGACTCAGCTTGACCTGACTGCCCCACAGTGACTCTGGTCAGCTTTTCCTGTGTAGCTTCCCAGCAAACCATACGTAGACAGCACTATTAGAACGGAATCCCAAGCTTTATAACTCAACCTTGCTGCCAGGAGGAACATGGCTGATTCTTTGAGATTTATTTAAGAGAAACAAGGAACACCCCTAGTTTGGATAAAGTCACTTTTGTCTTAATCAATATGTAGGCCCTTTCTTCTGACCCAATTTCTGGGGATCCACTTAGACTTGCTTGCTTTTACCCAGGCCCGCATATCTGTCAATAAGTCCCCAATAAACGGTACCCCTTGAAATCCTGGATGTGTCCTCATATCTTTCTTTAGTCTCCAGGCACCTCAGGGCCAGTTCTCATATGCTGGGGCCAGATTGTCCTGGAACACTGAGCCTCTTTTTTTTTTTTGAAGGACAGCTATTTGCTACAAGAAAGAAATACAACTTCTTGCCACAGAGGAGTGATTGTAGTTGAATGGGCCAAGTCTGACAACTGATTTTGCCAAATGATAAAGCATTTGTCTTCTTAGTGTCGAAGTAACTGGTTTTCTGCTTTTTTAATAAAGAATGCATAAAATTGGAATTACCCTCAGAATGGAATTCTTATATCTAACGTTTATATTTACATGCACAATCTGGAAGGAATTCTCTTTTT
Source organism: Muscardinus avellanarius (assembly GCF_963383645.1). Classification (NCBI taxonomy): domain Eukaryota; kingdom Metazoa; phylum Chordata; class Mammalia; order Rodentia; family Gliridae; genus Muscardinus; species Muscardinus avellanarius. The sequence continues at coordinate 97,378,584 of NC_137799.1, forward strand.
TGTTGGTTTTGGTGTAAAACTCGCCCATCCTGGCGTCTGTATTCAATGCAATTGTAGTTTTCTTTGGAATGATAGTTAGGACTGCAAAGATGTTAGGATAATTGTGGTTCTCCTGGTTGACGATAATCAGTTAACGATTACATCAATAAATACATCAACAATTCAGAGCACAATAAAATTTGTATGAAAAAAGGAAGCCTAATTTCTTCAATCATCTTGACTCCATAAATGATATGACCTCCCTCCCTTACATCCACTTAGTGACAGAAATTTGGGCGCTAGCCTCAAAGACTTGGGGATAAGAGATCCTTCCTTTATGGGGGCCCGGGATTGACCTATTCTACTTCTGAGCCCTTTTTGTAAAAAGGGCCTCACTAACTTGCTGAGGCTGGTCTTAAACTTGTAATCTCAGCCCCCTATGCACTGAGATTACGGGTTTGCACCACCACACCTGGCTAGGTGATTTTTCTTTCACGAATTATTGGCAAATCAAGGGTGGTCTTAAGTCCAGGAGGCATGACTTCAGGCTTCTCGACCTAAGATGCTCACTGGCCACACGAATCTTTGTATTTGGCTGGATTTTGAGTACAGAGCCTCCGACAAAGTTGACTTCAGTAATCAAGTGTCTTCTTCCTCCTTCCTGTTCAAGAAATACTTGGCATTTCAGTTCCTCCACGGACTGCTCCATACATCTGCTACTTTTTCACTTAATTTTAGTCTTGCCCAAGGGCCTGCTCCCTGTGGAATCATCTCTTCGCTCTTTCTTTCGCATTTCTCTGAGGATGCATCTTAGCGGTAGTTTTCATTTGTATTTTCTCGGAAAGGTGCTCATCTTAGTAGGCCCCAGACCTGTCCCTCTTCCCCTGTCCCTTTCAGCCTTCTTGAAACATGCACAGACCTATTGCTACATTTCCCCTTTCCACCTGCTAACCCAAGTGATATATCCATTCTGTGGCCTCTTGCTCCACAGCTAAAGATATTATCAGATTTTGGTCCTAAAACCCATAAGCCAACTCCTCAAAGCGCACACCAGGATAGAAAAGATTTTTTTTTAAAGCAGACACAAATAAATAGTCCCATCATGTGCTTCTGTGATTTGCTAACGCTAAGCATGAGCTTGCCCTGCAGTCTAAACATAGGTATTTGTGATTGTAAACATGGAAAAAAGCTTAGTAACTGATCTGAAAACAGTTCCTCTTGATTAAGAGAATAACTCATTAGACAGTTTCATCACAAAATAATTGGTCTCCTGAGGATAATAATACCGCTAACATATGAGATATATGCATTCTGATTTCCGTACAAAAATATAAAGTTATTTTACTTTATATTAAAATGAAATCACCACATTCCATGAGGCAAATTACCCTTTCTTTCCTTCCTTCCTTCCCTCCCTCTTTCTTCTTTCTTTCTTTCTTTCTTTCTTTCTTTCTTTCTTTCTTTCTTTCTTTCTTTCTTTCTTTCTTTGCGGGAATGAGGGGTCCCGGGGATTGAACTCAGGGGCATTCTACCTGTGGATACACCCTCAGCGCTTTTAAATCCTGCTTTATAAGGTCTTGCTTTATTGCTGAAGTCTGACTACAATGCTGAGACTGACCTTGAGCCTGCTATGCTCCTGCCTCAGCCTCCCAAGTCCTGGGATTACAGGCATGTGCCACCATGCCCAGCCTCACACTTACTTTTTAATCTAATACAAGATAAAAATGGTTCTATGCCAACCGCTTAAAAGTAAGAGTTGATTTATTTATTTGTTTATTTTGTGGTACTGGGGGTAGAACCCAGGGACATTCTACCTCTAAGCTATACCCCCATCCCTATTTTTTTATTCTTTATTTTTGAAACAGGGTCTCACTGAGTTGCTGAGGACCTCACTAAGTAGCTGAGGCTGTCTGCGAACTGCAGTCCTCCTGTCTCAGTCTCCCAAATGACGGGATTACAAGTGTGTACCACCATGCCTGGCTTATTTTTAGCTTTTGAGGAACAAAATTCAGCATTTAATGGTGAATAGGGACAGACAGAAAAGCTCCCCCCCACAGGAGAGGGGACCTGAAAAGGGATGCCCTGATATTTTTAAAAATATCATATCAAATGATAGTATCATTTTAAATGCAAAACAACAAGCAATTTCCTTATCATTTTTCCCCCTGGTGCACTTCCTTACCAGAATGAGAGTCTGTGGTTCATGTTTCTTGGCTAACTCAATAATATCCACGCCATTATAATAAATATTTTCTAAACATCCATGAAAATTTTCACGTGCAAATGTCAGGGAGCCTCCAGATGTTGGAATTCCTCCAAAGCTGATCTTAGAAAGAAAAATAATATAAATAACATTGTTTAGTGATCTTTCTGGTTATCTCTTTAAACAGTGATGACTCACAGGTATCACACTAAGTGTCACAAATTCACTTCTTGATTTTTCACTTCTGCTAATTTCAAGTGAACTCCGTATGTATGTATGTATGTATGTATGTATGTATGTATGTATGTATTGCGGTACTGGGGACTGAACCCAGGGGCATCCTACTTCCACCTCCGAGCTACACCCCCTGCCCTATTTTTTTATTCTTTATTTTGAAATAGAGTCTCACTGAGTTGCAGAGGGCCTCACTAAGTAGCTGAGGCTGGCCGCAAATCTGCGATCCTCTTGTCTCAGCCTCCCAAGTGCTGGCATTACAAGCGTGCGCCACCATGCCCGGCTGTGTACTATCCTTTTAGAATGGCACTGGCACTTTTGATGGCTCTTTCTGGCTCCTGATTTTGTGTATAAACTTTAGGGAAGGAGTCAGCCGGCTTTTTCTATACAAGGCAATGTGGGAAGTATTTATGATATGGGGGTCATGCTGCCCTCTGCGTCATCCAACTTGGGTCTCTGTGGTGCAGCGGTCGCAGACAATCTACTGGTGAAGTGTGCGTGCCTCAAGAAGACTGTCCGTAAACGACAGCAACAACAGAAGGGCCGGTCTCGTCCTGGGCCCACAAGGTGCCAACCTCTGTGCCGGCTTCCATCTTTTGCTATTACACGTCAAGTTAAGTCAATAAAGCTGTGCCTAGTCTGGTACGAACCAGAGTCTTTTTTAGACACTGTGCCCAAACCACGTACATCAGAGGCATAGCATAGCTTTCGTGGTTTGCTTTGATCCTTCATACACTCAAAGGAGTCCTGCAAAGAACTAGCAGAACAGATGCTGCTTCATAGTGTGGGTAAAATGGGTGCAACAGCACACACCTGTAATCCCAGTACTTGGGAGGCTGAGACAGGAGGATCACAGGTTCAAGGCCAACCTCAGCAACTAAGAAGACTCTATTTGCAAACAAAAATTTTAAAAAGGCTGGGAGTATAGCTCAGAGGTAGAACACCCCTGGACTTAATAACCAGTACAAAAATCTATTTTAATAATGTGGTAGGATATATACTTGGATTGTAGTGCAAAAAATGTTAAATCATTCAAAACATTAAGCGACTATTTAAATGTTTGCATTAGACTCTTTCGTTATTTAATGAATCTCTTGGCATATATGTGGTTAACTACTCAAAACAATCCTAGATAATGCTTAGAATGATACCAAGACAAGAAAAAAATCCCCCAGGAATCTGTTCATAACCAAACATGTAATATGCCAGACAGAATTTAAAAGGAGCAGGTTCAATAATATTGTCCCCTGCCTTGAAATATCTTCACTTGTAGAAAATTTCTTAAGCCTAAGCACCGTGTCCACTTCTCATACAGAAAACATGATCTAGGATAATAAATTGTCCTAGTATTACTGTGCATCAGTCAGCCTAGGTCTGAACTACCAAGCAATGCTATTTCTCTATAGGATTAGATGTGTGTGTGTCTGTGTGTGTGTGTGTGTGTGTGTGTGTTGTGTGTGTGTGTGTGAAAGAGAGAGAGAGAGAGACAGACAGACAGACTGGGGAACCTGGGGAAATTCTACCTCTCGGCCACACCCCCAGCCCTATTTTATTCTTTATTTTGAAACAGGGTCTTACCAAGCTGCTGAGTCTGGCCTTGAACCGACAATCCTCCCATCTCAGCCTCACAAGTAATGGGATTACAAGCGTGCTCCACTACACCTGGCTTTTTTAAGGTATAGTCCCACTCAAATTATACAGTGTATAATAACCTCAGGATTAAGATCCAGGTAACTGGTTCCTCCCTCTGCCTGAAGACGGTGGGCGCGGCCGTCCAGGGTGAGGTTGACGTGCGCGTGCCGGCGCTCGAGGGTCACAGAGTGCCAGTGCTCGTCGTCCAGCAGGCTGCCCAGGGCGAGGGCCCTGTGAGCATCCGTGGGGGGCATGTTAGCACTGCCTTGAAGGAGGAAGCAGAGCACATGAGTCGGTCTTGTTAGCAATCCTGGCTTCCCTGTTAGATCAGCATTACAATTTCCGTCCATCCTCCCGGCCCACGTGGTTGTCATCTGACTTTCTCTTCATCCTGAACGTGGTATCTCTGCCTCTTTTGTTATTTCCCTTTTATTCATTCTTGAAATTGAATTTTTGGCGATTCATTTTTTTTTTTTTATAATTTCCCATGACATTCACGTTTGCCTTGCGAGTATTTTCTTTGCTAGGACGTCAGGATCAACACCAGCTCACAATGTCATTGCAACTATTCTTATCTGTGTGCATATACATAATCCTACTATATTGTAGATTACAAATAGTACACTTTAATGGCCTTCCTGCACAGTTGTCAAAATAGATGCTGTCTACATGAATCACAATGGAATATCCAAACCCGTTAGCAAGGTTCTTGGACATCATTGATGTTTTCCCATGACAATTCTACTCTGAACTCATTATCCTGCAGTAACTTTTAGTATTTCTTTTAACTCTAAATGTGTTCTAGTTTCTATGATAAATTCCATGGTCCCTGTAACTGTGAGAGGTTAAGAACCAACAGATGTGTGTTCATCCAAACAGGTCTTTTTTCTTAAACTACTGGCATGAAAGTACAAATATGTTTTACCTGAATTAAGATAAAAGACAAGTTTCCCTTGTATTAATTCCAGAGTCATGTGATGTCCATACTGTGTATCTCCAATGTGGAGTAGAACTCCGTTGTTCTTCAAGGTTTTAAATTTCAGAGAAATAATATCTTGTATTGGTCTTATAGATTGCTTATCAGCTCTGTACAGCAGAGTACTTTGTCCATCAAAATAAGCCACCTCAGATCCTAGGAAAGAGAATATTATGGTAATTGTTAATATAATATGCTATACATTAGCACTTTGAAAATATAAGCATCAACATACCACAATATACACATATAAACACACACTTACGGTCTTCCCATTGAAGAAAAACACTGACAGTGCAATTTTTGCTTGTATCAAAGGTTGATATACCAAATATCCACTGGTTGACATATCCCAGTTCATCATCTTTTTAATAAAATTAATCATTTATTAATAAAATTAATACTTTTATTAGTGTATTCCCATTGGCTCTTATCTTCATAGTGGCCTTTTTCTTCTTGTTATATTTTATTTAAAAAATAATGATGCCGTATTTCCATTTCATTAATCCTTTATTTCAGGATCATTCTGAAGGAAATATCAGTGTCACTCAACCTCAGTGGCTTCTTCAGCCCCAGTAGCTTTGACGTCTCTTGATTCTTACACATACACACACTTGAGTAAAGAGTTTTCTGTTTGTATAGGATACACACATGCACGCACGCACACCCTGCTGGTTCCGTTTCTCTGGAGAACCCTCACTAATAAACCCTCACTTGGTTTCTTTGTTGTGAGATCATGAATTCAATAACACTATTTGAGGTCTCTGGCTGCAGCCTGTCACGACTACAATCCTGTCATTTTCTCTCAACTCTCTCTCTCTCTCTCTCTCTCTGACGGAGTCCTACAATTTCACTATAAAGGTCACAAGCTTTCAGTTCATCAAAAAACAAGCATGTTTTATCAATAATACGAAATAACCTCTGTCAAAGCAATTGACAGTTGAACAGTCGCCCTATAAAAATGTTACCCAGAAGAATCTCGTTTCTTTAAAAAAATATCAAAAAGGAAAAGAATCAATTATCTTCATACCAAATATACCTGTTTAATAAATAAAGATGCATGAGAAAATGGAAGCATTTTAAGCTGATAAGCTGATATAATTCAAGCTGAGATGGATTATTTACTGTTTAATTTCACGGAAGCATCACTGCTCATCGTGAGCGTGATTATCCATTCCATCCAAATTATAAAAATTACACACAACATATTGCACCTCAAAAAGTCATCCATCTGGTACAGCTACTATTTGAAAATTTACAAGTCTGATTTTCTCACTTTGTAAAAGACATTAATATACTGAGTACATAAGGAATACATTCCACTACATTCTGTATAAAGTATCTGTAAACTAAGCAATTATTCCTTGTCATATAATTCATTTTATGTGGACAGTTAAAAACAAAACTCTCTGTCAAACCACTTGATAGCCAGATGGCCGCAAACTAAGGGAAACTTCTAAAAAGCGAGTAAAGTCTTACAGTTTGGCTTTTATTGCTTCCTTATGTGTTGCTAAAGACAGCGGTAACATCGGGGCTTTTAAGTTTCTTAGTTGGTCAACAAAACACTTAGTTTCTGAAAAGGTCTTGGCTGGTCTATTTCGATCTGTTTTCTTCTTTTTTCCCCTCATTCTCACTACAGCTACTGTTCACCTGTAATAGCTGTATTGATCTTCCCAGGCACGTGAAAGATATTTCCTGAACCATTTTCCTCAGGCAAAAAGGAAGAGTAAGAAGTCATTAGGCAGGAGATGGGAGCAATGACCTTGAAAGTCTTGTTCTTTAGCTGATGACGCCTGGACCTCTGTCCATTGTGACTGCTCATGCTTTTATCTAGAAATTTAACCACATGCTTTTTAAAAATTTTTTGCAGTACTGGGGGGGGGGATTGAACCCAGGGACATTCTACCTCCGAGCTATACCCACAGCCCTATTTTTTGTATTTTATTTTATGTTATTGTATTTATTTATTTAATTTTATTTTTTGGTGGTACTGGGGGTGGAACCCAGAGGTTTTCTACCTCTGGGCTATATTCCCAGACCTTTTTTATTTTTTTAAATTTTTTTTTTTTTTTTTTTTTTTTTTTTTTGGTGGTACTGGGGTTCCTGGAAGCCCTCCTTCCTCCGGGCTACACTCCCAGACCTATTTTATATTTTTGAAACAGGGTCTCTTACGCCAGCACGGCTGGCTTCGAACCTGCACGATCCTCCTGTCTCCGCCTCCCAAGCGCGGGGATTACAAGCGTGCGCCACCACGCCCGGCTTTTGTACTTTATTTTAAAACAGGGTCTCACTAAGTAGCTGAGGTTGGCTGCAAACCTGCGATCCTCCTGTCTCAGCCTCACAAGTACTGGGATTACAAGCCTGCGCCACCACACCCGGCCCTGACCACATGCTTTTAACATGATATGTATATTTTTAAACAAAAACAAATCAGTAAAATAAATTTGAGAAAAAAACCAGCAAAATCTACTCAGGCCTCATCTGTAAAGTCAATACATGTAAAACTGGAAGTAAACCACGGATCATGCTTGGGGCAGCTCACACAGCTCAATAAACAGCTGCGACCAGCCTCCCAAGGTGCTGGCTGGCGGGAAGCGTCCCCCTGGCTCTCTCTCCGGTGTGACCCACTCACTGGAGAAGTAGATCTCTAAGGCCTAGGGCTTAGGTTTAAAGTAAACCTCTGTCGGCCATGGCAGGGCGTGCCTATAATCCCAGTACTTGAGGAGCTGAGACAGGAGGGTCAAAGGTTTGAGACCAGCCTCAGCCACTTATCAGAACCCCCAGCAAATTAGTAAGATCCTGTTTGTTTGTTTGTATAATAATTTATTTGTTTATCTTGGTGCCAGGGGTTGAACCCAGGGGCGTTCTGTCTTCCAGCTATACCTCCACGGTACTCTTTTTGCTTTGTGTTATTTTGAAACAGAGTCTTGCTATGTTTCTGAGGCTGGTTTTGAACCTGTGATCCTCCTGCCTCAGCCTCCCAAGTACTAGTATTACAGGCATGCACTACCAAGCCCAGCTGAAACCTTGTTTCAAAAGAACAAAGTTTAAAAGGCTGGGGATGTAGCCCAGAAGTAAAATGTCCTTGGGTTTAATCCCCAGTAACAAAAATGACTGATTAAATAAATGAATCAATAAATGTGAAACACCCACCTGTCCACAAAGATGATATTTTTTAGCAGTTAAGCCTGGCATGGTGGTGCTTGTTTGTAATCCCAGTACTTCGGAAGCTAAGTAAGGAGAAACAAAGGCTGAAGCCAGCCTCAGCTACTTAGTGAAACCCTACGCAACTTAGTAAGACCCCGCTTCAAAATAAAGAATAAGCAAAGAATAGGGCTGGGGATGTAGCTCAGAAGCAGAATGCCTCTGCTCCATCCCCAGTACCACAAAAATATAAATAAATAAAAAGATTTTTAGCTATTAAACTCTTCTAAGAGAAGATAAGAATTTCGATAGCCATCATCAAGGCAAGCAATCCCCTATACAATGTATTTGAATCTAGACACTAAAATAATACCATTGAGTATCACGTTTATTGTAATCTTTCATCAGAAACTTTCAGGAAAGATTTTCTTTGTATGAAATCTAATATTGTAAATAGGAAACGTAGAAGAACGCTGGACAATTAAGATCACTTACGGTTACGGCAGAAATACAAACTTCCTCAGATTCTTCAGAACACAGGACCTCACCGTGAAAATGAATGGAGGCCACTTGGTCTTGGCTTCGAGCAGAGACTGCTTCTCTAGTTTTACACGAACTTAGCTTACAGTTGCTGACTTTATGAATTGGGGTGGTAGTTTTTTGTTTTTTGGTGGTACTGGGGTTCCTGGAAACCCTTCTACCTCCGGGCTACACTCCCAGACCTATTTTATTTTATTTTATTTTATTTATTTGGAAACAGGGTCTCCTAGGCCAGCGAGGCTGGCTTTGAACCTGCGTGATCCTCCTGTCTCGCCTGCCACGTGCGGGGATGACAAGCGTGCCCACCACGCCCGGTGCGGGGTTGTAGTTTTGACTGCCGAGTTTCACCATTAACAGTGCAGGCCCCCTCCTGTGTTAGGCTACACCAGGAGATCCAGAACTACTTTTCCCGTGCAGAGATGAAGTTTGTACTTCTATTTTAAGATTCTTTTGTTCTAGTCTCACCACCAACCCTTTTCTTTTTGGTGCAAACTATAAAACAGGAGTAGTTTGGAACACAGGCTAAGGCGTTATTTTGAGTGGGGTAGGTTGCACCTCCTCTCCGAGCCTCAGTTTCCCCATCTGTGAGGTGCCTGCCCCTCTCACAGGTCGTGGTGAGAAGGACAGTAGGGCATGTGCTCAGCCCACACCGGGCCTCGCGGGACTTTGCAGAGAAAAGAGGCGGGAATTCGCCGAAAACGACACACGGAGGATTTTTGAGAGGCGGGCAGCTTGAAATGATAACAAAGTTAGTTTCTGAAGGGCAGGAGGCACCTTTGGTTTCAGGCCACGTGGTTAGATCCCATCTTGCCAGCAGAAAGAGATTCACAGGCATTCCCACTTCTGCGGCCCCTGCTCCTCCGGCCAGCTCCTTCCGGCGGCCTGAGTCTCACCCAGAAGGATGCCACCTCCTCTTCTCATGTTAGAGGTGAGTGAGATGCAGAAAGCACATCATTACCATATCTCTGCCATCCTGCCCCTAAATACTCAAGAGCTAAAGACAGAGGTTCACGAGTACTTCCCCATAGGATGAAGAATACGGTCAGAGACAACACTCACATCTCAGAACAAGGGCACCAGAAGTGATTCTGCCAACATGTGTGTTATGTCCCTACCCTGCAGCTCATAGTCACCGAAGCCCTACTATGTGGCACGTGCCAGGTGGAGGGGAAAGCAGAAGGCGGTGGGCCATGTTTGTGGAAATTGCCGCATAGAAAGGAGGGCACAGCGGGACGCAGTGTGCACGCCTGTAATCCCCGTACTTGGGTGGCTCAGACAGGAGGACTGTGGTTCAAGGCCAGCCTCGGAAGCTTGGTGAGACTCTGTTTTAAAATAAAAAGAATATAAAGGGCTGGGTGTGTAGCTCAGAGATAGAATTCCTGAGTTCAGTCTCTAATACAAAAAATAAAATAATAAAATAAAATGAAAGAAAGTAGGATGTAGATCCTGAAATATGCTTACTACTGCTACATTCACAGTGACGCTTCTGATTACGGGAATTTGGTCTTCAGAGACTTCTGAGAAAGGATGTGTACTTCAGACTCATGAACACTGTGAAATCTCTGGAGAGCCAAGGCAGAAATAAGGATTTCACTTGTTATTTCCTGGAACCACATTTTTACTTCCTCCTGTTTTACACCCAAACCCTTCCTTCCTTCCTTCCTTCCTTCCTTCCTTCCTTCCTCTCTCTTTTCTTTTTTTCTTCCTTTTTTCAGTGCTTGAGATCAGAGTCCTTTTGACTGTAACAGTTCATTCGCATTTCCTTATGAGGTTCTAAATCGGAATGTCCTTTTAAATCGTAACCATCGGGTGGTGTAAAGCTTTATCATTTGGATTCCTTTATCTTTCTCTAACGAGCAGTGATGTTGATCAGTCTTAGTGCAATGACTGATTGAACAACATGGATTTTATAGAATAGATTGCTCAATTGGAACATTGGATATTAATAATTGCCTTTTCAGCTACACAAAAGATCTATTAAAAATACCAAATGAGCCGGGCGTGGTGGCGCATGCCTGTAATCCCCGCGCTTGGAAGGTGGAGACAGGAGGATCACGCAGGTTCGAAGCCAGCCTCCGCTGGCTTAAAAGACCCTGTTTCCAAATTTAAAAAATATAAAAATAGATTTGGGAGTGTAGCTCAGAGGTAGAAGGGTTTCTAGGAACATCAGTATCACAAAAAAAAAAAGGAAAAAGGAAATATAGCTCAAGTTTTATTTGCTATTATTACTGGAGTTATTACTAATGACCTAATATCAAAAGTATCTCCCTTACCTGAATTGCTAAGATAAAAGTAAAACAAATATCTAAAATTTGGATTATTTATCCAGTCTATATTACTCTCCATTAGATTTTTTCTCATTGCTTGTCCATTCATTCAACAAAGGGCAAAAGTGAAGGCTCTTATGTTTTCCCTTTTTGTGTGTGTGTGGTGCTAAGGATTAAAGACAGGAACATTCTACCTCTGAGCTGCCTTCCAAGCCCCAAGTTTTTTATTCTTTATTTTGAAACAAGGTTTCACTGAATTGCAAATGGCTTCATTAAGTAGCCGAGGTTGGTGGCCAACCGGATCCTCCTGTCTCAGTCTCCCAGATGTTGGGATTACAAGCATGCGTGCACCACCAGATGTCGGGATTACAAGCGTGCGCCACCATGCCCGACACCTTATGTTTTTTCACATAGTTCAAAGCTACAGAGAAAATGGGTAACAAGAAAAAGTTTAGGTAAATGAGGAGAGAGACCAGTAGGATAGTGGGAGGGGGTTGGAGCAGGGATGTGGGTTGGGAAAAAAAGAAGCTTGAGTTGAAAAGTCTATGCCCATTTATGAAGGTCTCACTACCAGTCTCCCACGCACAGGGCTGGAGGTGGGGAGCAGATGGTACCCAGAGGGAGTCACACCGAGTGCTGTGTGCTTGTATGCTTATACCACTCTGAACCTCACTACGATTCATAACTGCAATGTGCCAATAAAGGTATTTTAAAAGAATGTGCTTCGATTTAGTCAGTACTGGTGGTATATTGTAGTGGAGACTTATCAACTGTCTTGTTTCTGCCCCAATACTCGCTGATACCCAACAGTACACATCTGCAGAAGTTGGCAAAGTCCGCAGGCTGCACGGCCCAGGCGTCTTCCTGGGATCAGTCATGGAACTTTCGTCTTTCAGCTATTACTCCAAGGAGCTGAGTCATGTCTCCTCCTGAAGGACCATCGGGTAATGCAAATCCCCATCAAAGAGCATCTCTGCTTAGAAGTCAGTAAACCCGACGTTGTTTCAGAGAAGCAGGAGGACAAACTAATATCTTAGCATCAAAGCCAAGTCCAAAGCTTCAGACACAACAGACATTGCAACGGGGAGCCCAGTTACAGAGAGGGCGTAGTGATGGGAGGAGGTGACCAAGGGAGAAAGGCCGATGGCGAGACGGCCCCTCGCATCTAACGCGTCATAGAAATAAAAAGGATAGGACCGGCGGCAGCAGGAAGCCAACGGGGCGGATGGGGGTTGAGCAGTAGAACATGATATTAGCGTCTGAGGCAATAAATATTTTCATGGATAGTGGATTACTATTATGCATCAGAAAACTAACATTCTGTACGGCTTAAGCTGCGATTGGCAAAGAATGTGGGCAAGCTGGTGTGAATGCTATGGGTATGATGTGAGCGTCCAGCCTGCCCACACCTACGGCGCTTTCGATATTTCCACCCAGTCTCTTTGGATTGTTCTCCAGTTCAACACAGGACTCTTCTTTTATTGTTCTATTTTGACAAGAATTGATGATGATATGAAGTAATAGTCCAAATATATTCTCGATCATAAAATAACAAATGTATAAAAGAATCGTGCTGTGCAATTTCACTGTTCACTTTCTATTTTTATGTTATATCCATGTTGGATCTTTTTTTTTGGGGGGGGGACTGGATATTGAACCCAGGGCCATTCTACCTCTGAGATTTTCCTCCAGCCCTATTTTATTTTTTATTTTGGAAAAAAAGTCTCACTAAGTTGTTGACGATCTCACTAGATTGCTGAGGCTGGCCTTGAACCTGCATCCCCCCATCTCAGTCTTCCAAATACTGAGATTACTGGCATATGCCACAAGGAACGCTAGACAGGTTTTCTGCCACAAAACGACACCCCCAGCACTTTTTAATTTTGAGACGGGGTCTTACGAAGTCGCCCAGGTTGGCTTCAGACTTGTGATCCTCCTGCTTCAGCCTTCCCAGTGAGTCTTTCTACCTTGATTATATCTAATAAATGAGAAAAAGAGGCTGACTGAACACAGAGACATATATTCCCACTGAGCAAGGTGCAGGTGCAGCCACAGCTTGCTGTCCACGGGGCTCATGGGGACATTAATGGAATGCAGTTATCACGGAGACACTGCAGACCAGGCGCTGTGCCTGGGACCCCGGAGCCCCAGCGTCAGCGCTGTATCCCCACAGTGAGTGGCGGCTTCAGAGAGACAGCATCATCGATTACTGGTTTGAATTTTATTACTTTTATTAAGTACCTAGTATGTTGAGTCTTTTGTTAAGCTCTGGAAAAGTAAACATCATTCAGTATTGATTCGGCACCACATGAAAAGTCATCGATAAAAGAGTAAAGTCTACAACTTTACCAAAAAGAACAAGAAAAAGAAAATCCGTTCTACCTGCACAGCTATTTAAAAAGCCAGAAGAAGCCAAGTTCACTTGAAGTTTGGCTGTTACAGCCTCTCGTGAGATGTCGATTTCGCTGGAGGAATAAACACCACTTACTGTAGGCACATCCGTACACTTCAATCCGCATCCCGATCCTGCCCCTGGGGCTCCAGGACAACGGCAGGAAGCGCAGGAACCTGGCCTGGAAGGGAGGCCGGAGTCGGTAGTGCACCACGCTGTCCGCGTTCGTATTTCCCGCGAAGCCCTGAGAGCAGGCCAGAAAAGAGATCAGCGCATCTGCGAGACAGCGTCTCCGCCTTCCCCCCTCTCCTGACCTCCCTCCTTTGCTTTGCTTCTTAGTTCTGGGGATGGAACCCAGGGGGCTTTCTATCTCTGAGATACATTCCCAGCCCTTTTGTTTTTGTTTTAATTTTTTGTTTCTGTTTTTGTTTTCCTTTGCTATAGGGTCTTTCTAAATTGCTAAGGTTGGCCTCAAATCTGCAATCCTTCCGTCTCAGCCTCCCAAGTGCCGGGGTTACAAGTGTGTGCCACCATACCCAGCTCTCAAGTTTATTTTTAAGTATAGCCTCTGGAAAATAGACTCCTGACTGATAGGAATATACCATGACCTAACAAAAGGCATTTATTGTCTTTTTTGTTTAATGGAATGGAGTTAAAATGGGTTAATTAGTATTTAAGGAGTTTTAAATAGGCCCAAGTTAATAATTAATGAATAGAGCAGACGAGGGATGTGCTATTTACAATTTCAGAGACCTAAATACAAAATCAAACACTTATTACCTATGCTTAAAGTAAACTCAAGAGGCCAGGGAGTATCACTCAGTGGTAAAACACTCGCCCACACGTGCAAGGCCTGGGTTCAGTCCCAAGCACTGCAAACCACAGGTACATACACTCATATATGTATATATTTTTTCAAATTATATATATATTCAAATATTTGAAAAATACATAGTGTATGTAGATATATAAATATGCACATCATATGGAATCACTTTAATTCACTTGAATTCTGAGGAATCACATTATTCATATCTTATTAGAGTGATAACTAGTTCCATAGCATAACAGCAAAATGAACTTTAAAAATACAGACATTTAAAAGAATCTATACTAGTATTTCAGGGACAGAAAACTTGGGGCTTATGATTGAAAGGACCTTACATTTGATAATGAAAATAATGTCTTTAAAAATGGACTATAGTCTTTTATGCACTAAACTCAAAGTTTGCCTTGAGGGTTTCCAGAACAGACATGAATTTACAGGCACAAATGGAAAGAACACCCATGCAAAGAATTGTTCCCGCCTTGTTCTGTGGAGTCAGAAAACAAAGAGTCTAGAAGAATCGGGCTGAGCGGCCTCCTGGGAAAGCACAGCCTTCAGTAGTTCAGCGGGGACTTAAATCTTCATTTAGAGATAAACAGAAGGCCGGGCTCCATTGAGACTGGAGGTTTAGAGAATGGCTTTTAGGATCCACAGTCCTTCAGAAACTTTCTTCTGTCCTTGTGCAGGCTTTTTCTGACCTTGGCTGAAGTTACTACCATTTTTTTTGTTGTTGTTGTCAAATAGAAAAACAATACCTACCTGAAAAATCTTGACAAGAATGAGAGTAGTTAATGTATGTCGTGAATTTGAAAGATTATAAGCTATTTTCTCTAGAGCACTCCTCTGCTCCGTGGTGTGTGTGTGTGTGTGTGTGTGTGTGTGTGTGTGTGTGTGTCTTCTTACTGAAAAACGAAGTCACTTAGGTTTGATGTGAATTTTTCCTTTGAGGGCTTCATAACTGAGCTTTATGTCTGGTGATCAAAAGTGAGTATTTTCAGATAACAGGACCTGTTCTCCTAGTGTGTTGTGTGGTGTCCAATGGCAGCTCCTGAACTCTGTGGCTCCGGGTCTACCCCCAGGCTATAATGTGTCTCCTAAATGATTCAGAAATTAATGACATTACTGAAAAATTTCTAACCCCCCTTTGTCATTCTTCACAGCCACGCTGGACTCCTGCAAAAGTAGACTTCCCTGATACTCGTGGTCAGTGTTAAGTATCAGATGAGCAGCCTTGAGGGGAAGAGTGTACTGTTGATGTAAGATTCAGCATCGACAATTATTTTTTTTAAGAATCCTCTTAGAGAGTTGGCATTTAAAAAAATTCTCTCCCAATTAATTTTTCATTACATTTTTCTTGAAAATTACAAGTTACGGAAATGAATCTTGGTGTTTTTGAAATCAGGATTAAGCCTGCTGTGTGCTACTATTGCAGTAAACAATTTCACAAATTTCAGTTAGCTTTCATAAAGATTTTTGGGGAAACATGTATAAGAGATATCAATTCTTTTTTTTTTTTAATGGCACTGGGGATTGAAGCCAGGGGTATTCTACCTCCAAGCAACAACCCAGCCCTATTTGTAATTTTATTTTGAAACAAGGTCTCGTTTGATTTATGAGAGTCTTCCTATTTGCTGAGGCTGTCCTTGAACCTGCAATTTTCCTGTTTCAACCTCCCAAGTACCGGGATTACAAGCCTGAGCCACCATAAGATATCAATTCTTTAGCAATTTCAGTTATGGCTGGCCAGGAACCTGGGAATCTTTTGTCTCAGACTTCCAGATACTGGGATTCCAGGCACGCACCGGTCACACCTTGTTCAACACCACTGTTTTCCCTGTCTTGGTTGGATGGTGTCTTAGGTGAGGAAATGTCTTCTCTCTCATCCTTGACCGTCATTCTCCATAGATTGCCTGGCTACGCTGACCTTGGACATCAGTTTTAGTCTCTGTCTCCTTGTTTGTAACATGGAGATCATAATAATTTATAGCTTGTTGAAAGATGTTTCTAAAAGTGCCTTGAAAAATCTAAGGAGTTATACAAATGAAAAATGTAATTAAGCTGCTCCCCATAAGATATATTAAGAGAACCATTTGACTAAGATAATTTGTAATTTATAACTGCTATTAGAAAAAAATCATATTAATGCTAAGTATGGAGTGCCGAGAACGTTATTTCCCCTGGCATATGCCCTAAAAGCATTTTATGAAGCAATTAAGATGGTCTTCCTACAGGTTAATAAAAATGAGTATATTATCTTTACCACCTTAATACGAATGGCATAATTACATCTATGTAAAAAGTTAATAAGGAAAAAGCAAAATGAAAGATATAAAACAGCATTTATATAAATTTAAATGTGTAAAATTAAATTACATGTTTTCTTAAGAATGTATACAAGCTGGGCGTGGTGGCACATGCTTGTCATCCCAGCATTTGGGAGGCTGAGCCAAGGAGGATGGCGGTTCGCGGACAGCCTCAGCTACTTAGTGAGGCCCTCTGCAACTCAGTGAGACCCTGTTTCAAAATAATAAAAAAACAGGGATGGAGGGGTGTAGCTCAGAGGTAGAATGCTCCTGGGATCCATCCCCAGTACCGCAAAAAAAAAAAAACCACAAATAAAACTCATTACACGAGGGAAATGTGAACCTTATATTGAGACAAGAAAGCACGATGAGGGATGAGTGGAACCTGCGCAGACCTGACCCCGCGTCTCCACTCATCACACCTGTAGCACCTGCTGTCCACAGAAAGCAAGCAAACAGAAAGGGCTTCAGTACGTGGTCATGGTGTTATGTTTTGAGCTGATTTTTGGTACTGGAGACTGAACCCAGGGATGTTCTACCTCTGAAATATACTCCCAGCCCCGTTTTACTTTTCATTTTGAAACAGGGTCTAGCTCAGTTGCTGAGGCTGTCCTTGAATCTACGATCCTCCTGTCTTTGCCAAATGCAACTCTGGGATTACAGGCATGTGCCACCACACCCAGAGATTTCCTTTTATTCTTAGAACATTATTGTCTAGAGCAGGGATTAGAGAATAAACCATATCCACCCACCACAGCTCTTCAGTGGCCTGTGGACTCTCCTCCTCCTCCTCCTCCTCCTCCTCATCCACGGGGAATAAAACCCAGGGACATTGTACCTCCGAGCTACACCTCTGGCCCTATTTTTTAGTCTTTTTTATTTTTTGAAAAGGGTCTCACTGAGTTGCAGAGGGCCTCGCTAAGTAGCTGAGGCTGTCCTTGAACTGCAAGCCTCTGGTCTCAGCCTCCCGAATACACCACCCGCCTGGCTTCCCTTTACTTCTCAAACAGGCCCCTCTCCATTTCTTAAGTCTGCAGCCCCTCACTAGCAGGTGACACCGAGAAAGAATGAAACTGGGGTTTATTTCCTTGTTATTTTCAGAGGATTATAGTGAGGCAGTGCACAAAGTTGCTTCCTATTTAAATTAATACCTATAATTGGCTATGTAAAGAGTTTTACTTAATTATTTTAAAGTCTTCCTGAATTCATTATTTTTGTTAATAATAGACTAACCACTAGAATTCATGAATACTTATTAGCATAAACAGAGTAGGGATTTCACTCTATTCTAGTGTTTCTGAATGGACATAGCTGGGAAGAAGAAGAAACGTGGATGGTGGTGCTATTGTTGTTTACATCTGTGAGCTCTGAGAGGCGGGCAAATTCCTGCGGTTTCAGGTTATCTGGAGGACACAGTACAAGGCATAGTGGAACCTAAGCCTTTTCTCTAGCACTCAAAACCCCAGCATGAAACAGAGGGGTTCTCTTCAAGTATAGACAAGTGTAACAGTTACAGAGAAAAACAATGGATCACCAATGATGGCCTGAGGTCTGCATTTAAAATACATCTAAAATTCAGGTAATCATGCTGATGCCAACTCTGGTTTCATGGAGACTTTCAGGGTCCAGCTTGGTTGCCAGGACTTATTCCTGCAGAAGTTAGACTTATTCAAGAGTAAGAAATGCTATTTACACCAGGTACACGGTCCATGCCTGTAATCCCACTACTCAGAGACAGGAGGATTACAGGTTGGAGGCCAGCCTCAACAATTTAGCTGGGCCCTCAGTAACTTAGTGAGATCCTGTTTCATATAAAAAATTAAGAAAGCTAGGAGTGTAGCTTGGAGGTAGTGCCAGGAGTTTAATCCCCAATACAAGAAGAAGAAGAAGAAGAAGAAGAAGAAGAAGAAGAAGAAGAAGAAGAAGAAGAAGAAGAAGAGGAGGAGGAAGGAAGGAGGAGGAGGGAGAAGAAGGAGGAGGAGGAGGAGGAGGAAGAGGAGGAGGAGGAGGAGGAGGAGGAGGAGGAGGAGAAGTACTGAAATTAGGAATTACTAACCAATGGCTAAACAGTCTTTAATGCTTTAGTTTGGGGGTCTTAAATGTCTTCCAAGCCCATATACTAACACATGGTCCCCAACCTGTGGGATTAGGAGGTGGTGGAACCTTTAGGAAGTAGGACCTAAGTAAAGGAAGTCAGGCTGCTGGGGGTGTCTTCTTAGAGGTGACACTGGTGCCCCCGCCCCTTCCTTTCTCCCTCTGTGCTTCCTGGCTGCCACGAAGGGAGCAGTTTCTTCTGCTCCATCTCTGTTGTGTTGCTGTAGGCCCAAAACAACAGGACTGAGTGACCACGACCTGACACCGTGTGAGCCACAGTAAACCTTTCTTCCTTTTAAGTTTA
The DNA here is from genome assembly GCF_963383645.1 of Muscardinus avellanarius. Lineage (NCBI taxonomy): Eukaryota > Metazoa > Chordata > Mammalia > Rodentia > Gliridae > Muscardinus > Muscardinus avellanarius. The sequence continues at coordinate 97,397,478 of NC_137799.1, forward strand.
TTATCTCAGGTATTGTGCTATAGTGACAGAAAGCTGACTGACACAGTTATTCTAACAACAAATTGCAATCATATGCTTGGCACGTTTACTTGTCACTACTGATCATTTGACAGACACAAGTAATGTTGCCCATTTTAGGGGAGAACAGATGTGTACCATTTCATGTAAGAAATCTATGGGCCTTCTTCTCCCTAGATACAAGACAGTAGACTTGCACACTTGATGGGGTGTGTCCATACAGCGCCTAAGGAGATTCGGCCTGAGCGGCCTACGGCCTAAGGCAAAACTTAAAGTAAAGTGATTCAGCAAAAAAGGGGCAAAGATGGCGCCTGGAGGAAGCTAGGAAGGTGTGGTTTCCCCATTCATTATGGGTGGGGAGACTGAGTGGTTTTTCCCTTTCTACCTTTAAAGGAGCTTCCGCACACATGAATGGCTCATGTACTGGCCTGGGATTGGCTGTAAACTACGTGCTAGTGATCTTTATCCGGATAGGCTAGGCTATTTCTCATGGAAATTTCCCTCGTGGCTTGGTGCTATATATAGGATGGCTTGGAGGGAGATAAATGAGATCTTGCTTGACTTGACTCCCGGCTCGTGGGTTTGTGTTCGAGTCGTCGGTACTCACCATCTCGCCAAGCCCCGCCAGCTGTCGGGCTGGATTCCCGACACACACTAAAATGGTTATGATTCATGTGGTATTATGGAAAGCAGTTCATGGTCCTGATGGTCTAAGAATAGCTATGATAATATGACAGGAACTTGAAGAGACTGTCTTTGCTAAAAGCAGTGACTCTCAGGTCTGCTGGTTCTCCAGGGCCACTGAGAGCAGGATGGAGCTGGCATCTCTGCCTTCCCATTGGATGTTCTCCTTTTTTTTTTTTAACCTTATACTCTGTATCAGGTCCCTGCTCAGCTCTGCACAAAGGCACGGCATCATCTAAGGACAGTTCATCTAAAATCTGGCAATGCAGGTTTATTAGCCCTCCATTTACTGAGTCCCCTTTTCCCCCCTGATGACCAGGCAAGATTTGCCTCTCCCCATTTCAGGCCTCTGGATGGTGCCTAGGCCTCTCCAGTCTCTGCTTCTCCCGAGGTCACAGGTCTGATGGCCGTGTCCTGAGGAGATTTCCCCCTTGAGCGATGAGGACTTCTCCAGAGCCACCTGGCAGAGCCAAGACTGAGATAACCTGCTGGCCACGGCTGGGCCACGGCTGCCCCTGCTGTAGTTTTTCCTCTATTTAACCCTTAAGCTCCTGTCAGCACTCCAAGACAGGCTGCATGCTGGGTCTCACTGTGCCTTCCCCAATGGCCTGACGCTGCTGCTGATGGTGGGATGGTGATGGTGATGGTTGTTGGTACTGAGGAGTGAACGCCAAGGCATTCTTCCTCTAAGATCCACTCCCCCAATGCCCTTTTTATTCCTTTATTTTGAAACAAGGTCTTGCTAAGTTGCTGAGGCTAGCCTTGAACCTGTGTGCCTCCCAGCACTAGGATGACAGGCGTGCACCACCATGCCTGGCTCCAATCTATACGGTCATGTTGATTAGAGTTCCTCTCTTGCTTTTCACCACTGCATCTTCTGCTCCGTTTGTGGGGGTGAGTGGCCAGATCTGGTCTGCAGGTTCAGGTCTCCGGCCCAGGATGCCTGCGGCTATAACAGATTCAACAACTTTTATAAGGTTTTCGTTTTTAGCCACTAAAAATCCCTCGAAATAGAATAAAAACCAATATTTCACCCTATGTTTGCACTTGTACCCATTCATAGTGCATCCTGAGAACAAGACCTCTGTCCACAGCATCGCAGGCATCCGCATCTCCCCGTGTGTCTCTCACGACAGCTGCAGCAGTGGACGGTTCCGTCAGCTCTGGGAGTGAGGACGGCATGGGAAGCGGCCGAGGAGGCTGAGCATGCCCAACACTGTGCGGCAGTCCCAACCGTCTCTCTGGTCAGGATGTGGCCACGGAGTAGCTGGCCTCAGAGGCAATACCTGCCTAGAGTAGCCTGAGGGTTAGACGGCAGGACTTGGTCATTGCTTATTTGGTGGAGCACGGCAAGTTTTGTGTCTTATGAATTTGTAAAATAGCAGTGACAACATGGAGTTCATAGAAGTCCAGTGTTCTGGGTTCGCAGTTGAGCTTTTCAACCACTAATATCTAGTATATATAAAGAACTCAAAAACTTAACTCCAAAAATCAAACAGCCCAATTAAAAAAGGAGCTTTTGAAATGAATAGACACTTCTCCAAAGAAGAGATACAAATGGACAAAAAAGAAATATGAACAAATGTTCAACATTATTAATAATCAGGGAAATGCAAATCAAAACTATCAAAACTACCCTGAGATTTTATCTAACTCCAGTTGGAATAGCAGTCATCAGGAAAACAAACAATAACAAATGCTGGCGAAGATGTGGGGAAATAGTAACGCTTATACATTGTTGGTAGGATGGAGAATCAATAAAACTACTGTGGAGATCAGTATAGAGGTGAAGAAGAAATAGGAAGAGGAGGAGGAGGAGGAGGAGGAAGAGGAGGAGGAGGAGGAGGAGGAAGAAATATTGTTGAGCTAATATGGCTTGCTAACAGCCTGGCGTCCCCAGATCAGTGGATTCCAACAACATAGAAACATAACCAACAGGCCTGTGAGCAGAGCACACTGCTAGCAACACCTTTATTCTCCTGTTTTATCAGCAGTAGAGTCCTAATATAAGTGGGGGAGCAAGGGGTCCTTAAAAGTTTTAGATTGAACCCAGGGGCATTATACACGCCCAGCCCTACCTTTTTTGTTGAAACAGAGTCTTGCCAGAATGCTGAGAGTCAGGCTACACTTCTGAGGCTGTCCTCAAACCTGTAATCCTCCTGTCTCAGCCTCCCCAGTTCTGGGATTACAGGCTTTCTCCACCACCCACAGCTGTGACTTTTTTCTTTGGTGGTGGTAGGCTTCATTTCTAAAATTGACCTTGGGAGGGAACTGTTTTGCATTGGAAAATCACAAAGGTCTTAAGTCCTTGAATTCAGGTTGACCTTGTTGCAGTTTATCCAGAGGATATTTACATCCTAAGGAAGCTAAAGTTTTAGAAAGTTAAATTTTCTTCTTTATAAGCATGCAGCGTGTCAGCGGCTATCAACAAGTCACCCACATACTGGATTAATGTGAAGCCCTAGGGTGAGGAAAATTATATTAAGTTCTCCTGTGAATGCCTAGAGGACAGAGTAGGTGGAGCTATGCATGTTGCAGATCCCCCCCCCCGTTATATAAAGTAAACATTCCTTCTTATTTATTTATTTTTAAGATAAAATAAAACTTAACTTTTAATTTTTTAAAATGTTTTCGGTGCACTGTAACCACACGTCACAGTGAGGTTCAGAGTAACAGACACGTCCATGCACACGGCATCAGCTGTGCGTCCCTCCGGACCCCGCCCCGCCCCCTCCTGCCCGTGCGGGGCGTTCACACTGCTACTGATGACCTTACGTATGAGCATAGGTTACTCCACCTGTTTCCACCATCAGGTCAGCCCTTTTCCATGCCACCAGCGTCACCCTCACTTATCTGTGGTTCTCTTTGTTTTATAGTTTCTCTTTAGCTTCCACATATGAATTAAAACATATGACCTTTCACTTTCTGTGACTGCCTAAAGTTGCTTAGAATAACATTATTTTGTGTTACTGGGGACTGAACCCAGAAGCATTCTACCTCCAAACTTCACCCCCAGTCCTAGTTTTCTTTTTCTTTTTTGAGACAGAGTCTTACTAAGTTGCTGAGAGTCTGGCTGTGTTGCTGAGGCTGGCCTTGAGCCTGCAGCCCTCCAGTCTTAGCTTCCCAAGTACTAGGATTACAAGCGCACACCATCACACCCAGCCCACATGTCCCTTCCTTATCATACCCCATTTCCCCAGTGAATTTTCTTGTTTATTTTTGGTTTCTTAATTATAGATTCTCTTCTTTATATTTAAGATAGAAAGGATATTGGTTTACATGTGGCCATGGCTTTTTTATTGTACGCTATAACAAGAGGATTGACATTTTACAAAACAAATATATTTATTCCTAGGGTCCATAAAGATGGATCGCTCTGCTCTAAATTTTGCTATCTTCCTGTACAAGATGAGACTGGCCCTTGAACTTTCCTACACTGTGTCTCAGAAGCATGTATTTCCACTCAGATGCCTCCTTCCTAGGGGCTCCAGAAGCATGCCACCCTGACTGCGGAAGATGGGAGCCGTTCACAACACAGTGGGACCTTTCCTCACAGATGGCCGGGTGCACCAGGATACAGAGAAACAAACTTTCCCCTGACAAAGGATCTAAGCACAAGAATCTTAGAGGAGAAAAAAACAGGTAAAAGTTTGTCCAGATATACCTGCTACTTTAAGGGAAGAAAGGTCAAGCCAAGTGTGGTGGTGCATACCTATAATCCCAGTACTTGAGAGTCTGAGGAGGAGGATTGTAGGTTCGAGGCCAGCCTTAGCAACAAGGCGAGACCTTCAGAATTCTAGTGAGACCCTGTTTCACAATGAAAAATGAAGAGGGTGCGGGGCATAGCTCAGAGGTAGAATGTCCCTGGGTTCAGTCTCCAGTACCAAAAACAAACAGAAAACCCACAGGAAGCACAGAAAAAATTAGAGTATCTGACTTCAGGAGCCACAGAAAAAGTAAGGGAGGATAAAGATCAGAGAGGACGCGGACCGCTAAGCTTCTCTCCCTCCCAGCTTGGCCCTCAGTAGGTCAGCCATGCCATCTGCTCATAGCCCTTGCAGGGTGCTTCTGCCTGTTCTTGGGGGAGAAGTCTAGAGGAGCCGATGAGCCTCAAGATTATGTCGCGTCGTTTGGATCTTCCCTGACGTTTTCCAACACCTTCCCTCCTGTATCCTGCTCACTTTAAATAGTGACATATTTGCTGCCCTTCAGCACATCCTTTCTTACTTTATATTTACTCCCAATGAAACATGTCCCCTTTGTGTAAAATTTTAACCCATGGTTAGCACTGCAGCACCGAGATAGTTTTGTTTAGTTCTTTTTGTTTGGTTTTACCTTTTCCCTAAATTGGGTCGCCACTACTAAGACCTGAAGAAACATCTTCCCTGGCCATCCAACATTTTTTGTGGTTATTCCTGGCAAAAAAAAGCAATTATAAACAAGAATCAGGGCTCCATTCTGAGGTTTACCTGGCTTGATCCCCATAAATTAAAAAAAAAAACAAAACAAGCTTCAGTAGCAAAGTGTTGTGGCCCATGTCTGTAATCCCAGTACTTGGGAGGCTGAGCCAGGAGGACCGCAGGTTCATGGCCAGCCCCAGCAACTTAGCAAGACCTCAGAAACTTAGTGAGACCCCATTTCAAAATCCCCTTGTCTTTTATCTCAATGCAGGTAAACAAGATATTTGTACATTCATGCTAGTAGTTAAAAAATACCTGTCTAGATGAATAAACATCTGTTGGTACTTAACATTTTTTACAGTTACAGGAACCATGGAATTTATCATTGAAACCAGAACACCTATGGAGTTAGAAGACACTATTAATAATTACTCTGGGGTAATGAAAGCAAAGTAAAATTTTCAAGGCGAAATGCAAATGAAAGTCTAAGAACCTTGCTAACAAAAGTGGCAGAATGCTCCTGGATTCAATCCCCAGTACACACACACACACACACACACACACACACACACACACACACACTGCTCCAGTGAAGTGCTGGTGAGAGCTACTGTGTCCCAATCTCTTGTGTGCATTACACAGCATTGCTAGAAACAGAATAGACTCAAGGTTTGTGGTCAGCGTCCCCTCATGATGGGTTTCCAGGGGACAAAAGGCTCCCCAGGCCATGGCGGTCCCTGCGTGGAGCCCCCCACCATCGTTTGAGCCCCAGCGTGTCATTTGATAGCGGGGCATGAACCAGAGACAGCAGTTCACGCGGCGGCCAGTGTGTAGCCAGGTGGATGCGGCTGCATAGTAAATAAGCGCTGCAGAGATTCGGCAGAATTTGGTAAATCCTCCAAGAGCAATAATGTAATGCCTTCCAAGAACTTTGAAGACATTTATATCAACAGGAAGGGGGTATCCGCTGCGGGAGCCATGCGGACTCGCAGGAGAGTCACCGGGGCTTCTCGAGTCCTGGATGACCGTCTCCGTGTCGAGATGAGAAATGAGTTGGCTTGTCGAGCTGAACAAAAATAACTTGTTTAACAAAAATAACTTGGCTTGTTTCAGTTCCTGCTTTGCCAAAGTAGTCTCACTCTTTTTAATCCCCTTTCTTCCAAGTTACTAAGGCAACCACCCAAAGACTCTGTTCTAGACATGAACTCTTCCCCACGTGCTTAATGACTATTTGATTTTTCCAATTAGTCATTCATGGATCTTTCACTTTGTTTTGCATATTTAATTTAGGAAGAAACACGGAGGTGGATCAGGACTGAGCCACCCAATATCAGGGTAGTCTAATAAAGCTGACATTTTGCCCCTTCCAAAGAGACGTCATCCTGAGTGTTGGAACTCAGAAAGTGATACTTCCAAAACACGCTGTCTTTGGCATGCCGTACAGATGGGTCTAAAGAAAACGCAAAGGACACAGAGCAGGTGCAGAATCAAGGACCCTTTGACCTTATCTTGCTTCTGCCCATCTCACTCCCAAATGCAGGGAGGCTTTGGGCAAAGTTTCCTTATCTGCCCAATGTCCAGGACTGCCAAAGAGGAAACAATGACCCCTGGACCCTCCCCTGGACTTTCATCTCCTACACTCACATGGCGAGAAGACAGCTGAGGCTGTTAACCCACCTGGATGCACTCTGTTCCTGAATCACTGCCTCCTCTCTCTCTCCTCTCTCTCTCTCTCTCTCTCTCTCTCTCTCTCTCTCTCTCTCTCTCTCTCTCTCTCTCTCTCACTGAGAATGGAACCCAGAAGCATTCTACCTCTGAGCTACACCTCCAGCTCTATTTTTTATTCTTTATTTTGAAACAGGGTCTCACTGAGTTGCAAAGAGCCTCACTAAGAAGCTGAGGCTGGCTACGAACCATGATCCTCCTGTCTCAGCCTTCCGAATGCTGGGATCACAAGCATGTGCCACCATGCCTGGCTTCACTGCCTTCTCTTTCTGTAGCATTTGGCCTCCAAAGAGAATCCTTTACCATCTACTGTCTGCTCTGTGGGCCAAACAAACTTTTGTGTGTTTTTTTCCCCAAACCCATTGAATTCCCCGAATTTAACTGCCCCCCAAAACTGTCTGCATCCCCCATGCTCCCTTTCCCATAGAAAGGGATGGATGAGCTTCCAGAGTATGTTGGGCTGGTCTGCGCTGCGTTGTGCAATCGCCCTCTTGCGTGTAATGAATTCATCTGTCTTTACTCCTGCTAATTTGCCCTGTCAGTGGATTCCAGGGATACTTTCAAGGGAGAGGGGACCTCATCCCTTCACAGCTTCTGCACCCACTGAAAGCCGCCCGTACGAAAGGCCATTACTTCCCATATGAAGAGTTAATACATTGTGTAAAACTCAGTAGGAAGAGGAGGAGAGGGAGAAGGACAAAGAAGTCCAAAAACATCTTGTACTGTAAATACTTAAGAGGAATTGTTTATTTCAGGCCCCCTTTTCCTGGACATCAACCTCAAGTGAAAATATAGACTAGTGCCATGACCCTGCCTCCCTTGGCATCTGCGTGACCCCGCACGCATGACGTGGCACAAGCTTCAAGGAAGCAGCACTGAGGAAGGATGGCTCCTGGTCAGAGCATCCCTGTTCTTGGATGCTCTTTTGTAGCTATTGTCTTTTGGTAATGATTCTATCAACTTTTCACACACATGGCTCCGGTGATGCAGGATGAGGTCCCGGAATCAAGACTGTAGGAACAGGTGAAGCTGATTCCGTGGAAGATAAATTTTCTGGTAATATGTCTGAGCCCTCAGACGCCCCTGCCTTGCTCCAAGCTATAATAAAATTGGCTAGAGAAGAAAAAGGGGGCTTCAGCACATTAGTGGATACATTACAACAAGAAACGCTTCAGGAAAGCCCCAAAGAGAACTTAGTCATACAAAAAGCTTAAGCAGTTAGAAGAAAGAAGGAGGCTAAGGAGAAAAGGCCCACCCTCCCACCATTATGACTAAGTCTGGTCCTGCTGACATTATTGGGAACAGGCTGTGGCAACCCCCAGGGAGAAAGAAGCTAATGGTACCATTTACTGGAGCTTACAGAGATAGGGGAGAGATGGGTTAATATTAATGGTAGAAAGGTATCCTATTTCAAATTAACTAGAGCAAGACCGGTTTGGTGTTTTATTAACATATGCCCAGAAGAAAACCATAACAAAACAATCAGAAGAGGAGGTGTTTACTTACTGGAAAAGGAGGCCGTACAAAGCTCCCTGGTTACATTAGACTTGGCTTTTTACAATGTTTGAAAATAGAATAAAAAGAGATTTTCAGATATATATAATGGAAAGGAGCTTATTACAATATATGAAAAAATATATAAAAAGAAATCTTAACAATAACTTTTAGTTATGGCTTTGATCTCTTCATACAGAAAAAAAAAGTTGTACCACAAGTCTAGTAACTGGTCAGCATGTGCTGCCAAATCGAGACGTGTACAATGATGGGTATCCTAGTTAAATTGTGTATAAAAACCATCTATCTAAAAAACAATACCTTGCATGTAAGGCAAAGTTATCCAATGATGTAATCAATTTCTTTTTACTGTATATATTCCTTGCCCACTACCTTACAAATTACACTCAGATACAACATCCTTGAGTTGTCTGTGTCTGTCACCCTCAGCCGAATCCTTGCCCACCTTCCAAGACCCCTGTCCCAATGGTCCCAGTGCTCCGGCCGAGTTGTTCCGTCACAGATTGGGAATCATCTTACACCATCATACATTTCCTTTCTCTCAAGGGAGCTTGCCACTCCTGTGGGAACATGAAATCAGAGTATGTGCTCCTATGAGCAACGTTGTCTAGGTAGCCGACTTAAGGACTCTCAGACTGCAGGCTGAGTCCTGCTTTACAAACTTCTCTAGGTGGCTGGCTCTGATGTAAGATCTTCAGAATTTCGGTGTTTTGTATTTTTAGTATTTGCGGTACCAAGAATTTAACCCAAAGGCATTCTACCGCTGAGCTACACCCACCAGCCCCATTTCTTTTAATTTGAAAAGGGGTCTTACTAAGTTAATGAGGGTCCTGCTAAGTTGATGAGGTGGATCTCAAACCTGCAATCATCCTGACTCCGCATCTCGAGTACCGGGATTACAGGCATGTGCTCCCACACTTGCTGAGTCTTTAGAATTCTTTATGGCGATCAGTGGTTGCCCCTGGCCGTGAAGTACTACATGGGATTGGTCATATCTGTATCATTCCTCAACACCTCAAGCAAGAATCCTCTGGGGTCAGCTGGGGTACAAGCTTCCCACAGCAGTTGTACAAAATTACTACCTTTCTACAATAGTTTTACAAAAACAAGCTTCCTAACATCTTACCTCTGTAAGCGGCATGGTTATTCAAAACAAAAAGAATTTTTTATAATCATATCCATATAGAGCTTTTGTTGCTGAAAACTTCAGTTCAGTGAGAATGTCTTGATTTAGGACTTTAAGTCCCTTCCTTATTCTTCATGTCATAATTTGCCTAATTTTATATATTAGAATTTACTTAATCGATACTATTTATTATTTGTTGAAATGTGTGCTTATGTATTCAAATTCAAAGAGGGCTCAACTCTGAGAGACCCAGAAGTATTCTAATGATGTTTCAGGGAAATCAAATAGATTATGAAATTGAAATGAAGCTCCGGGGCTGTAAACAGTGATGAGCAAAGGAAAGATGAGTAAATATGTGGGGGGGAGAGTAAAATTTCCTAGGATAAAAAACAGAAATGCCATGGGCAAATAATGAACAGGCTGTATGTATGTACACATACATACATACACATACATACATACATACACACACACAAAGGTACCATGTGAGTTATTAGAATTTAGAACTATCTTTTCAGCCACTATATTCACCCATTCCACCTGGCACAAATATGCTTTTGTACCAAGGGAAGACTGTTTACTGCACAATTACACTTCAAACTTACAATCAACATAGGGTCAGAGAGAAACTTTTGACTCTACCTTTTGAACTCAGGGGTGTTCTAACTCTGAGCAGTGACTCCAGCTATATTTTATTTTTTATTTGGAAACAGGGTCTCTCTAAGTTGTTAAGGGCCTTGCTAAACTGATGAGGCAGGCCTGAAACCTGTGATCCTCCTGTCTCACCCTCCCAAGTACTAGGATTCCAGGCATGTGCCACCACGCCTGGTGAAATGTGCTTATATTTTCTAACTTGTTCTAAAGAACTCTCAAGAGTCTGAGTAATAAACCAATTACACGTTTTTGATATAGAAATTACTAATTGTGCTTAAAATATATGAATTAGGAAATGTATTAAGTAACCATTAAATTCTGGCTGAAAAGCATATGGCATGCCTGGCATAAAGAATTTAAAGTATGCTCTATCACAAGAAAAAAAGAGAAAAACTGGTTAAAAGAACATGAACCATCTTGGGGAGATTCAAAATAGCAACTGTGGGATGCAGCCCATCTCAGTAGCTAGAACAAGTACTATTCAACTGTCGAGACGGCAGTGTCTTGACAAACAAACTAAACAAAGCTCATGAACCAAAACAGAAACAGGAACCAACACAAAAGGAATCCAGTACTTTGAACTCTGAGATCCACTGCGAAAAGCCGCTGCGAGGGAATGACCTGGTGTGGCTGCCAGCCTGGCCGCTGACTGGAACCGTGAGTGCCGCCTCTGGCACTGCCAACTTTGGTGCTGCCGATCCAAGGAATCCCTCAAAGTAATCCAAGAACTTGAAGTGCAGAACGTGGTGGCCAAGCTCCAACGTCTTAAGTGACCAGTGCCATGCTTCAAAGACGCAGAAAAAGACCCCAAAGCCCGTGTGTTCACCAGAGGTGGCACCTGCAGTGGCACACTGTGTCCTCCAGAGACCCGGCAGCAGGACAGCAACGTAACTGCTTGCGTTACTCATTACTCAGCAGACGACCGCACAGAGCAGCCGCAGGACCTCGACGGGCTAAGACCAGGTGGCCCATCCCAGAGGTAGTCCAGTTAGTACCTCCAGGAAAGGTGCTCAAGGCGCGGTGCCTGCACGGGACACCAGGGGTCATTCTAATACTACACTGAACACCCTCTGCTGGTGTGGGTAGGGAGGTGCAGGCCTAGGGTGGGAAGGCGAAAAGCAGAGGGCCTGAGCCCAGGGTGGAAAGCATGGAGCCAGAAGGCGTGCAGAGCCCAGGGTGGGAAAGCACAGAACCTTGGACTTACATGGAACTCATTAACAGTGACACCCGATGCCCTGATACGTAAACATAAAGCTGTCAGAAGCAAGAGAGGGGTGCAAACACTCATAGAGTGGGTTCAAAAGCGGATAATAGGTTATGGAGCAAATGAGAGACATTGGAATATACTCCAGAATCTACCACAATGAACAGACATATATATATTATATGGGCCCCAACCCTATATATGTAAATTAATAGGACTGCTGTTTTCTTGTTGTTGGTTTTTTTTGTTTGTTTCTCACACAGTCGCTAGTTTTTTTTTCTCTTACTGTTTCTCCTTGTTTTATATGTAAGCTATTTCATTTCTCCATACCTAAATACTCTACTAAATACAATCGACCTACTATCTAACCTTCTTTCATTCTCAACCAGATACTACCTTATACTTAAATTCTTACTCAACCTAATCATATCCTATATTTTACCTGATTCCTGTAACCATCACCCCAACTCTTCCCCCCTTACGCAACCCTAACTATTGAAATAAGCCCTGCTTACCTGCTGACACCTCTAAATTTCTACTACTAAGATTGGATCAGACACAATACCCACAGAATCACACACAAAAGAGAAGATGCCAAGTCATTAAAAAATAAACACAAACCTGGGAACCTTGAAAATATGAGAACTAGGAAGAGCGAAGAAATAATGGAAATCATGAATACTGACCTACAAGAAATGCAAGAAGGAGAATTCCAAATCCTGATCTGGCCAAATCCTGATGAAAGGCCTCACAGCAAGTGTACATGAAATGAAGGAGGAAATGGAGACCTTAAGAAAGAATCAGAAAGAGGTCTGGAATGAAAAAGTTAGTAAATGAAATGAAGACAGCAATAGAAAGAAATTCTGGAAGATCAGATGAAATGGAAAATAGAACATCACTGTTAGAAGACGGTTCATTCAAAACTGAAAGCACAGTCAACAGCATACAGAAGTCATTACAGCAACAAAACCTACACATCCAAAAACTATGTGACAACATGTTGTTGGATATTTACATTTGTTGACAAAGAAATGTTCTAACTTATGGATAAAAGGCACTGAAGAAGAGATAGAGGTACAGACCAAGGGTATTTGTAATCTCTTCAGAGAAATAATTTCAGAGAATTTTCCAAACATGGAACAAGACTAGGATATACACAATCAGGAGACATACAGAATGCTGTTAAGGCAAGATCAAACAAGGACCTCTCCATGACATGTAATAATCAAGATGACCAACATAGAGGCCAAGGAAAGAATCTTAAAAGCAGTGAGAACAAAAGAACAGGTGATATATAGGGGCAAAACAATAAAAATTACCCCAGACTTTACAACCCATGTCATGAATGCCAGGAGAGACTGGTATGATGCAATACAGTCCCTGGAAGAAAACAACTTCCCACCCAAACTGCCATATCCAGCAAGGTTATTATTCAAAATTAATGGAGAAACAAAAGTGTTTTATGATAAGCAGAATCTCAAAAAATTCATGAATAAAAAGCCAACACTAGAGAAAGCACTTAAAGAAATTAACCATAAAGAAGAAAAGAGAAGCAATTTTCAGAACCAGAGAAGAGGTGAAGGTGAACAACAGGGCAACTAAGTAAAGAAGACATAACATTATACCAAACAGAAGACAGAAAACAAAAGTCATATTTCAATTAGAGCCCTGAGCATCCAAGGACTTAACTCACCAATTAAAAGACAGACTGGCCGGGCGTGGTGGCGCACACTTGCAATCCCCGTGCTTGGGAGGTGGAGACAGGAGGATTGCTCAGGTTTGAAGCCAACCTCGCTGGCTTAAGAGACCCTGTTTCCAAATAAAAATATAAAAAATAGGCATCTGGGAGTGTAGCTCGAAGGTACAAAGGTTTCCAGGAACCCCAGTACCACACACACACACACACACAAAAAGACATAGACTGGCAATGTGGATTAAGAAACATAATCCAAATATATGCTGCTTGCAAGAAACTCACCTTACAGCCAAAGACATTAATAGACTGAATGTGAAAGGACAGAAGAAGATATACCATGCTAACAGAGACCAAAACCTGCCAGGGGTAGCAATACTGATATCCAACAAAACAGACTTTGAGCTAAAACACATCAGAAGAGGCAAAGCAGTGAAATTCCTTTAATTAAAAGGAACAATTCACCAAGAAGATATAATGAGAGTAAATGTTTATGCCCCAAATGTGGGTGCACCCATATTTGTGAAACAAACCCTTCGGGACATCAGATCTCAAACAGACCCAAATACAATAATATTGGGAGACTTCAACATACCTCTCACACCTCTAGAGTGACCTTCAAGGCAAAGGATGAGTAAAGACTCTTCAGAACAACAACAAAAAAAGCCCCAAAAAAACCTATAAACCAAATGGACCTACTAGACATATACAGAATATTTCAACCAGGAACATAAGAATACACATTCTTCTCAGCAGCCCATGGAACCTTCTCAAAAATAGATCATATCCTGGGCCACAAAGCAAGCACTAGCAAATTCAAAAGATGTCATATAATTGCCTGCATCTTTTCAGACTACAATGGAATGAAAGTAGAAATCAACAACGGGGACCAAAAGAAACTATTTAAATACATTGGGATTGAATGATACACTATTGAATGATGAGTGGGTAAGATCAAAAATAAGGAGAGAAATTTTTTTTAAATTCCCCATTTACTCCCTTCTGATACCAAGTGTCCAGGTTAACGCTGTTATATTCACATGTATACACACATAGTCACAGGTAGCTTTTCCATTAATGAACCTCAGCCTTCCTCCTCTCTCCCCTTCCTCCCTGGCTCCACTGAGGATCCCCTCCATTGTCTGGAGTCCCTCTGTTACTATCCTGCAGGGCTCAGACTTCTCACCTTGGGCCTTCATGTTTCCGGCATTTGGGGGCCCATGGGAACCTGTTCTTTGTGATTCCTGCTCCCAAGCTGGACTGCTTAGGAGAACTAGCAGAGCTCAGGACAGCCACAGAGGAGTGCGGGGAGCCCCTCAAGCCCTTTCATTTCCATAAAGCTGTGGCCCCAGGGCTGCCTGTAAAAGGCAGCGCAGGGGGTTCAGTTTGCAAATTCCAACGGGCCAGCCTATGAGAGGCTCTCAATAGGGGGTGACGTGACCCCAAGAAACTGCAAGTGTTCAGGATCTTTCTTCCCATGTGTGAGTCGAGCTGAGTCGAGCTCTGGGTTTCACAGTGAGGTGAGAAGGTGGTTTTTAAGTTGGTAGCTCTAAGTCAAAGTCCAAGACCTATCCCGACTCCACCTGCGATGTGAACCACTTGCCATCCGTGAAAGGCAACGTTTTCATTTGCAAAACAGAAATAATAATGGCCCCTGGAGAATCTAACCTGAGGGAAGATGCTACATGTCTATAGACACTATACACTGAAGCCCAATACTGGGGAGGCTGAGACTGGAGGATTGCAGGTTCAAGGCCAGCCTCAGCAACTTAGCAAGACCCTCAACAACTTAGTGAGACCTTGTTTCAAAAACAAAAATGTAGTGGCACATGCTCGCAATCTCAGCATTTGAGAGGCTGAGACAGGAGGATCCCGGTTCACAGACTACTTGGTCCTCAGCTACTTGGTGAGGCCCTTTGCAACTCACAGCACTGTGTGTCAGGAGCCCGACCTGCCTCAGGATGCCAGAGAAACCAGGGCAAGATGGAAACTGAAACACACGATTTGTGCTCTTTGACTTCATTGGGCTTATTAGGTCTCAAAATTGTACTAAGCTCTCCCACAGGTAAGTGCTTTCTCATTCTGGAAAAGGAAAATGGGGTTGAAAATAGGATATAGAAAAGAATGATATTGGAAGAAAATGTTCTGTTTGGGGTTTTGGCCTTAAATGTACACAGTTTGATAAAAGCAATCACGGCCAAGTGAACCAGTCCTGTAATCCTAGTACTTGGGAGACTTAGGCAGGAGGATCACAGGTTCTAGGCCAGCTTCAGCAACTTAGCAAGACCCTGTTTCAAAATAAAAAAATAAAAAGCACTCGGAGGTAGAATGCCCTTGAGTTCAATCTCCAGTACTAGCAGAATCAGTACCAAAAAAAAGAAAGAAAAGAAAAAAAGAGAAAGAAAAAGTGAAAAAAGATGGGGTTTTTTTGCCTGTTTTTCTTGTATTAGTCGTCTGTTGCTGTTCACCCATTGCTAATTGCTCCTCATTTTTACCCTAGAATAGTGTTTGCTCCTCACAATGCCCATTGCAGGTCACAGTTTATACTGTGTAATAAGTACTGAGAGGAGAGTTGCAAGTCGCAAATGACTTAGAAAGCCCAAAACAGACTTCCGCAGTATTCTTCTTAAATGCTACATAACTTAAAAATAAAACTAGGGATTTTTTTTAAACAACTGAAGATTGGACTCAGAGGTGTTCTACTACTGAGCTCCACGCCCAGCTCTTCTATTTTTTTTTTTATTTTGATAGAGGGTCTTAAAAAAATTGCTGAGGCTGGCCTCAAAACTGCTGTCTTCTGATTTTCCAATGGTGCATAACATTTTAAAATATAACTTATGGGATGCCAGTCATATTCATTAACACCCATGTGAAAGTATAGCGAAAACGAGGGCACACATGCTCCTGGGGGACAGCAGTGCTCAGGATTTATGGAGCACACACTTTCTTTCAAGGTGAATATGAATTAACTTAAAAATGGTTACCATTGTTGGAAAGGACAATCAGACTTCTCTGCACCCTGTATCCTCTGAGTGAAAGCAGAGAACCGGCCTGCAGCTCACAAAGTAAGATGGTGATAGGAGGAGAGTGGAATGAATTCGGCCAAGAGCCAGAGGAGGAGGAAGCAACCTAAAGCAATTTAACCCCAGAGCGAGTGGGAATGGGAAAATAAGAATGACATTTTAAAACGACAGAGCAGATGAAGAATAAAAGGGCATGAGCCAGTAACTGGGAGGCTGAGACAGGCAGTTCAGGGCCAGCCTCAGCAAGTGTTTCAAAATTGAAAATAATAAAACTGGGGATGTATGGTGGAGGGAGAACGCCCCAGAGTTCAATCCCCAGTGCCACATGCACACAGACAACACACACACACACACACACACACACACACTCACAAAGTATTTGCTTAATATTATCTTAGAGTAGCCCATGCAAGGAAAAAAAAATGTGACTCTCCACTGGGCAGCTCGGGTTGCTAATACAGATGCCCTCGCTGACCAGCTACGTGGCATGAACAAATGACATCACTTCTCCCAGCTTGCACTTCTTCCTCCCAAGCTGACTGTGAGAGGCGATGATATCATGCACCCTACGTTTTCATGATAGTGCCCGCCAGTGTCACCCATGCCGACTGGGGTTCAAGTCTCCTTTGGACACCGCTGCCCTCAGTGCTAAGCCGGGCGGCCTCCTCATTTTTCTCAGCCTGCTTATGGTGAGATCTGAAAGCACTTTTTATCAATCTCCTATCAATTTCAGAACATTCATTTTCCTCCTTCAAAAAAATAAAAAACAAAAACCAAGCAAACTCAATGAGAAAAGTTCCTCTTCTCTTAAATATCATTGGACAATCGCTCCCTCTACCTCTCCTGACCACTGTCCTGGTCTAAAGCCCAAGGCCTTCCTCACGTTGACCACTCTCTCCCTCACAATCCACGGCTTGCACATCTTGAGGAAGAGCAGTGAGCCCAGTGGCTGGTGCTGTGACATGCTGAGCCCCAGCCAGTACACCACAGCCCTTGTCCCCATGGCAACCTTCTCCATTACCTGGGATGTGGTATCAGTATGAAATCTTATTTATGTCAATTCTGCGGGTTGATGCACACTTCTAAATAGTATTTCTCTACTCTCATATATATCTGCTTTTGACATGTTGACCTTTTCTTTTCTTTTTCTTTTTTTAAATTTTTTTGCAGTACTGAGGATGGAACCCAGGGGAATTCTACCTCTGAGCTACACCCCCATCCCTACTTTTTTGCCAAGACATCCTGCTGCCTCGGCATCTATGTGTTGAGACCCCCCCACTCCACATAGTAAAAATCAGCAAAAAGCCCCGAGAAAGAGGTGTCGTCTCTGGCCAAAATATCCCCCACTTTTACCCTTCATGACTATTAATGATTCCTTTTAACTTTCTACACGAATTGCTCCGGTGATGTGAAATTAGGACTATGAAATTGAGTCCGTGGAAATAAACTCTCTAATAATTTGTCTAAACGTTCTTGGCTTTGCTCAATAGTAATGAAAAAACTGGCCAGAACTCAGATGCTGTGATAAGCATTCCAGCTGCAGCAATCACAAAGGGTCTCCGACCCTCACTCCTATCACTAGGTTAAGCTATTAACTCCGGTAACCGGTAACCTATAGCTCAGTTTAAGGAAACTTTGTTTACCCTTGAGATCCTGCCTAGAGACAGAGAAGATAAAAACCTTGTGTGTGACCTTAAAGCAATTTAGTTGATAAACAACTTAGTTGCCCAAATACAATAGACTCAAGGAGAAAGATTGGTGACTTTTACGCCCAGTGTAAATATTCCTGAAGACAGAGAGGCTGACCGCATGGTTAATGAATATGACAAAATAAAGGACAGACGTTCTAAATATATATGTATGAAGGAAAGGAAATACCGTGTAAGAGTAAGAAAAGCATTTTTGCATGAAGAAGAGCTTATCATAAGAAAGTCCCAACTGGGAAAGAAAGGAATTAGAAAGTTAAAAGCAGGTTGCAGAGGGTTTGTGACAGAGAAATGGATTATTAAAGATGGTTAGACTTTTAATAGGCTTATTGTCTAAAGAAGAGTGCTCAGCAGTTAAGGAAATACATCTGACAATTAAAACCAAGAACTTTGTGGTGTTGTTTGTGGTATTTTGTCTGCAAAACTGTGTTGTGAGTTTGCTTAAGCTTTCAGATTTAGAAAGTAAAATGCCAACACCTGGAGAAACTCTATCACATCCACCTGAATCACCACATCTCCCCACACTTGCTATATGAACTGAGCCCAAAAGATGGAAAGTTCCAAGAAAGTCAAAGAAGATTCCCCGAGAAACCCCCAAGCCTTGGGCATGCCTGTTTGGAACTGCTTATCTGCAAAACCTGAGAAAGAATCCGGAGGGAGTTAATCTATCGAAGATCAACAGCCAGCTGAAGGACTAGTTTTATTACCTTTGTTTACATGTCATTCATTATTATTTCACAATGATTACACCCACCTCCCTTTTCTCTTATTATTAACTTTACTGGTGAAGGCTATAAATTTCTTGGAGTTTTTGTAATAAAGTGTCATTGGCTCAAGAAGCCTTTGTCCACCTCAGATTCTTTCCAAAGCGCCGTACCTAAAAACTTAAGGAATTCATAGAGGGGAAAGAATCGCTGCAGATAAGTTTCTGCAGAACTCCACCTGCCTTTTGCCCCATCTTTCTGAGGCTCCCGGCCGTGAGTGGACTTGCCCCTCCCACAAGGACTGAGCCCGTCGGTAACACTTTTTATTCTTTATTTTAGAAACAGGGTCTCACCAAGTTGCAGAGAGCTTCACTAAGTAGCTGAGGTTGTCCATGAACCGCAATCCTCCCATCTCTGCCTCCCAAATGCTGGGATTTCAAGCGTGTGCCACCGCGCCCGGCTGACCTTTTCTGATATCCTTTTTTATAAACCTTTATTGGTGCCTCTCAAATTTCTGAACTGGTTGGTCTCACTCAGCACAGTACTGGCCTCCCAGGATGTAATTCTCCTCCCATACCACCACGGTACCCTGTTCTCCTTGCTCTTTGCCAGGTCCTTAGCATGGCGTACCGAAGCCTCTACATGCCGGCAGATCTCCAGAGGTTTCTATGGAGCAGCCTCCTTGGTTACCTCCCAGGTCCATCCCACAGGTGGGTGAATGTTGGTGAGAAAATCCCAGCAGAGTGGAGGCGTCTGTCTATGACTCTGGCCTGAGGTCTCATACTGCCAGACAGTAGCTCCCAGCCTGGAGTGAATATTGAAGTTACTGGGAGGGTCGCTGAACTCACTGCACGGGTCCCGCCCTCCTGAGGTTCAGGATTGATGAGTGTCTAACTGTGTTACTTTGGCTCTCCTTGAATCTGGTCCTCTTTTCTCAGCCTCTCGACTGGGATGATAGGCATGTGCCTCCTGTTGAAGTATGAACGCCACTGTGGCGGTGGTGGGTGAGTCCTTAAGGAAGTGACTAATTCCTTAAGAGGGATTAATATCTCTCTTGTGGTGCTGCGTTCCTGCCCCAGCATGAGTTATCGTAAAGTAAGTTGGCCTCTTGTGCTTTGCCACTCCTAGCCAAATTCACTTCTCCTCCTGAATTCTGCTGAGTTGGGCTACACGGGGCCTCACAAGAAGCTCAGAAGATCCCAGAGCTGTACTCTGCTTCTTCATAACTCACCCAGTTTCAGATAATTTTCCACATGGTTCTGGGGATTGAACCTAGGGGCATCTACCTCTGAGGGACACCTTCAGTTCCATTTCATCATTTTTTACAAGGTCTCGCTAAGTTGCTGAAGGTCTCCTACGTTGCTTGAACCTATGATCCTCCTGTCTCCGGTGCCCTAGTACTGGAATTAGAGGCGTGCCCACAACGCTCGGCTTGGGTATTCTTTTATAGAGCAAAGGACTCTGATGCTGAGGCAGTAACAATGCAAGTGTCTCTACAGGTTTTCCTCATCCTTCCTCTGCCCACTCAGCCATCCCACTCTTTCCCCCAGCATCCAAGCTTCTAGGAAAAGGATTCATTATTTGCCTTCTCTCTCTTTCATGTTCCTCACTTTACCTTCTAAACCCACTGCAACTGAGCATCTATTTTCAAAACTGATGGGGTTACTGATTATCTCACACCGCACATTTATGAACATATTTTTGTTTCATTCTCACAATGATCCTAAAATGTCTATAGTAAAACAATGCCTAATAAAGGAACAAAACGTAGCCAGGCATGGTGGCACACACCTGTAATCCTAGTACTTCAGGGGCTGAGACCGAAGGATTGCAGGTTTGCAGCCAGCCTCAGAAACTTAGTGAGGCCCTCAGCAACCTTTTGAGTTTCTGTTTCAAAACAAAATAGGGCTGAGGGTGTACCTCAGAGGTAGAATATTCCTGGGTTCAATCCCCAGTACCACAAAAAAATTAAAATATTTTAAAGCACACAAATGCAGAAGAGAGGGAGCGTGCTTCTGTTTCCCACGGAGCTAGAGTACCAGATCCAGCGGAGGCAGGAGATGTGGCAGGGCTGGTTCCCCTCAGCACAGAGGTGTTTAAATTGGGACTTCCAATCTGTAGCATGCAAGCTCTTTAAGAGAACCTGGTTTCTGTTTGACCTTGATTAATTAACTAATAAAGAAGTTGACTCTGACTCAAGGGTGGAAAAAACATTATCAATGTAAACATATTGGCCATTTTACTTGTCATGATCTTGGGAGCAAGGGTGGGAAGAACGCTGCCCGTGTAGTTGTACATTGTTTTCGGGATACTTTACGGTAATCTCTTCGAAGTCCGTTACAATACATACCAGCCTTCCCCAACCTGAATTTAGTTTGCCTTTCGGTCAGAAGCTGAGCTGATGAAGCTTTTTCTGGACTGCAGCACAATAGCTCCCTGGAGATCTCTTTCCATTGCTCAAGGAATTTTTTTTCCTCTCTCTCTTAAAAAGAATAACATTGGCCGGGCGTGGTGGCGCACGCTTGTAATCCCCGCGCTTGGGAGGCAGAGACAGGAGGATCGTGCAGGTTCGAAGCCAGCCGTGCGTGCTGGCTTAGGAGACCCTGTTTCCAAATAAAAATGTAAAAATAGGTCTGGGAGTGTAGCCCGGAGGTAGAAGGGCTTCCAGGAACCCCAGTACCACCAATAATAATAATAATAATAATAATAATAATAATAATAATAACAACATTGCATGTGTAGAATGTTCCAGGCTCAGAAAGAAAGACAGGCTATTCAATTTGAATGATTAATCAGGACATTAAGTAATACAAAACAAGAGGTTAGAGTTCAAATCCAAAAATTACTCTCATTTTTAAAACTCAGAACAAATATAATCTCTTCTGGGTTATTTCTGCATGGCCGACACAATTCTGAGGCTGGGCGGTGATGTTTCTAACGTCCATCTTCTTGCCCCGGGCTCACAGCTACTCGAATGTGATGTCTTGGCATCTTTTTCAAAGGGTGGTCTCCACAGAACTCAAGATTTAGTGTACACGTGTATGTGTGAGAAGAGAAATGTGCTTTTAATACTAGAAGGAAAGCTTTACTTAAAGTGTCCGTAAGGGGCCAAGAGAGAGGAACTGAAAATATGGATGAAAGAAATCTCCTGAGGGCCAGGGCACGGCTTAGTGTGAGAATGAGTCCCTGCCTGGCATGTGCGAGGCCCTGAGTTCAATCCTCAGTACTGGAGGGAAAGAGGGAGGGTGATAGAGAATGAGAATGAATGGAATTCAAGCCTTGTCACTTATGAAAAGAACATTTCTTACAGAGGAGATACACGCGCCCAAGGACGCGGCAGCAGCGCCATACTGCCGGCGGCAGCGGGGAACTCACCGGACGGCTACAGCAAGCCAAGGTGAGCTGCTGAGGAACAGCCAGGCGGAATCGTTCGGCGCAGAGAGCATTTAAAGCTCCCAGTGGTTGAGCTCAGCACACGCTGCAGGGACTCAAAGCGGAACTCAAAACCAGAGAAGAAAAAATGCGCCAGCCTCATGGCCGAGAGCGTGGCAGTGGCGCCATATTGCCACCGGCGGCAGCAGCAGTGAATTCACCGAGTCCAGTACAGCTACATCTGCGTACTCAAGAACAGTGAGTCAAATTGCGGGCCACAGAGGAGAAATCCCAGTACTGTACCCCCTGGGACTTGACCCAGTGGAAGAGGGGCGGTGGCAGAGATATCACACCATAGGAGAATGTGCAACCTGGCACCCCCCATAGTCTAAAGCAGCCTCTATCGACTCCCTGGGTCGGAGACTCTGTGATACAATCCAGTAAAGGAGTAGTGGGGTCTGAGATACTACTGACTCGAGATCCAGAGCACCTTAAGTGAAGTCATAGTGACCCAAGGGAAGAACCCAGAGAAGGCACAAACTTCCAAAATCATGGGAAAGAGGAATAACACTGGAGCAATGAATGCGCACAACCCCACAACATCAGAACCCGATAAAACAGAAAATCAGAGATTTCTAGAAGATCAAATCAGGAAAATAACTAGAAATAATAGAGGTGCTTCGAAAAGAACTCAGAGAGAGCCAAAAAAGAGATAAAGGATGCAATTAATGAAGTAAAGGCCTCAATTCAAAGCACAAACAACCGATTAGACCACATGGAGAACAGAATCTCGCTCTTAGAAGATGAGCAATCCAAAAATGAACGCATAGTTTCTAATCTAGAAAAAAATATCCAACAGCAGGAATCTGACATTGAAGAAATATGGACCCATCTTAAGAGAGCTAACCTAAGAATAATTGGAATAGAGGAGGGAAAAGAAAGTGAAACCAAAGGGATCAACAATCTCTTCAAGGAAGTAATAGCAGAAAATTTTCCAAACATAGAGCAAGAGGTTGATACACAGATCCAGGAAACTTATAGAACTCCCTTTAGACAGGATCGGAGAAGAGGATCCCACGCCACATAATTGTCAAAATGACCAATGTGGAAGCCAAGCAGAGAATCTTAAAGGCAACAAAAACAAAGGGCCAAGTGACATTCAGAGGCAAACCAATTAGAATCACTCCAGACTTCCCAAACCAAGCCATGAGAGCCAGAAGGGCTTGGAGTAACATATTCCAAACTCTGAAAGAAAACAACTTCCAGCCAAAAATTTCCTATCCAGCAAAACTTTCTATCAAATTAGATGGAGAAATAAGAAGCTTCCATGACAAACAGAAACTGAAGGAATTTATGTCTTCAAAACCAGCGCTAGAGAAAATACTCAAAGAGATTAACTACAAAGAAGAAATAGGTAACACTCACCAGAACCAGAGAAACAAGATTTTCCATCCAACAGACAACTAAGATTGGTTATCTGGGGAGAATCATTATTTATGTTAGTCTTTTACCTATCTCTAAATTGTATTGTTTGCCTTTATTGTTGTTAATTTTTAGGATTTCTAGTTGGAATATTAATATACCTTCAGATATAGCATTTGGAAATATTTTATCCCATTCTATTAGTAACTTTTAACTCTGTTTACATTGTCTTTGGATATACAATATTTTTTTTATTTTTTAGGGAGTTTGTATATTCTTCTGTTGCTGTGCCATTGAAATCATATCCAAGAAATCACTGCCAATTTCAATGTTGTGAGGTTTTATGACCCAGATTTTCTTCTAAAACTTTATAGTCTTAAGATTTATATTTAGGTCTTTTATCTATTTTGAGTTAATACTTGTATGTGGAATTAGGTAAGGGTCCAATTTTATTCTTTTCCATGTAATTATTATTTTTCAACAATATTTAGTTAAAAGATTATTATTTCCACCACCAAATGTTCGTGGAAACCTTGTCAAAAATAATTTGACAATATAGGGAAGAATTTAGCTCTAGGCTTGTATTTAACTCCAATGGTTTATATATCTGCCTTTAGAACAGTACTACACTGTTTCAATTATTGTAGCTTTATATGGTTTGAAATCAGAAAATATATATCTGCTAGCTTTGTTCTTTTTCAAGATCGTTTTGGGTATCTAGAATCCATATTCCATATTAGGATAGATTTTTTTCTGAAAAATAAATATATAAATATATGATAGTTTCACCTAAAAAAACAGAAAAAAAATATCCTCTGGTAAGAAAGAAAGCAAAAAGAAATATTGAATGTTATCTTGAAGTCATCAAAAGCTTGGTATCAGACAAATGAAACTGTTATGTGAGATTATCATTTTTAATTTTGGATAAATTGCTATAATACTAGATGTCAACCACTAAGCCAAGCATGGGAAGGAGGTATGGGGAGAGAATGGGGTGGGGATCGGGTGGGGGCTGACTGGGCGATGTGTGCATGTATGTCTACAAAAGTCTGTATCCCACTATGATGTATGAATACAGTGCACCAATAAAATAAAATAAAATTAAAAAAAAAGAAAAGAACATTTCTTATAAGAACTTATGCACTGTAACAGAGTCATGTATATGTCTCTTATAAACACAATCTTTTGCAATGTAGTCCGTGCAGTGGTACGATTAGACATGGCATTATTCCATTTTATCAGAGAGGAAGGTCATGAAGAACACAGTATTAATATTATTCTTATCCATACTACTAAAAATAGCATCTTAGAAAAAATATCCATTGTGAAGATAATTTAAGATTTATCCACATAAAGAAACTTAAAGTCCCCATGTGTTAGAATTCACAGTCCAAATGAACAACAGCACAGAGATATTAGGTTTGGCGTTAATTAAAGGGTCAGATTACTTAGAAGCCTGCATTTTCATTTGGTTCATAACTAGAGACAAATGACACAAAGTTAGAATGGCATTTAACCTGAGTAAGATGCAGGTAATGTAACCATCTAAAGATAGAATCCAATAAGCTTCTCCCTATACTGGTTTATGTGTGTTTCAGTGAACTTTATTAATGGACATTAAAATGTGTATTTTATATACTCTTGCCAGGTCACCAAACAGTATTTCTTAAAAGAATTAAAGTCAGGATGCTGTAGGGACGCATGCAGGTCCGTGTTTACAGCTTAATTTATAATAGCCAAACCATGGAACCAGCCTATGTGTCAGCCAATAGCTGAGTAGTTAATGAAAATGTGGTATGTATTCACAGTGGCGTTTCACGCAACCATAAATGTTATGGTAAAACTGTAACGGTGCCCCACGCTGGTGCCAATATTGTTACCGTGAGGAACTGTTACAGGGGCCCTGTTGGGCTCCCAAACTGTAATAGTGAGAGATGTAGCCACGGGTTCTTGTTCTGAACTTCGGGGGAAAATAATAACCCAAACTCTTACGCTATAAGCTATTTCATTATTACAAAGATAGAAAATTAGAACATAGCTTAGAGTAAAGCACAATGCCATAAAAGGTGACGTAATGGGGTGACTTGAAAAGAAGTCACCAGAGGGTTTTGGACCCAGAACATTTATACCAAGTCTTCTGAACCAACTAGATTCACCCTTTCTTCAGGGCAGGTCTTCTGATGTGGGCATTCCTTCCTGTAGACCTTCCCCGTCTCCGGTACAGATCCCAAGCCTTTTGTTTTACCCCAAAATGTGTTCATTGTAGGAGTCTGGGATCTCTTATGGCATCCCCCCACATCCTTGGGGAAGTTTGTTTATCTTTAAAATGTAAGACCCTGGGCTTCCTCTATTTCCTTGCTAATCACCCTTGGTGCCTGGAACTCCGCAGCCCTTTCCCAATTCCAGCTCATTAACACATTTTGAAGCCCTTTCTCAATACCGGCACATTAATACAATACTGATACAATAAAGAAGAACATATTTACGTCATTTGCAGAAAAAAAGTGGATGGAATTAGAGGATGGTGTGCTGAGGTCAGCCAGTCTCAGAAAGTCGAGGGTCGTATGTTTTCTCTCATATGGGGAAACTAGAGAGAAAATAGAAAACAGGGGACTTTCAATGAAGGGGATAGAGAGAGAAGACTAGCAAGAGGGGTGGGCAGGAGCTGGGAGAGGAAAAGAAAGAAGTGATGGGTAAAAGGGTTCAAATTCTACGGTATGAGGTGCAGATGAAGGCGTCACCACCATCTCACTCTTGGGCACAAGGAGGGTTGGGAGTGATGAGGTAGGATAGAAGGAATAAAATTTTAGAGGGAAAGGAGACCCTTTGGGAAGGAAAAGGAAATATGGTTTTAAGATCTGAAATCTTCAGTTAATAGAGCTTGGTTATTCTTAAAAATCCAGGCCCATAACTTTTTTTTTTTTTTTTTGCGGTACTGAGGATAAAACCCAGGGGCATTGTACCTCCGAGCTACACCCCCAGCCCTATTTTTTATTCTTTATTTTGACAGAGGGTCTCACTGAGTTGTGAAGGGCCTCACTAAGTAGCTGAGGCTGTCTGCAAACCGCGATCCTCCTGTCTCAGCCTCCCGAATGCTGGGATTACAAGCGTGCACCACGTGCCCAGCTCAGCCCAGAGTGCGCTGGCTCAGGAAGCTTCTGAGGTGATTAAACCTGAGAGCTTCATCTTTTGTCAAAGTTTACCATTTGCCTCCAGGAATAGCCTCAAAAAGTCAGACTTTTGTTAAAAGAGCCCCACACTCTGACTCCCTGTCTTCAGTCCTGGCCCAAAGGAACTCTCACCTTTTGTGAGCCAGAAAGCTTCAAAGAAGGAGGCCGCCATGCCATGTGCCCTGGCTACCCTCCTCTCTAGAGGGCTCCCATATACCATAAGAAGTAGAACTCAGAAGAGCTCTGGGCCACCCTTTACTGAGCCATTTTGCCAGTTTTGAGCCATTCTTTTTTGGACCATTCTTAGCCATTTTGCCATTTGGGGCCATCTGGAGGCAGCTTTGACAGCTTTTGCCCCCCTCCCTGAAGCACTCTCACGCTCTTTGAGATGGACCACGTTTCCTCTAAACCTGTATCTCTACTTTACTTGAATTAAGACCTTTGCCTTTATCTCTGACTGGCGTGTGTTGAAATTCCTTTTGCCACAGAAGCCAAGAACCCACAGAAGTTATCATGTGTTTCCATGACAGTAGCGGGTGGGATCTGGAGCAAAACACACCAAGACCAGGGTGCATGTCGGTTTGTGTGACGTGGAACCTTACTCTGATATATAATTACAATGAGTTAAAAAAATAAAAATAAAATCCAGCCACTTAAAAGCATAAACAGCACTCTAGCTTTGGGCCACAAAGAAAAGATGAGGAAAGCTGTATCGGGTCATGGGGCACAGTTCACACAGGTCTGCACCAGTGCTCCTGACGCTTTAATGGGCATTCACATTACCAAGGGTCTTATCACACTCTCCCAGTCTGCAGGTTAACCTTTCTCTCTACTCTGTTGATTGTTTACACAGGAGTTGATTGTCTGCACAGGAATTTTTCAGGTTGATGTAACCCCATTTTTCTCTTTTGCTTTGACTGCCTCCGCTTCTAGGGACATAACCAAAAAACCAATGTGCAGACCAATGTCACAGAGCTCCCTCCCTCCCCCTGTGTTTTTTTTTTTTCCTAGTAGTTTCAGGTCTTAGTAGAAGTCTTTATCCCCTTAAGAGTTTATTTTTGTACTTAGTGTGAGATAGGGTTTACTTTTTTTCATTTTTGAGTGTGTGCGTAGAGTTTTGTCAGCACCATTAATTGAAGAAATGGTCCTTGTTCCCCTGTGTGTTCTTAGAAACTCTGTTGAAAATCAGTTGGCCATAAGTGCGAGGATTTATTTCTGGGTTCTCTGTTTCATTTCTCGTTGTGTCTGTTTCTATGTCAGTACCATGCTATTTTGATTGCTAGAGTGTCCAGTATATTTTAGGCTTGAGTAGTGTGAGATTTCTAGCTTTCTGCTTTCTGCTCAAGTTTTCTTTGGCTAATTCAGGATTGTTTATGGGTGCATATGAATTTTAGAATATTTTATATTCCTGTGGAAAATATCATTAGAATTTTGATAGGCATTAGATTGAAACTGTGGCTGTTTTGAGAAATGCAGACATTTTACCAAATTAATTCTTCCAATCCATGAACATGGGATATCTTTGCATTTATTTGTCTTTGCTTTCGTTTATCAATATTTTAGCCTTCAGTCACTTTCTCTTAAATTTATTCATAAGCAATTTATTTTCTGTAGCTATTATAAATGTGACTGTTTCAGATATCTTTTTCAGATATTCACTTATTAAGATATAGAAACTACTGGTTTCTGTATGCTGAATACATATCCTGAAAGTTTACTCAACTCATTTATTAGTTTTTCTTGTTGTTGTTGTCACTGTTTTTAAGGTTTTCTCTACATAAGATCATGTTGTCTGCAAACAGACACTTTTACTTTTTCCATTCCAGTTTGGATGCATTTTATTCCTAAATGTACATGTATATTCTGTGATAGTTAAAAACACACAAATAAGTACTATTTAAATGAAGCTGATTTTTAAAGGACCACGGTAAAAGCAAGTTTTTTTTTTTAATATAACAGAATAGTTAGCAAAGATGAAAGTAGGAACAAAGTATGATCACAATGAAAGAAAAATGCATTTCACAGAATTTTTCCAGACAGGTCTACAAATATACCCAATCAGAAACGGAAACCCATTATCAGTAAATATGTATATAGAATATAATATTACATTATCATCTAAGTAGAACCTTCACTAATTATCTGGAAGATTGCACTTTCTGTTGATTTAATTTATCACTATACCCCACATTTGAGTGTAAGAAAACCTCTGCTCATCAGCTTTTGACACAGAAGTAGAACGGATGAGAGAGAGCTTGACAGAGTAATGGCTTAGGCTTGAAAGCTTGAAAGAAAACTGCTTAGGCTGACATACTGCTCTGATTTGTCAGTGTTGCTGAGTTAAAAATGAAAGCGGAAAGCTGTGACCTTTTAAGAAGTCTGTACTGGATGGGCATGGCGGCACACACCTGTTCTTGGGAGGCTGGGCTAGGAGGATGGCAGGTTCCAGGCCAGCCTCAGCAAATTAGCAAGCCTCTCAGCACCTTGCCCAGACTTACAATGCCTCAGTTCAAACCCAAGTGTCAAAAAGAAAAATAAAATCTGTACAGTTATAGCATAGTTGCTTTCAGAAGGTTTTCTGCTGAATAGTCAATCGGGAACCTGAGGGGAATCAGGATTTGGCTGCTAAGCCGGACCTTGATTAAGCAGGTCTCTCTGGGGCCAGGGTAGAGCTTTCCTTAAAGAAAACACCGAGGGTTTCACTATTAGACAGACAAAATAACTCTAAACTGCCTGTTGATTTTAAATTTGACCAAAGGAAAGAATCCTTAACACAACACGATCATTTATTGTGAAAAAATCAGTTTGATTCTGGGTTAGCCCTATTCGTCTTGATAGAGCCACAGGTGCTTTCAAAAGTTGAAGGCACAGAGTTGGGGAAGGGCTGCAAGAGTTTCTTCCTCAGGTGGGAGGAAGGGCTATTGTATTTCATGCCCCTTTTGCATCATTTCATAACACTAACCATTTTTATTCTCTACAAAATCTGCAGGCAAGTCGTTCATTCAGCCCAGCACAGAGGTAAGTTCAGGTCTCCTGGGCTCTCCCTGGAGCTTGCAGGTGCATACCTTGCTGGTCCCTGGAACGGCAGCTCAGGTCCTTCCTGGCTGGCGGGCAGCACATCACGGTCCCTGGCACCATGTCGCAGGGATTCCTTCCTCACACTAACCTATTCTGATTAACTAAACCTTAAACCAAAATGTCAACCCTGGAGCTGGGCATGGTGGTGCACACCTGCCATCATCCCAGTACTTGGGAGGCTGACACAGGAGGACTGCCAGTTCCATGCCTGTTTCAAAATTTAAAAAAATTAATTAGGAGACTAGGGGTGTGGCTTAGAGGTAGAATGCCTCTGGGCTAACTCCCCAGGACCACCACCAACAAAAAAGAAGTGTGTTGTGTGTGTGTGTGTGTGTGTGTGTGTGTGTGTGTGTGTATCAATCTTAGGCGCTTCTAAAGTTGTTAATTTGAAAACAACTGGAATTAGAGGGGAAAAACAAACAAAACATGACCAGAGACACTGTGTATAAATCATGCAGTACCATTGGCCACTTAAAACTCTCACTGGGTGCTTCTTAGAAGAGATTTTTATTGTGGGTAAAGTATCTATCACATAAAATTTAACGTTTCAAACTTTTTGTACTGAGGATTGAACGCAACACTAAGTTGCCGGAAGCCTCCTTAAGCTGCTGAGGCTGGCCTTGAATCTACATTCTCCCTTCTCAGCCTCCACGTACTGGGAATGCACTGGGAACACACCACCACGCCCGGCTTCCTTTCGGCCATTTTTAAGCACACGGTTTTTGGTGACATTAGGAGCATTCATGTTGAACGATGTCACCACCTGCCATTCTCAGAACCCTTCTTTTTGTGTGTGGTAGTGGGGATTGAACCCAGGGCCACTCTACCTCTGATCTACACCTCCAGCCTTTTTTTTTATTCTTTATCTTTTAACAGGGTCTCACTAAGTAGCTGAGGCTAACCTCGAACCTGTGATCCTTCTGTCTCAACCGCCCAAGTACTGGGATCACAAGCGTGCGCCACCACATCCAGCTTCCTCAAAACTCTTAGTCCTCCAAGTAGAACTCACAGAACACCTCTTAAACAACTCAAGGGGTTCCAGCACCCTGGGCTGCCTTCCAGCTTGCAAGGGAGAAGGCCCAGAGGTGTTGGAAAGGTCAGTTTGTAGAAGTGGCTCTTGAAAGGGCCTGGACCTGCCCCTGCAGAGAGACGAGGGTCCCAGCTCTGCAGGTACACCTGCTTTTCCTGACTCCCAGGGCTTGGTGGTAACACTCAGCACACAGGCTCATTAGTGAGTGACCCAAACCTCTACCCACCCAGCCTCTGTTCTCCCAGTTGCTGCCTCTAGGCTCAGGATGGCTAGCTGGTCTCTGGTCTCCGGCCTCCGCCTCCGTTCTGCTTCCCTGACATCACGCCAACTGCTCAGGCAGTGAGCGAGA
Organism: Muscardinus avellanarius; assembly: GCF_963383645.1. Lineage (NCBI taxonomy): Eukaryota > Metazoa > Chordata > Mammalia > Rodentia > Gliridae > Muscardinus > Muscardinus avellanarius. The sequence continues at coordinate 97,428,351 of NC_137799.1, forward strand.
GGGAGGAGAGAGGACACAGGCAGCCACGGCCTCTGCTGGCGTCCTTAGTCTTGAGGACTAAGGTGAGCCTAGAACACAATAGGCGTGGTAGGTGCTTTTGCTTTTGCGGTACAGGGATTGAACCCAGGGGTAGTTTTCCTCTGTGCTGCACTCCAGCCTTTTTATTTTTCATTTTGACACGGGGTCTTGCTAAGTTGCCGAGACTGACCTCAGACCCTGCCATTGTCTTATCTCAGGCTCCCGCACTGAGATTACAAGCGTGCACCACACCAAACTTGAGTTCTTTCTTTTTTTCAGGTTTCCCGGGTTGAATGGTCATACATTTTGGATTCCAAAGACAAAAGAAACTAAAAAGAGAATCAATACGTGAGATTGCATTAAACTGAAGAGCTTCAGTGTGGCAAAGGAAACTGTTAAGAACCTCAACAGAGAGCCGACAGAATGGGAGATTTTTGCCAACTCTTCCTCCAATCGAGGACTAATATCTAGAATATACAGAGAACACAAGAAACTTACCACTAAGAAAACAAATAACCCAATTAAAAAAATGGGCAAGTGATCTAAATAGACACTTCACAAAAGGAGAAATTCCAATAGCCAATAAATGTATGAGAAAATGTTTAACACCATTAGCAATCAAAACGACCCTGAGATTTCACCTAACTTCAACTAGAATGGCAATCATTCAAAACACAAAAAATAACAAACACCGGCGAGGATGTGGAGAAGTGGGAACTCTAATTCATTGCTGTGGGACTGCAAATTAGTGCAACCACTTTGCAAAACAGTGTGGAGGATCCTCAGAAGAATGAGAATGAACTTACCATATGACCCAGCAATACCACTCCTGAGTATCTACCCTAAAGAGCGGAAGCCAAACTACCAAACTAATTAATGTGTATCTATGTTCATAGCCGCATAATTCACCATAGCCAAACTGTGGAAGCAGCCAAGATGTCCATCAACAGATGAAAGGATTACAAAACTGTGGGATATGTACACAGTGGAAGTTCACTCAGCCATAACGAACACAATTATATCATTGACATGGAAACGGATGGAACTGGAGGACATTACGCTAAGTGAGATTAGTCAGTCACATAAAATAAGAAATCGAATGGTCTCCTTGATATACGAAAGCTACAGAGAAAATGGGTCATGGGAGGAACTCTAGATGAAGAGGAGAAACTATAGGTGAGTTTGTAAGGCTACCTAAGTAGGGGTGACAGAAGGGGGTAAAAGGGAAATTCCTTAATGTACACGCACAAACATATCAAGTTGATCGGTAAGCGAAACATGAGAAGGCAGGAGGGGAGGGAACCGGGTGGGGACTGGGGAACGGCTAATTGGGTAATGTGTGCCTGTATGCCACCACCATCTTATACTCCATTAAGGTGTATGAATACCATGCACCAATAAAAAATTTTTAAAAATTATCTAGGGAAGAATTGCAAGGGGTGCTGAACGACTACAAAAGAGGAAGCTTACTTGACATTTTTAAAGAGAGGATAGAGCCAGGCATGGTGGTGTGCACAATAATCTCAGCACGTGGGAAGCTGAGACAGGAGGCCCATGGGTTCAAGGCCAATCTCAGCAACTTAGTGAGGCCCTCAGCAACTTAGTAAGACCCTGTTTTAAAGAAAAAAAAAACTATAAAAATGCTGGGAAGTATCGGATGGATGGACAGAGCAAAACTAATCTGATTTTGTGAAGGCCTTTTGTTTATTGGAAAAGTCTCCCTGACTGAAACTCCCCTGTATCTTGCTTGGCACAGAATACAAGGGACCTACAGGTAACTCCTCTCCTGCTTAAGGGACCCCCCCACTTTCCCACCAGAATTGAATTTCCCTCCTGGTTAAGCTATATAACCCTTCAACCTGTAAGCAGAGACAGGCTCCATCCTTTCCCAAAAGACTTTCTCCACAAGTTTTATCCCAATAAAGCCTGTTCAGCCATACAGACACCTTCCTCACCTCCCTTCCCTCCCCCTTCGCAGAGAAAGTGTAGCTCAGAGGTAGAACACTCATGGGTTCAATCCCTCGTACCACGCACGTGCGCACACACACACACACACACACACACACACACACACACACACACATGGCAGCTGGCAGGAAGGTCAACTTGGCACAAACTATTATGAAACCGAAGATAAGCAGAGGATGGGCCAATGTTGCTTCTTTAGTTTTTTTTATCTAAACAAGTTATTTACTGAAAACCATATTCATACTTACATAAAATACATGTAGTTTACAGAAAGAATGAAAGAAAATGACATCCCCAGATGTCGTCATTGTTAGCAAAGCGCAGGTGCATGCTGGGGGAGCTGTGCAGATGGTCCTGGGTGGGGAGGCAGTGGGCGGGGCAGGGTGGAGCAGGTGTGGGGATGGGGAGGACGGGAAGCTGCCAGAGCCAGAGCATGGCGATGACTGCCTAACGTGGGGCCTCGAGGGCTCCCAGCTGACGGCGAGAGCTGATGGACCGCACGAGGGCATGCAAAAGGGGACGTGCTGAGGACACCGAGGGCTTGGCCTGGAGCAGCCGGGAAAGGCTGAGAGGTGGATCCTGGGGTCACGGTTTGGTGGTGGGGAGGGGTGGGAAGGACGAATTTGGTTTTGAGCCTGTAAACGGTCTTGTCCATTTGCTGAGTCAAACAGAAGTGGAATTTGATGCTCAGAGGAAGCAGGTGTTAGAACCAATGATCCCAATATCCAACCCCAGCCTGGGGGAGATTTCACAACGCTTCAGACAGCTATTTCTTTACCGGTGTGTGTGTGTGTGTGTGTGTGTGTGTGTGTGTGTTTCCTGTAACAGAGGTTGAACCCAGGCATTCTACGTCCAAACTGTACCTTCAGCTCTTTTTATTTATTTTGAAACAGGGTTTCACTAAGCTGCTGAGGCTGACTTTGGAACTGTTATCTGTCTTAAAATACTGGGATTACAGATGTGTACCACCATGCCCTGCAACTTTGATTCTTTTTTTTTTTTTTTTTTGGTGGTACTGGGGTTCCTCGAAGCCCTTCTACCTCCGGGCTACACTCCCAGACCTATTTCATACTTTTTTTTTTGAAACAGGGTCTCAAGCCAGCACGCCTGGCTTGGAACCTGTGCGATCCTCCTGTCTCCGCCTCCCAAGCACGGGGATTACAAGCGTGTGCCACCACGCCCGGCTCTGATTCTTTATTCTCAAAGAAATGAGTGAAACTTGGCACAGGGAAGGATGTCCTATCAGTGATAGCCAATCTGACACTTCAGTCTGTAGAACGTCATATAATCCATTGGCATGATACTGGGACACTTTCTACTACTACCAGGCTGGATTTCTGAACTTCTTTTCTCTCCTTCCTTATTCTGAACATTTTTAAATCAAGTTACTACTACTACTACTGAAAAGAAAAACAAATAGTGTTAGCTTTTTCCCAAAAATATTCATAATTATTTTGAGATGCCATTAATTAATTGTATCTATCCCCTTCTCTTGTCTTTTTCCTTTTTTCCTTATTTGAATAATGGCACTTTTTCAAATGCTATATTAGAAAAAGGTACTCATACCAAGTGGGTATGTATCATGAAATACATTTCATTAACTGAAATGTAATGGATACATAGTGGAAATTTTCAGTTTTTTAAAAAGATTCATATATTTCTGTTTAAGTAGCAGGGTCTCTTTTAAGTATACCTTTCCTTATTCAAAAGACTATATAAATCTGATAGTCATTTTTAGTTTTCTTAGATATTTCCAATTACAACTCCAGTCCAACCCTTGAAGTGGTCGAAATGAGGCACATGTAAGAATACAGACTAACAGATATAGTCTCTACAAATGAACAAAAGCCAGTGGGCATGGGGTGCACAACTATAATTCCAGTACTTGGAACGCTAAAGCAGGAGAATCACTAGTTCAAGGCCAGCCTCAGCAACTTAGTGAGTCCCTCAGCAACTTTTCAAGACCTTGTTTTAAAATGAAAAATAATTCAAAAGGGGCTGGAGATGTAGCTCAGAGGTACAATGTCTCTGGGTGGGTTCAATCCCAGAAAGAAGAAAGAAGGAAGATGGAAGGAAGGAAGGAAGGAGGGAAGGAAGTAGCAAATGCCAGTGATTGATATAATGGTGCAATATATTTTATCTGAAGCCTTGCTGTGTCAGTCAGTTTCTAGTTGCTATAACAAAATACCCGAGCAAAACAACTTAAAAAAGAGAAGACATATTTTGGTTTATGGCCGCAGAGGGCTCAGCCCCGGGTCGCTTGGCTCTGCTGAATCTGGGCCTCTGGTGAGACAAAATAGCACGGCTCTACCTGTGTGGTAGAGCAGGGCTACTGGTATCATGGCAGCTGGAAAGCAGAGGGAGAGAGGAAGGGGTAGGGAGGAGGAATAGCCCCCGAGGGTGCGCTCCCAGGGACCACCCACTTCACCTCCCTCCCATCTCCTCCCGCCTTCCTCACCTCCCAACAGCCATTCAGTGGATCATCCCACGGCGAGGCCACAGCCTCCTGATGTAGACACGTGCCCAGAGCTGGGCTCTGAGCATCACTGCCCTGGGAGCAAGCTTTCAACACAACAGTGAACCTCTAGAGAACATTTCAGATCTAGGCCATACCACCTCGACACCTGACTTGTTTTAGATTCTGATTTTTTTCTTTTTGATTATAGAAAGGTCATACTATGTATACACCAAGCCTTTGGGAGTAGGTAGAAATCATACACATTGCTACTTCTGCAGTAAAAACTATGTATTCACATTCAATGGTATAAATAAAGACCATAAATAGTCAGATTTTGGTGCTAAATGAGTTTGTGTCTGCTTGAGTTTTATCATTTTAATAACTTTGCTTCTGGAAGTGGGAATTGCAGATAAGCGACCACAGATCTTTAATAATAGAAAACATTAGTGTGGGTAACAGATGGACCCAGACCAAAAAAAAAAATAGAAAGCTATTAAAAATAGGGTAAGGAGAGTGCCCAAGAAATGCATGAGGCTGGAGAATTAATTTTTAATGTGTCCTTAACATGAAAGTAAAAGAAACAGGCTTCTCAGGAGAGAAATGCAAATGCCGTCTTACAGAAGGGACGCTGATAAGTGAGCCAGGGCAGAGGATGAAGCCACAGTCTAAACTGGGGTTGGAGCCAGGCATGGCGGCGCACCCTTGTAACCCCAGCACTCGGGAGGCTGATATTGGAGGATCATGATTCCCAGACAGCCTCAGCCACGTAGTGAGGCCCTTTGCAACTTAGTGAGACCCTGTTTCAAAATGAAGAATGAAAAATAGGGCAGGGCTTGTAGCTTGGAGGTTGAATGCCCCTGGGTTCCATTCCCAGATTCGTTAAATATATATATATATGGGTTGGGAAAGATCATAATAAATATGGAGTTTTTCTGAAGCAATAGTGTAAGTCATGTAGGTATCAAAAATAAATCTCTTAGCCAGGTGTAGTGGCATACACCTGTAATTTCAGCACTTGGGAAACTGAGACAGGAGAAATGCAGATTTGTAGACAGCCTGAGCTACTCAGTGAGGCCCTCCACAATTTAGTGAGACCCTGTTTCAAAAATAAAAAATAGGGCTGGGGGTGTAGCTCAGAGGTAGAATGCCCCTGTGTGCCATCCCCAGTACTGCAAAAAAAAAAAAAAGAAAGAAAGAAAAAGAAAAAATTCAATGTATTAATGTAAAATAATGCAGAGGCAATGCCAAATTATTATTTCATTAAACAAATAAATTATATATGACTTGTATTGTTCTAAAATGTCCACACTAGCTAAGGGTATAACAACAAAAAGACCTGTCAAAGTTTTGTTTAAAATGGGAAACTTGCTTTCACTTAGGATTTTTTTTTTTCAAAGCAATTCTTAGTATTCTTTTTCTAATCTAGAGCTTTGGAAATAGTTTGAAAACACACTTTGGAAACCGTCCCCCTCTTCTTCTTTTAGGTTGTCTCTCCATTGCTTTGATGGTTTTCTGTGCGCAGAAAGGTTTTGGTTTGGTGATGGCGTTTTTCTTATCCCAAATATCCTTGCCCAGACTAACACCCTCTTCACTTAGTACACACTGTATGCATGTATCTAACCCCCATCATAGGTACGACGATGAGTCAACTAAACTCACAATAAAAAGTACTTACGTCTATGAAGAGTCTGCAACTCTTAAAAACTTTGCAGCAACGTGTAGCAATAATTATTATTATTAGAAAACTCACCCAGACGCCGTCTTCCGGGCGATGCTGCTTCCAGTTCCTCCCGGCGTCACTGAACATGAGGAGGTAGCTGGTCACCCAGTCGGAGCTCCCGTACCTGCCCTGGGTGGCCACGGCCGTGACCTCCGCTCTCTCTCCAAGGTCAATCTGCAGCCACTGGTATTTATTTGACACAAGCGGGGTCCAGCCGCCAGCTCCTGTTTTGAAACAACAATAAAAAAATGGTAAGAAGGAGAAAATTATTTAACATACCTGTCACTAGAAAACTATAAATATATATAAACATATATATACCCCCATATATATTTTATATACATATATTTATATATATTTAAGAAAATCAATCTGGGTATGGTGGCACATGCCTATAATGCCAGTACTTCAGAGGCTGAGGTTGTCAGAAACTTAGCGAGATCTTGTTTCAAATTTTCAAAATAAAAAATTAGAAGGGCTAGGGATGTAGCTTGGAGATAGGATGCCCCTGGATTGAATCTCCAGTGCCCAAAAAAAAAAAAAAAAAAAAAAGAGTTGAAATTTAATAAATTTTTTTTTCCTTTTGAGAAATGTTAAGGCTGAAGCCCACGGCCTCACTCTCTGCCCCTAGGGAGAACTGGGACTCTGGAGAGACCCCAGAGAAAGGAGGAGAGTCCTTAGTGAAGTGTTACTAACTCTCGATGTCATATTATTTTGAAGATATCAATGGGATGTGATGGTCCTAAGTAAATGTACACAGGATGTAAGGTGAGACTGGGATTGCGCAGATGTGGCCACTTGGAAATCACGCCCAGTGTCCCACGACCTCCTGCTGGTCAAGCAAGGCCCATCGTCACTGTTTTCTTTTTTTAATACTGGGATTGAACGCAGGGGCATTTTAATCACTATTGAGCTACTCCCCAGCCTCAGTAAGTTGATGACGATCTCGCTAAGTAGCTGAGGCTGTCCTCAAACCTGCTATCCTCCTGTCAGCCGCCCAATATAAGAAAGCAAAACGATATTTTCTATCAAACAAGATCACAGAGAACCTGGCGGAAGTTCCATTTCGTAACTGGAGCTAAGGTATCCATTATTTAACTTTTGTACATACGTCTATCTCTTCCAATCCTAGATATACTGGTTTTGTGTTTCTGTGTGTGTGTGTGTGTGTGTGTGTGTGTGTGTGGTATTGGGAATTGAACCCAGGGGCATTCTGCCTCTGAGCTACACCCCCAGCCCTATTTTATTCATTTGGAAACAAGGTCTTCCTAGGTTGATGAGCGTCTCACTACTTGCAAGGCTAACCTTGAACCTGAGATCCTCCTGTCTCGGCCTCCCAAGTACTGGGATTACAGGCGTGTGCCACCTTTTGTACAGTCTGCCCAGTGAAAACCAGCCAATCAGATTAGATTGTAAAAGCCGTACTCCAGCCAATGGGGAACAGAGTAGTGGCCTTCGCGGTAGGGAATAAAAGGCTGCGCCGATGGCCCACTGTGTGCTTGCTCCCTCCTTGCTTCCAGAAGTAAACTGCCTTGCTGAGTTACTTTTGGTGTCATGAGTTTTATTTGTGGCTTTGCTAAAACCAGTTTCCAATACTAAGAACTGGGACTACAGGTGTGCGCTACCATGCCCGGCTCAGGTTCATGATTCTAAAGTGTAAACACACAGTGAGCATCAGGGTTTAATCTCCTGGCATGTTCCTGTCTTAACTTACCAGATCTACTGCTCCTCCCAAGCCCACGAAAACTCAAGAAAGTGGGAAATTCTTCCAAGGTCCATCTAACCAGCAACAAAGAGTCTTAGGTTCAACACTCCTGAAATTGCGTATCTTTTTCTGCTACTATTTATTTTTTATTTTTAACGAGCATTTCAAAGAAGAGTTGGGAGAAGGTAAGAGATGTCATCAACCAAGCCACCAGCCTGACATTGTATGTTGGGAATTGTACACACATTAGCTGAGCCTGTGAGCAGCCATTAATACTATTATTTTGAATTTTCTCCTTGTCCTCCTGAGCCTGCATTTCTTTGAAAACTTTCTTTGGTATTTTCACTCCTTCTCACTTCAAGTCCAGAGAGCAACTAACATGGAAGCACAGGTGGAGAAGTCGAGTGAGCCAGAGGAAGGGGCAGGACCTGCGTGTGAGCCTGCTAGGATCATGAGTGGCCATTGGCAGGAACTGGAGCCTGCCCGTGCAGTGCTCCCAGGCTCAGGTTAGCAGTTACCCTCCTGCTAACAAATGCAACCCATCCTGGCTGCAGGGTGTCACCTGTGCAGAGGAGCATTCATAGGCAAATAAGCCGGGGAGGGTTTGCAGTCCTTCCTATCAAGCAATGGAGCACTGGCAACAACGGGTTCTCGAAGCCTCAAGAAACCTGCAGTCCTTCTCTCTCTGTGCCAGGCTGGTCTCACTTAACATAATGCTCTCCAGATCTTTCCATCTTCTTGAGAATGACATGATTTTGTTCTTCTTATATGTTTTCTCTAATATGCCCAAACTAGGGAGCATTGGGGAGACCAGAGGGACTCCAGATAATGGAGGGGAAACCTCAGCAAAGCCAGAAAGGAAGGATCGGGAAGGAAGAAGGCTGAGGTTGATTAATGGAGGGGCCGCATCTGAATATGTGTAAAAGTATGAATATAGCATGGTTACCTGGACACTCATTGTAGGGAAATGGGGAAGGGGGGAGAGGGCACCAAGCATAGTCTAAACGTATACCATTTTCAATATGTTCTACATATAAATAAAAGAAAATAAATTTTAAAAACCCCGAAGTCCCAGCCGGGTGTAAGAACCAGTTACTATGCACACGGCTTAATTACATGCCGAAGAGTAATGGTGGGAAAATCTCGGCTGGCGAGCACGGGTCTGGGTGCCTTCAGTATAGGCCTGGCGGTTGGTGCTGAAGGCCACAGCGGAGTAATAGAAGAGCCAGGAAGTTGCCGGAACCCACCATCATGGGCGGTGACATTCACTCACTCTCTGGAACAAATTAAGTTGTCCCGTGTTTTAAAACAGGGTGGGGTTGGGCAGGGAGCCGGGTTGGCCTTGCAGCTCAGAAAGAAGTGGAGTAATTGGCTAGCATGTGTCTTCAGTTTCCAGCAACACACACACATATACGCACACGCACACACATACATGTGCACACATGTGCGCACACACAAATTAGAAAGTCGTTCAAAAGGAGCATAATGCATAAAAGCCACAAAAGTCATTTCACAGGACTTCAAAGAGACACCAGTGAGTACTTTCTCTAATTTTTGTTTACCTTCCTTCCTTCCTTTTGTTCTTTTATTTTAATTTGGTACTGGGGATTGAAATCAGAGGCATTCTACCTCCAAGATACACTCCAGCCTTTTTAATTTATTTTTTAAAGTATTGCAACAGAGCCTCACTGAATTGCTGGGGGCCTCGCTCAATTACCATGGCCAGCCTCCAACTTGGGACCCTCCTGTCTTGGCCTCCCAAGTACTAGGATTGCGGGACAGGCACGCGCCACCACACTCAGCTCAGTGTTTGTTTTCTTTCAATTAAAACTAGTAAAAGTCCCTTAGTGTGTGACAGAGTCGAGGCTGCACATAAACTGACCCTGTTTAACTGGGGAGCATCGTTTCATAGGCCCTTCTGTTTTACAGTCTCTCAGGCTTCATGCACAAACAAGGACACAGTGTGTCTCCTGGCTCACCCCCACTCCCAGCTGAGCGAAGCGTCCAGTAGGGGCAGTCTGCTACTATCCTGAGAGCCTGCGAATGAGAAAAGCCTGCCCCGTCGTATGTGTGCGGACAGGTGCATTTCAGCACCCAATGAGATGGGCTGAGCAACGGCACACCTCCTCGCACCTCACAGTGCCGAGTGGACAGCAGACGCGATGGTTTGAAAGGCCACTGTTCTTATGAAGACCCATGGGTCCACCGCAGGAATGCCGAGTTTGCAGCTGTTGGGTCTAAACAATCTCACGATGTGGCGCTGGTTTCATCCACTATTTTACCCACTTTTTTTTTTTTTTTTGGTGGTACTGGGGTTCCTGGAAGCCCTTCTACCTCCGGGCTACACTCCCAGACCTATTTTATTTTTGGAAACAGGGTCTCTTAAGCCAGTGAGGCTGGCTTCGAACCTGCGCGATCCTCCTGTCTCCGCCTCCCAAGCGCGGGGATTACAAGCGTGCGCCACCACGCCCGGCTTTTACCCACTTTTAAGCCTCAGAGGTCTGAGGAAACGAGGGTTTCACCACTTCTTTCGCAAAGTAAGATAAAGAGGGGCAGAAGAGTGAAAGAGAGTGGAGCACACACTGCATGGCAGGACGCTTCGGATTTCTCAAAGCATCCGTCTCGTGCACTTTATCGATGAGAAAATAAAACAATCAACTTACATACATGGAAGATATTATTTTGAAACCAGCCCCTTTGTCACTGTTTGTCCCTGTCCAAGAACACGTCACGTGACTCACCAACCACTCAGCTCTTTTGTTTCTACGTAACCTGGAGAAATTTTGTCCTTGCTTTAAAGTTTTCTGTCTGCATGTTCTAATTCAGCACTGGCTCCATCCCAGACAGGCACCTTTAGTGCTGGGGTCGGGCAGGCAGGCGGCTGAGATGAAAGAGCGGGGTGGAAACCCCTCAGCGGAAGACGTAATTGCTTCTGGTGAACAAAGAAATGAGCCAGGCGTGGTGACGCATGCCTGCAATCCCAGTACACATGGTATACAGGCATGGTGGCGCGTGTCCCAGGAATCCCAGTACTTGGAATATTGGGACATGCTCTTTTTGCCTGGCTAGTGGACATTTTTTTTTCTGATTTGTTATGTAAAAGGGATGGAGTAATGCAGTGTGTGGATGCACAGACACACAGATAGGCAGGAGCGTGTGTGTGTGTGTGTGTGTGTGTGTGTGTGTGCGCGCGCGCGCGTGTGTAGAAGCCCTATGGGGAGTCTCCAAGTGAAAATCATGTGTACCCAGTCATTGCCACTGGGTACTGGAGACCGAGGCCTCCTGCTTCAGCCTACTACAGCGGGAAGAAAGCGTGTCTCACCTCCCCTGACCCCAAGCCTCGCTTCCTTTATGGGCGGACCAAATCCAACCTGCAACCTCCTAGCCTTGGCCAGTTGCACAGCACTGCCAAAAAATAAAATAAAATAAAATAAAATAAAATAAAATAAAATAGGACTGAGGGTGATGTTCAGCAGTGAAATGTTGCTGGGTTTAATCTCCAGTCACACACACACACACACACACACACACACACACGCACGCACACATGCACGCACACACACGCACACACACACAATGCACACACGCACATGCACATGCGCGCACACACGCGTGCACACACACACACACACACACACACACGTGCTGAGGAAGAGAAGATGGCCAGGACATGTGCTTTATCCTTCTGGAAGCAACACTGATATCTAATAAAACAGATTTTAAGCTAAAACACATCAGAAGAGACAAAGCAGGGCAGGTATTATTAATAAAAAATCAATCCAGGAAGAAGATATAATGATAATAAACATTTATGCCCCGAATGTGGGTGCGCACATATTTGTAAAACAAATTATTCAGGACATCAGGTCTCAAATAGACCCAAATACAGTTATATTGGGAGATTTCGCACACCACGCATGCCACTAGATTGATCTTCAAGGGAAAAGATGAGTAAAGAGTCTTCAGAACTAAAGAAAACTATAAACCAAATGGCAATATACAATAAACTGATAGGCAACATAATAGAAATGGGGGAAACTTAAAGAATTCCCTCTGAAGTCAAGAACAAGACAAGGTGTTGACCATCATCCTTCTCTTAGCACAGTCCTCTAGACTCTTGTCATAGTAATAAGACAAGAGAAGGGTATCGAAGGAATTCAAGTAGGAAAAGAAGAATCAAAATTGTCTTTGTTTGCAGATGACATGATCCTATATCTAGAAGGTCCAAAAAACTCAACAGAAAGACCATTGAACCTGATTAACCAAATCAGCAAAACAGCAGGATACAAAGTCTACCTAAAGAAATCAGTTGCTTTTCTATACGCCAACAATGAATCCACGAAGAAAGAGATACAGAAAAAATTCCACTTACAATAACCTCACAGCCAATAAAATACCTAAGAATAAACCTAACCAAAGATGTAAAAGACCCCCACAATGAAAATTATAAAACATTAAAGAAATTATTTGGAAGATGTAAAGATTTCCTTTGCTCATGGATAAGCCGAATAAATATCATCAAAATGATCATTCTGCCAAAAGTGATCTACAGAATCAATGCAAGCCCTATCAAAATACCAATGACATTCTTCATAGACCTAGAAAAATCAGTCATAAATTTCATATGGAGAAACAAAAGACCCAGAATGGCCAAAGCAATTCTCAGAATCATGCAGGAGGCATCACAATTGCTGACTTCAAATTATACTACAAAGCTATAGTAATAAAAACAGCATGGTGTTGGCACAAAAGCGGGCACACAGACCAGTGAAACAGAATAGAAGATACAGAAACAAACCCAGGCATTTATATCCAATTTATCTTTGACAAAGAGGCCCAATTCATATGCTGAAGAAAAGACAGCCTTTTCAACAAATGATGCTGGGAGAACTGGCTATACATTTGTTTAAAAAAAAAATGGAACTAAATCCTTATCTCTCACCCTGCACAGGAATTAACTCAAGATGGATCAAAGACCTTGAAATCAGACCAGATACCGTGAAGCCATTAGAAGAGGGAATAGGTTCAATACTCCAATATACAGCCACAGGTAGTAACTTCCTCAACAAGACCTCCAAAGCACAGGAAATTAAAACAAGAATTAAAAGTGGAATGGCATCAAACTAGCTGGGTGTGGTGGCGCACACTTGTAATCCCCGCACTTGGGAGGCGGAGACAGGAGGATCGCGCAGGTTCGAAGCCAGCCGCGTGCGCTGGCTTAGGAGACCCTGTTTCCAAATAAAAATATTTTTAAAAAAATAGGTCTGGGAGTGTAGCCCGGAGGTAGAAGGGCTTCCAGGAACCCCAGTACCACCAAAATGAATGAAAGAAAGAAAGAAAGAAAGAAAGAAAGAAAGAAAGAAAGAAAGAAAGAAAGAAAGAAGAGTAAAAAATAGGACAGAGGGTGTAGCTCAGAGGTCAAATGTCCCTGGGTTCCATCCCCAAACCCACACACACACAAAAAAAGTGGAATGCCATCAAACTAAACCATTTCTGTTCTTCAAAGGAAACCATCGAGAATCTAAAGAAAAAGCCTACAGAGTGAGAGCATATCTTTACCAGCTATCCCTCTGATAGAGTGCTAATATCTAGAATATACAAAGATCTTAAAAGACTTTACACTAGCCAAACAAATAACTCAATCACGAAGTGGGCAACTGTATTCAATAGAAACTTCACAAAAGAAGAGATAAAACTAGCCAATAGATACATGAAAAAATGTTCAACATCATTTGTAATTACGGAGATGCAAATCAAAACTACATTGAGATTTCATCTGACCCCCATCAGAATAGCAAGCCTAAAGAAGTCAAATAAAAATAAATATTGGTGAATATGCTGGGCCATAGGGAACTCTTCTACACTGCTGGTGGGAGTGCGAACTGGTTCAGCCGCTATGGAGATCAGTGTGGAGATTCCTTAGAAAACTGGGAATGGATCCATCTTATGATCCGGCTCTACCACTCCTGGGTATCTTTCCAAAGGGGCTGAAATCAGAGAACTACAGTAACATATGCATAGCCACGTTCACAGCAGCACAATTCCTAATAGCCAAAATATGGAACCAACCTAGGTCTCTAACAACAGGTGAATGGACTGCAAAATCATGGGAAATACACACAATGGAATTCAACTAATCAATTAAGAAGAACAAAATCATGTCATTCGTAAGAAGATGGAAAGACCCGGAGAGCATCATGTTAAGTGAGATCAGCCAAGCACAGAAAGAGACGGGACTTATGTTTTCTCTAATATGCTCAAGCCAGGGAGCATTGGGGAGACCAGAGGGACTCCAGATGATGGAGGGGTCCTCAGTGGAGCCAAAGAGGAAAGGTAGGGGAGGGAGAAGGGTGCATTTCAATGGAAATGCACCTGTGACTACGTGTATACATGTGAATATAGCGTCGTTAACCTGGACACTTGGTATTGGGAGGAGGGAGATGTGCACTGAGGCTGGGACGGGGCGAGTACTGTATGAACGCATGCCATTGTCAACATGACCTACATTATGACACTGTTACTTATAATGAAACTATAATATTTTTCTGGGTTTTTAAATTGCAGTTTTCAGTGGGAGAGAAATACATTAACCGTATTCTTAGGACTTTTTCAGCTAAATTTAAGTTGCAATGTCATATTATTGGTGGTGTGGTATTCAGTTTAAATGAAACCATAGGGGATACAGTGTATGTAAACTAGTTATACATCACATGAGCCCTGTGGGCTGCTATAACCCAATCTTAAAAGCCTTTTCAAGATTTTGACATTTCTCTGGTAATAACTGACATTATTTGGCATTAGTTCATGTTTTATTCTGAGGTTTCCTACTATACAGAGACTATAGAGTCTTAGGTTTATTTCCATCGGTGTATGTAATACTTTTTATAAGGCTCTGCGCTAGATATGAGACATGTTTTTTTTTTTTTTGGCATTGCAGATTGAACCCAGGGGCATTCTATCTCTGAGCTATGCCCCCAGCCCTATTTTTATTTTTATTGAAACACGGTATCACTAAGTTGCTGAGGGTATCACCAAGTTGCTGAAGCTCTCACTAAACTTCTGGGGCTGGCCTCAAACCTGTGATTCCCCTGTCTCCACTTTCCAAGTGCTTGGATTATAGGCATGCACCACCAGGCATGACATTGAATGCCTTTTATTTCTACTGCTATTACTACTAATTATGTTTGCTTCAGAAGCAACTTAGTAAATACTAGCTACTTGGGATCTGATTAGATACTGTATAAGGTATAATTTTATACTTTGGTAAAAAAAAATACATAGCATAAAGTTTACCACCTGAACTGTTTTGAAGTTCTACAAGCTAAGACAGCTGGTGGTATTAAGTTGGGTCTCCATCACCAGCATCCGTCATGGGGACTTTGCCTGTCCATGCACACCCCTTATTCCCAGGAATTTTATTCACACTCACGTCCCACAGCTCTCCTGGGACGACAGCGGCAGGAGCGGCTTTCAGGGAACACGTCCGCTTCGTGCTGAAGCCCTTCTGGGCACTGATCACCATAGCTTCTGCTGTTTCTGTCCAGTTTCCAGCTGAGCTGACTTGCATAAGGACTCAAGATTGTTTTCAGGGGTGGCCAGATCAAAAGAGTATTCAGAAACTTTGCCAGGCCCTCATTGTACTTACCGCTCCAAGCTATACATTTACTGTGTGATGGTTTTTAGAAGTTTCTAGGCCAGAAGAGAGGAGTGTTTAGTTAGCTCTTCTGTTGCTATGACCCAAACACCTGACACGCACAGCTTTAGAGGAAGGCAGGTTTGCTTGCTTGTGGATCTGGAGAGTTCGGTCTACGTCAGGCGGGTTTCTGAGTAGGAGCCGGGGCTGCAGGTCCTTAGGGCATAATTGTGCGGAGCAGAGAGAAGGGGAGAGCTTGCTGTCAGCTTATGGGGGCGGAGAAGGGCAGGAAGCTCAGCGGGGAGCCTTCCATGGACACCCTCTTCCCAGGACCTTCCCCAGCAACCAAGCTTCACCCCCAACAGGGCAGCCTCCAGCCCATGAGGTCTGGGGAACATTTTAAATCCAAACAATAGCATACAGAAGTGACATAAAAGTTTTTGTTGTTTCTGAATGATGGTTGGGCTGTCCAAATCTCCTCACACATGTGAACACACATCTGCATGTGTGTGTGTGTGTGTGTGTGTGTTCTACAATGGAGCCCATCACCAGTCCTGTTCTCTTTGATTTTAGTCATAAAATCCATGAAGCTAACATTAGAAGAAAACACTATTTTATACTATTTTATACTATTACACTATTTTATACTATTTTAAACACTATTTTATACTACCCAAGTTTCGTTTGACAATCAGTAAAAGCATCATTGCAACTGCGCTCTCTGTTTTGACCGCGCAGCGGCAGCAGGCTCTGGGGAAAGCCAGCTCGTGGGGCCCTGGCTAAGCAGCTCTGACCTCCACTCACCTGCCCCACACTTCCAGGTTCAGGTGCCTGGGGAAGACTGGCCCACGCAGACAACATTATCTCGGGTTAACAGAGAGGCTTTTATGTTTTATGTTAGTATTTGAGTAGTGCTCACTAGTAATGTTTTCTAGCCCAGACTCTGAGATTTGTATTTCTTCTATCATCTTCATTTCTGTGCCTTAGAGAACTAAAACGGAGTCACTGATTTATTTCCAAGAAGCAGGAACATAGTGAAATTTAGTCATAGCAGCTAAGTGCAAGTCTAAAAGAATTAATAACACTCTGAAAGGCATAAAGAAGTGCTCCTGAAGACATCCTCTATTCTCTTAATTAAATGTTAGCCAAATTATCATTAAGCTCATTTTTTATGTTGTGAAATACATATTTCTTTCTCTCCTAAATTTGCGAAGCTGTCAGCTTAACTATGTGGGGAGAACATTAAATGGTGTGTGAATGGCAGCTTGAGAACTGGTTCATGCAAGGGGGGGGGGTCCAGTTCCTGAGATTCAGAGTGAGCATGTGACCAGAACAGAACAGCACTTCAAAGATTAATTGAGGACTTGGCTAAGGAACGCTTCAAAAGTAGATCAATCATGGGCCAGGCAGGTAATCTAAGTGAGACATTAAAGGACTGAAATGGGGCAAAATCCATGGAGATGAAGCCAAAAGATTTTAAGCACAAAATTTTTCAAAGATAAAATACACAGAATTTGGTATCTGGTTGAGAAAGGAAGAGAAAGAGAAGAGAATGATGACTGTGAGATTTTTTTTCTCACAAATTATTCAACTTTAATGCACACTATTTTACGTATTCATACCTGTGGTCTTTAAGGAACACAGTTACTATTTTACGTGTTCATACCTGTGGTCTTTAAGGAACACAGGTGCCATTTTATGTATTCATACCTGTGGTCTTTAAGGAACACAGGTGCTACTAAAACAAGCGGATCCTAGGATTTTATAAAAGCAGCCTTGGATCATTATGTCTCTGTGTGTGTCACACACACCTTCAGAGAAGCAGAAACTATTTGTCTTACTGACACTGGAATCTCTCCTAAGCAAGTTTGTTACATCAGAAAGATAACTGCTTGGAGCTGGGCATGGTAGTGCTGGGCATGGTGGTGCACGCCAGCAATCCAAGTACTTAGGAGGCTGAGACAGGAGGATCATAGAGTCAAGACCAGCCTCAGAAATTTGACAAGTCTCTCAGCAACCTAGTGAGGACCTGTTTGGGAAAAAAAAAATGGGGGGGGGGTTAGGCTGAGATGTAGCTCAGAGGTAGAATACCCCTGGGTTTAATTCAAGAAAATATAACAGGCCCAGAATATTTATACCCTGTGCATTCTGTATCTGACACAGGTAAAGTCATGCATTGTTTCAGAACAATCAGGCAGATTGTTATTCCGCTGTTGTTTTTGTTGTTTGTACAGAGAAGAACGTTCAGGTGCATTCCTGCAAGGCGGCATCTGCCTTGCAAGAGACACCGGTATCTCTGCCGCTTCTCCTGGTTTCCTCTGTAGAACCACACAGACCACTGTAGCCATGACCACAAATCTCGCGGGCACTTGCTAACGTGGTGTTGGCTTTGCATGCCGCTGTCCGACCACCTCCAGGCCCCGTGCGTTCCTCTTTTCCTGTAAAATCAGTACCGTGTGTTTTCCAAAATAACTAAATATGAAGTGAGTAGCTGTTCATGCAATTCTCATTTAGCCAGAGAGCTATTCTAGGTGACATCTGATGCCCACCTGAAAGTGTTTCCAACAGCTTGAAAGTCTGTTTTCTCTATGACAGTGGCACCCTATCAAAACCCAGTGTCGTGATCACTGCGCCAATAAATGTCTCAGGTGGGGCAGCCTCCCGGGGCCCACCCCAGCCATAACTGCCCTTGTCTGCTGCAGACCTTGCCCTGCAGAGCACTAACGTTCTGGAGAAGACAGTTTTGAATACTGATGAGGTTCATTCAGATATTGGAGTCCCTTAGACAAAGGCTTCTGACCATCACCCACGTCTCTGGTTTCCTTATTTCATACACTTTCTGTCCCATGCAGCGCTCTTCCCAGTAAAATCTGCGGTCACTGCATAGTTTCCAAGCACATAAAACCCTCAGAGCAGAGGTCAACTGATATGTTTTATGTCATGTCAACAGAAAGGTCTAAAGCAATTTCCAGTTTTGCTGTTTATACATTCCCAGGTAAGGAATTTTGTTAGTGAACGCCCCTGAGAAGCATCATGGACCCTCGTTGGGTCTAGCTGCACCTTTAAATTTTCAAGGTCATTACTGCTATTGGGTCTTTTGTGCCTTTTTTCTTTTTTTGGCAGTGCTGGAAACTGAACCTAAGGCCGCATCCATGCTCGACATGTGCTCCACCATCGAGCTATGTCCCCAGCTGTGTTAAAAAATAATTCAAGAAATATCTGAACATAGAGTTGTCAATAAAACTCATTTTTGTTCTCTAATCTTGTTATAATTTTCTTAGAAAGTAAAGCATCCTCTCTCTCTCTCTCTCTCTCTCTCTCTCTCTCTCTCTCTCCCTCTCCCTCTCCCTCTCCCTCTCCCTCTCCCTCTCTGTCTCCCTCTCTCTTTTCTTTCACATAAAAAATCTGCTAAGCAAGTAAGAAGGTTCTGCTTCTACCCAAAGATCATCGTCCTAAAAAAGAAGTCATAATTAAAGAACTGGGGCTGAGTGTGCAGGGCAGTGGAAGAGGGCACACTTGGTATGGTGAGGTGCTACCATGCCCAACGTAAGCTTTGAGCTTCACGTGCTAATAAGATCTGTGCAGAGGAGGTGCAATATATTATAGGCACAAGTAAACACGTGCCTTTACAAAGCAGCTGTTTGGGGCTTTTTTAATCTTAATCACAGACTCATAACCCCACAATAAATCACTTTAGTTATTGAAATTGCTGGATATAAGACATTGGATTTTCACAGATTCACTTGATGCAGGCACAATTATACATGAGAAGACAGACCTGATGAACACACAAATAAAATGAATCCATCGATGACCGTATTAGGTAACTAGACAAAATGCTGATCAATTTATTATAAACTATAAAAATGACAATGACTATATAATTAACTTGTTCCTGAAAGTTTATTATTATTATATTATTATATAATTATATTATATAATTATATATTATATTATTATTATATAATAATTATTATTATTATTTATGAGGCTAGAATCCAAGGATATATTTATTTTTATTTTATTTTGTGTGTGCATGTATGGTGCTAGGGATTGAACCCAGAGACATTCTACCTCCAAGTTACACCCCCAGCCTGATTTTTTATTCTTTATTTTGAAAGAGGGTCCCACTAAGTTGCAGAGGGCCTCACTAAGTAGTTGAGGCTGGCCACAAACCCAGATCCGCCTGTCTCAGTCTCCCAAATACTGGGATTACAAGCGTGCACCACCACACCCGGCTGCGTGTATTTATTATAAAACATTTTCTTTTCCTAGCTGGGTATGCTAGTGCATACCTGTAATCTCAGTACTTGGAAGACTGAGGTCAGCCTCAGTAATTTAGTAAGACCATCAGCAATTTAGTGAGATACTGCTTAAAAGTAAAAAAATAAAATAGGACTGGGCTGTAGCTCAAAGGTGGATACCCCTGGGTTCAATCTCCAGTGCCATACTCACACAAAAATTAAGACTTAGCTAAAGGATAGCATATCATTTGAATCCTTTTATATTAAACATTCAGACCACATGTTACTTTTTATAAATTTTAGTTTGGTGTCCCCCAAACAGTTACAAAAAATAGAATAATAAACATATTATGTTAACATAATTAATATTGGGTTTCAATAACTTCTCTGAATTTCTCTAATATCATTATAAAAACAATTTCTCCAGCCAGGTGTGGTGGTGCATGCCTATAATCCCAGTACTTGGAGGGCTGAAATAGGAAAATTGCAGGTTTTAGGACAGCGCTTGGGAGGCGGAGACAGGAGGATCGTGCAGGTTCGGAGCCAGACGCGCTGGCTTAAGAGACCCTGTTTCCAAATAAAAAAGTATAAAAATAGGTGTGGGAGTGTAGCCCAGAGGTAGAAGGGCTTCCAGGAACCCCACTACCACCAAAAAAAAAAAAAAAGAAGGAAGGAAGGAAGGAAGGAAGGAAGGAAGGAAGGAAGAAAGACAGACAGACTCCATGGAGTAATGAAAGGAGGTTAGGTAGAGAGAAGGGATGACAGAGAGTGAATAGGCTAACAGTTGAAATAATGCTATGCACATATATTAAGTTACCAACGCCAATCTCAAAGACATGTACAGAAAAGGGGAGGGAGGAGGGAGCCAGAGGAAAATGCGCCCTGAGTTGAGTGTGTGTATGTTCCCATAACTCTATATATTAGTATGATGTATAATTCAATGTATCAGTAAAAAAGAAATGATCATTACATGCTAAAGTCAGGAAAAGTGAGTTACTTTAGGACAGTAAAATGCTTCCTCCAAAGAAATCATCAAATTTTTAAAAAATTATTCCCTTTTGAGGTTTATTCAAGAACTGTCGTGTGTGTGTGTGTGTGTGTGTGTGTGTGTGTGTGTGTGTGTGTTTTGCTGGGATGGACCTAGGCCTA
This sequence comes from Muscardinus avellanarius, assembly GCF_963383645.1. Taxonomy (NCBI): domain Eukaryota; kingdom Metazoa; phylum Chordata; class Mammalia; order Rodentia; family Gliridae; genus Muscardinus; species Muscardinus avellanarius. Next base: position 97,449,246 of record NC_137799.1, read on the forward strand.
GAGTATACCAGATGAGTCTCCACTACTGACTTGCACGCTGGAGTCATCTTGGTCAATGATATAGTGTACACAATTTTTCTACTTGTCATCTCTCTGAATCAGAATCTAATCTTACATTAAAGAGATTCCAGGCCATCTAAGGGCTTAGTGGTGATAAATAAATACAACAGACATAAGTAGAAAGTCATAATACTGCATTCATTTGCTATGTATGGAATCTTCTGACTCTTCTGAGCAGATGGAAGAGAGAGAGAGAGAGAGAGAGAGAGAGAGAGAGAGAGAGAGAGAGAGAGAGAGAACGAACACGAGTAGGTTCAAGACACCAGCCTCAGCAACTTAGCAAGATCTTGTTTCAAAATAAAAAGTTCTGGGAGTAGAACGCCCCTGGGCTCAATCTCCACCACAGCAGAGGGTGGGGGAGTGAGGGAGAGAGAGAGAGAAAGAGCACATTTATTGCCTCTGGAAGCAAATATATGATGTTATTGTATTTCAAACTCTAATTCTTTTTATTTCCTCAAATTTTCTTGGTTCAAATGTACAATTACAGGTTGTAAATGTGCATTCCAGATTCCCTAGCGCACTGAAAGAAGTATTTTGTTAAGGCGCCCTTAGTTATTGGCATTCCTGACCATTTTTTCCTGCCCTACAACCTGTAACTGCCACCATGGGGAAGGCTGGAATAATGACACTAATTCTGGTTTAAAAAAATGTGCATTTAGGTCGTGTGGGTCTAATTCGCAACAGTTTATTATATGTTTTGTAGAGAACTAGAAGAAGGAGCTTAAAGGTTTTCAGCACAAAGGAATGAAAGATGTTTAAGGAGATGGAAATAGCAATTACCCTAGTTTAATCATTACACATTGTACACATGCACTGAGTTATCACAGTGCACTCTGCAAATAGTCACATGTCAATTTTAAAAAGACTGTGCATTTTATTGACACATTTAAATTCAAGTTATGCTAAAATATCAACTGTGAACATGTAGACAGTAAAAAATGCTCAGTTAATTACATTCTCATCTGCCCAGGATAGTAATGTATTTTTTTACAAATGGAAAGAAGCTTTGGATTATGATTTATAATTCATGAAATATTTGATGGACAAGTTGAGTCTTCCCCATAAAAAGAGAATAAATAACTTGGATTCTTCATGGAGTAAAATGGAAGAGCTAGTTTATTAGTATCCAAGAGGCATGAATAGACACACCTCCAAAATGTCAACTTCGAGCTCTCAAAATGGGCCAAATGGAATTCAGTTACTACAGAGTGACCGCTCTCCTGTCCCATCCCTCATGCAAGACTTTTAGTAGTGCTCACAGTCCTTTTCGTGGCATTTTCTCATCGCATGGGTACAAATGCCAGGCTGTAGAACTAGAAGATTAGGCTTATTCTGCCTCTTAAGTTTAGCTGAGAGCTTTCCATTCCTCTAGAGAAAGGCTTTCATGTCCGTGGTATGGGGCCATTCATATGTTGGTTAAATATCTATGTGCAGAATTAGTTGCTTAATCACTCTTCATTCTAAATGAAATAAAGGATATAAAACTCTAATCTGCAGCCTCCTTACATCTCTCTCGATGTGGAATTCCTTGAAGAAGATGGCAAGCTACCATAAGGGAGGGGTAAAAAGCCAAAACCAATTTTTAAAAATGCCAACAACAAATCTGTGAAGTCATAGCTAGCAAACTGAAGTAATAATGCAGTAATAATGCTTTCATTCATATGAAAATAAATTTTACTAAGATTGAAATCACAGTTTTGCACCATCTGCATTGCAGGAACTTGAACTAAGAATAAATATGATCCCTGTGATGGAGAATCTTCACGGTCCTGTACTTTAACACAAAATATGATTTTACACCCAGAAGCATGGTGTTTGGGGATGGCTCGTGCCTTCCTTTACCCCCTGAACCCAGTGTCAGCCGCTGTTTTGGTGTCAATGGGCACATCCACTTAGGCTCTGCAGGAAGGAATACCATCCACAGTAAAAATAAATACAGAGCCCCGATCTTAGCAACGAGGGAAATGACAGGCTTAAATGTGGTTTAGCACATTTTACATATTATTTGTATATTTGCAAATGCTTTGCATATTATTTTGATAACTATATTGCCTATAACAAAGGCACTAATATATATTAATGTAGTCCAATGTGCAAAGCATTAAATGTGCTCAGATATTGAAAACTCCAAAGAAAGCATCAGGAAAATGAGAGAGAGGGAAAGAGAGAGAGGGAGCGGGAGAGAGAGAGAGAGAGAAGAGAGAGAGAGAGAGAGAGAGAGAGAGAGAGAGAGAGAGAGAGAGAGAGAGAGAGAGAACACAAATTATGAGAGAAGGCAATAAATAGGCATAAGATTTATAGTGCATTATTTTCATCGTTTTGTGTCTTTTTCATATATGCCTACAAATATTTTTGGTTAACAATATAAATTCAACTTTCTGAGGGTTTATTCAAAGACTTTTTAACCTCAGTTTTTGCTTGAAAAATGCCAGAATAGGTCCCTGTCTCTTACGCAGTATGTTAGTCAGCTTTACAGTACTCTAACCAAACACCCGAGGTAACCAACTTAAGAAGAGGAAACATCTACTTTGGCTCATAGTATCAGAGGTATCAGTCAGTGGTGTCTGGGCTCCACTGCCATTGTAGTGCTGCTGGCACATGGTGGAGAAACCCTTATCTCATGGCATCCAGGAGTCAAAGAGAGACAGGAAGCGGCGGATGTCTCAGTAGTTTCCGTGACCCTCGGAGGCCACTCCCGCAGTGACCCAACTTGCTCCCCCAGGTCCTATCTTGAAAGGTTCCACACCTCTCAACAGCACCACAGGCTGGCCACGAGCTTTTCACACATGAGCCTCATCCCAACTACAGCACACAGCAAGTTAACAGTGCATTGTCTACACTTCTGTTGAAACATATGTAAAAGAAAACACACTCCTCTTAGGATATGTTTGCAAATATAAATGTAGTATTCACTATGGCGCATGAAGGAACCATTCTGTGCTTATTCCTCCTTGGTGGATGTTAATGAGAGAATCAAGCAAGCCATAATGAGAAATAAACTAGGAGTCATAGTTAAAACATCATAAAAGTCTGATTTTAAGTGCTCCTTTATTCTGCCAATTTTCTCATCCAAAAAAAAGGCTAATTAAATAGTCTGGGAAGTACACAAAAAAAATGCACACTTGTAATAGGAAAAAACACCTCAGCAAACAGAAGGGCTGGCTGACTCTGAAGCCGCCAATGAACACAACACTGAAGTGGTTACATTTGGGACACTCAAACATCTTCAAGTCACGTGTCACCTGTTCCAAAATCCGCAAAGACTGAACCAGGAGACCCAGGCTCACCAGTGCCAAGCAGCCAGCTCATTCATGCCAAATACATCCTCAGAGCTTTGAGTGTGAATAAATATACGCATATGGAATATCATCTCCTTTTACAAAATATCGATCAATTACTTTATTACACAAGAGTCCAATAATATTCGCCAAGGTTTAGTAAGAAACAAAAACAAAACTCACCATCTCTCCGATTAAGCCTTGCAAACCCAGGGCCGTGGCTGCTGGATAGCTCTGAGGAGCTGCTGAAGGAGGACCGAGGCAAGGAAGAGGCCAGTGGGACATCACAGTCATCTGCGGGAAAATACCAGGACAGCATTAATACACAGGCCACTGCTTTGCAGGAGACAATAGCTCAAGAAAATAGAATGAGCCAGGTGTGGTGGTGCACACTTGTAATCCCAGCACCTGGGAGGCTGAGGCAGGAAGATCACAGGTTTGAGTCCAGCCTCAGCAACTTAGCCAGACCATGTTTCAAAACAGAAAGAGAGCTGCAGGTGTAGCTCAGACATAGAATGTTCCTGGATTCAATAACCAGTACCAAATATATAATATACATACACACATCAGAATGGAGGATAATCACTACTCTTATTTTAACTTTTATATTCTTATTGGTACATTACAATTATCCATCACTTTGATATTTGTACTGCAGCTTTTTGGGAGTAAAAGCTTTCAGATTTAAGGTCAAAAGATTTCAGATTTAAGGTCAAAAGATTTCAGATTTAAGGTCAACCTCAGTAACTCAGTGAGACAGTGAGACCCTGTTTCATAATAAAAAATAAAAGTGGCTGGGGGTGTATCTCAGAAGTAGAACAGTGCTGAGTTCAACACCTATACAGGCCTCTCCTGGTGATTTTTTAGGCTGAGCACAGGATAAGGGAACAACAGAAATAAATTCCAATACCTAGAATTTCCTAGTGTATGATTTCATAAAGAATGCTCAAGAGCAGGCATGGAGGTGTGTGTTTGTAATCCCAGCATTCGGGAGGCTGAGACAGGAGGATTGCTGTTGTTGGACAGCCTCGGCTACTACTTAGAGAGGCCCTTCGCAACTCAGTGAGATCCCATTTCAAAAATAAAGAATAAAAATTAGGACTGGAGGTGGGTGTAGCTCGGAGGTAGAATGTCCGTGGGTTCCAACCCCAATATGGAAAAAAAAAAATACTGGAATCACAGCAGCTTTTCCAGAAATACACATTAGCACTGTTAAACTGAATTAAGTTTTGCCGAAAGCTGTCTCCGTTCACATTGTGTTTGTCCCAAAGATTTCTCCAAACAGAGTGAGCTGTAATCTGACTTGATGTGTAGCCCAACGTGGGAGCATGCTTTTATATCAGCTAGCCAAGAGCTGAGCGTGGCGGTGCACGCTTGCAATCCCAGCATTCAGGAGGCCGAGACAGGAGGATTGTGGTTCGCATACAGACTCAGCTACTTAGTGAGGCCCTCCGAAACTTAGTGAGACCCTTGTTTCAAAGTAAAGAATATTACAACTAGCCAAGTCTCACCCAATCACAGCAGCTGAACCTCAAGCCAATCAGAGGCTGAGAGCTGCCAAAAGTTGACCATTTAAGGTGAATGCCAGCTATGGCCAATCAGATCATTTCTGTCATTTCCTCCATGAATACAACCTGTACTTGTGGCAAGCGTCTATCCTGAGTCCTGCTTGTTGGCTCGTATTTACTTACTTACTACTTTCCTATTTAGTTTTTGAGGCAAGATCTAGCTATGTTGCCCAGACTGGCCTCTACTTGCAATCCTTCTGCCTCAGCCTCCCAAGTACCAGAAGTTATGGAAACGTGCCACCTTACCTAGCTCACTAATTTTTTTTCTCAAATAAACTCTACTAAATGCAATTTATCTAAAGTTTACTTTTAATGCCATTAAGACAGTGTGACATATCTTAAGACATGACAATGGGAAAAAATCGATAACTAATTATGAAGCCTCTCTTCCACAGTGCAGAGAAGAGTGTGTCGCTGCTTAGTGAAACACACGAGGCACTCGCTGCAGGAATATTTTTCCACATATTCTCTAGCGGCCACAGTGTTCCACTCATGTAGGTGGGTCAAACAGTAGGACCTGTGAGCTTAGCATGAAGAGGGGAGCGTGAACTGCATGTAACACGCTTGGCAAGAGGCGCACGCAGACCAAGGACAGAGCTTGGCTCTTGCTTTGGCTTCCTTAGCAGTGCCCTCGCACGGGCAGCGCAGTGGAGCCTTCTCAGCTTCCCCAGCACACACGTTCCCTGGATAACGCTGGCAGTGGGCGTTCCTGGAATTCAGCAAATATGCTACATAATCAGGAGAGAGAGAGAGAGAGAGAGACAGACAGACAGACAGACAGACAGACAGACAGACAGACTAATCAGCTGGCTAAACATTTTACTTCCATTTCCCAAGAAGGCATTGTAGAACTGTGAAGAAGCAGAGATAAGAAAGCAACTAAGCCCACACTCCATCTTTCGATGGCAGGTCCCACACAAAGGCATCCTTTAGGGAATGTTGCCTCCCAAGATACCTAACTAATGTTCTCCTCCATTACTGCTGTAAGGAGAAAACAAACAAACAAACAAATAAACAACACAGGGACTTCTGATGTAACCCTAACCCTAACCCTTATTCTTATACCATAAAAACCATGCTGATAGGTAGTTAGATTAGCGATGTGCAGGGCCAGGAAAGAAATGGGATGGAGGATCCTGCCAGCGCTCATGAGAAGTGACGAGGAGACCCACCCCAGGCTGCGATTGCTGCTTTAGATGCTCCGGTCTCAACACTCAGGGTTTCCCTCAGACTCCCAGGAAAAAGCTTCCAACATGGCAGAAACAGCTCAGACTCACGAAGACAGGAAGAATTCCAACACGGTGAAAACAGCCCAGGTGCACCGAACTGTGGTGCAGAAAGAGAGACCTCCCCAAATGCACATGCACCAGGAGGAAAGGTTTTCAGACTGCAGAGCTCTTGCCTGGTGGAAGACTGCACTCCTGGAAGCCACCTCTCCAGCCTCTATGCCCCAGGCTACTTCCCAGCCCAGGGAACTGGCTCTTTCCAGATTCTCCGGAATAGACTGAGACCTTTCTCAGGAACATAATCCAGTGCTTTCTCAGGAATGTAACCCCTTTATTCATGGCCTTCTTTTACACTGTGGTTCTACTTGCTTAAATAAAACTCTAATATTCTCCTATCTATTATTTCTGTTTTAATTCTTTCTCTCGGAAAAAGCAAGAATGGGGACTTCTGGGAAGATGTGAACGGAGAGAAGCAGCACATATCAGTCCTGCTGACAATCAGTCTCCATTGCCATAAAAACAGCATTCTGACAAAAAGAAAGCAAGCATCATAACTTTAAAAAGAGCACAATACGTGAAAGGCAGCAGCAAAAAAAAAAAAAAAAAAAAAAAAAAAAAAAAAAAAAAAAAAGCTAGAAGGCCAATCAGAGAGCAGAAAAGGACCCCACGAACCTCCCACGGCTGCAGGCACGGGTACCCCAGCAGCGCCATCTTGCCTCACTGTGCCCAACTGCCAGAGACTCCTAGGAAAAAAACCAAACTAACAACTTGAAACAAAGTAAGTGGCTGCAGCTCATCAGAACTGTAAGCCCTCAGTTCCTTCTGCACAACACGAGAGTAGGATCTTCGAGATCACCACAGATCACCCAATTGTGGTGGACAGGAAGAAGTCAGGCCAACTCAGCACTGGCTGTGGAGAACAGGAACTCTTACGTATACACTGGGATCGGTCTCAGAGGCACCTCCCACCTATGCAGGCAGGGAGAGACTCTGGCTCTGCATTGGTCGAAAGCATGGAGGGTGACCTACACTTAAGACTAGATCCAGACCCATTGATACCAGCCACCTGCATAGCCTGAGAAAAGACTCAGAGAGCCATGCTTGTGGAAGAAAAGGTTCCAGTGGCACTCAGTGTCTTTACAGAGAGAGAGTGCAGAGGTCAAATCTGCTGAGTGTTCATATATTTGTAGAGTTGCACTATTTTGTTGTTGTTTCTATTTTATTTGTGTTTGTTTGTTCTCTTCCCCACCCCTTGCACAGGTCTCTTTCCTTGTACATACCTACTCTCTTCTCTCCATCTCTTTTTCTCTCTCTTCTTTTCTCTTCTTTGTCTTATATTAAATCCACTTCACATTACTATAGTAAATACACTGGTTACTAGAATACTACTATATATTCACTATCTCTAATCTCTACCATGTATTACCTTACCAAACTCATTCTCTCATCCGATTTGATCCTGTCTGTGGTTTTACCCTATTCAATTTCCTCCTCACTCAACTTTCACTGTTGAATAAAACACAATGTGCCTTGGATATACCAGCTGACACCTAGAGACTGAGAGAAATCTATCAAAAGCAATAGATACAATCTTCTGGAATCATGAGAAGAAGGAATGACAAGGAAGCAGTGAGCTCCCACAACCCCACAATCACGGAACCTGACATCACAGAATTGCAGAGATCGCCAGAAGGACACATCAGAAATTTAACAGCAGAAATGATATAGGATTTTTTTTGTGTGTGGTACTGGGGATGGAACCCAGAGCATTCTACCTTCAAGCTACATCCCTAGTCCTATTTTTTAGCCTTTTTTATTTTTTGAAAGAGGGTCTCACTGACTTATGAAGGGCCTCGCTAAGTAGCTGAGCAAACCACAATCCTCTGGTCTCCACCTCCTGAATGCTGGGATTACAAGCATGTGCCACCATGCCCAGCTGATATAGGAATTCTAAAAAGAATTTAGAGAGAGTCTGAAAGAAATAAAAGATTCAATCATAGAAGTGAAGGTATCATTACAAACTATAAACAATAGGTTAGACCACATGGAGAATAGAATCTCACTCTTAGAAGATAATCACTCCAATAATGAACATATAGAATATAATATAGAAAGAAACAATTGACAACTTGAACTGGACATTGAAGAAGTATAGGTTCATCTTAAAGAGCTAACCTGAGAATAATAGGCATAGAAGAGGAAATAAAAGGTGAAAACAAAGGGACCAACAATCTTTTCAAAGAAGATATATTAGAAAAAATTCCAAACATAGAATAAGAGGTCAATACACAGGTAAAGGAAACTTATAAAGCCCCCTTCAGATAAGATCAGAGAAAAAGTTCACCACGCCACATAATAGTCAAACTGACCAACATAGAAGCCAAGGAGAGAATCTTAAAGACAACAAAACAGAAGATCAAGTGACATTCAGAGACAAACCAATTAGAATCACTCCAGACTTTTCAAACCGAGTCATAAAATCCAGAAGGGCCTGGAGTAACACTCTCCAAACTCTGAAAGAAAACAACTTGCAGCTAAAATTTCCCACCCAGAAAAACACAAAGGCACAGGTAAAAACTTTCTCAACAAGACCCAAAATGCACAAGAAACTAAATGAATGGGATTGCATTAAACTGAAGAGCTTCTGTACAGCAAAGGAAACTATCAAGAACCTCAACAGAGAGCCAACAGAATGGGAGAAAATTGTTGCCACCTACTCTTCCAATAGAGAGCTAATATCTACAATATACTCAAGAAACTCAGAGAGAACTCAAGAAACTCAGCACTAAGAAAACAAATAACCCAATCAAAAAATGGGCAAGTGAACTAAATAGACATTTCATAAAAGAAGAAATTCAAATGGACAATAAATGTATGAAAAAAATGCTCAACATCATTAGAAATCAGAGATGCAAATCAAAACTACCCTGAGATTTCACCTAACTCCAACTGGAATGGCAAAAATTCAAAACATAGACAACAAATGCTGATGAGCATGTGGAGAACTAGGAACTCTAATATATTGTTGGTTTAGGCTTTCAGACTTCATTGGGAGCATCCAATTTTCCTGCCTGGTGGTTCTCAAATAGGACCATCAGCTCTCCAGCCTGCCAGCTCTCCCTGCAGATCAGACCTACTAGCCTCCAGACTCAACTGCTTATAATAAATTGAATATCTATTTATTGTGTGTGGTACTGGAGATTGAATCCAGGGGCATTCTACCTTTGAGATATATACCCCTAGCCCTAATTTTTATTCTTTTTTTTGAAACAGAGTCTCACTAAGTTGCAGAGGGCCTCACTAAGTAGCTGATGCTGGCCTTGAACCTGAGATCGTCCTGTCTCAGCCTCCCAAGTACTGGATTACAAGCATGCATCACCATGCCCAATTTGTATATCTATTGTTATACTTTTCTAGAAAGCCCTAATACAGATGCTAGAGAGGAAATTGGGGCAGTACTATTAAGAAAGAACTGAGCCAGGTGTAGTGGAACATGCCTACAATCCCAGTACTTGGGAAACTGACAAAGGAGGATTTCAGGTTCAAGGCCAGCCTCAGCAACTTAAGAAAGACCTGTTTCAAAATAAAAAATAAAAAGGGCTGGGGTAGAGTAGCCCAGAGGTAGGATGCCTCTAGGCTCAATATCCAGTACAAAAAAAAAAAAAAAACAACCTATAAAGGATGTGACATTTACTCTACTCCCAACCTAAGTTAGCTTGCCATTGTCATGTATGCCTGCACAAGACTTCTGGGTGAAGGTAAACAACTTTATTACCCACAGCAGAATGAATCACGTGAGCAGCAACATATGTGAATCCATTTCCTTTCTTCTGACTCCTATGGGGAAAACAAGGATGGGTCCCCGGGGAAGCCTGTGCCGCTGTGGGGTGCAGTCCAGGGTGCCCTAGTTTAGGGGGAAATTGTTCTATAGGCAGTAAGCGCCGTGTGCCCTCTGCTCCTGAGGCAAACACTGTCAATGTCATTTAATAATGCCTCGTTTGCAAGGCGTGAAGAAACGTGAGAGCCATGGGAAGCGTCCCAATACACAGAATCAGTCTTTTTCCCTTTTCCTTTTCCTTTTCTTTGTTTTTCTTTGTACTGGGGATGACAGGGGGGATTTTACCTCTAAGCGACACTGCCAGCCCTTTGTATTCATTCATTCATTCATTCATTCATTCATTATTAATTTGAAACAGGGTCTAGCTAAGTGGCGAAGGGCTTCGCTAAGTTACTGAGGTTGGCCTTGAACCTGCGATCCTCCTGCCTCAACCTCCTGCGTATTGGGATGATGGGCCTGTGCCATCATGCCCAGTCATATAAGCAGTCGTCTAACAAAGCAAATGTGTCGCTTACTAGGAAAACAAGTAAAAATGAAGTTAGCTCAGTAAAAGTTATGATCGTAACAGAATACATCTTTTCCCATCTAGGTTTTATTACTGAGTATCTTGAGCTCATTCATGCACGAGGAATACCAAGTTATTATCATACTGTTATTTGCAATATCTGAAAATCTATGTGATGTTTTTATAGTTTTATTATAATTCTTGAGATTATTAGTATTTCTGTAATCACCAGTAGACAACAAAAATAGAAATTGGTGAATTAGTTGCTTTCTTAAAACTAAGTAGCATCAATTTCTGTTGGGGAATCAAAAAATTCCATAAGTTTTAGCAACATTTGCATATTTTAGCCTCCGGAACAAGCTGTGCTATAAAATTTCATAGGTTCTAGGGCTTTTTTAATTAACTGTGGACTTTTTCTCCAGGCAGGGCTGTACAACAGCTCAAATTAGCACAAGAATCAGACACACATGGAACAAGACGTTTTTGCAACCATACACAAATATTTACATTACCATTTGCTTTTCCTACCAATATTCTTTTTTTTTTTTTTTTTTTTTTTTTTGGTGGTACTGGGGTTCCTGGAAGTGTATTCAAAAAGATTAAACTACAGAATCCTTTCTGAGGGTGGGCTGACTATAGGATGTCCAGGAGGATACTCCTTTTCCATAGGTGTGTGTTAGAGGGTCTTTAGGCTAACTGGATCAGAGCGGGCATAATGCTCTGTTGTTTTTGTCTTATTTTGTTTGGGGACTGGGGATTGAACCATCTGGGCTCCCCCACCAGAACTTTTTATTTTTTTATTTTGAAACAGGGTCTCACTACGTTGCTGAGGCTGGCCCCAAGCCTGTGATCCTCCTGTCTCAGCCTCCCACATAGAGGGATTCGAGGAGTGTGCCGCTATACCCAGCTTCAAGTTGTATTTTTAATCCCTCATTCTCTTATGAATATAAGTCCCATGTACACTCTGCAAAGACAAAGCCACCTAGTCCTGACTAAAAGTTTAATTAAGGCAACATGGAACACTGAGAAAGTGTTTTTAATTCCCCCATGTGCTGGTCAGCTTTAGTCACTGTAAGAAAACACCTGAGATAACAAGTTATAAAGACAAAAGGTTGACTGTGCTCACAGTCCTGGGGGGTCTAGTCCATGATAAATGGCCAGCTTACTCTAGGCCTGTGGTGAGGTAGCATGTTATGGTGGGAGCCTGTGGCAGAAAAACCCACTCGCTTCATCAGTCAGGAAGCAGAGACAGAGAGGAGGTGGCCGGGCTGCCACCATCCTCTTCCAGGGCAAGGGGGCCTTAGCCCTTACAGCTTTAACCCTATTTCAACAGCTCCAACCTGAACACCAGACCCTTAACACATGGGCTTTAGGGACAGTCAAGACCTGAACTATAGCATTTAGGACTTTCTCCTAGTCATACCCCAGGCAAATACAGATATACATTAAATGTCGTTGATTTTCCGTGCATTCACCCACTCACTGCCCCTAAATGTTATTAGTGAACATAAATTCTACCAGCTTGTCTGAAGTATAATAGATTTCAAATTTCAAAACAAAATTATCTTTCTATACTGGAAATATTTCTGTTTTAATAGATATCTAAAAGTAATAAGAAATATTTTAGGCCAAATTATTCCAATATGTCAAAGATCAATTAAAATTGCTTGCTCAATTTCCAAAGAAATCCTTTCTTTCGGGTCTGGAATTGCATAAATGTTGGTTCACATTGAAAGGACAGTGAAAATATTCCAGTAACAGTGTGGAATCCAAGGTCTAAGTCATAGAAAATTGGAGCTACCAATTCCAAGTCCTTCAAAAGATGCTATGTGTATCATTTCCCTTAACTTAACATTTGTTTAAGAAACAATGACATTTAGTCGGCTGTGGTAGTGCACACCTGTAATCCCAGTACTTGGAAGGCTGAAACAGGAGGATCACAGCCTTGAGGCCAGCCCCAAAAACTTAGAAAGGCCTTCAGCAAGTTAGTGAGACCACATTTCAAAATAAAAATATAACATAGGGCTGAGTATAGCTCAAAGGCAGAACCCCGGGGTTTCAATTCCCAGGAACAACAATGAAAAATTGAATTAAAATTATATTACATTGCTTAGAAAAACATAAGAAAAAAGAGAGATGTAGCATGCTTGTAAGATAGAAGCCATTTAGGCCCTGTCTTCTAGTCTGGGAATGCATCCAGCCTCAGGCATGCGAGGAGAACGCTTTCCCACTGAACTCTACCCCTGCCCCATCAGGACCTAACGGGCTGTTAGATTGGCAGGTACAGGCTAGGTTCTTAGTGCTCTGACTGTAATTTTTAGAACTGAAAATTTAAGGATGATCAATTCCGCTTAGACCGGAGCGTACACGGCATATCACCAAGAGAGAAGATGAACTTGGCAAGACCTTGCTTCAAAATAAAAGATAAAATAGGGCTGGAGGTGTAATTAGAGGTATAATGCCCATCACACACACACACACACACACACACACACACACACACACACACGAAACAATGACATTCACTGATTTTTTTTCATGAAATTTAACTATAGAACAAGTTAAGCCAAGGAAATGCAAGTTCTGTATTTCTTGAAAACACACCACACACACACACACACACACACACACACACACACACACACACACACACAAACACACAAAACTATATTGTCTGTATTTTTTTTTTTTTTTGGTAGTACTTGGGTTCCTGGAAGCCCTTTTACCTCTGGGCTACACTCCCAGACCTATTTTTTTATATTTTTATTTGGAAACAAGGTCTCTTAAGCCAGCACGGCTGGCTTTGAACCTGCGCGATCCTCCTGTTTCCAGCTCCCAAGCGCGGGGATTACAAGCGTGCACCACCACGCCCGGCTATTGTCTGTATTTAAAAATTAAGAAAGAATATAAGCTTTAAGGCATATTGTAGGTTATAAGGTATAAGTCAATATGTTGTTCTTTTTAGTCTAAAAACCTTTTAAGGCACCAACTGTAACTGCTTTAACTGTCAAGGGACAGTGTCTGTGAATAGAAACAAGTAATAATATCTTGAATTTTCCTCTCTCAAGAGATGAGATGATACTGTACCTAATGAGTAAGTAATAAAATCATAGCCCAGCTGATACATAGTAGACAATTTTTTCTTAGTAATTTACTTATTAGAAATAACTTTGATACCATATTAAATAGGCATAATTGTTTAAATTCTAATTCTGTAGTCATAATGTTATAGCTATTTTTAAATGTCAATGGCTTTACTCTTCATTTTATTATAACAGAAAAGCTTACTGATTCATACACGGAGAGTATCGTTTTTACCCACATTTTATAAAACTTTTCTATCTTTGTTGCCAGAGTAGTAGTTTCATTATGAAATTTTTATCAAACTAAGCCTACACTCCCTTCTTTAGGAAAATGGATTTTCTGTAGCCTCACTGAGGCTCTGTGGGCAGAAATGAGTTTCACAGATTCCTTCTGTAAGCTATCGCATCACTTTTAGTGGGCATTTGAAATTCTCCACAAAAGGCATTTAACACACAATCGTATCTTACATGTGGTTTTAGCAGTTGTGTGTGTGTGTGTGTGTGTGTGTGTGTGTGTGTGTGTGTGTGTGTGACCAAAATGCCCAACAAATACAACTTAGAGGAAGAAATGTTTATTTAGTGTACCAGTATTGGGAAGAGGTTTCAAAATGTATTAATGTACCGGTATTGGGAAAGATGTCCAATTTTGAAAATATATCTTTTGTACTAAAGGAAGCCAGGATTGTCAGGAAGAAGGGCCTTCTTACATTTCTAAAGAGAAGTAAAGAAAGCCTGGAGCCAGGGAAAGGGCCTCTTTACATTTATAAAGAGAGACAAACTGCCTCAAGGATGGGAGGAAATCCCAGATCCCCATCTTGGGAATGTAACAAAAGGTGTGGGGTCTGTGCCCCAAGACAGAGCTGCCCACCCCTGTCTCAAAGGGGACAGATCCAGCTGGGCTACAGATAGGGTAACATATCTACATATCAAAGGACCTGCCGCAGACTTGGTCGGGATAAGAACACTCAGCGTGCAGGGGTCTTTGGGTGTGTTCACTTGAATCTCCCCACCCCCATGCCAGTCTGGCATGGGGCTGTAACTATCTTCTGTATTTCTATCTTTTTAATGAACTTCTTTAAACCTTCAGCAACTATCCGAGCTATGTATACCTATCCTTAGCTCAGGACAAGAACCTGCGGTTTTTCTGTTTGTGTGGTTGTGTTGGGGGAATTATTTCTCCCCTCACACACCGAACATATTTAACCGTAACATTTAGGGCTTGTAATTTCAGAACTCAGCCCATAATCAGCTGGTTCCAAGGCTGGAACTACAGCAGCAGGGCTTTAGAACCTGATGGGGGAGGACAGACACCCAGTGTAGACACAGTCCCTGGCAATGCCCTCAGGATTTGATTTGTCTATACTGGTTTTCTCTCTCTCTCTCTCTCTCTCTCTCTCTCTCTCTCTCTCTCTCTCTCTCTCTCTCTCTCTTCTCTCTCTCTCTCTCTCTCTCTCTCTCTCTCTCTCTCTCCCAGTTGATTCCCCAGCTGGGGTACGCACCTGTCATCGCAGTACACAGGCGGCTGATACAAGAGCATTGACATTTTGAGGCCAGCCTTAGGAACTCATCAAGGCTCTCAGCACCTAGGGAGACTCTGTTTCAAAACACAAAAAAGAGCTGGGGTTGTAGAAAACCCCTGGGTTCAATCCCCAGTACCCCAAACACTGGAAAACCAGATGCGATCTATCTGTGGGACTCATTCAGAGATCTAAGTTTTGGTTTTTTTTTTTGTTTTGTTTTGTTTTGTTTTTGTGGTAATAGGGATTGAATCCAGGGACATCCTACCTCCAAGCTATACTCCTAGCCCTATTTATTTTTTTTTCTTTTTGCGGGTCTGGGGATGGAACCCAGGGGCATTCGACCTCCGAGCTACACCCTCTGCCCTATTTTTTTAAATTTTTTAATTTGAAACCGAGTCTCACTGAGTTGCAGAGGGCCTCACTAAGTAGCTGAGGCTGTCCGCGAACCGCGATCCTCCGGTCTCAGCCTTCCAAATGCTGGGATGACAAGCGTGCGCCACCACGCCCGGCTTTCTAGCCCTATTTTTATTTTTATTTGTAAAAACATGGTCATGCAAGGTTGATGAGAGTTTCACTACTTCTGAGGCTGTCTTCTAACCTGTGATCCTCCTGTTTAAGCCTCCTAAGTACTGGGGTTACAAGTTTGAGCCACTATGCCTGGCTAGATGTCTGTCTGAGTCTTAAAAAGCACTTCAAATAAACCTGATGTAAAAGTCATAGCCACCAAACACTCTGTAAAGAGAGAACGCTCCAATGCCAAATATATCTTTGTCTTTCTGAAATTTAGGCTAATTTGATTCAGAGTCATAAATAATTTTTTGATGTTCAATCTACATGCTATTAAGTAAAAAGCATCACTTTGAATTTATTTACTTATTTCAGTCATTCTATTGGTCTATTTTTCTTTCTTTCTTTTTATTTTGGCACTAGAAATTAAACCCAGGGACATTCTACTTCCAATCTACACCCCCAGTCTTTTATTTTGAAACAGTCTAAGTTGTTGAGGCTGGCTTTGAACCTGTGGTTGTCCTGTCTCAGCCTCCCAACTACTGGGATTACAGGCATGTGCCATCATGCCTGGCTGGCCCATTTTTTTCTTTAGGTGAACTTTGAACTATATTTTTTAAAGAGCCACTTAACTTGAAAATGATCTCAAACGTACAGAGAAGGTCAAAATATGCTGATATACTTTACCCCTCAAATATTTCAGTGCACATTTCCTATATCAGAAATTCTCCCACAGAAGCGTAACACAGCCATGATGATAATCATGGCTACAGTTTTAACTTTTAACCCTCAGGTCATGAAGTGTCGCCAGTTCCCATTTGCATCCTTTATAGAACGAGCCTCCAGCGCGGAATCTCACCCGGCATTTAGTTGTTATACTTTCAGCCTCCTTCGACCCAGGTCTCCCTCCTTACTCCACTCAACCTCTGACAATTTGCCGAAGGTCTCCGCCAGTGCAGCCTCCCCCTCTCCACCCTCGCCAGTCTGTGGGTGGCTTCTGCACGCCATGCGTGCTCCACGGCCACCCCACTGTCCTGCCTGCCTGCTCGGGTCTGTTGAATGGATTTATTACATGATTGTTCAAGAAGAAAAGGAGAGGTAAGGGGAGGAGCAAGTCATTTGGTTTTCTTCACGATGAAAATAATTTGAGGAAATTGATTGTTTCCATGGGCTCTATAGTTTGTCTGCATAGAGTTTGGAGAAAATTAATAAAGATAATCTGGACTCCATTCTTACTGAGTATCATTGGGCACTCAAGTCAGTTATTTACCTGCAGATTCTCTTTTAAAATGCTATCGCTGAAAGGTCCAAATGGAAGCATCTGCTAAATTAACTATCCCTGCGCCCTTTGAGGTGTCTTTTTTGAAGAATCACAGTGTTAGCTAATCTCCTTGCTAAGCCATTGGTCTGTGGTAGATTGGTCCTTCTTTTTCCAGCCTCGCTGGTGAACTTGAAAACCATAATCGTTTAGAGGGGGGGAAAAAAGAGAAGCAATTAAAAATAAGGATGAATAAATTAGCCCACTGAAAGCCTACATTAGAAAATTACTCAGCATTTTACCAGCTATAAGCTGTTCATAAACCCACCCAAGCCCTTGATTATGAATCTCAGGAATCATTGCCCAGGTCCAAGTTGTTCTCTGTATCCTTCCCCTTGTCTTCAGGGCTGGGTGAGAGCTGAGGTGACCTTTGATTCACTCTAGGGCAGCAGACATCATGATAGGGCAGGAAAAGGGCTTTCAGATAAATGAGAATACTCATTCTTATACTAAGTACCAATTTTGATTAATCTAAGGTAGAATGAAAGTCCCCGTCCTCCTGCCCCACCCCTCCACAATCTCCTGATGGACAGAAAGAAATGGCGGCAGGATGGAGGAGGAAGATCACAAGATGAAGAACCACGGGGCAGACCTCGGCCCATGCTCTTTGGGGACAAGAGAAAGAGCCGACTTCAGAGAAAGCAGCAGGGAGGGCACGCGGCACTCGGGGGTCTGTCCCCGACGTGAGCTCGCGGCACTCGGGGGTCTGTCCTCGACGTTTCCTAAGTACGTCCCTGGACAGATTCACAAAGTGACTCGCTCATTCCCGTTATCAGGAATGATACTAAAACACAAAGGATGCAGAACATTCTAGATATTTCAACTTCAGAATGCCAAGAGTATACCACCAGATAGTTCAAAATGGAAGGAAGGAGAAAAGGAGGAAGGAAGGGAGGAAAAGAGAAAGAAGAAAGGAAAGAAAAACACCATAAAATGTCCTCACTTATTTGTAAGATGAACAAGTAAAAAGCATGGAGTCCCCAAAACACCGACTGTTTAGCCCGCTCTCGGCTGACCCTACATCCCGCAAGCTGCCATTCTGTGCCCTGGCCAGGCTGTCTTGGTGGGCGACTGGTTTTGCTTCTGGAGGACCCGCAAGCTGTCAATGTGAGCAAGTCCTGGCATCTGCAGGAGGATGAGACCCTTAAGTGTCCTTATTGATTTTCAGACTGACCTTCAAGATGGTTTTATCTTTGTTAGTTATGTAGTTTTATCTGGAAGAATTATTTAGACTAAAAGGTAACACAAAGTGAATAAAATATATTGCTTACAGATACTAAAAGCTTCCTCAGAAAATAAGATTTAAAAATCATAAAAGTGTCAACCAGTGACTGGCCAGCGCCCAGGTCAGCGACAAGCTCATTCTGGGCATGGACACGTCATCGCAGGGCTCCTGCCTTCCAAGAACACTCACTGTGAAGGGAACGGCTTCACTTCTGCGGGCTTCCTAGTCCTTCCCTAGGATTCCGAGCAAAATACTATCAATCCAGCTAATCTTGCGATAAGAAGTAACCACAGCTGTGGAACAGGACCAGGAAAGCGGCGCTGGGTCCAGTCCCTCTGGCTTCTGAAGCCCGGTTACTGATGGTAAGAGTGACCTCTAGTGCCTGACTTTATAGCTGTAGTCTTCCAGCTGATCCCTGGATTACTTTTCTACAAGAGGCTCATTGCTCCTTTAGATACTTGTTTAAGCAAAATAGCAGCTTTCGTACAGGAACCAAGGAACTGGTGTAAATACCCGTGTTCTACTGCAAAGCCACCCCACAAAACCATTGAAGTTGAGTCTGAAGCATGGCACAGCTGTGACCCCAGGGGTCAGGAGCTCACTCTCCGGGGTAGCAGGAAGGGAGCTGGATTAAGAGACAGGTGGTGGATGAGAGCCCACAGTGCAGAACTACCTGTGAGGGCGGTGGGAGGGGCCCAGCTTGAGGGTCAGCTGGGAAAACAGGGGCAGTGGCAGATCACGGTGAGAGAGGAGGTGGATTGCTGAGAGCTGCCTCCATCACCTGCAACCATCTACATCTGACTACGGCCACGAGCATTTACCTGCTGCTTCCAAAAGAGATTCTGATAGGTGGGGGCAGAGGGCAAGGGTGGGGAGAAAGAGCAAAGTGATTTTAGTTCAAGGAGGAAGATGTTTTAAAAATTCTAATCTCGTGATCAGCTTAAATATAATTGAAGGAAGATGTCCTTTATAGAGAGATTTAATCTGATCAAATACTTGATGACATGTTTTATGCATGATAAAATATGGGTGCACTGGTTTCTGCTGAACTACTTAGAATATCGTCGTTACAATCAAATACAGAACCATATCAGAAATTTGTACCGTATCAGAAATAGAGTACCCAAAGACAAATTAAAAAATATCAAATATCGGTATTCAGAGGAGAATAACTTTGAAGAGCACCTAAATGGCTGGCGGAGTTCTGTCTTTAGACAACAACTTTCTACTCCTAGACACCAAGCTCCCGGTCAGGAGAGCACTGCCCTAGTGCGATGCCCTCCGCAGCCAGTGCAGAGCATGAAACTTGGGTTCTAAATGGCAGGTTCGAGCACAGGTGCCTTCCAGGTAGCGCCCAAGAAAGAGTTCATTAGCATCTTAACTCTGAAGCTGCCGAGGTCTGCAAAACTGCCAGCTGCTAACACTTAGATGCACGCAGGACATAATGCCACCAATCATTTCCCTGTTCGACTTAATTCCTATACAGTGCTGCCATTCTGGAAAATAATAATAGATAACAGTATTTGGAGGCTAATTCATCACTGCCACGTTCTTTCCGGTCTTATTTTTTTTTAAGTTCACGTTTCTCGATATATTTTCAAATGTATAAATTAAAAAGACAAGCATATATTATATATCTGAGACTCTCCCACAAACGGAAAGTTTATTGCAAAGCAAAATTTGATTTTTCAGGCTGCGATTGAACAGTCTTTTTTTTTTTTTTAAGGGGGTTGATTTTCGGAAGCATGCTCTGCAATCCCAATTCCAGCTAATGATAAAAACACAAGTTTTCGAGCTAGCCTGGGCCAGCACTAGGGCACTGGCGGTACTTACGCGGATTCCCTGCGGCCACTGGGCTCGGGGTCCGAGGAGGCAGCAGCAGCAGCAGCAGCAGCTGCAGGAGGGCTCGGGCGGCCGAGGCCATGCCGCGGGGGCTGCGGGCGGCGGTCAGGCGTGGGCTGGGTGGGGAGCCGGCTCTGCACCTGGCCGCAGGTGCAGGTGGGTGCGGGCGCACCTGCAGCCCTCCTCCCTCCCTCCCTCCGGGCCGGTCCCCGGTCCTTTCCTCGGGTCACCTCCGGCTGCAGATGGACCGGGCGCGCGGCATCTCTGTTGAGCGAGTGCTGTCAGGGCATCCAGGGGGAGGCTTCTCTGTCTGGGCTCAAAGCAGCAAGACCGCGCGGAGGGCTGCGCGGCGTGGACTCCTGCAGGCGCGCCCGTGCATGGCTGGTCTGGACTTGTGTGCGAGCCCAGGACCCGGCGGGGGCCGGGGGGCTGCGTGGTTCCGTGCGGGGCCCACGCTGCGTTCGCGTGACATCTGGGCGTTTGGAGATTCGTGGGGCTGGTTTTTATTTCTTGCGTTGAATTATTACTTACGGCGATGACGGAGTGTTCCTTAAAACCTGCCCCCGGAACAAACGCAGCGCCCCCTCAGAAGTCTAACTTGTCACTGCCCTCGGGCCCTCCCTCCCCAGCCCTGGGGGCTCCAGGGCTGCAGCTCGGCGGGGGTGTGCCTGCCAGGGGCTCCTCCTTGCAGGTGCCACCGCTCAGGCCAAGGCCCAGCTCCTGACACTGCCACCGTGAGATTCCACGGAAGGCTGAAATGTCAGGTGGTATCTCAAAGGGATAATAGCTGTCTGGAATTTTGTCTTTGTCTTTGAGAAGACAGCTTTGGAAATACTCTGAAAGTCTTTTTCTCCTCTAAAAGGAATTCAATTGTAATTCTAATATGAGCAGAATATTAAGAAGCCAATCTTATGCTCTTAATCGGGTTTACTTAAACTACTTTTTGCCTGAGAACTATGTAAATCACACTTTTTCATTACAGCAAGTTTTTTTTTAATATAAATGTAGAATCCTGATTGACAGATTAATTGCCCCGAGGGAGATAGAAACAGGAAAATGGAATTCAGTTTCTAAATTGGACCCTGTGAAACCACACAGTGTCGATCTTTGCGATTTCTGCTTTCCCTCTACAGACGTATATGCGACTCTTTACATGGGGGTGGCTTATTTCTTTCAGTGTTCTTTTTCCCTGTACTCCCTCTCCCTCTGCCAGGCCACATCCTCTCTTAGTAACATACACCGTGTACGTAGGTGCCACTCCACGCCAGAATTCATCACGCTCCAATTTCAGTTCTAAAAATGACAGTGAAAGCATTAAGACTGTAACAAGCTCTTGCAGATACTCCAAGTCCTGGGGGAGGGCGCTCAGGGGAGCTCAGTGGGAAAGCATTCCCCTGGCATGCCAGGGCCCTGGGTGCATTCCCACCACTGGGGGGTGGGGGTCCTAAATGCTCCCACTGTCACAAGTATGCATCTCTAAGAATATTATTTTTATAATATTTCTCAGGGCAGTGTAATATGATATTAATTGGGGGCATAATGGAGATCTAACCTCTAAGCCATATCCCCAGCCCTTTGTATTTTTTTTTTAAACAGGGTCTCACTAAGTTACTGAGGGTATTGCTAAGTTGCTGAGGCTGGCTTCAAACCTGCGATCCTCTCGTCTCAGCCTCCCAGTACTGGGATTACAGATGTACACCACTATACCCAGGTATTCAATTTTTAAGTACACTATTGCATTAATCAAGGCAGGGAACAGAATTTACTCAATGGTTTAAATGAGATACCCGACTATGAGAAAAACGTTAGGGGCCCTGTGACAATCAGCCTCTCATTACTATAACAAAAATGCCCGAGGTGGTTAATTTGTACAGAGAAAAGGTTTATTGTGATTCAGAGTTCTGAAGGCTGAATTTCCGAGAAACTGTCTTGCTGCTTTGTGTAGATCCAGGAGATTAAGATCCCTCCACTAACCAGCTCTGTTTGCTGGCCAGTGAGCCTCATGTTCCTGCAGAACTAAAGAGGGTGTTAATAGCATAAAAATTGCGTGTGCGTGCGTGCGTGCGTGCGCGCGTGTGTGTGTGTGTGTGTGTGTGTGTGTGTGTGTTGCTGGCAATTTAACTCAGGACCTTCTACCTCTGAGCTATACCCCCCACCCTTATTTTATTTATTATTATTTTTTTGAAACAGGGTCTCACTAAGTTGTGAAGGGTTTCACTACGTTGTTGAGGCTGGCCTCAAAGCTGCCATCCTCCTATCTTAGCTTTCCAAGTACTCAATTACAAGGGTGCGCTACCATGCCCAGCTATGAAAATATGTGAGAGTACTAAACCCACTGCAAAAATAAGTACACTGTCAAGTCTCAAACACTGACCCCAGTAAGTCTTCAACTAGCAATCATTAGAGTGTAAATGTATTAAATTTTCCAAACCAAAGCCATAGAGTGGCTGAAAGGATTAAAAAACAAGAACCAACTATATGCTGCCTATAGGGTCACCTGGCCAAGCGTAGTGACAAACACCAGTAACCCAGTCCTTGGGAGACTGAGACCGGAGGATTGCAGGTTCCGCGACAGCCTTAGCAACTTAGAAGGCCCCTCGGTGACTTGGCAAGATCTTGTTTCCAAATAAAAAGATCTAGGGGTATAGCTCAGAGGTAGGATTAACCTGGGTTCAAGAGAGAGAAATAGAGAGACTGATTCACTCAACTTTAAAGATACTGGGAGATTGAAAATAAAGGGATGAATAAAGATATTCCATGCAACAGAAACAAAAAGATCAGGAGTAACTATACTTATTTTAGACAAAGTCAACTTCAGTTCAAAAACTGAAAATAAAATGATAAAGTTCCTAATTCATTCAATGAGGCGGCTAGCACTACTTTAATACCAAAATCAAAGACATCATAAGAAAAAAACCCACATAATATCTTGTATTAATATAAATGTAAAAATCCTATGCAAGTAATGGCAAATTGAATCCAGCAATGTCTAAAAAATTATAAACCACAATCAAGTGGGATTTATCCTAAGTGTGCAAGACTAGTTCAACGTTCGAAAATCAATTGATATAATCCATCACATCAACAGGATCAAGAAAAAGACCACATGATCATAGCAATAGATGTAGAAAAACATTTGACAAAAAAGTCTAACATCCATTAATGCTAAAAACTCTCAGCAAATTAGGCGAAGATGAAGACTGTCTGTAGGATCCCTGCAGCTAACATTATACTTAACGGTGAGAAGTTAGATGTTTTCCTGGTAAGATGAGGAACAGGGGAAGGATGTCTGCTCTCTATCTGACGGCACACTGGGCATCCTAGCCAGTGAAGTAAGATATGAAAAGGTCAAAGAATAATATAGATTTGAACAACAGCAAAATGCTGTGAAATTAAGGAGTAAGATTATCACAAGGTTGTGAGATACACAGTTAATAAATAAGAGTGAACTGATTTGCCCTATGCCAGCAATGACAAACTGGGATTTGAAATGAAAAGTATGGCACTATTTGCATTAGAACAAAAAAGATAAATGTCAAATCATAGAGAAAACAAAATAGGTTTAAGATCTAAATGAAGAGAACTACAAAAATCCACTGAGAGAAATAAATGATCTAATAAAGAGATATCCAATGAACACAGGTAGAAAGATTCGATATCATCACAATTGATCCATAGATTTAATGTAACACCAACAGAAAAATTCAGCAAATCATTCTGCAGACATCCACAAACGGATTCTAGAGTTGATATGGAAAAGAAAAATATTCAGAATAACCAACCCAATATTGACGGAGAAGAACAAAGTTGGAGAACCAAAACTCTATGGCTTCATAGAAGGCTACAATAATCCAGATAGTGGCGATATTGATGACCAACTGGTGATCAGACACAAGAGCTAAGGCAAGTTAATGGGGGATAAACAGTCTTTTCAACAGATGGCATTGAAACAACTAGACATTCACATTTTAGGTAAAACTAGATACAGGCTGGATGTGGTAGCACGTGCCGTGGAATCTCAGTACTTGAGAGGCTGACACAGGAGGATTGCAGATTTGAGGCCAGCCTTGGCAACTTAGTGAGAACTGCTTCAAAATAAAGAATAAATAGGAATGACGGTGCAGTTTACAGATACAGAGGCCCTTAGTTCCATCCTAGGAGCCACAAAAGAAAGTTAGACAGAGGTGTTAAATATATCACAAAATTATTCAATATGAATCCTAGACTAAATGTAAAATGAAAAAGTATAAAACTTCTAGAAGATAACACAGAAGAAATACCTACCATTCTGAGTGTGGAGATGATTTTCTAGTGATAATACCAAAAACACAATCCATGAAAGAAAAACTGATCAATTGAATCTCATTAAAATAAAAAACTTCTGCTCTGAAAAAGATATTCTTGCACCTGTAAAAAGACAGTAATGACAGGAAGAGTATCATTGAAAGGTAAATCAGATTAGGAGCCTGTATCCAAAATATACAAAGATCTCTTATAATTCAACAGTAACAAAAAGATAAGCCAATTTAAAAGTGGGGGAAAGGTCTACACAGATGCCTCATCAAATAAAACATATCTACGCCAAGTAAGAGTATGAAAAGATGCTCTCGACGGCATGTCCCTGGAGAATGCACGTTGGCAGGACACTGAGAAGCCATTCTACACCCGTTAGAAGGGTCGAGTGTCAACACCGGGACAGGTGGGGTCTTAGGAATGTTTGTTCACTGGTGACAGGGACCAGAAACCGCACTGCAGCTTTAGAAGACAGTTTAGCAGTTTCTTGCAAAACCCAAGTATTATTTCACCATCTGATTTAGCAATGATCCTTATGGATATGTTTTACCCAAACAAACTTAGGCACAGAAAATGAGAAAGGATGAACAAAGTGGCCATTTTTCTCCAGACAAAAACCCTGCGTTTATATGTTTATAACAGCTTTATTTATAATTCCCAAAAGTTGAAACCAAGCTGACCTTTAGTAGGTGAATGTGCAAATAGACCATGGTACAGCTCTACGATGGAATACTGTTTAGTGATAAAAGCAAATGAACTCTCAAGCCACAAAGAGGCAAGCAGGAACCTTAAATGTGCACGGTTACGTGAGAAATCCAATGAGAAGAGGCTGCTGACTGAGAGAGTCCAACAACAGAAAAATCTGGAAAAGGCAAACGATGAGATAGTAAACAGCTCGGCGGCTGCCAGGAAAAGGGTGACTAGCGCATGGAGGTTTGGGGCTGCCATGCACGATACTGCGATTTTGGACAGGTGTCATTTTACGCCAACACTCACAGAATGCCAAGCAGAGCGTGAGCAGACTTCAGTTGCCAAGGGTGTGTCACCGTGGCAAATGTACCACACTATCCCAGGCTGTTACAAACAGGCAAGGTTTAGGGGACTGGATGAGGACTCCATTCTTTGCTCTCTCTTTTCCCCCCTAGAACCCCAAAATTGTTAAGCAATGAAGACTTTTTTAAAAATTACCTAAATAGCTTAAGAAAAAAGCAAAAGCCTGGCAAAGTGGCGTTCAATCTATCCAAATAATAAGCAATTTATAAGAAACTCACTTCAAGTTCAACCAAACAAGATGAAAAAGACATACTACTCAAGCAGGAACAGCAGAATGTAGGAGTGACAATGTTGCTATTATCTGAGTAGAAATCAGAGTAAAGAAATCTCTGGGGCCAGAGGAGGCTGCTATGTGGTGTGAAAGGGATGCATCCACCATGAAGACGCATGATCCCCAAAGAAGGCAGACCTCTCCACTCCGCCCCATCTCCATGGCAGAAAAACCAGAGGACTAAAGAATAATCAGAAATTTCCTTGCCATGTTGTTGGTTCTAATTTGCTGCCATTATGGCCAGAGCACACAAGCTGCATGAATCAGATTCTTACGGATTTGTTGAAGGTCCTTATATTGTATTTTCTTGTTCTTGTTTGCTGTTCCTTAAGGACTTGAAAACAGCATATTACACTACTATTGGGTGGAGAGAGAGAGAAGCAGATATTGGCACAGACCTGCTGGCTGATGAGTTGTTCATGTCTTCTACATCTCTGCTGATTTTATACCTAGTCATTCTATCAGTTGGTGAGAATTGTTGCTTTCCAATTATACTGTATACTAATCTGCTATATACTCTGCTACTTTTTTTTTTCAGAACTGGGGATTGAACCCAGGGGCATTCTACCTCTACACTAAACCCCCAGCCCAACTTTTTATTCTTTGAAACAGGGTCTCACTAAGTTGTGGAGAGCCTCACTACGTAGCTAAGGTCAACCGCAAACGTTCTGTCTCAGCCTCCCAAGTACTGGGATTACAAGTGTGTGCCACTATGCCCAGCCTATACTCTGCTATTTTTGTTTATCCTTACAACTTATATTTTTTATGGGAATATAGACTTGAATCTTTTTCTTCACTAAGCCTATCATTTCTCTAAATGTCTTGGGACAATCTCATCCTTCCCCCTCTATCCCACTGTAAAGTTGTTTTTGCTTTGTGGTACTGAGGGTTGAGCCCAGGGGCATTCTACCTATGAGTTACTCCCCAGTGAAACAGGGTATCACTAAGTTGCTGAGAACCTCACTAGGTTCCTTAAGCTGGCTTCAAACCTGCTATCCTCCTGTCTCAGCCTCCCAAGTATCGGGATCCAGGCATGCACCACCATACCTGGGTCATTGTATATTTAAAAAACAAAACAGTTCTGGGAAGATGGCGACCAAGAAAAGCGGGGCTTAAGAGCCCCGCTAACAACCAATCTCCATTACCACAAAATCAGCGCCTTTCATAGCCAGAAAACACCATCACCAGAGAAACAAAAAAATCACCAGGCTCCAGGGAGAAAGCGGACTGAGAACAGAGCTCAGAGCCACAGAGGAGATACACCGGCCTCACGCCCGAGGACGCGGCAGCAGTGCCATACTGCCAGCGGCAGTGGCAAATTCACCGGACGGCCACAGCAAGCCGAGGTGAGCCGCTGCGGAACAGCCAGGCGGGATCTTTCAGCGCAGGGAGCACCTAAAGCTCCCAGTGGCTGAGCTCAGCACACACTGCAGGGACTCAGAGTGGAACTCAAAACCAAGAAGAAATATGCCAGCCTCACGGCCAAGGGCATAGCAGCGGCGCCATATTGCTACCGGCGGCAGCAGCAGCGAATTCACCGAGTCCAGTACAGCTACATCTGCGTACTCAAGAACAGTGAGTCAAATTGCGGGCCACAGAGGGGAAATCCCAGTACTTTACTCCCTGGGACTTGACCCAGTGGGAGAGGGGCGGTGGCAGAGATATCACACCATAGGAGAACGTGCAACCTGGCACCCCCCACAGTCTAAAGCAGCCTCTATCGACTCTCTGGGTCGGAGACTCTGTGATACAACCCAGTAAAGGAGTAGTGGGGTCTGAGATACTACAGACTCGAGATCCAGAACACCTTAAGTGAAGTCATGGTGACCCAAGGGAAGAACCCAGAGAAGGCACAAACTTCCGAAATCATGGGAAAGAGGAATAACACTGGAGCAATGAATGCCCACAACCCCACAACATCAGAACCTGATAAAACAGAAAATCAGAGATTTCTAGAAGATCAAATCAGGAAAATAACTGTAGAAATAATAGAGGTGCTTCGAAAAGAACTCAGAGAGAGCCAAAAAGAGATAAAGGATGCAATTAATGAAGTAAAGGCCTCAATTCAAAGCACGAACAACCAATTAGAACACATGGAGAATAGAATCTCGCTCTTAGAAGATGATCATTCCAAAAATGAACGCATAATTTCTAATCTAGAAAAAAATATCCGACAGTAGGAATCTGATATTGAAGAAATATGGGCCCATTTTAAGAGAGCTAACCTAAGAATAATTGGAATAGAGGAGGGAAAAGAAAGTGAAACCAAAGGGATCAACAATCTCTTCAAGGAAGTAATAGCAGAAAATTATCCAAACATAGAGCAAGAGGTTGATACACAGGTCCAGGAAACTTATAGAACTCTCTTTAGACAGGATCGGAGAAGAGGATCCCCACGCCACATAATTGTCAAAATGACCAATGTGGAAGCCAAGCAGAGAATCTTAAAGGCAACAAAAACAAAGGGCCAAGTGACATTCAGAGGCAAACCAATTAGAATCACTCCAGACTTCCCAAACCAAGTCATGAGAGCCAGAAGGGCTTGGAGTAACATATTCCAAACTCTGAAAGAAAACAACTTCCAGCCAAAAATTTCCTACCCAGCAAAACTTTCTATCAAATTAGATGGAGAAATAAGAAGCTTCCATGACAAACAGCAACTGAAGGAATTTATGTCTTCAAAACCAGCGCTAGAGAAAATACTCAAAGAGATTAACTACAAAGAAGAAATAGGTAACACACACCAGAACCAGAGAAACAAGAGTTTCCATCCAACAGACAACTAAGATTGGTTATCTGTGGAGATTCATTATTTATGTTAGTCTTTTACCTATCTCTAAAGGGTATTGTTTGACTTTATTGTTGTTAATTTTTAGGATGTCTAGTTGGAATATTAATATACCTTCAGATATAGCATTTGGAAATATTTTATCCCATTCTATTAGTAACTTTTAACTCTGTTTACAATGTCTTTGGATATACAATATTTTTTTTATTTTTTAGGGAGTTTGTATACTCTTCTGTTGCCTGTGCCATTGAAATCATATCCAAGAAATCACTGCCAATTTCAATGTTGTGAGATTTTATGACCCAGATTTTCTTCTAAAATTTTGTAGTCTTAAGATTTATAGTTAGGTCTTTTATCTATTTTGAGTTAATATTTGTATATGGGATTAGGTAAGGGTCCAATTTTATTCTTTTCCATGTAAGTATTATTTTTCAACAATATTTAGTTAAAAGATTATTATTTCCACCACCAAATATTCATGGAAACCTTGTCAAAAATAACTTGACAATATAGGGAAGAATTTAGCTCTAGGCTTTTATTTAACTCCAATGGTTTATATATCTGCCTTTAGAATAGTACTACACTGTTTCAATTATTGTAGCTTTACATGGTTTGAAATCAGAAAATATATATCTTCTAGCTTTGTTCTTTTTCAAGATCGTTTTGGGTACCTAGACTCCATATTCCATATTAGGATAGATTTTTTTTCCTGAAAAATAAATATATAAATATATGATAGTTTCACCTAAAAAAAATAGAAAAAAATATTCTCTGGTAAGAAAGAAAGCAAAAAGAAATATTGAAATGTTATCTTTAAGTCATCAAAAGCTTGTTATCAGACA
Organism: Muscardinus avellanarius; assembly: GCF_963383645.1. Classification (NCBI taxonomy): domain Eukaryota; kingdom Metazoa; phylum Chordata; class Mammalia; order Rodentia; family Gliridae; genus Muscardinus; species Muscardinus avellanarius. Next base: position 97,478,463 of record NC_137799.1, read on the forward strand.
AATGAAACTGTTATGTGAAATTATCATTTTTAATTTTGGATAAATTTCTATAATACTAGATGTCAACCACTAAGCCAAGCATGGGAAGGAGGTATGGGGAGATAATGGGGTGGGGATCGGGTGGGGGCTGACTGGGCGATGTGTGCATGTATGTCTACAAAAGTTTGTATCCCACTATGATGTATGAATACAGTGCACCAATAAAACAAAACAAAACAAAGAAACCCTCAATCATGGTTTTTCAGTAGTCACAGTGGTTCAGATAATATCTGTAAATCAAGGGAAAAGAATGCATTTTCAATGCATTTAAATAGTGTAGGATTTGGACACAAAATTCTGGAGCTATCACCATTTTACAAAGACACTTTGAAAGTTAAGCCAGAATGCTAATGAGAACAATTGTAGGCCATGTTTGCATTACAAAGAAACAGCAGATCTCAATGAATTAATATCATAATGACCTATTTTTTCTCAAAATTCCTTTTTGGGAATAGACAATCTTCTGTTATTTATGAGCATCTTCGTTGGCAACACCAGTTTTCTCTGGGGCAATTTGGTGTTAATAGTGGTGATCTGGGTGTTACAGGGTTACATACCATTATGTTTTTTTCTTTATCATGTTTTGAGGGCATTCGGTCTCTCAAGGGACAAGAAGGTCATGGAACATCTCTTTCTCTTCCATCCCTGGGAGACTTTTAAAAAATTTTTTATGGGTACTAGAGATTGAACCCAGGGGCGTTTGACCTCTGAGCTACACTGTCAGCCCGTTTGTTTGTTTGTTTGTTTGTTTGTTTGTTTGTTTGTTTGTTTTGAAAGAGGGTCTCACTAGATTGAGTCTCACCACAGGCCTGCCGCGTGCGTGTGTGTGTGCGTGTGTGTGTTATTGAAGATTGAGCCCATGGGTATTCTAGCTCTCAGCTACAATCTCACCCTATTTTATTTTTAAATATTGAAACAAGGTCTTGCTAAATTACCACACGTGGGCTTCAACCCTACAATCCTCCCATCTCAGCCTCCCAAGCACTGGAATTATGGGCATGCACGACTGCACCCAGCTGGTTTGTTTCTGACATATGGGAGTCATCTATTCTTCCCCTTGGCATATCTACTCGTTTCTTTTTTCTTCCTTTCTTTTAATAACATAAGTATTTAATTTATGTCAGTAGGAATGTAGCATGTAGTATTCTCAGCTTCTCAGATCTATGGCTTGGTATTTGTTGGTAATTTGAGAAAGTTCTAGACCATTTCTCTTTCCTGTTCCCATTCTGGGTGAGTTCAGTTCCCACGAAAGATGTGAGATTGCCAACTCTGACGTCTGTTTTGTTGACTCACAGGAGACCCTGGGGGGCTTTCCAGGAGAGTTTATTAATATATTCCCTACACTTCTCACGCACTCCCTACTTGATGGCCATAAAAGTCTCCCAAGTTAGACAAGTAGGCCTTGGGGCATGGTGGCACTCCCTGTAATCCCAGTACTTGTGAGTCTGAGACAAGAGGATTCCAAGTTTAAGACCAGCCTTAGCAATGTAGCGAGACAGCAATAGCAAGACCCTGTTTCAGAACAAAAAAGTCAAAAAGGGCTGGGAGTGTAGTTCAGAGGTAGAATGCCCCTAAGTTAAAGAACCTGAAAAGGGTGGACAGTAAAGAGAGGAGCTGTGACTTTCTTGTGTCGTCTCGCTCCTTCAAAGAGTGAGTGACCGTCATTGGAAACATCATAAGAAAAATCCAGAGGATTTTGCCCCATTCGACCACGCATCAGTCGGTAGAGAAGGCCCCTGCAAAGCGTGGCGCCTGAACTCCCCTTTGGAGAGAGGAGAAATGGACACAGGAGATGCAGGAGCCAGAAGAGGCCGCAGGGGTTGTGCAGCCGACCGCGGCCCGTCCCTGTGATCGCTCAAAACGGCAGAGCTGCGCCCAGTTGTAGTGAATTTTAGTTTCCTAAGTCAAAATTGGATTTAAGGTAACGAAAATATAATGTTAAAGTGAAGACATAAAGTAGGCCAGAAAGCAATTAATGTTTAAGAAGAGGATAATTATAGAGATGACCTTGAATACAAAAGAAATTCTAAATTCTTGACTCACTTGTTATGATGTAATTTTCGTGAAGAACTAGGATCTCAGGCAGGCATGGTGGTGCCTAGAAGGCCGAGACAGGAGGATCCCAGACTTGAGGCCAGCCTCAGCAACTTAGGGAGACCCTCTACAACTTAGCAAGACCTTGTTTCAAAATAAAAAGCAATTAAAAAGTGGGGTGAGGTATAGTGAGAGGTAAAAATCCCCTGGGTCCAATCCTGAATACCAAAGGAAGGGGGAGAATTTGAAAAACAATTGCTAATGTGCTTGCCTGAAATGAAAGCCATGGACTAAGCAACTTTCTAAAAGAGATTATATCAAGCACCCCAGATAACTACAATCACCTCCTCATTTGTCTTCCTGCCCCCACGTCCGTCTATATACAATTCAGCAATCAGAGTGATCCTTTAAAAGTTGCCAGAGTGCCAGGCACCTGTGCAAAGCTCCCAAGTGGCTGCCTTATTCCTCAGGGGGGAAGCCACGTTCCTTGTACTGGCCGGCACTGTCCTGCAGTCTAGCTCCTTCCAGTTCTCATGTCCTACTCTCTTTTCTCCTCTCTGTCTCATCCACCTGCAACAGCCTGTGGGTTCTCAAGGGCAGCCCTCTGTCTAGACCAAGCTTGCCTCGGCTATCTGAACGGCTGGCTTCTTTACACCTTTTCTCTCTGCTCGTAGCCCACTTCAGCATCAAGGGCTTCCTGTCCACCCACGAGCTTCTCACTGCCCTATCCTGCTTTATCACTACGCTGCTTAATCATGTTGGGGCCAGTATTTCTCTGCCGTCGCTTCTCCGAGGCTCTGAGGCTGTAAGAGCTGCTGCCGGGAGCCGTGTGGGCCCGAGGGTGCACACGCTCCATGTGTTTGGTGCAGATCCGCGTGGTGCCCCTGCACGACCCACGGCGTTCAGCAGAAACAAGCAAGCACTGCCCCGTGGTCACGGACCACAGCAGTGGACCTTCACCAGCCAGGTTCCATTCTGAGAGCTGAAACACCCCTGACCTGTTTCACACGCCAAAAGACGCCACAGTGACACATTCACAAAACTCCAGAGTGGAGAAAAGGCCCCAGTTTTTTCAACAAATAAAGTGCACAAAATAAGAAGAGACGGAAGAAGTATCCGATGCATCAGAGATACATCAAGCAGTTGCAATGAACAAGCCTTACCAGGTCCTGACCTTCTTTTTAACTCTAAATATTTTGTAAAACAATCGGGGAAATTTGAACACTGATTGGTTTTAGTTGAAAGTAGCAATTCTAGTTTATTTTTAGGTGTGTTGCTCCAGAAAGGAGGAAACTCAGCCAGGTGTGGTGGCACACCCCTCTGATCCCAGCGCTTGGGAGGCTGAGACAGGAAGATCGCAGGTCGAGGGTACCTTCAGCAACTTAGCTAGTCGGTCCCTGTCTCAAAATAAAAATAAAATAGGGCTGGGGGTCTAGCTCAGAGGTAGAACACCCCTAGATTTAATTCCCAGTACCCTAAAATAGCAAAAAGGAGGGGACGCTTACCTTGTGCAGATCTACACTAAAATATTCATGGATGAAATGATAGGGTGTCAGAGATGTTCTAAGTTAATCTGCAGAGGAAATGCAGAGCCGGACAAAAGCAGCGATCTAAGGACTGAAGCAGAGGGGCTGTGCGTGGCACTCACCGTGCCTCCGATTCGTTATGGCATTTCTCTCCATCTCTGTGTGCTTTACATTTCTCATAAACGCAGCAGGAAAGATATCTTGCACCCTGGAAACATGGAAAGTGTGGAGAGACAGAAAAAGAAATACTTTTTTCATTTCATATGTTCCTGTATTGTTCCATGCTTTATTCTGTCTTACTGTATTTATACATTAATTGTATAATTTTAAAATGTGCCATTAATAATTAAACTGACCTTAGGGAAATTATGAACAGTGAAAACCCAGAAAAACTCATTTCCAAGCACATGATTAATACATCTTGAACGTCTTTATTTTTGGAGCATTCAGTTTGTTTTCTGGTTGTTTCTTTCCTTTTATGTTGTATTTTCTAGACACACTCCCATTTCCTATGGAGTAGGAGAAACTTATGATTAAATCTGTTGTTTGTAATTATAGGTCACTTCTCATCTTCATCCTTTTTCTCATCAGATTTTTAAAAAAAAATGAATGCATTTCAGTTTGGATTCAAAAAGCCTATGTATTAGATATACATACTTGTATCTATAAACATTGTTTTTTAGTACTGGGGATTGAACCCATGGGCATTCTACCTCTGAGCTATGCCCCTGGCCCTATTTTATTTTTCATTTTTGAAACACAGTCTCACTAGTGTTCTGAGGCTCTTGCTAAGTTGACGAGGCTGGCCTGAACCTACAATTCTCTTGTCTCGGCTTCTCAAATACTAGGATCACAGGTCGATGATTTTTTTTTTTTTTTTTTTGGTGGTACTGGGGTTCCTGGAAGCCCTTCCACCTCCAGGCTACACTCCCAGACCTATTTTATACTTTTTATTTGGAAACAGGGTCTCTTAAGCCAGCAAGGCTGGCTCCGAACCAGCGCCATCCTCCTGTCTCCGCCTCCCAAGCGCGGGGATTACAAGTGTGCGCCACCACGCCTGGCTCACAGGTCGATGATTTTAAGCCAGTTGTGCAACTAATCTTTCTTGGAGAAGCTAGCTCATTTCCATAAAACAGGGTGGTCTTCACAGAGCCTCGCAAGACAGAGGCTGCTGGTGAGACGTGCAGATGATTGGGCTGGTACGTGGACTTCAAGTGAAAACTCCTGCTTAACATTTCCGTTGAATGACATGAACACATAAAGCTGTAAGTAAGTGTGGAGATGTGTTTTCCTGGATACAGCATAAAATAAAGTTAAGTAAGTTCCATGAAATCTTTTTATAGATACTTTTATCTATTTTGATAGCCAACTGAGAAACTAGACAGTATAGTAACATCTGTCTCTGAAAGGAGAATATGCAGGTTTCAAACCAGCCTCAACAACTTAGCAAGGCTCTCAGAAACTTAGTGAGACCCTGCTTCCAAGTAAAAAATAAAATACAGCTGGGGGTATAGCTTGGAGGTAGAATGTCCCGACGTTCAGTCCACAGTAAACACACACACACACACACACACACACACACACACACACCACCACCACCACCACCACCAACAACAACAACAACAACAACAACAACAACAAAAACCCTGTCCTTTTCTTGCTTTTAGTTACCAGGAATCTGACATCAAATTATTTTCATATCTACCAAAATAAACCCAACTAAAGATGGGGACGTTTCATTAATCATTTATGCATGTGGGCTTTGCCAAGCAAACTGAGCTTACTACGAAAATAATTAAAAATTGTACAGAACAGATTACTGAAAAATTAATACCTAAAATTCACATATTCAGAGCAAATATACTTAGATTTTATTCAATTTCTTCTTTGTCAGCAAATTACCGAATAACATTTCTGATAGCCTGGATATCTGTGGGCAAAAGATTAGAATAAAATCATGACCCACAAAGGGCTCAAAATCCTATAATCCTACAATTTGTAGGGGAAACAGCATACAAAGAAAGTTCAAAATGACTTTATTTCTCCTCTATTTATTATTAAGCAGATAGTGTTCAGGGATTGCACGCAATTATAGGACGCTTGAGAGTAATACTGGTAGTAAGCTCTGAATTAACCAGAGGTCAACTAATAATCATGGCTGCCGGCGAGGTGATTTTGTAACAGCTCACCATAATAGCCAGGCTGCTTGGGCATCCTCGGCTGCAATTCCTTGAGCTGACGTTCGCCCAGTGCTACAGAAGTATAGACTCCTTTTGGCAAAGTAAGTTCATCTTTTTAGTCAGCTGAGGGGAAAAATGCCCCTGGGTTCAACTCTTCCAATACCTCATCCTCCAAACATAAATAAATAAATAAATAAATAAATAAATAAATAATCTTTTGTCTTCACCTCTAATAGTCTTTCAAAATATTAGACGTGATTTTTATTTTGTGAAAGGAAATTAAATACTCACACTTGCAGGATTAAAAAATATTTTGACATTTGTTTCAACATGGACTTACATCATATACCATATTGTTCATTCTGAGAAACTGCTCAATTCAAGAACAGCCACCTTATGGTTCATGGGGTACGTTTTCAGTGAACTCTGAGAAACACATTACAGCAAAAATAGAATCATTGCTTCTCTGAGCAGAGCAGATTGGCAAAGCTGACCATAAGGAGACGAGTCCTGGGGATGAGGCTCTCTGGAGAGTGACCCTGACTTGGGGAAACACCAGCCAGGCACATCAGGAGATCCCCGACTTCCCTTCCTAGAGCGCATGAGGCTAAATTAACCAAATCACTCAAGTGCAGGAAGGAAAGAAGGTTGGTAAGAAGCTGACCACTGAGTTACTCATGGGAGAGACTCCACAAGGTCATTTAATTCAGTCCCTTGCTTTGAGATTAATACCTAGTCACCAGCTCTACAGAATGGGAGAGAAATCTTTGGCAGCTACTCCTCTGATAAAGGACTAATATCTAGAACAAAGGACTCAAAGTTTCAAAAACCAGAAGATGATCATTGAAGTGAATAGACACCTTTCAGAAAAAGAAATACAAGCAGCTAACAAATACATGAAAAAGATTTCACCACTATTAGCAATGAGGAAATCCCAAATCAAAACCACACTGAGATTTCTGTCTCACTCCGGTTAGATGGCAATCATCAGAAATACAAACAATAATAAATGCTGGTGAGAAGCAGGGCATGGTGGCGCTTACCTGTAATACCTGCAGCTGGGAGGCTGAGACAGGAGGATTGCAGGTTCTCAGTCAGCCTAAGCTACTTGCCCTCTGCAACTCAGTGAGACCCTGTTTCAAAATAAAAAATATAAAGGGCTGGCAGTGAAACTTGGAAGTAGAAGGCCCTGGGTTCAATCCCAAGTACTTAAAAAAATGCTGGTGAGGATGTAGGGAAATGGGAACTCTTATACAGTACTGGGAGCTGTAAACTAGTACAACAACTATGAAGATCAGTGTGGAGGCTCATCAAAAAACTAACACACAAGTTTTTTACCCCAATATGATGTATGAATATAACGCACCAATAAAAAATTAAAAAAAAAACTAAGAATAGAACCAACCTATGACCCAGCCATACTACTCCTTGGTATCGTTCCAAAAGAATTAAAGTTAGAATACTACGTATATACTTAAAATAGCACAATGGTCCCACATACGGAACCAACCAGGTGTCCATCATCAGGTGAGCGGATAAGGAAAATGTGGTGACATTTTACACAGTGGAGTCCTATTTAGTCATAAAGAGGAACAAAATTATGTCATTTGAGGAAAAAAAAGATGGTGTTGGAGAATATTCTGCCGAGGTCAGCAAAGGCTGTATATTTTCTCTCATGCGGAAGCTGGAGAGGAAATAGAAAGCAAAAAGGAATCTGAATAAATATGGGGAGAGATCAGTAGAATACTGGAAGGTTTGGGGAAGGGAGGTAAAGAGGGCAAAGGGAGGCTTGAAGAAGAAAGCTTTTCAAATACTGCCTTGGCAATATACAAAGGTATTGCTACCATCTTGATAGCATGGACGGGGCGGCAGCAGAGGGCAGCTGGGTGGGATGTGGTGAGAAATACATCAAGTACCATATGTGTTTGTATCACATGGAGCCTCGCTATGAAGCTGGGCTGCAACTCACGAATGATAGTGCATTATACAAAAGCAATGGGGCAGAATCTGTTCAGACTTCTGCAATAGGGGAGAGGCTCCAGTATACACCAAGGTGAGTTTTGTAGAGAGCAGACAGGGAATGAAATGGGTCTATGGGGAAGAGAGAAAATGGGGACAGAGGGGCTCACGGAGCATGTGAAAATGGAGGGTGCCGGGAGGCAGGGGAAGAATTACTGGAAATATTTTGGTAACATTCGTTGGGACGATAAACACTTGTGATTTGGAAGTTTTGAGTTTTCTCGAGCTAGACCCAGTACAGAGCCTGGGGTCATCTTTGGGGACATGGCCAGGACGCAGGTGAAGCAGGGCTCTGGTTTGTAAGGGTCTCTTAGTACAGTGCTCAAACAGGCTACTTGTGCCAACAAGATGCACTACCCCCTCTTGGTTTCTTATTTCTTTCTTTTTTTTTTTTTTTTGGTACAAGGGAGTGAACCCCGAGGCATTCTACCTTTGAGCTACACACCCCAGCCTTTTGTATCAGGATTATAGGCACTCACCACCATGCCCAGCCTTTCTTGCTTTCTTTCTTTCTTTCTTTCTTTCTTTCTTTCTTTCTGTGTGTGGTGCTCAGGGCGGAACCCAGGGGCTTTTCTACCTCCAGGCTATATTCTCAGACCTATTTTAAACTTTATTTAGAAACAGGGTCTCACTAAGTTGCTGAGAGCCTCACTCAGTAGCTGAGGCTGGCTTTGAACCTGTGTGATCCTCCTGTCTCAGCCTCCCAAGCGCTGGGATTACAAGTGTGCGCCACCATGCTCGGCCCAGCCTTTCTTTTTTAAGATAAAGGATAGATGTCTTTCTCAGAGAATAAACATGGTTGATACATTCTGAAGTTCTCAAGAAAAGTCCAGCAGCCATTGTTTATAACACCTGTGCAATTCAGAAGCTGTCAGGGTGGCAAAGGCAGCAGTCAAGGAGGTTTAAGAGTTTTATCCATGGGAGCACAATCATTCCATACAGAAGTGCTTAAGAGACAGAACATTACCACATTACTATTAATGTTAGTATTAAGAAGCCACGTCTATTGAAGAGACCTCTAAGCCAGTGAGAAGGCCAGGGAACCATTTTCTCTTTAGAGTCTCAACTTAGTCTCTGGAGGTATTCGAGACTAAGCTCCTTCCTAGGTTTGTGCTTATGCTGCTCTCTCTCCTCTCTCTCCTCTCTCTCCTCTCTCTCCTCTCCTCTCCTCTCCTCTCCTCTCCTCTCCTCTCCTCTCCTCTCCTCTCCTCTCTTCTTCTTCTTCTTCTTCTTCTTCTTCTCTCTCTCTCTCTCTCTCTCTCTCTCTCTCTCTCTCTCTGTCTCTCTCTCTCGGTGGTACTGGGGTTCCTGGAAGCCCCTCTACCTCCGGGCTACACTCCCAGACCTATTTTTTATATTTTATTTGGAAACAGGGTCTCCTAAACCAGCGAGTCTGGCTTCAAATCTGCGCGATCCTCCTGCCTCCGCCTCCCAAGCGCGGGGATCACAAGCGTGCGCCACCACGCCCAGCCTGCTGCTACTTCTTGATAAATATCTCTATGATTTACTGGTAAACAATACTGGAAGCCAAGAACAGAGGTACATATCTGTAACACTAGTATCTGGGGAGCTGAGACAGGAGGATCACAGATTGGAAGCCAGATTTGTCAACTTGTCAAGACTCTGTTTCAAAATAAAAATGACTGGGAGTATGGCTCAGAGAAGAATACCCCTGGACTCAATACCCAGAAACACACACGCACGCACGCGCGTGCACACACACACACACACACACACACACACACACACACACACACTGTGTGGCTCCAATTATTGATCTTTTTCCAATCCCGGTTCCCAACACACTCTTCTCACATTACGTTGTTTCTGCTCTTTCTTCCAACTAAAATAATGACAGCGCCACCTTTACACAGCCGCCTCTTTTCTAGTTGCTACAGTAAGATACAGAATGTTCCTGAAGAGCTCATGTACTCAGAGTTGATGTAACTAAGTCATGAAGGTTGTAATCTCATTGATGGATACACCGCGTACATTGGATTTCCTGGGTAGTAACCTAGGCAGTTGGGTGCAGCTGGAGAGACCGTTACCACATTTGGAGTGTGGCTTTAGGGACTGCACTTTTGTCTGTCTGTCTGTCTGTCTGTCTGTCTGTCTGTCTGTCTCATCTTGGATGACAGCTGTGCTGTATCAGCTGGCCGAGCACCAATCATCGTGACGCACATCTGTCTTCTGACACCAGTCAAGTCTTCCTCTCTGTTTCCCCACACAACCACCACAGACACATTTACTCTGCTGAATCTTATCACCTGTTCACACTTTCGCTTACTGTGCTATCCAGAGATGCCTGCAGCCCAACTTTGGGACAGTATCTGTTGAGCTGTAGTGGGAACCCTGGAGAAGAGGGAAGAGTCAGGTAAGGCAGATTCTGGAGAGATTTTTCTGGCTGAATACGTTCTTCTAACACTGTCTCCAGAAAGCGTCTGTACCCAAGATGGCAGCTACAACCCAGTGCTCTGAAAACGTATTTGAAAAAAAGTGAAATGTTATGAGATATATCTCACTTTATAGACATTTGGGTACAATTTTCATCCTTACCAACAAATATAGTAAAATGTATACTGCAAGATGTGCACGTCACAAACCGCTGTAACAAACGGTTCCTAAGGGATGCGAGGACTGGAAGTCTGCTAAAACAGGAGCCAAAACTTTGTAAAGTAAGAGCAGGTCCACGGAGCTCCTTTTGGGAGGGGTGGGCTCAGCTTCAGAACACTTCTGTTAGGTTCAGCTGCTCTGGGTATACGGACTCTTTGCACCAAGCACCAGTATCCTACAGTGTTATCCATTCCTGTTGCTGAAAATGGCATGTTTCATAAATTCAGTTTAATAATTTGAACATGCACCCATGGTACAGCACCATGATACGGTACTAAGCATATCAACTTAAGTATGAATACCAAAGAATACACGTGGACCTGTGTATACACACAGGGACATGAGAAAAATCGTGGAAGTTTAGAGGTGATGGAAATATTACCAGGTTTCTAAATGTTAGACCACGTTCGCGGGGCACGGTTCACTCCTCGTGGCACAGAACTCTATTTCACCTTGTATTCAGCTCACTTGTATTATTTGGGTGATGGTTTCTGTACCTCCAGTCCAAGAGGGACATCATTTTCAAGTTTTCTTTTGAGGGTTTTGTGCAGTTTTTATGCTTCAACATCCTAGTCTAGGAGAGATCATCGGAAAGTCATTCTTTTCTGTTTTTCTGGAAGTGTTTGTGAAAATCAATATTGCCTTCATTGAAAATTTATTTCTCATAAGACATTATGGTCTGATACAAAAATATCTATGTGAAATACTTTATGTGACCATTACAGATATGTATTCTTTTGGAAAACATATACATGTAATCCCAAACTGCTCCAGTGCAACAATAAAAAATACTCAGGAGATTAGAAGAATCCCTAAAATACCTCGTGGGTTAAAATAAAGACGCACTGCTTATTAGGACCAGAAGCAAATCAAGAGAAGAACATGGAGGAGAATTAATCTGAGACAGGACGTGGGTGAATCCTATGATTCTCAAACCTGGGTAAATAATCCAACCCGTGCTCATGCCAATTGGAACAAACAGAAATATGTCAATTGGAGCCAGACCAAAGTTTTGATTTCCTAAATATTAAGAACAAAACTGGAAATTATGAAACACTCAGGAAATGTTTCCATATGAAGGGTCACAGCTATTAGATAACCCCAAATCTTCAGATACTAGGATTATGTTTAAATCAATACAAAAATTAAACAAGAAAACGAGATAATGTATAAAGAACAGGAAGTTACAAACATTACAGGCAATAATTGGAAAAGATAATTGAACCTAAGCATTTGAAAAACATTTGATATGCAATGAACAGACAAAACATTACAGACAGCTAACTTGGTGAGCAGACTGGCCAACTGGAAAACTGACCTGCCAACCTGTGCCACAGACTGATAAGACGCATCAACTGGAAGATTAGTCGCAGTCATAGTTTTCTTTTAAAGTTTCAAAATGTGAAAATTAGCCTCTCTAAGGCCAAATGCACGATCACGGAGGCCTATTGCAGGTCCGCTTGGTTCAGCTGCTAACTTTTGTTTTCTCATTGGTTCGTGCCCACTAAGAGTATTGTCCAATCAGAGTCTGGCTGCCTATTTCCATTTCATCCTATTAGATTCAGCCTCCCCGGATGCCACATTTGAATACCGTGGTTATCAGATCCACATATCCATTTTTCTTCTGCAAACTGGGTTATTGACTCCTCTCTGTTGGGCTTTGCTCTTATCCAAAGGGTCTCCAACCCTGTACTCAAAAATAAGGAGAAAAAGCACAGAGTGAGGTCAGAAAGAGCTGCACAAAGGTGAGTTGCAGGTCCACCCTGCAGTGGAGAGCTTCCTTGGGTCCACGTGTTTCTCCATCCTTCCCAGAGACCTTAGGCCTGGTGAGTCCTGTTGTCAAAGTCTAGTTGCAACATCTGGGAGCTGTGACCACTTATCCTGAAAGGCAGGATACGGGAAGAATCATTACATATGTGCATATGTAGTCTCCTGAAATGGCTCATCCATGGGGTTATGCCAGGTTCCTTCTTGTAGAAGCACCTGGCCGCCTGGGCATCTAGGTGGATCAGTGTCTCGGGCCTGGCAGGGAGCAAATGTGGCGCCACTGGCTGCTAACTATCCCCAGAGCTCCACATCTGTCACTCAGTTCATGCTGGGCCTGGAGGGCTGCTGTGTGCTGTCGAGGGTCGAGTTCAGTTCTAGAAAGAGAGCACCTGTCCAGCCACTCCATGTTACCAGGTGGGGGAACCAGTGTGTGTGTGTGCCTGGGTCTGGAAATTAAACCCAGGGGCAATCTATCTCCAGGCTTCATACACTTTGAAGCAGGATCTCACCAAATGGCTGAGGTCTCACTAAATTGCTTGAGCTGCTCACAAACCTGCAATGTGCCTGCATCAGCCTCCCGAGTACTGGGCTTGCATGCCTATGCCACCATGTCTGCTGGGGACACCATTCATGTCCTCATCTTCTGCTGGGCAGGGGGACTAAGGCATTCTACTATTGTCTTGTTCATCTTCTTGCACTTCAGAGTTCTCTGGGTGCTTCTTGTGTTGTTTCACAGTTTTGTAGTTGTTTTTAGTGGATAACAGAGCGGGAAATAAATTAAATTGATACCTTCTCGTTCACACTGAAAGTCAATGCTCACAACCTTCTGCTGATGCGGGATTCTTTTGACCTCCGGAAATAATCTGTCCAAATTGGCTTTGAAGGTTCTCCAATACAGCAGCAATAAAATTTGCCAGCACCCCTAGTGCACGGCTGAACGGATCATCCCCAGTGAGCTCTGGTTCTGCCTTCTGGAGACTGTTTCTGTAACAGCACGAGCATGGCTCTTTACTGAGATTCGTGAGCACAGATTCACAGGAGGTAACTGCCTTCTAAAGACTGGCATTTGTTCCTTATTCTATGCTAGCTGGGAATACTCAGACTGCACTCTTGGGGGCTGATCATTGGCAACCTGTGTCAGTCCTGTTGTTATTAGGGCTGTTTCAAAAATGTCAGCATTAGTGATATCACTAATATACAAATATACTAATATACTAATTTGTATATAGTAATATACAAATGACCTACATGTGAGAACTCATGTGCACACTGAGCATTTGACCAAATAAAAAAGTTTAACCTTTTCATGGGATAAATGATATATTGTTAAGCTTTATGATAATAAATGTGTCAAATTATATATTGATAAATTTAAGTTTCCTTAACTTAAATTTTGTAAATGAACATCCTTTATAAATTCACAAGACATTTTCTATTTCCCATATTCTTAGAGGCAGACTCGAATTCTACTGGATATTATCTCTATAGTTCTTATATATTCTCTTAACAGGCTTCAATCTACATTGAGTCCCTTAAAATGAAAGAGATTTTGAAACTTAGTAGTTAAATTAATGAAAAAAAATGTACTGGGGGTTAAACTCAGAACTATTCTACCTTTAAACTTCAACCCTCAGCCCCTTTTTTATTCTGAAACAGGGTCTCACTAAGTTTCCGGGGGCCTCGCTAAGTTATTGAGGCTGAACTTGAACCTGTGATCCTCTTGTCTCAGCCACCCAAGTATTGGAGTGTTCTGTAATACCCAACTTAATATTATTTCAATTATATTTTTATTACTTACTGATTCTCTGTTCATTCTTTTATTTCCCTGAACCAATCAACCAATCCCTCCCTCCCTCTCTCTGTCTCTGTCTCTGTCTCTGTCTCTCTTTCTGTCTCTCTGTTTCTCTGTCTCTGTCTCTCTGTCTCTCTCTCATTTTGGATAATTTCAAATGCTTTGACTTTTTGTTTGTGAATATTTTTCTTTGCAGCATTTTCATATCAATATCTCTATTTTCATCTCTCTAAGTTTGATTTTGGTGTTTTGTATCTTTCATGACTCTCTTTGGTGTACGTAGGGATCCCTTTGCCTTCTTATATACAATATAGTTATAATATCATTTTAAACCATTCAGAATTAAAGCAATTTTTATAAAGATGGATTGATATTGACCATGCTCAAAATCATTTTCTATTCACTGAATTTCCTTCTCCTTTCCATCTTTACTTTCTTCTTTTTAAATTTTTGGTGGTATTGGAGATTGAACCCAGGGAAGCTCTACCTCCGAGCTATACCCCAACCCATATATTGTTTTTTTTATTTTGAAAGAGGTCATCCTCAATTTTCATGCACTGGCCTTGAACCTGCAATTCTCCTGTCTCAGTCTTCCAAGTACTGTGATTACAGTACACACCCACACATTTTTTTAATTGGTTATTTTATATAACTTCACTTTTATTTATTTTCTTAGAATTCCAGTAATATTTCTTTTATAAAGCTTTTAGATGGCTGTCCTATAGTTTGAGATATGTGTTTTGCCAACCCAAGTCCACATTCAAATAACACTATGGCTTCACACGGAGTATAGGTACTTAACAACAGAGTGTTCTCAGCTTTCCCTCCTGTCTCTTGTGATATTACTGTCACTAATTTTACTTATCCATGGTGGTACTGGGGTTCCTGGAAACCCTTCTACCTCCGGGCAATAGTCCCAGACCCATTTTTCATATATATATATATATATATATATATATATATATATATATTTTTTTTTAAATTTGGAAACAGGGTCTCTTAAGTCTGAGAGGCTGGCTTTGAACCTGCGCGATCCTCCTGTCTCTGCCACCCAAGCGTGGGGATTACAAGAGTGCACCACCACGCCTGGCTCCTATTACTACATTTTTTAAAGTAATCATTTAGATGGACAATTAAAGATAAAAGATTAATTTTAATTTAATTAATTCCTTCTTCAAAGCTTTGACATATTTCCAAGATCACTCTGGCTGTGATGAGTGTGCTAATAAGCCCACCAAAAGCAGGTATGGTGGCACACACTTGTAATCCCGGTACTTGGGAGGCTGAGACAGGAGGATCACAGGTTTGAGGACAGCTTCAGCAAGTAGTGAGACTCTAATTAACCTAGCAATACCCTGTTTCAAAATAATAAAATTAGCCGGGTATGGTGGCGCACGCTTGTAATCCCTGTGCTTGGGAGGTGGAGACAGGAGGATCGTGCTGGTTCAGAGCCAGCCTCGCTGGCTTAAGAGACCCTGTTTCCAAATTTAAAAAAATACCAAATAGGTCTGGGAGTGTAACCGGAGGTGGAAGGTCTTCCAGGAACCCCAGCACCACCAAATAATAATAATAATGATAATAATAATAATAATAATAATAACAACAACAACAACAATAATAATAATGTTAATAAATAGGGCTGGAGGCATAGCTTGGAAATAGAATGCCACTGAGTTCAAGTCCCAGTTGTTGTTGTTGTTTTTTTTAAAGCTCACCAAAGACATTCTTCATTTCTGTTACTATAGTTTTTACTTCTAATATTTTCTTTTTTATTGTGGAAAAATACTCATGATGTAAATTTTACCATCTCGGTGGCATTAAGTATATTCATATCATCATGGGAACATCACAACTATTCACCTGCAGAACTTTCTTAAAATTGCATACTGAAACTTTATACTCATTAGACCACAATTCCTCATTCTCTCGTCATTTCCAGTGCTGCTCAGCTTTCCATTGCTATGAATTTATCTATTCTGTCTGAAGCCTCAGCGGAATCACCTTCAGTCTTCATGCGTTAGCGCGTCTCCATCCACACTGGCCAGGCTGTTATCCAGATTGGCAATGCCTGCTGGGAGCTCTACTGCCTGGAACATGGCATTCAGCCTGATGGACAGATGCCAGTGACCAGATGATTGGAGGAGATGACTCCTTCAACATCTCTTGAGTGAGACAAATGCTGGCAAGCATGTGTCCAGGGCACTGTTTGTAGACCTGGAATCTATGGTAACGGATGAAGTCTGCACTGGTACCTACTGCCAGCTCGTCCACCCAGAGCAGCTCATCACAGGCAAGGAAGATGCTGCCAGTAACTACGGGCCACTACATCATGGGCAAGGAGATCACTGACCTCAGGGATTAAAAGGTACTGAATAATTAGGCACTGCTCTTGTGATGAGATGTTAAAATCAGTAATATTCCCTAAAGAATATAAGTCCTGGGAGCATAAAAGCAATAATTAATTCATATTCCAACATTAAAAAAAAAACCCAAAAACATCCGAGCATGGTAGTGCATGCTTGTAATTCTAGCATTTGGGAGGCTGAGACAAGGGGATTGCGGTTCGCGGACAGCCTCAGCTACTTAGTGAGGCCCTCTGCAACTCAGTGAGACTGTTTCAAAATAAAGAATAAAAAATAAGGCTAGGGGTGGCTTGGAGGTAGAATGCCCCTGGGTTCCAGCCCCAGTACCACCAAAAAAAAAAAAAAAAAAAAAAAAAAAGAAAAACAACAAAACGACTAACACAAAACAATATGGTAAATTGGATTAGCTTAAGGTTATTTCTAAAATTTGGGGTGCTGTGATTTTTAAGCCATATATATTAATATTGCTGCCAAAAATAAAATCATACATATATAACCTTATTTTTATGGACAATTTGTCACACTAACAACCTACAAAATAAGCATTTACCAAGTAGCAAGTGTGATTGCTAACAGGTTCTGTCTGAGAGCTAAAGTAGAGGGCAGCATTAGGATTTTTCTGGTTGGCAAACTCAAGTCAAAATGTAAAGCTAATAGCAGTGGCAGAAAAACAAGTTGATTTACTACTTTGGGGACCTCATAGGGAGGGGGAAAAAGGAAGAAAAGGCATGATGGAGGTACTGGTCTGGGTCTAAGTGGTCCTGGTGACCTTTATCTTCCAGCACCTATATCTAGCTCTTAATAGCAGCTTCTAGCTGCCCTTACTGGGCGAGGCTTCACCAGAAGCTTTAAGCTGTGGGACCTTCTCCAAGCTCCTAAAAACAGGACCAGACTAGTAATCAGGCATGTCAGGCAGATCTAAATCTAACAGCATTAAGTTCAAAGAAACCTAGAGAAGAACATAGGAAAATAACTCTGAAAATGGAAGCGGACATGTCCCGAGCAGGTCATGGCTGCTAACTCCTACTGGAATTCACAGGTAACGGGAACCCTTTGCTTTGCGTAGACTCAGAGACATTCCACACAGTCCAGAGACCACTCACAAACATTTGCTGGCACCAGCCGCAGAATCTACGCTTTCCTCTACTTTCAAAACTCTGCATTCTATAGTGATTTACTGTACAGTTAAATACCGTGTTTGATATTTTCTACAAGTTGTTTGATATTACATAAAAACACAAGTTTTAGTATTGCAGTATTAGGTAGAGATTTTAACCTCAATTCTGAAACTCATGTATTTTCTTGAAAGATTTTTCAAACTCAGTATTCATTGAAAAATGCATTTATTAAAAAATATAACATGTTAATCAAATTACTTGATAATATTTAATGCAATTTTATGATAAAAAGCTTTTGTGGTTTTTTTCCCCTGAGATTTCTCTGGGTTTTAATGAAGGCTTTTAATTTTCAGGATATTGACATAAAGTTTCTTCATTATGTCAAGCCTCTGGTGTTAAATTCGTACAAGTCTTCTGACAGTTATCATATTCATAGAGTTTATCCTACTCTAACAGAGATGGCTGTTGGGAGCCAACTTAATATAAACTTATTCTTGTTTTAGAGAAGACACAAAGTCAACTGCTGAAGACGTGAAGGTGGAGACCTCTGTTCCAGCCATCCACTCTGGTCCCTCTCACCCTGTGCTCTACCAGGTTGAGGACACAGCAACCACGTCTGCTGTGGCAATCTTAACCCAGACTGGGAAGAACGGAAGGTGCTTTTTTAAGAAGTAGACTTAATATAATATCTATCATTAATATACAGGACCAGCCTTGCTGAGATCGCCAATATATTGGGAAATTTCAGGAAGCCGTGTGCCTGGTAGAAAAAGAAATGTGTAAGGGAAATAATTTGCCAGCGTTCTTGTGTTAATTTCTCCGCTGTGTGTTACGTAATAAGTTGTAAGTTCCTTCAGAACTTTCCCAGTTCATTCTGTGCTCGGGTTTCTCTATGCCATCTGGAGTGCATTCCAAGAGCTGCCTTATGGGTAAAGGCTTCCTCACATCCCTCACGCTCAGCCTCCCCTCCTGTGGATTCTCTGGGTGCAGCAAGGTGCGGTTTCTGGGGAAAGCTTCCTTGGGCTCGTTGAATTCATACGATGTGATGCCTGTCTGGATCCTCTGATGTACTCTGAGGGCTGAATCATAGGCAAGTGGCTTTTCACAGAGTTCTTCCATTTGGACTTCGATGTACACTAACATGTAACTTCGCAGAGAAAACTTGTCCACATTCATCACACGCATGTAGTTTCGCTCCTGAGTTCTCAAATGTGCTGTCTCGGAGAAAGATTTCCCACAGCCATCAGTCTCACAGGTCCTCCTGTGTGAATTCTGTGATGTGCCCTGAGGGTGAATTGTGACACGTCTTCCCACGTCCACTGTGCTCATAGGACTTCCTCCTGTGTGAATTCGGTGATGTCCGCAGACGTCTGTGCACATTTCCCCCACAGTTGCTACATCCATAGGTTTTCGCCGCTGTGTGAAGTCTTTGCTGCACCGAGGGCTGCCCCGTAAAGTTTTCCTAATGTTACATTCATGGCGATTTTCCCCTGCGTGAGTCTCTCACGCCCAGTGAGGTATAATTTTTGTGCAAAAGGTTTTCCACATTCAGTACATTCATAGTGTTTCTCCCCTGGGTGCGTGTGAGGTATGTCTTCTGGGAAAAGTTTCCCAATATTCATTACACTCATGGTTTCTCCCTCATGTGAATTTTCTGATGGGCTCTGGGAATGAATTATGGACAAGTTTCCTCACATTTGTTGCATGCGGAGTTTCTTTCCTGTGTGAATTCTCTGAGGCACCTTAAGGCCTGAATTTTGGGCCAACCCACCTCACATGTTTTACACTCATAGGGCTTCTCACCTGTATAAATTCTTTGAAGAGTTCTGAGAACAGAAATCTGGTAAAAGCTTTCCGACATCCATTGTACTTGTAGGGTTTCCCCCAGTGTGAATTATCTGATGTACTCCAGGGTTGAATTCTCAACAAAAGCTTCGCTGCACTGGTTATATCCTTGGGATTTCTTCCCAGTGTGAATTCCCTGATGAGTTCTGAGAATAGAAATCATCGGCAGAAGTTTTTCCACATTCACTACACTAGCAGGCTTCTCCCTGGGTGAATTTTCTGGTGCTCGCTGAGGTGCTTCTTCTGAGAACTTTTCCCCACCGTCAGGACATCTGCAGGGCTTCTCCCCTGTGTGGATTTTTTGATCATCTCTGAGAACAAAAATGTGGGTGTAGGTAAGCCAGGTGTGGCGGCGCAGGTCCTTGGGAGGCTGAGACAGGAAGGCTGTGGGTTTGTAGTCAGCCTCAGCTACTTAGTGAGGCTCTCGGCAACTTAGTGAGACTCCGTTTCAAAATAAGAAATAAAAAAATAGGGTTGGGGGTAGAGATTGGAGGTAGAATGCCTCTGGATTCCATGCCCAGTTCTGCAAAAAAAAAAAGTGTGGACAAAAGACTCCCCACAGTCATAGCGTCTGTAGGGCTTCTCCGTCTGGACTCTCTGATGTCCTGAAAAGGCAAAATAGCAGAGGAAGCTTTCTCAAACTCGTTACATACATAGGGTCTCCCCCCATTTGGATTCTCTGATGTGCATAGGTGTGTGTTCTTTAACAAAATATTCCTGCATTTATTACATTCAATAGGTTTCTCCCATGTGACGTCTTTGATGACATTTAAGAACAGAAGCACAGACCCAAAACCCCCACATTCACTACACTTGGAGAGTTTTTCTCATATGAGTTCTCTAATAAACCCTGAGAGTTATCAGCAAAAGCCTTCCCACACTCGCTGCATCCATAGCGCTGCTCCCCTGTAGGACGTCTCCAATGTGTACTGAAGTCTTTCTTGTGAATACTTTTCTTTGCTAATAACCCCAAAACAACTAAAACATTCATTCTACATGAGTCACATTTACAGGGTACTTTTTCCTAAAATATCTGAAGCTATGGCACATTAAATGTTTTTTCTAGAACTTTCTCTCCTTCTTTGCTCAGTATTTTGTCATCAATAACTATGACTCGCCAGACAAGCTTCCCTTGTTAGTTCTGGTTTCCCTTGATATAAACATTGACTCTGTAACATCCAAAAATGAGAAAAATGGAAGGAATCTTATAAATCCTACATTTTAAGGAAGAAGAAATTATAGCCATGTTTTGTTACATATTTTATCCTACAGTTTTTGTCCATGTTTACAAAGATTAAATAATTCATGTGCACGGAAAGGCAGACATTCTCTTTTCTTACCCATGCTATTTAAAAAACAAACAGGTATTATTTTCAGTGCCAGTCAAAATGAAGTAACCCCATTCCTCTCAGATCCTTCTAACAATTAGGAATTGCTGAAAAAAATTAAAAAATATATGAAAAGCCTTACAAAAAGGAAAGGAAGTAGACTGTAGGACATAAGAAATGGCACAAGGAAGGCTAGGCGTGGTGGCGCACGCTTGTAATCCCAGTACTTGGGAGGCTGAGGCAGGAGGACTGCACAGATTCAAAACCAGCCTCAGCTACTTAGTGAGGCTCTCAGCTACTTGGTAAGACCATGTTTCCAAATAAAATAGAAAATAGGTCTGGGAGTGTAGCCTGAAGGTAGAAAGTCTCTGGGTTCCATCCCCAGCACCACACATACAAAAAAAAAGTGCTGGGGGTCTATCTTGAAGGTAGAATGTCCCCAGGCTGAAACCCCAGTACCATGAAAAAAAAAAAAAAAAAATATATATATATATATATATATATATATATATATATATATATATATTAGAAAAAGAGCCGGGCATGGTGGCGCAGGCTTATAATCTCAGCATTCGGGAGGCTGCGACTGGAGGATCATGGTTCGCGGACAGCCTCAGCTACTTAGTGAGGTCCCTTGCAACTCAGTGAGACCCGGTTTCAAAATAAAGAATAAAAATTGGGCAGGGGGTATAACTCAGAGATCAAATGCCTCTGAGTTCCATCCCCAGACCTGCAAAATATAAATAAATAAATAAATAAATAAATAAATAAATAAATAGGTCTGGGGATGTAACTCAGAGACCTCTGGGATCAACCTCCAGTACACAAAAATTAAAATAAAAATTAAGCCGGGCGTGGCGGCGCACGCTTGTAATTCCTGCGCTTGGGAGGCAGAGACAGGAGGATCGCGCGGGTTCAAAGCCAGTCTCGCTGGCTTAAGAGACCCTGTTTCCAAATAAAAATATAAAAAATTGGTGTCTGGCAGTGTAGCCCGGGGGTAGAAGGGTTCCCAGGAACCCCAGTCCTGCCAAATAAAATAAAATTAAAATTAAAAAGGAGTGAGGGTGTAGCTCAGAGGTAGAATGCCCCTGGGCTCCATCTCCAGTACCACATTAAAGAAAGAAGAATGAAAGAAAGAAGGAAAGAAAGAAAGAAAGAAAGAATATTCTGCTATTCAGACACAAAATCAGTTTCAGCTCAGTGAACGTCCGTCATTTGTCCATCTTCATGGGCTCAGCACAGACCACCCCAGACACTCATCACAATCTCTTCCCATCCACCTGCCACCTCTTTATGACCTCATTCTTATTCATTTTTCAGATCTCAGTAGCAATAGAGGAGTCACTTCCTTTCTGAGAATTTCACGGCCTCTCCCATTGAAGACAAGGTTCATTCTGACCCCAGACTTGTGCTATCTTGTGTTACACCCGTCAGTGATAGCACAGTATGCTTGTGAGTTTTATGTATAGGGAAATAGGGCCCAAGTGGTGATGTTTGCCACTTATCAGTATAAAATGTAGTGCTGGGACAGAATCCCAGAAATAACCCTTTAAAATGCTAAACAGGACCTTTTAAAGAACCCAGTCTGACTCAGTCACTTCTCAACCTAATTTTTTTGTCTTGGGATTAAACTCGGGGGCAGTCTGCCTCTGAGCCATATCCCCCTTTAGATTCTCAACTAGAGCAGCTCAGGCTACTGAGGTTCCTGCTAAGTTGCTGAGGCTGGACTCATACCTGTGGTCCTCCTGTCTCAGCCTGCCAAGTACTGGGATTACAGGCGTACACCACCATGCCCAGCCCAGCTTAAGAATATTTGAACAGTGCCCTATCCTCCCAAGGGCAATATCCACCTCTGTGTCTGTCTCCAGGCACAGGGACACAGCGCCTGCTTTTCCAACCTAAGAGTCCCTGCTCATGTCTCAACTCTGCTCTTGTGCACGGCTCTTTCCTGACTCAAGGCCTCTGCATCTGGGAATCTCTTCCTTACCCTTCAGGTCCCAGCTGAAATGTCACTTCTTAAAATGACTTTTTTTTTCTTTTTTTTTTTTTTTTTTTTGGTGGTACTGGGGATGGAACCCAGGGGCTTTCTATCTCC
This sequence comes from Muscardinus avellanarius, assembly GCF_963383645.1. Classification (NCBI taxonomy): domain Eukaryota; kingdom Metazoa; phylum Chordata; class Mammalia; order Rodentia; family Gliridae; genus Muscardinus; species Muscardinus avellanarius. Next base: position 97,501,182 of record NC_137799.1, read on the forward strand.
GGGCTACACTCCCAGACCTATTTTATATTTTATTTGGAAACAGGGTCTCTTAAGGTAGCTGAGGCTAGCTTCGAACCTGTACGATCCTCCCGTCTCAGCCTCCCAAGCGCGGGGATTACAAGCGTGCCCACCACGCCCGGCGTTGAAATGACTTTTTTTGAGAGACTAAATTGGGTCTCTCAATTCTAAGACCCTCTGATTCCCATGTTCCCTGACCTTCCAGGTCAGACACTGGGACCCCCTCCCCCAGGTTGAATTTTCTAAACTTTTTATGTGACTTACTGTGTCTTTCATTTTATTTAGAATTTCTGTTTGGTTCTTTTCCAGAGTTTTGAATTCTTTACTGACAACGTTCTTTCACATCCTGTATACTCTCTCTGAATGTATTCTTTAGATAACCCTTTGGGTCTTTGGCCATGTTAAAAATAGGAATTCTGGCCGGGCGTGGTGGCGCATGCTTGTAATCCCAGCAATTCAGGAGGTTGAGACCGGAGGATCGCGGTTTGCAGCCAGCCTCAGTCCGCGACTCAATGAGACCCGGTTTCAAAATAAAAAATAAAAAATAGGGCAGGAGATGCAGCTAAGAGGTCAAATGCCCCTGGATTCCATTCCCAGACCTGAAAAAAAAAAAGGAATTCTGAATTCTTCTGATAATCCCTGCACCTCCGTATCGGCAGATTCTGTTGTTGGGGGACTGTCAGTTTTTGAAGCTATCTTGTGAGTTTATTTCCATCTGTTTTTCAGAGGTCTTGCATCTGCCTGTCTTTTGAGATGGATTCCTCTTCCTCCTTTGTGTGAAGCCCTCCCATTCTTGGTGTACGTATAAAAAATCCAGCCGGGCCACCTGCACAGAGTCTTGAGAAAGTCAGACACTTAGCAAGCCAGGTAGAAACAGTGAAATGAGCTCTGAGACAAGGGCGATTGGGCAGCACGGTCGCACTCCCTCCACTCCTGAGGTTTCTTCCTATGGTCCAGTCTTTCTGCTTGGGCGGCTGGCTTTCCTTAAGAAACCCTATGGGGGCAGCAGCCACGGTACACCACTTCTGAAGACGGCACAGCTTCCTCTCCACAAACCACAACAAAGTCACCATCAGTCTTTTACGATTACTTTCCTTTTAAGTCAGATGTGGGGTTCCATTCCTTGGTATAGCATGGTCAAGACTTCATAACTAACCTTGTAAGTAGTTAGTGGTCAAGAGTTTTATCAATCACAGCCAAGAATATTTGGCCCTTGTCCTTTCTTCCAAGTGATATAAAAGCTGTGTTGTATTGATCAGGAGGAATCCTTTTCCCTTTTCAATACCAAGAGCAAAATAGGAGAAAATCATTTTAGAAAAGACAGCGGTGAGAATATCTGGGTGGGTGGACAGATCTGATGGATTCTGCTGCCTTGACGATGCTCACAGGAAGTAAAGATGCGTCTCAAATATTTTTTTTAAAGCTAAACCACGTGTGGTGGTGTCTCAGCCACTTAGCGAGACTCTGTTTCAGAAGAAAAAATAAAATAGGGCTGGGGTGGAGCTCAGAGGTAGAATTCATTGAGTTCAATCCACACTACCTCACACACACACACACACACACACACACACACACACACACACACACGATTAAATTGATTCTGTTAATGGTTGAGTTCATGACTTTTTCCCAGTGACTTCTAAATGTTCCTGAATTTGTAACACATTTAATTAATTGAGTTTACTGGTTTGATTAGGGAACTTAAGGGAACGACCACATGACGTCATATTTTGGTTGGCGGGGTGGTGGAGTGAGACGTAGGTACGGGTAACCACAGTGGTCAGTTCTGCTGTACACGTAGACACGGCTCTGTGTTCAGTGATACTTGTGACCAGCACCAGTGCTTTCTTGCCAGAAAATCCCTTCATTTCTTCTTTTAACACATGGCCAGTGTGACTTCAAACATTACTGTGATGTTTATATAGTTTCTCGTAAGAAGTCAAGCTAACGAGTTAAAATCAATCCTCTTACAGACACATTTGTCTCATTTCCCTTTATTTCTGCCGATTTTATATGAGCACTGAGAGGAAATACGGAGATAAAGGTTTACAGTTTGTAGCCTTTCTTCTCAACTAACTTTTATATTTAGAAAGATTTAAATTTAACACCAACAGTTGCAAACCCTAATTTATTTAGTCGTATAGTAAAATTTCAACCACTGAATGAAGTTAAGGCACATTATGTCAATTTAAGAGCAAGAATATGGGAGGGAGGAAGATAAACTATTTTTAAAACTAAAGAAATATATGAGGCAAAACAAACACCAATGTAATGAGGTCAGATAAAGAAAAACTTTTATTGATTGATTGATTGTACTGGGGATTAAACCTTGAGGTTTAATCTATCTATATTAATCTTAGTTTTAATCTGTATCTTCCAACTATAGCCTCAGCCATTCTTTATTTTAAAACAGGGTCTCATTAAGCGGCTGAGTCTGGCCAATTTTATTCTTCTATAATGTTGACTTTATTAAATATTGAATGTTCAGTATATCATCTACTAGTTTGATAATTTGCTTATCTTTCCCATCACAAACTTTGACAAAATGAAAATGACTAGCACATGTGTCTTCAATTCTGAATCCATCCTCAATAAGTAATAAACAAAACACAAGCAGATCTTATTTTAACTGGCTCGTACTCTTCATACAGGAACATACGTGGGCAGATAAATGATCTACGTAATCAGAAGTTCTTTTTGTGGGAATGGAGTTTATTGGCAGTGCTTTCAGTCGTGCACGTTGCATGACCATGTCATTCAATTTTGTCCTTTAAGTTTAATGAAGGGATAATTTTGGAAGCACATATGGCTTAATTCACTAGAAATAATTAGCTCTACTCTATATAAAATTCAAAATGATTAAAAAATAAGTGCACTCTGCGTTAGATTGCTGAGCACCGAGCCCTGCTCCACTTGCAGATATACACAAGAGGGGATAATTCCAATACAACAGACGTTGGGCGAGACCTTCGGAGGCTTCCTCTGTGCCACCCGTGTATCTGCTGTGTGTGAGCTTTATGAAATTCCTAGGGACTTGTAGCTTCTTAGGAGCTTTTAGAAGCGTACACTACAGGCCAGTGATGGTGCTTTCTAAGAATGAGTCCTTGATTAAAGTTAGAACAGCATTAGTAAATAAGATCTATAAAAATATGAAGGTGTGATTTGATCTCTACATGTATAGAAAGTGTATACAACATGAAGAGGAGTGAGAGCTGATTTTTCACATGTAAAGGGAAAGGCCCAAGGAAAACATTGTTTCAGCCTTTCACTCAACATCATAAATGCCAAAAAAGTAAAAAATAAAAGAGAGGTTGAAATAAACATGCAGTCTTTAACCTTAGTAATGAATAACTCAGTCATATTGGTAATGGTCCGTTTTTACTTCCAATTCAATTTTCCCTTGTTTATTTATACATACTATAAGTATTATCCAGTTTTTAGCCTTTAGGTCTAATATTTGTACTACTGGCTAAATCTTATTTTTTCTAAAATTTATATATCTTACTATGTCTTAGTGCTTACCCATAGGGTCATCATTCTACTTGAATCTATGAAAAGGGTCTGATTTAAAACCGACTGTATAATCACCATCAGCATTCACCCCAGCAGCTGTTAATGAATTCAGTTCTCTCCACATCAGCACAAGTAAACTCCTCCTGCCAGTAGGAACAGGAAGAGGAAGCAGGTGGGCAGGCCAGAGAAAGACAGGCTCTGTTGTGTAGACAGATCCGTCTGCGGATCTGTCACCTTGGTTCTGTAGTTCTGCGTTCATCTGTTAATTTAATGACATTAATATTGTTTGCCACTGTGTAATATCTACAATAAATGCTAACTTTTTGCCCAAGAGTTCTTACTTCAGCCGTGAAAACATACATCCATCATTTCCATCGCATATCTGGTTCGGGAACACTGGATTTATAGAAATTCATCCAGAAGAAATGTCCAAATAACTCTTGGACCTTTAATGAACTCTACCAGCGAGGCTATGTGGGTGCCTCATTCCCCATGACACACCTGAGAACCCTGAAGACTCCCAGAAAGGTGGGCTGGCCAAGTTAAATGAGTCAGAAGAGCGTCCCAGGCCTGTTCTCAAGGCATAGGTTGATGTCGGCGGCCAGCACCAACCTGTTAGAAACGATGCACCGAATGGTGTTCGTTTTGCCTTTGGGAAAAAATTGTTTCCAGTAGGTAGATAAAGCCCTGTGCAACCTGTTGCATGTGTGTTTTTGTTTTCTCTCAGATTAGTGGTTTCTACTTGGGCAGTCCCCAAAGAATGTAGATTAGTTAGCGGTAACGCAGTCGACAAGCAGGTCAGTGACGTAGGTAAACAGAGCCCAGGGGCCCGCACATGGTCACCACAAACAGGCACTCCACGTCTACCAGAGAGCCCCTGCGTGAGGAAGCAACAGATATAGCTGGCAATGCTTCGCCCTATCTCTATTACCTATGGAAATACCTTTAAAAAACAATTGGAAGAAATTTATTTATATAGCAACTTGATAGAATTAGTTATGAGTGTGCATTCAGACAAACCATTGCCGGTAGGGTTTAATTGTTTTCACTATTAGGACAATCATGTAAGTCTCCAACTCTTTACAGCCATAGTTTCTCTATTTTATAGTTATTTATTTATTTACTTATTTATTTTTGCCATCCTGGGGATGGAACCCAGGGGCATTCTACCTCCGACCTACACCCAGATCCCTATTTTTTATTCTTTATTTTGTCACACTGAGTTGCAAAGCGCCTCACTAAGTAGCCGAGACTGGCCAGGAACCGTGATCCTCCGGTCTCAGCCTCCCAGATGCTGGGATTACAATCGTGCGCCACCACGCCCGGCTTCATAGTTTCTCTTTGGTCAGAAATAAACTACATTGACATGTACAATTCGAGAGAGCACTTAACATGAAAATTATGTGGCAGAGATATTTCATCTTTTAGAGCACAGTGATTAATGGGAGGGCACGGATACAGCTGTCTCTGACACAGAGGCCTTGAGAGATGTGGGGAAATAGCAGGGGGGATATTATTAAACTAGTGGAAGCAGAAGGGCGGGTGATGCCAGTGCAGGACAGATGTACACTTCACTGCAATGAACATGGCGTTTGGATTCGATGGCTTGGAACTGAACGTGTGAAAGTGAAGTTCCCCACCTGTTTTATTGTTTCTGTTTTTAAACATGTAATGATGATAGCTTTTATTTGATTAAAATGTTGCCTTCTAAAAGAATCTAAGGGTATTTCAGATCCTTGGGTTTCATGATGCTTCAGCCATGGGTCCACCGCTGTGAAGCTCAGTATCAAAGATACCCAATGACTGATTTTAAAAATAAAAAAAGGTGAGTGAGTCAGCCAGTGATGACGTTTGACAAGTGCTGAAAGTGAGCTCTACCCAGAAGATCACAAGGGCTGAGGGAAGGGGCTCCCGGAGCAAAGCCCTCAAAACAAGGTGGACAGTGATGAGGCAGGTACTTGTTTAATTTTAAAAGATTTTCTTACCAGGCGTTGTGGAGCACATCTCCCAGTTTTCCCAGTACTTGAGACAAGAGGAGGATCACGTGTCAAGGCCAGCCTCAGCAACTGAAGAAAAGATGCCCAGGGACTTAGTGAGACCCTATGTCAGAACAAAAAACTAAACAAGGGCTGGGGGCACGTCTCAGGGGTAGCACACCCTGGATTCAATCCCCAGTGCCATTTGGGAGCCAATGTGAGGCAGAAAGTTCAGACATGATGAAATAAATACAAGTTCTATAGTGCCACCATATGGATTTGAAATGTACCTTAAAGACCCGTCAAAGGTGCGCTCCCCAGAGTGGGGCTCCAGGGAGGTGGGGCTGGTGGGCTCTTCTGGTCACTGGGGGTGTAGCCGTGGAGGGTTATGGAGACCCCAGCTCCCTGCTCTTTCTCCCAGTGTCTTTTGTGTCCTAGCCCCAAGTGAAGAGTTTCGCTTCTCACTCCCCCATGACGCACAGGCCCAAACGCAACGCTGCCCAGCAAGCACAGACTAACGCATCTAAAGCTCTGAGCCCAGATAAGCCTTTCCTCTTTGTAGAGCTGACCACCTCACGTATTATGTTACATAACAGAAAACTGACAAACACATAAAATGTGCTTTTAAGAATAGCCCTCACTTAGCATTGCGTGCTTATATCTCTATTTGTGAGCGAAATTATTCCTGCAACTGTCCATTTTCTTGCCCAAATTTTAAACTGAAAATCAGGATGCAGACTCAGTAAGTTACTAAAACAGGAGCTGCGAGACTGGCCTCCGCGCTAATTATTCCTGGCTCATCAGCAAGGGCAGAGACGATTCCGTCCCTTCATAACAAATCACTTCTGCACAGTTTCCACCCAGGTGCTTAAGAACAGCGGGACCCAGCGCTGTGAACATGAGCGAGTGGCTGTCAGGACTTGCACTAGGGTTTTTTTTTGTTTAACATTTTGCAAAAATGTAAGATTAAGGTTCAGAATTTAGTTGTAAAACTTTTGTGTGTGGATCATGTCCTATAGCCAGTTAGCCAGTAATGAAGAACCAGATGGCCACTGGGCATGGCGGCGCCTGCCTGTCATCCCCATACTTGGGAGGCTGAGACAGGAGGATCACAAGTTCAAGACTAGCCTCAGCAACTCTCTGTTTTGTTTTGTTTTTGTGGTACTGAGAATTGAAGCCAAGGCTAAATGACCAGTCTGATTTTACTTTTTAATTTATTTTATTTGTGGTACTAAGCATTGAACCCAGAGGCATTCTACCTCCAAGCCACATCCCTAGCCTTATTTTTGTTATTATTTTTTGAAACAGGGTCTCACAAAGTTGCAGAGGGCCTCACTAAGTAGCTGAGGCTGGCCATAAACCTGCAGTCTTCTTGTATCCGTTTCCAAAGTACTGAAATTACAAATGTGCACCACCATGCGGGGACTTCATTTTTATTTTGAAACAGGGTCTAGCTACATTGTTGAGGCTAGCCTCAAACCTGCAATCTTCCGGTCTCAGTATCCCAAGTACTGAGATAATAGGTGTGTACCTCCATAGATGGCTAACATTTTCATTTCTGAAAAATTCATCTGTCTTAGCAGTTAAGGCAAAACAATCCACATATGAAAATTCCTAGCCAGGAATGGTGCACTCTTATAATTCCAGTACTTGAGAGGCTGAGACAGGAGGATCGCAAGCTCGCAGCCAGCTTCAGCTATTTAGTGAGGTCCTCTGCCACTTAGTGGGTCCCTGTTTCTAAATAAAGACTAAAAATCAGGGCCTAGAGGTATTGCTCAGACATAGAATGCCCCTGGGCTCAGTCCCCAGTCCCTCAAAATATTTTTTAGAAAAAAAAAAATTCCTAAAACGATGATTGAGGTTAAAATTCTGTAGAAGTGACAAATTGTCTTTGTTGTCTGAGGCTGTTTCTTATTCAGTCTATGAGAAGGATGCAGACCCAGGTCAGAAGGAAAGCCGGCCTCTGCTTTTAGGAGCTGGTCCTCAGCTGGATTCCTGGCTGCACCGTGCTTACTTTTTGGCCCAGGGGGTCAGGCGGGAGCAGGGAGGAGCCTCCAGGTTACCTCTGCAGTGGAAATTTCAGTGCTTTAAAGGGAGAGTTTTAAACATTTCTTGAAATGCTGTACTCAGTATCGTGACAGACTTAAGACTTAAGAGTTCTCTGCAGCACAGTAACGACGAGCCCACATCTGTTCAGTGAGAAATTAGGTCACACATGGCTCCATTTCCTCAGATACTTTTGAAAACTCCAATTAATCTTTTTTTTTTTTTTTCCTGCATAGGGACCTCATTCGTGGGGCGCCTGGCTTCATAAGATTATTTAAAATAATTCTATCTTTTGTTTGGGGCAGGGGTTGGTATCAGAATGTTGGATTCGTGTAATGAAATTTCATGAAATAAACATGAGGGTTCTCCCTAGAATGACCCTAAGCTAAACTGAAAGGAAAAAAGGAATAGATGAGAATTTATGTTCCTGAAAATCTTCTTGAATATTGTTTCAAAAAAAAGAAGAAGAAGAAGAAGAAGAAGAAGAAGAAGAAGAAGAAGAAGAAGAAGAAGAAGAAGGAGAAAGGAACCCTAATCTCTTATTTTAAAACGTTCAGAGCCGGGCATGGTGGCACACGCTTGTAATCCCCGCGCTTGGGAGGCTGAGACAGGAGGATCGCGCAGGTTCAAAGCCAGCCTCAGCTACGGAGTGAGGCTCTCAGCAACTCAGTGAGACCCTGTTTCCAAATAAAATAGAAAATAGGTCTGGGAGTATAGCCCGGAGGTAGGAAGTCTCTGGTTTCCACACTCAATACCACCCAAAAATAAAAATTCTAAAAATTTAAAAAATTTAAATGTTCAGGAAGCAATTTGAGAGGTTATGAAGACTAGGTTACTTATTAGAATATACTACTGAGCCAGGCGTGGTGGGCATGCTTGTCATCCCCGCTCTTGGGAGGTGGAGACAGGAGGATCGCCCCGGTTCAAAGCCAGCTGCGCTGGCTTAAGAGACCCTGTTTCCAAATAAAAAAAATATAAAAATAGGTCTGGGAGTGTAGCACGGAGGTAGAAGCGTTTCCAGGAACTCCAATAGCACCCCCCCCCAAAAAAAGAATATACTACCAAGATTTCCATATTGTGGTAAAGTTATTTATATTACTTATTTGGCCATGCAGATTTTGGTGGTATGTTATTATGTCTATAAAGTATAATATAAGACAATGTAATGGTTTCCTTCTTTAGAGTTTTCTGAAAATTCCAAAGATATGCTATTTAATCTAATAGTACTTTAAGGCAGATGTGGTGGCTTATACCCATAATCCCAGTATTTGGGAGGCTGAAACAAAAGAATCACAGGTCCAAGGCCAGCCTCAGCAACTTAGCGAGACCCTGTTTGAAAATAAAGATTTGAAAGGGCTGGGGATATATCTTGGGGGATAGAATGTCTCTAGGTTCACTCCCTGATACCACAGAAAAATAAGATAAAAGTACTATAGTCAAATACTTCACAAAGAATCATTGCAAGGTTTAATATTATAAATGATTTTTGTTTTGCTTGTCTGTTTGCATCTTAATCATCAGGAAAGTTGCTACAATGCTTACCCCCATGGGATTCTAGCACAAATTACCTGCCAAATAATATGCTGACATTTTTAGCAATAAGAATCAGATTGGAAAAGGAGAGAGAGGAAAAAAAAAGAATCACACTTGACTGGTTTTTCTAGTTCTGTGATGAATGACTTTTTTGTTTTGTTTTGTTTTGTTTTGTGGTACTGAGGGTGGAACCCAGGCGCTTTTCTACCTCTGGGCTACACTGCCAGACCTATTTTATATTTTATTTGGAAACAGGGTCTCACTAAGTTGCTGAGAGCCTCACTAAGTAGCTGAGGCTGGCTTTGAACCTGCGTGATCCTCCTGTCTCAGCCTCCCAAGTGCTGGGATTACAAGTGTGCGCCACCACATCCTGGCCTTTAATGACATTGGCTTTTTGATAGGGATTGAAATATATTATTTCATAATATACTACAGAGCTATAGTAACAAAAATGTGGTATTAGCACAAAAATAGACAACTAGACCAATGTAATAGAACAGAAGATATAGATGATAAGTTGGGTCCCTCCCCCACGTGACCTCGCAGCAGTAACAGGAGGAGGAACCCCAGAAGTCAGAAGCAGAGATATCGTGAGACTCCAGGTGCCTCGAGACTCCAAACGTCGCGAGACTACAGATGTCGTGAGAGAATCGGCATGCCTATAAAACATCGGTGCCTCCGATCCGACACGTGACTCAGCCGACCAATCAGGACTATGTGTAACTCTCCAGACACCTGGCCCGTTGGTCCCTCCCCCCCAACCCCGGCCAACTGACTCCTGGAGGGTACTGGGGTTGGGGCCGAATAAAGCAGCGGTCTCTGATAACCCGGTTGGTGTTTCTACCTCCCTCCTAAACCCCCTCGCTCTATTTTCAACCTTTCAGTAGAGACAAAGTCTCAACGTCTCACACTTATAGCCACTTGAGTTTTGACACAGGAATCAAAACCGTACAGTGGAAAGAAGGCCAGCCAGCCTTTTCAACACGGGGTACTGGGAAAACTGGGCATTCATATGTCAAAGAATGAGATTAGATCCTCATTTCTCACCAGCTCAAGAGTCAGCCTGAGATGGACCAAAGACCTAGGAATTAGACCAGAAAATTTGCAATTACTAGAAGAAGGCATAAGACTGTCATAGGAAAACACAGTAACCAGTAACTTCTGTGGGTTCCTGGCTTCCGCGGCAAAATAAATAAATAAATAAATAAATAAATAAATAAATAAATAAAATTAAACACTGCCTGTCAGAGAGAAGGGCAGTGGTTTTAATTAGGAAAAAAATGAGAGATTTGAGGGGGGAGGCAGGCCGTCGTACGAGTTGGTAAGAGCAAGAGTTTGCAAAAGGGCAAAAAATAAAAAGGGGGAGGGGTCTTTGCTGCTGTTTAGAGCTTTTACAGAACTTCCATGGGCTGGTGGGTGAGGTCCCACAGTGGAAGTCGGAATTGCTACAGGTTCCCCTGTGGGCGGGCGCGGTGCTGGATGGCTGGTTTTAATTTTCCTATTCAACTAATTCTAGTTGAATAGAAGAAAAGCGCCCACCACTCCATTACAGTGGCAATACTTTATCATGCTCTCTATCGTGTCAGACTGGGCTGCCACAGCCAATTGCCACAGTTTAGGCAACTTAAACAACAAACATTTCTTCCTCACAGCTCTGCAGGCTGGAAGTTCAAGATCAAGGCACGGCGGGGTCAGTAGAGACTGTGAGGGTCCTCTTCGGGGTTGCAGGCTGCAGGTTTCTTATTGCATTTTTTTTTTCTTGTAGTTCTGGGGATTGAACCCAGGGCCTTGTGCAGGTTAGGCAAGCTCTCTGTTCCTCAGCCATGCTCCAATCCCTTCTGACTTCTTATTGTATTTCTCACATAGTAGAAAGTTCAACCTATTTTTTTTTTTTTTTTTGGAACTAGGGATTGAATTCAGGGGCATTCTACCCCTGAACTACCCCCAGCCCTTTTTATTTTGAAACAGGGCAACACAAAATTCCTAAGGCTGGCCTTTAACCTGCATCCTGCTGTCCCAGCCTCCCATGTACCAACATTACATGAACGTAAAACTACACCTAGTTGTTTCCATATAATTCTTATATAACTTATTTTATTTAATTTTTTCCTAATATGAGCACATTTAGAAAATATCCAGTGTTCTTTAATCTGGAAATATGAAAGTTTAATAATCTTGAGGAACATTTGGAAAACTTGCCCAAATCCCTGGATCTTCAAAGGTAAAGCTAGTTTGGCATTTCTCTAAGCCTCAACAAAATTCAAATGCAACAATGAGTGGGAGTGCTCAGAAATTTCTTCTTGTAGCTATTGATTTTTTGCTTTTTAATTTTTATTTCACCATCATCATCAGTAGTAGTAGTGGTGGTGGTTGAACCTAGGCATGTTCTTCCTCCAAACTACAACTCCAGCCTTTTGTCTGTTTGTTTTAAAACAGGGATTCACTAAGTTGCTGAGAATCTCACCAGGTTGCTAAGGCTGGTCTTGAATTTGTGATCCTCCTGTCTCGGCCTCCCCAGTGCCGGAATTAGACTTTTTGCTTTTTTATGATGGGTTCAGTACTGAAAATAAATGGGTAATTTCTAGCTGCTCCAGGTTACTGGCCTATGAATAGAACTGATGACTTAACATTTAAATAATATGTTTCCTAATATAGTATCTTCAGATCTCATCATTTATATTTGCTCAGTTTATAAAATGTACAGTTTTGCCAAACAGCAACTATCTATGCTTCTTTGTATAAAGTGGCATCATTTTCAGAAATTCCCTACAATATTAACCAGGGAATTCTAATGACTCCATGTTGCTATAATTTTACATTTAAGTAATTTAAGTTTATTTTCTTTTTTTTTTTTTTGGTATTAGGGATTGAATACAGGAACATTCTACCTCCAGGCAAAACCTTTAGTCTTTTTTTATATTTATTTTTAAAGAGTCTTGCCAGGTTGCTGAGTCTGGCCTCAAACTTGCAGTCCTCCTGCTTCAATCTCCTCAATACTCAGATTACAGGGGTGTGCCTGTCTGTATCGAGACGTTTATATTGTACCATTTCTATCTTCACTTTTATTCAATAATTTGATGAACTGTTTGACAGCAGCAGTCTAGTTACTCAGTACCATTCACCAAGTCTTCACAAGTCATATACTATTAATGATTTTTACCCTAAAGAAATCTGAGAGCCAGGTGCAGTGGCACACACCTGTAATCCCAGTACTTGGGAGGCTGAGACAGGAGGATCGCGAGCTCAAGGACAGCCCTGAGGCAAACTAGCAAGACCCGGTCTCAAAATAAGAAGGTTTTGGGGTGTAGTGTAGAGTGCCCCGAGTCAGTTCTCAAGAATGGAAGAAGAAAAGAAGGAAGGAGATGGTGAGAAAGAAATCTATCAAAGAAAACGTCACTCATTTCTAATCACATTGGCCTTTGAGAAGAGACAATAATTTTGATTCTGGCTCCAGTGCATTTCGGTGACCTAGGCTTGCCTCTTAAGCACAGCCTTCTTGGTTGCACGTCAGAACTGTATAAAACACAGGCAGGTTTTCTGCTGACGTTAAGAAATTGGTTCAAGTGACTGGCGCCGGTACTGTGTGTTATGGTCTCTCCACAGTAATGGCTTTCCTAGATACGAAGGGTTGCAGCTGAGCAGATGAGGCAGATTTGTTAAAAAGCCTGAGTAAGCCCAGTCTTCCTTTTTTATGTCACACTCGCTGAAGTTGAAGCCCATGAGTATTTCCTATAACCTTCCCTGGAATGGAAAATAATTTCCCCAATGTTCAGCATATCAAATCCTGAGAGACTTTGCTAGGCAGTCTTTGGCCACCTCAATTTCTGAAATGTAATACTGATTATTTCTTTAAAATATTGTTTGGCCCAGGGTCATGGAATATATGAGTCCATTCTGAGCGCTGAGCTCTCCAGGGTGCCCTGACACGCGGTGTCAACTCGGAACGGCATCCGGAAACTCGTAGGAGCAGACTTCATTAAAAGCATTATTACCCCATCCCTAGCCTTCTGAAAATTCATGGATACCAGCGGAGAGAAGGCCACGGGAAGTGCGATCTATGTCCACGCTTCATCTGTTTCGGAGTAAAGGATATCGCCATGAAAATCCACAGACATGTCACGCTGCCGATAGCTGTTATCACCGCCGTGTCTTCACTACTGCCAGACATAACTTTGCACTGAATTTGAGCTTTAGATTTACTTGCATATTTGGGGGTATAGAATGCTGTCACTTTCAGTTAAAAGGTTGTAACAATAAATCGCAAAGGCCCTTTCTAAATCCTTCGATGAATTGTAGTCCAACCTGCATAAAGATAAGCGTGATACGCAGTATTTGTTCTCTGCATAACAATCACTAATAGAAATAAGTCTAAGTTAGAGGTAGCATACCAGTTAAAAACTTAGAATATTGGCTTGTTAAGCTCATCTGAGATATTTAATGGCAGAATATTTCAATTATTCTCCTAACTCTGCACGTTACAGGCCGACAGGAATGCAGTCTAGGTGGTCCTTACTGTGCGCCGGAACCATGAGTTATGTCATCGTAAGTCTATATTATTAAATATTTAGGACAGGCCACCCTCAGGGCACGTTTGTATAAAAGGCAATTATAATTAAGATAGAAGCCCGTTATGATTTAGATCTGGAGTGTCTCCCAAGGGCTCCAGTGGTCGGCAATGCAGCGGTGATCGGAGGTGAAGGGTTGATCCTGAGTCTGTGACCTCGGCAGTGGGTTAACCCCTTGGCAACTGGATAGAACAGTGGGAGGGAGGACCTAGTTGGAAGAGATAGCCTACTGGAGAATGTACTAGAAGGATTTCTCAGCCCCCTTTGCTCATGAGCTGCGCGGCTTTTGTCTGCCACAGCCTTCTGTCGTGTTTCAGCCCTGGAGCAGGTGAGCCACAGGCTGAACTCAGACACCATGGAGCTCTGGTCAGGTATTTTGGACATGAGAGTGAATAGCTGACTAATACAAACCCATAGTCTTTAATATGTTCTTTGTTTCTCAGTTAATTTCATGAGAATAATTTTTGTGGAATGTGTCTGTGTTATCCTTAAAGGGGACAGTAAAATACCATATCTCTGAGTGTCCCCTTTTCTGTTCCCCAAAACATAGCCAAATCAAGGGGATGGTGAGAACAGGCGTGGGCGATAAAGGCCGGAGACATTTTAACCTGAAGGGCACTGGCTTTCTCGGATGCACACTGGAACTAGGGCAAGTCAGTGGGACCCGCGAAAGCCACTTTCTTGCACCTGCACCAAGGTAGTTGCTCCTCGCGGGGCTGGTCGTACGTGCAAACTAAGAAAGCTGATGGGAATGATGCCACTGTGTCTGCAGCATAACAGAGACAACCCCTGTGTGCAGGGAGTAGCATGGGATTGAGAGCACTGTGGGGAGACCACCTGTCACTCATCCATCCGTCCGCAACTGGACAAGACACCGCGAGGGAGAGGAAGCAGTGCCTGGAAAGGCAGCGTTTTTGAAGATGTATTCCATGTTTATCTTTATAACATATACAAATATTGATATAAAAATATTTAAGCATAGTTGGGCTTAGGGATACATGCCTATAATCCCAGGACTTGGGAGACCGAGATGGTAGAATTGCAGGTTTAAGGCCAGTCTCAGTGACTCAGTGAGATCTTGTTTGTTTCAAAATAGAAAATGAAAAAGGGTTTGGGGTCTAGCTCAGAGGCAGGACACTCTTGGATTCAATCTCTAGTATGCCCCTCAAAAATATTTTAAACAAACTGGGCATGGTAGTGTAAACCTGTAATTCTAGTACCCGGGAAGCGGAGACAGAAAGAGCACGGGTTGGGGGCCAGCCTCAGCAACTTAGTGAGACCATGTTTCAAAATAAAATATAGAATGTAAAGGGCTGGAGGTGTACGTTGGAGGTAAAATTCCCCTAGTTTTAACCCCTGGCACTAAAAAAAAAATAAATAAACATAACATAAAGATGAAGTCATACAATAACTGTATTATATGGTATACTTACATCATATAACATTTTTTCTAGTTTCAAAATTACAAATTAATTGCTTAGCCAGGCTTGTAATCCAAACACCGGGGAAGCTGAGACAGAAGAATTGCAGGTCCAAGGCCAACCTCAGCAACTTAGTGAAGCTCTCAGCAAGTTATTGTTTTCCAAATAAAAAAATAGGGCTGGGGCTGTCGCTTGGAGGTAAAATGTCCCTGGTTTAATCTCCAGCAACACAATATATATTGCTAATTTGAATATTGTACAATATTGTGATCCATGGCCTGAAATCAAGGAAAGTTTAAGAGTAGTGAAGATTGAAATGATAATAAGTAAACAGTTACTCTTTTTTTTTTTTTTTGGTGGTGGTACTGGGGATTGAACCCAGCAGCATTCTACCTATGAGCTACACCCCCAACTTGATTTTTTTAATTCTTTATTTTGAAACAGGGTCTCACTAGGTTGCAGAGGGTTTAAGTAGCTAAGGCTGGCCATAAACCTGCGATCCTCCTGTCTCAGCCTCCCAAGTACTGGGATTACAAACATGTGTCACCATGCCCGGCTAACAGTTACTCTTTAGTAACTATTTTCTTAAACATGTGCTAATAATATTTACATATTATTTCCTTAATTTCATTTAAACTTTACAATAACCTTTGAGATAATTTTCCTGCAAAAAAAAAGTTTTACTACAAGAGATAGCTGCCACATTCAAACTAGCTTAAAAAAATAAAAAATAAAAGAGAGACCCGGCGAGGTGGTATACACCTGTAATCCAGCTACTCGGAAGGATGGGGCAGGAGGATAGCAAGTTTGAGGGCAGCCTGGGGAGCTTAGTGAGATCCTGTTTCAAAATAAAATAAAAAAGGCAGCAGTAAAGATGCAAGACATTCCCTAATTGCAAAATCAGAGGCGGGATCCGGGAGCTGGACCTTTTCTGTTCACTTGTTCCCTGATACATCATTTCTGCTTCTCTCCACAGGCTTGCTTCATCAACGCGCGCGCGCGCGCGTGTGTGTGTGTGTGTGTGTGTGTGTGTGTGTGTAGTGCTGGAGACTGGACCTGGGGCATTCTACTGCTGAGCTACACTCCCAGCCCTTTATTATTTTGTTTTGTTTTGCGGGTCTGGGGATGGAACCCAGGAGCATTCCATCTCCGAGCTACACCCCCTGCCCTATTTTGTGTTCTTTATTTTGATTTGTTTTTGAGACAGAGTCTCTTGCTACATTGCTGAGATTGTCCCTGAACCTGTGATCCTCCTCACTTGGCCTCCTAATGGATTCCAGGTGTGCAGCACCACGCTCGGCTATTGCTTGAATTGTTTTTTCTTTTTTTTATTGGTGCACTGTAGTCCTGCATCTTGATGGGGCACAAGCTGGTGGAGGCGTACGTGCACACATCGCTCAGCCCTCCCCCAGTTCCCACCCCATTCCCTCCTCCCTATCCCCTTCTCGTGTTTGGCTTAGTGGTGGGCTTTGCTATGTTTGTGACTGTGTAGCGTGTACATTAGGGAACTTCCCTCTCCCCATCTCCCTCATTTAGGTCGCTTTATTTAACCATCTACGGTTTCTCTTCCTCTGTCTAGAGTTCCTCTCCAGCTTCCACATTATCAGGGAGAGCATCTGCTTTTTTACTTTTTCCGACTGACTAATCTCACTTAGAGCAATGTTCTCCAGTTCCACCCGTTTCCCTGCAAATGCCATAATTTTGCTCAGCCATAAAGAAGAACAAAATTATGTCATTTGCTTTAATTCTTGAGAGGAAAAAAATATCAGAAACAGAAGCAAGTACATGTAAAATCAAGCTGGTAGCAACATCAATGGACTTCTGCTAACTTCTGTGCTGTGTCTAATGCCCGTGTTTGTAAGCAGGCACCCAGCTGCAAACTCAAAACTCACACTGATGTGGACAGCGCACATTTCTTCACCAACAGAGCCCAGGGACCTCAGCGTTCAAATAGCCTCAGATGGCAGAACCTACTCCACTGTGGTACTGGGAATTGAGCCCAGGAGCACTCTACCTCTCAGCTACACTTCCAGTCCTATTTTTTTTTTTTTAATTTTGAAAAAGGGTCTCACTAAGTTGCTAAGGGTCCCGCTAAGTTTCTGAGGCTTGCCTCAAACCTTCAGTCCCTCTGTCTCAGCCTCCCAAGTACTGAGATTACAAGTGTGTGCCCCATATACAGGTTGTGATGGCAGCTTTGACAGAACCACGGTGAGCATGTGGTCCTGTTGGTGCTGATGGTGTGTAGACACATTTGTGATCTACTTTGTAATGGACCAGGATTGTCTTGGCCCACATCTAAACTGATAAAACTATTTGTTCATTAGGAGATATATTTATAAGTATACAGAAATGCTATTTTAACTGTTGTGAGAATACCACTTGCCTTGGCATTTAATCAGTGTTTCAGCTCATCAAATTTCTCTAATGATAATCAAAGCATTAGTGCAATCCACAAACTCCAGAAGAAGACAAATCCTTTGAAGTTTCTAAGAAAAGAAAAGATGCCCCATTCGAACACATTCCTGTCTCCCTTCCCCAGATTGCTCACTATTGTTTGGGAGTATGAAGAAATCCCAATGCACAGTGTATGGCGAGGTGCACGGCCGGGGCTTGCTGTGAGCACTCCGCTGAGCCTGGCTCTCCCGGGCCCCCATTCCCACTCACCTGCGCCCTTCCCAGGCTGTTCTACTTTGTCGAGCCTTTTGTGGGATCTTTTTCATAATCCTCCCCAGCCGTGGTCCCTCTGCTTCTATTTTCAAGGGCATTTACCTAAGCTAATATCCTCTCTGGTTTTTCTTTTCCATGCCCAGGAAAGAGAGTGTTCTGCGGGAAGGATCCATGTTACTTTTCCAGCTCACCACCACTGGCCAGAACGCCATGAGGGAGGTGAGGAGCTATTTGGCAAAGCAGTGTGGGAGATGGAGGTGCTGCCCATCAGCCTGACAGCAGAGCCCTTCCTGCAGTACTCACCAATCTCTCAAAAGCTTTCCCCAAAGCCAGGCATGGTGGCGCACGCTTGTAATCCCTGCCCTTGGGAGGCTGAGACAGGAGGATCGCACAGGTTCAAAGCCAGCCTCAGCTACTTAGTGAGGCTCTCAGCAACTCAGTGAGACCCTGTTTCCAAATAAAATAGAAAATTGGTCTGGGAGTATAGCCTGGAGATAGAAAGCCCCTGGGTTCCACCCCCAGTACCACCAAAAAAAAAAAAAAAGCTTTCCCCATAATGTTGTATGTTTGCCACTCTGTCCTCAGACACTTTCTTTGGCCCATCAGCAACCAATTCCTCGGCCCAGGAACAACTGGCCCTTCCACGGTCCAAGCAGGGAGCCAGCGGTCACACAGGCTTTCAGAGCCACACAGAAAGCGCCACAATCGAGCCTGCGATAGGTCCTGTGGCCGACAGGCTCTCTGGGACAGGAAGAAAATCAGTCTGACTAATTTCTACTAACAAGGCCAACTCCTTACTAAGTAAGTACACAAAACATGCTCCTTGATGCCTTCCTATCAAAGATGTGCAGAACTGGAGAGGGGTTCTTTCAGGTTTTGATGGGAGTGTCAGGCCATGTATGGGGTGTGTGTGTGTGTGTGTGTGTGTGTGTGTATAAATATTCCCAGTACTATAGGTATGTATATATACATGCTCCCAGAACTGGGAATTAAACTCAGGGCTCTACCTCCAAGCTACATCCTCAACTCTTTAATTTTTGTAAAAATTTTGAAACAGGGGCTCCCTAAGCTGCTGAGACTGGCCTTAAACCTGCCATCCAGTCTCCCAAATACTGAGATTATAAGTGAGTGCCACGACAACGGGCTAATTTAACCAATATTTTGAGTAAAATACTAGAGAGTGGAATCCCTGATCTTTGTCTTGAATTTTTTTTTTTTTTTTTTTTTTTTTTTTTTTTTTTTGGTGGTACTGGGGTTCCTGGAAGCCCTTCTACCTCCGGTACCACCAAAAAAAAAAAAAAAAAAAAAAAAAAAAAAAAAAAAAAAGCTCCCAGACCTGTTTTTTATATATTTTTTTTAATTTGGAAACAGGGTCTCTTAAGCCAGTGTGGCTGGCTCCGAACCAACGCGATCCTCCTGTCTCCGCCTCCCAAGCGCGGGGATTACAAGCGTGCGCCACCACGCCCGGCTTTGTCTTGTATCTTAATTTCTTTGTTCATTGTTTAGGAGAAACCAAGCTACAGTCTAGGAGATTATTCTAATGACACGTGTGTGCCTCCCACTCTTTTCTACAACAAAAAACACAGTCTCTCTGCACCACTGTTAGGTTCCAGGCAGAGATGGTGCAGGCATGGGGTCCGAGAATAAAAAGGGAAAAGCAGATGCATTAGGAGTGGACAAGCCGGGCGTGGTGGTGCACGCCTATAATCCCAGCACTCAGGAGGCGGAGACAGGAGGATCACGGTTTGCAGACAGCCTCATCTACTTAGTGATGCCCTTTGAAAATCAGTGAGACCCTGTTTCAAAATAAAGAATAAAAATTAGGGCTGGGGTGTAGCTTGGAGGTAGAATGACAGGAGGATTGCAGGTTCAAGGGGGCCTCAGCACCTAGCAAGATCCTGTTTCAAAATACAAACAAGGGGAGGGGCTGGGGTGTAGCTCAGAGGTATAATGCTCCTGGGTTCCATCCCCAGTACCCCAAGTAATAAACATTAAATAAATAATGTATAAAGTTCATGTTTTTTTGTGTGTGTGGTACTGGGGATGGAACCCAGGGGCTTTCTACCTCCAGGCTACACTCCCAGGCCTATTTTTTTTAATATATTTTATTTGGAAACAGGGTCCCACTAAGTTTCTGAGGGCCTCACTAAGTAGCTGAGGCTGGCTTCAAATCTGTGTGATCCTCCTGTCTCAGCCTCCCAAGTACTGGGATTACAAGCGTGCGCCACCACGCCCAGTTGAAAAAAACGCTTTTCACAAATCTCAGCACATAGGCAAAAGAAGGGGGGTGCCAGTGAGCAGGTCTCAGCCATCTTCTCTTTGCCAGGGTGCTTCACCACGGAGCCTTGGGCAGACGGCAGAGCTTTGGTCCACAGAGGACAAGAAACGGAGGCCGGTGCAGGAGAGCAGGGCTCACTAATCACTGGTGACTTTGCTTCATGAACACAGCTACAGCTCTGAGCCCCGGATGGTGGCAGCATACGGATTGTATAACTCCTTTGGGATGGGCTTGGACTGGGTCAAAGCAGGCAGAGGCACCGATGGGTGCTCAGGTCCGGGTTCATTTCCACTTCCTGAGCAAGATTTCCTATATTGGTCTCCACCCACCAGGACTGGGTGCCACCATCCTGGGCTCCTGCCTCAGCGGCATGCTTACACCACCGCTGCACGGGACCTTTGTCCTGGCTGGTCCTGTACCAGACCTTCAGGTGGCTTCTAGTTATTCCAGTTGGCAATTCAGCTGTGGAGAGTTTCCTATTTCCTAGGTGATCGTGGCAGCAGAGTTTGAAATAATTTATGTCACATGCTTCCTAAGATAAAAAGATCAGCTTGGGCTAAGGATTCAATTATAACATCATTTAATTTAATTACTGAGGCATATTGTTAATATTTTAACTCTTCACTTCCTTCACTAAGAGTAATATTTAAGCCAGACATGGTGGCACATGTTTGTAATCTCAGTTCTTGGGAGGCTGAGACAGGAGGTTGGCCAGCTCAAGGGCAGTCTCAGCAAACCAGCAAAACCCTGTTTTGAAAATAAAAATACAGGCTGGGCATGGCAGTGCACGCTTGCCATCCCAGCATTCGGGAGGCTGAGACAGGAGGGTCGCGGTTCACAGACAGCCTCAGCTACTTACTGAGGCCCTTTGCAACTCAGTGAGACCCTGTTTCAAAAAAATATAAAGACTGAAAAATAGGATTGGGGGTGTAGTTGGTGGTAGAATGTCCCTGGGTTCCATTCCCAGTACTGCAAAAATAAATAAATTAATTAAAATAAATAAATAAAAATAAAAATGCAAAAACATGGCTGGGGTGTAGCTTAGAAGTAGAATGCCTTTAGTTTCAATCCCCAGTTTGAGAAAACAAGAAGTAGTATTTAATACTTTATATTTTGATACCATGGTACCCTTTCAATAACCCCAAAGACACACCCCTCTCAAGTACTATAGCACTTGGAAGGCTAAAACAGGAAGATTATAGGTTCACAACCAGCCTCAGGAATTTCACAGGACCCTTAGCAACTTATTGAGGCCATTTCAAAATATATGAATAAAATAAAATAGGGCTGGAGGTGAGCTTGAAAGTAGAATGCCCCTGGGTCCAATTCCCAGTTTAAAAAAGTGTGGAGGCTGCCGGGCGTGGTGGCGCACGCTTGTAATCCCCACCCTTGGGAGGCTGAGACAGGAGGATCGCACAGGTTTGAAGCCAGCCTCAGCTACTTAGTGAGGCTCTCAGCAACTTAGTGAGACCCTGTTTCCAAATAAAGTATAAAATAGGTCTGGGAGTATAGCCCGGAGGTAGAAAAGCCCCTGGGTTCCACCCCCAGTACCACCAAATAATAATAATAATAATAATAATAATAATTATTATTATTATTATTATTATTATTATTATTATAGTGTGGTGGTGCACACTTTTAATCCCAGCATTTGGGAGGCTGAGTCAGGAGGATCCAGGTTCAAAGCCAGCCTCAACTACTACTTAGGGCCTTTGCAACTCTGTGAGACCCTGTCTCAAAATAAAGAATAAGCCGGGCATGGTGGCGCACGCTTGTAATCCCCGTGCTTGGGAGGCAGAGACAGGAGGATCACGCAGGTTTGAAGCCAGCCGCGGGAGCTGGCTTAGGAGACCCTGTTTCCAAATAAAAATGTAAAAATAGGTCTGGGAGTGTAGCCCGGAGGTAGAAGGGCTTCCAGGAACCCCAGTACCACCAAAAATAAATAAATAAATAAAAATAAAAATAAATAAAAAATAGGGCTGTGGGTGTAGCTCAGAGGTAGAATGCCCTGGGTCCCATTCCTACACACAAACATAAGAAAAAAGAATCCATGTTAATGTTATTTTGCAGATTGAGAGCAGAAAACTTCCTCTAGAAGTACAAAAGCATCTGAAAGGAAAACATTCGTTTTTGCACAGGATTTGACATATTTCCAGTGAGAGGAGTGGCCTGAGCACCTGGAATAGCACCTTTGGCCAAGAACAGCCTGTGTCGCCTAGGTGCTGTCGGTAAGCTGAGCTGCGTCATCACTGGACGATGCTAACCATGTCCTGCGCAGGTTCGAAGCCAGCTGCGCGCGCTGGCTTAGGAGACCCTGTTTCCAAATAAAAATGTAAAAATAGGTCTGGGAGTGTAGCCCAGAGGTAGAAGGGCTTCCAGGAACCCCAGTGCCACCAAAAACAAAAAACAAAACACACACACACACACAAAACAAAACAAAATAAAAACCAACCATGCCAATCTTTGAAGAGAAGTTGCTCGTGCAGTGTGCCATGTTACATCTGAAGGTCAGGGATCCAGTCTCTTGTCATGAATTCTCTTGGTAACGCCTGGACTTTGGGGAAATGCCTTCAGCTCTAAGCCTCACCATATGAAATGTGGACTGCCAATCTACATTAAAGCCAATTTAACCCACCTCAGGCTGTCCCTTAGGACGTGCAAAGAAGTGTAAACTGAAATATTAAGTACGTTTCCATTAGAGTTTCTGTTTTCAACCATATGGACCCGCTCTGTGCGTTCGTGGTGATGGGATCTGAACCCAGGAAACAGCGTTGCACCCTTTACTGTATTCTTGAAGAGAACGGACGCGGAAGGCTGTTTCATACCTGACTACACACAAAGAAAGCAATTCTCATAAATCCATAGCTCCACACAATGGCAAAATACTCTCTTCGGTCTGTGAGCTAGATTAATGTGTGTGAATGCACTGTTTTGTTAGTTTAATTCACAAAGTAAAACTGACTTTATTATTGGTGTACAATTCGGTGAAACTTAAAATATCTATGTAACTAGCTAGGTTTCCTTGGGTGTATTCCAGCCCCCAAGAAATCATGAAAAATTAAATCATCTTATTTTTTTCAACTAGATCATCAGATATAATTCCCTTTACTTTATTGAAAGGGGTTCTAGTCCTCATTTCTTAAAATTCCCACTTTGGGGGGTAAAATACATGCTCTTGGGTCTCACAGGATGAAATATGGCTTCAAATGCACTAAATCTTCATATAGTCCCAGAAAACGCTATCACCTCCTTCTCCTTCCACCGGGTGCCACCTGAGGTTCCACCAGCCTGCGCCTGGTGCATCAGCCTGAGAGCGCGTGCCCCGTGCCAACTCAGTGCGCATGCGCAGCTGCCCGATGAGTTGCTGCGCATGCGCGTGCCGTCCCCCACCCCAGGCATACGGGGCGGGGCCTCTGCCACTCTGACTGGTTGGGTTAGGGTAGCTATGCCAGCGAGGGTATCTTTTGTTAAGTCCACATGAATGCCAACCCCATGCTGAGTTCTGAGTGCCCAGGAACCTCAGGAATTTTACAGGACCCATGTGAAATTCCTGCCCATGGCGGGGAGGAAGCCACTGTGGAATGAAGAAAAATAGGGGGGGGGGGGGATCAGCCCGAGTGCCTGATCACTGCAATGAAATATGAGATCCGTTGTGAGGTCAAAGAGGTCGAGGCAGAAGGAAAACTCTCAAGGCAAAGAGAGGATTCCATCAAAGAGCCGGGAACACTGAGCCTTGTCCACGATTATTAATAACTGGCCAGACGCTGGCTGGACAGCTGTCCTTGTGGGAGTACTCGTTAGGAGGAGAGCTGTGCTGGCCTTGGGGCCAGGCTGCGAGTCTGGCAGGGTAGTTTGTGGCAGCTGCCAGTAGGCGTTCTGAGGAAGAACCGCCCTCCCTCCATAGCCCGACTTTACATACTCTCCCCCCTTGTTGGCACAAGGGACTCCTATTGATAGTGACCACTTGCACATTAGATTCCCAGGACCCAGGAAGGAGGGCCAGCAGCTCTTGACTGCCCAGACCACCATGCCCTGGACGAGACCCATCTGGGACTCTTGAGCCGGCCTTCTCCGGGAAGAATGCCTCCTCCCTCTCTAGCCGAGGTCCCTGCCTACCATGGCCTTGTCGCCTGTTCAAGTTGTTTTGTCATCTCTGGTCACTCTTGCATTTTGACATCTAACTTCAAAAGGCACATTTGTGAAAAACTGCTTTGTGAATTAACCCCAGCAGCAAAACAAGTTTTAAGAATATATTATGTGTCAAACCTGAGCTGTTGTATATTTCACCAAAACAAATGTAGTCGGGTGCCCAGCGTGGTGGCGCACATTTGTAATTCCAGCATTCAGGAGGCTGAGACAGGATGATCGCGGTTGGAGGCCAGCCGCAGCTACTTAGCGAGGCCCTTTGCAACTCAGTGAGACCCTGTTTCAAAATAAAGAATAAAAAATAGGGCTGGGGTGTAGCTCGGAGATAGAATGCCCCTGAGTTCCATTCCCAGTACCACACACACACACACACACACACACACACACACACACACACAATGTAGTCAGGTCATTTAAGTGATCTGATATGTCAGAGCCTGTTCAATGTAAGGTCTCCTTAGATCAAGTTAAAAATCCAGTGGTCCATATTTTCAAAACATCTAAGATGTTAGAAACATGGCAAGGCATGATTTCTAGGTGTCCTGATAGACTGTTCTACTACTTTGCCAAGCTGTTTCCTCATCTGTCGAGTTGAATGGATTACCACTTAGCTCGCAGGGCATTTGTGAAGACGGAGTATTTCTCACACGAGCACTGAGCACAGTAAATGACCAATGTTTTTCACTCTGAAAAATGGTGACGTCTGAGACTCGTGTTTTACACTTGATTTTTGGCCTCTGAGAAGTATACTTTTTTTTTTTTTAATAAAGGTTTCTAAAAGATAACACACGGCTTCCCACACTCAGCGTTTTTGAATGTACTTCCTGCCTGGTCGCAATACAATACATTACCACTCATAACTTACCAACGAACAAGTTAATGGCACCGTCTACCCACAGGTTAGTGTTAGTATACCAGAAGGTCTTTTGGGCTCCAGGCATATTAATGGAGTAGAGAACGGCTTGTAGATCTTTCGGGATTGAGACCCAGGTGGAGGCTGGAGTGATGCCAAAGACTACCAGCAACCCAGGAGAGGGTAGGAGGAAGACAAAGAAAAACCATCTCTTAAGTTCCTCTGAAGGAACCCGTCCGCCAACACATTGACCTCACGCTTCCAGCACCCAACACATGAGACCGTAAATTGTTATTTAAGCCAACCGGTCCACCCGTGGCACCTTTCGCGTGCTCATGTAGCACTCCTGCACAAGATAGTGTGATTCTTGGCACACAACGTCATAAACATCAATAAGACCACGGGACTGGAGCAATGTCTTAGGACCCACGTATCCAGTGTTCTGGCTGTGGTTTGCGATCAATAATCTCCTTGAGGATGAGAAACCGCACATTAAACAAGTCAGGAAAACCCCTTAGCTGGGACAGCAAGCCTGAGGCCTAGGCAGGAGAGAGGTAGATGGGGTGAGGCTGGGGCGAGAAGTCGGTGAGCAGAGATCTAGTCCCGGCGGTGCCTCTGGTCAGCGGTGACCCTGGCCAGTGCTCACCCCTGAGCCAACACTGTGCTACACGTGGCTGGATAGCAGTACTGTGCCAGAGACAGCCACAGCCCAAAGATCCACGTGCCCACTCTGGCAAAAGGCCAGGGTACAGGCGGGTGAGCTGACCATGCAAGCATGTTTTAAACTTTCACTCACCCCATGTCGACCCAAAGTCCCACTGGCCAACTCAAGCCTGTCCCAGCTCAAAGCCAAAGGGTTGAAAAACACACCCCGCCTCCATGAAGTCATAGAAAGGGAATGGAATTTACTACACTCAGTCCACTCCAGGTCGCAAAGCCCAAACCAAACAACTCTGTCAATACTCTTGAGGGACACAGAAGACAAAGCTTCAGAAAAGGAAGATGTGTACAGGAAGGAAGACCAAAAAGAGTGTAGAATCAGTGGCTTTCCTAATGTCTGGCCATGTAGAAAGCAGCCTTAAAAACAACATGTAAGGTAACGTAGCTTCAAGCTCAGAGCGACAACCCCCGTCGAAGGCATAATGGTTGTGACTCCCCGTGCAGCAGGGAACATGGCAGCAACCCTCCAAAGCTCTATGAAAGGCAAGACGAAACGGTAACGTTAGAGCGCGCCACCACACCACCCGGAATCACACGGGCGGAAAGCAATTAAATTTATATAAGCCTTAGTTTCTTATGGTTATGGTCCCGAATTTATACTACAATAAGAGAAACCCTTTTCAAGAAAACAGGACGTCTGTGAAAACTAACCTGTATTAAGGCACAATAAAAACTTCAGAAAATTTCAGAAGACAGAGTTCAAACATTCTCTAATCACCAGGCAGTAAAACTAGAAATTAATAATAAAAAAACCAAGACATTCCCCTTCCAATTGGAAATGTTCCTATGACTATTGAGTCAAAATAAAAGGAAAAATACCACACGCAGAATGTGTTCTAAGATTCTGATCCCTTGGGTTACAATGTGCAATAAAATAAAACAATGACCCAAAGAAGGCTGCATCAGATATGAGAGAATGGAAAGGAACACCAGGCTCCAGCGGAAAGTCAACAAAAGGCAGGAAAAATCAACAAGAAACGGAAAACAAAAGTCGTAGACATTATTAATCAAAACCTGATTCTCGAAAAACCTAGAGCTAACCAAATCGAGATGAAGAGAGAGAGCACACAGCTCCCACGTGGGAGGGTGGGGGCCACTGGAATGGAGGAAAGTTTTAAAGTGATGCTATTTTGTGCCACGTTACAAAAATAAATGTGAAAATCTAGAAGAAATTGATAATTAGCCCCAAATCCCCAGAAGACAAAGAAGTTTTAAGTAAATCCTAATAAAAGAAATGGAAAAGCAATCCACTCGTCAGGCCCATCTGAAGCCATTAGAGGAATTCTAAACTTTCAAAAAGAATATAGTCTCAATTCTACTTAAATTGTTTCTGGTCACAGCAAAGGAAAGAACTTCCAAGTTCTTTTTATGAATTTAGTACAACAGGGTTGTCTACACCTTATTAAAATTGCATAAATACAGAACTTCAGGCCATCAGTGCAATACTGTAAATCAAATTATTGCAAATATTTAACAGGAAATTAAATGTAAACTACCGAAATTTGTGAACAAATAGAGGCTTACCTCACAAATGCAATAATCAACATTATTGATCAATTTCACTGAAAAGAGAAGAAATATTCCAAAATTCTCCCTGTGGCTGTCAAAACACTTTCAACAAAACTCTTAACCCGTTCATGATAAATTAGACAATAGGAACCGTTTCTTAGCATGTTACAGTTTGTACACCGAGTCCAAAAGCCAGCATTTAACTCAGTGGAGCAAGAGTGAATGCCATCCACACACATCAGAAAACAGACATGGATGATCCCTGGGTTTGGCGCTGAGACACAAATGTCTCTTCCTTTGGCTTCTTAGCTTTCAGGCACACTTTTACTCATGTCTGAAACTCTGAACAACAAAGCAATTCGTTTCCACCTGACAAGATATAGGTACCCTTCAGACAGGCGCAGAAATTTCTCACAGTCTCCCCACAATGTGACGCACCGTCCCAGGAATCACTGTTGTGTATGATGGACTATCTGAATGACTCATTAAATACAGTCACGGCTCTTCCAAATATTCTGTCACCTCAGGACTAATCAGTAAACTCCCCTTAAAATGCCATCCATAGGAGATAAAGAAAGAAGTACTATACACCGACAAGCACGTACATATAACAAGGAAAGAGAGCATGAGCACAGCTAGCGCCATCTTTTTCTAACTGATACTATGATTCAGTGAATCCCAAGATCCCCTCTCAGAGACCCACGCAAACTTCCCCTCAGACAAAGCAACAGATGCTCGGCTTTGTATCTGGGGGCTGCGCTCCGATCCCCAGTCCTCACTGGTCTAAAGCTCCTTTCTCCTGCCTTTTCCAGCTGCTCGAACGTCCCATTAAACTTGACCATGGAGTATAAAAGTACTAAAAGGGGTGCCAGATAATGCCCTGGGGTCAGACATAATTCTTCTTGGCTCCCCTGAGCAGCAGCAGCCTTGGTTGTTGGGATCATCAATGCGCAGCCAGAAAAGTAAACATGTTTTATTATCGGTGCTTCTGTGGCATATGGAGCCCGGAATGCTCAGATGAAAGTTTTATTCTGAAATTCAGTGGAGCCACTCATCTTCCTGCTGGAAGATCTTAGAACCAAGACCACCAAAGCGGAGCCCACTGATGCTGGGATTGGGGTCCCAAGGTGTCCTGCGAGAGCAGCCTCACCTCTGTCTCTCTCCATGGAACCCTGTCTCCAGTGCAGAGGAGTGGTCCTGGCTGATGACATCATCCTGTTGACAGGGCCCTGTCCTTTCAAGGCAGTGTCTTGAATTGGCTCTGGAGTGGAGTGTGCAGGAACCCACCCCCCTCTAGCTATTATGGCTGTACTTGTTGATGCTAAAAAGGTGGCGAAATGGGTCTTCTTTTCTCTTTGCACGTCCTTTTTTTTTTTTTTTGGTGTAATTCCACTTTTGGTACATGAAAAACAGTCATGGTTCAAAAGCATAACCTGCATGAAAAGGGAGACTTTAAAAATCTCATTTTATCAGCACCCCTCCACCTTTCTGTGTTATACTAATCTTTTCTGGCCTCCATAGGCCCTCAGACCATTGTTTCCTCTTGCAAATTTAATCAACACTGGACATGCCTATCTCCCAGCCTTTTGCACATATAACGGAGCTCTGTGGACACCGTCCTGCATCTTGGTTTTCCATTTACAATCATGCTACGGTTGAATTAGGACTCGATTCTCAATCCATCCCCTGGCCTTGCTCTAAAAGGATGGGGTTGGCCACACTCCAGCAGGTGCGATGTGAATCTCTGTCACCAGAGGGCGCTGGAAGGACATTGGATGAGGAAGGGGCTTTTCCAGGTTCAGTTCCTTTAGGAGAGCGCAGGTGTGTCCACCTACTCACACCTGAACATCATGGGCTTTCCTGCTGACAGTCCCAGCTGGCAGTTCCCTAGCCCCAATCCTGGTCACCTGCACTCTGACGGGGGGGTCTGCTGCTGGCCAGGAGCAGCCCGTGGCCCCCTGAGCTTCCACTGAGCAGGCCAGCTCCAGTCTAGGTGACTGTGAGAACCAGGCCATTTCAGGGGCTGCAGCAGTGCCCCCTCCATGATCCCCAGGAGACAGAAGTGGACAGGGCCTCCTCCTGCCCCTAAGCGCCCTCCCCCTGCTTCTTAGCCTCAGGGCACTCTTCAGAGTTTTTATCTATTCCTTCTTCTTGGTTTCCCACCCAAGTAAAGCTCCCCTCTTCTCATCACCATGTGTTGAGTGTCGACTGGCCTCTGTTTTTTTCTCCAAGATGATGGGTATGTTAATCTATGTGTGTGTGTGTGTGTGTGTGTGTGTGTGTGTGTGTGTGACTGAGGATTGAATCCAGGGGCATTGAAACACCCCCAGCCCTATTTCAGAAACAAGTGGCGTGGAAACCGACTTAGGAGTGAATTCCATCATGTTTATTGCTGAGAGCATAACACAAAGTGTTAACAGAGGAAGCCCACCGTGTCCCTACCATTGTCTTCTATGTGGGGTTCCCGTGTCTCGTGCCTTGACCGATCTGTAATTACGCACAAATTTATGTGACCATACTAGCAGTCAATTTGATATTTATGAAGTCAGTTCATTTCCTTATTATTTTTAATTGCAGTGCTGGGGTTGGAATCAACGTCCTCAAATGTGCTAGGCCAGCACTCTAAGCTTGGTGGGTTTCTCTTTAGATAAAGTTATCAAGAATAAGCATCCTATATTTTAGCCTATATTTCAATAAGCTGTCCTGAACACTCCCTAGGGGACATCTCTCCCACTGGCATGTGGAGTTCTCTGCTGGGCTAATAGAGAACCAGTGGAGATACACGGTAGGTCCTGGACATGTCTGTCGCGTCCCTAGGGCTCCGGCCCACAGAGCCCCAAGAAAGAAGACACAAACGCCGAGTCTGTTGACGATGCTTCCCCGGCGTCCCCCTGAGTTCCCCGGCATTTTTTCTCAATGCGCACAGCAGGCAAATATATCAGTCTCAAAACCCCTCCCTCATCACTCCACCAACCCCAAGCTTCCCACAGCTAGGGCATGCGCATTTCTAACCCTCTCATAGGCGGGCTGGTGGTAGCACGAGGCACTGCGTCACTAATCATCTGTAGGACGTCTGATAGGGCTCACTGCGCAGGCTCAGGGCACCGCCAGCCTCGTGAGCCTCGTGACTTGGCAACATGCCTAGGCGCCATCTTGAGTCCACGCTGGCAACAAGCCTGGGTGCCATCTCGGTCCAGCCGAGTGGGCCCCGACACATGTCCACATGACCGGCCACATTATTATTATTATTTTATTATTATTGGTGGTACTGGGGTTCCTGGAAGCCCTTATACCTCCAGGCTCCCAGACACCTATTTTTCATATTTTTATTTGGAAACAGGGTCTCTTAAGCCAGCAAGGCTGGCTTCGAACCTGCACGATCCTCCTGTCTCCACCTCCCAAGCGCGGGGATTACAAGTGTGCGCCACCACCCCCAATGCCCACGTTATTTTTTTTTTTTTAAGGAAAGCTCTTGAAGAGCAACAGAGAATGTCTTAAGCAGCAAACCTGATTTAAAATCAGCTTACTTATACTAATACGAAGTACTGAGCATCAAGGCCAGGAAACCAATCCATGACAGAAACCCCAATCGCTTAGGCGACTGCCTAGAGAGGTCGTGTGAGCAGCAGGGGAGGCTGGTGTTACAGGCTGAGACTGGACAGCGAGAAGAAGGGGCAGCAGAGGGTCACAGCGAGACGCATCTAAGTTGCATTCAAAATACCTGGCTATATCCACCGAACCATTGGCACCATGGTTCTAAAGCATGTCTACAGTGATATCGATTTAAGAAACACCAGACAGCTGGGTGTGGTGGCACATGCCTGTAATCCCAGCACCTGGGAGGCTGGGACGGAAGGACCTAGGTGTGAGGAGGGCCCTAGCAATGTAGTGAGATTCTGAGCAACATACTGAGGCTCTGTTTCAAAAGAAAAAATAAAGGAACGCCCCTGGATTTAATCTCCAATACAAAGAACGAAAGAAAGGAAGAAAGAAAGAAAGAAAGAAAGAAAGAAAGAAAGAAGGAAAGAAATGGCCTAAAGATGTAGCTCAGAGGTAAAAAAAAAAAAAAAAAGCCCTTAGGTTCTATAACAGGGTAAATTTTTAAAAAATAAAAAAGAGAGAGAGAAAAGAGAGAAAGAAATCAAACAGAGTGATCAATGAAGTCCTTAGAAAGAACCTGCTGGTTCAGAAAGGACAAATAAACTAAGGCAAGAGTAGGCAAAAGCCCAGAATTCGAGAAAACATTAGTGTTTTGCTTAAAAAAAAAAAAAAAAAAAAAAAAGCCAAGCCAGGTGTGGTGGCGCACGCTTGTAATCCCAGCATTCAGGAGGCTGAGAGCATCATGGTTCGCGGACAGCCTCAGGTACTCAATGAGGCCCTCTGCAACTCAGTGAGACCCTGTTTCAAAATAAAGAACACAAAATAGGACAGGGGATGTAGCTCAGAGGTCGAATGCCCCTGGGTTCCATCCCCAGGACTGCAATAAATGAATAAATGAATAAATATTTAGGTTAAATGTAAAGCCTACTATAAGTGTATGTCAACAAATATCTAGAACACAGAAACGCTGGAGGCGTGGCGTCGACTTCCTACGAAGGTTTAGTCAACAAAATAGTGTGGCACCAGCATAAAAATTGATAAAACAGTGGAACAGCACAGAGAAGCCAGAGAGAAATCCTCACACTTACAGCCAAGAGCAGATTTTGCCACAAAGCTGCCAAGAACACACGATGGCTAAAAGAATTAAAAGACTTAAAGGTAGCCGGGCGTGGTGGTGCAGGCTCATAATCCCTGCTCTTGGGAGGTGGAGACAGGAAGATCACGCAGGTTCGAAGCCAGCCTCGCTGGCTTCAGAGACCCTGTTTCCAAATAAAAATATAAAATAGGTCTGGGAGTATATCCCGGAGGTAGAAGGGTTCCATCCCCAGTACCACCACCACCAAAAAAAAAAAAAAAAAAGACAACCGTAAGACCTGAAATTGTAAACCTAATAGAAAAAAGTGTCAACATTTTGTCACACTGGTGGGACAGACAGAGGACCGAGGTTCCTAGAGCTGGCCCGCATCACGGGGGGTGGCCCTTCCCCACACCTCAGCACCGGCCGCGAAGGGGCTGGCTTGTGGATTCCCGCAGGAGTCCTTTGGCCCGCCAAAGGCAGGGGGATGGCAGTATTGACAGCAAACAGTCTTCACAAGACAGAGGCTAGACAGCTGCCCCGCGGGCCAGGGCCTCTGCTCCCCCTCGCCCTCCGCTGCATTGCGTGCTGGCGCTGCCTTCGGCTTGGGGACCCTACCCGCGGGGCTCCAGGTCGCCCCTGTCCTATCCCAGAAGCAAAGGGCGACGCCACGGTGCTGCTCCTGGGCCTAGAGCCTGCGGCCTGCAGCAGGGTCCGCAGGGGCCAGCCTTCCCCCAGGCCGGCCAACAGGGGACGGCAGGGGCCAGCCTTCCCCCAGGCCGGCCAACAGGGGACGGCAGGGGCCAGCCTTCCCCAGGCCCCCAGCAGTGTCCGCAGGTGCCAGCCTTCCCCCAGGCCCCCAGCAGGGTCCACAGGGGCCAGCCTTCCCTCAGGTCCCCAGCAGGGTCCGCAGGGGTCAGCTTTCCCCAGGCCCCCAGCAGGGTCCGCAGGTGCCAGCCTTCCCCCAGGCCCCCAGCAGGGTCCGCAGGTGCCAACCTTCCCCAGGCCAGCCAGCAGGGTCCGCAGGTGCCAGCCTTCCCCCAGGCCCCCAGCAGGGTCCGCAGGTGCCAGCCTTCCCCCAGGCCCCCAGCAGGGTCCGCAGGTGCCAGCCTTCCCCCAGGCCCCCAGCAGGGTCCGCAGGGGCCAGCCTTCCCCCAGGCCCCCAGCAGGGTCCGCAGGGGCCAGCCTTCCCCCAGGTCCCCAGCAGGGTCCGCAGGGGTCAGCTTTCCCCAGGCCTGCCAGCAGGGTCCGCAGGGGCCAGCCTTCCCCCAGGCCCCCAGCAGGGTCCACAGGGGCCAGCCTTCCCCCAGGTCCCCAGCAGGGTCCGCAGGGGTCAGCTTTCCCCAGGCCCCCAGCAGGGTCCGCAGGTGCCAGCCTTCCCCCAGGCCCCCAGCAGGGTCCGCAGGTGCCAACCTTCCCCAGGCCAGCCAGCAGGGTCCGCAGGTGCCAGCCTTCCCCCAGGCCCCCAGCAGGGTCCGCAGGTGCCAGCCTTCCCCCAGGCCCCCAGCAGGGTCCGCAGGTGCCAGCCTTCCCCCAGGCCCCCAGCAGGGTCCGCAGGGGCCAGCCTTCCCCCAGGCCCCCAGCAGGGTCCGCAGGGGCCAGCCTTCCCCCAGGTCCCCAGCAGGGTCCGCAGGGGTCAGCTTTCCCCAGGCCTGCCAGCAGGGTCCGCAGGGGCCAGCCTTCCCCCAGGCCCCCAGCAGGGTCCGCAGGGGCCAGCCTTCCCCCAGGTCCCCAGCAGGGTCCGCAGGGGTCAGCTTTCCCCAGGCCTGCCAGCAGGGTCCGCAGGGGCCAGCCTTCCCCCAGGCCCCCAGCAGGGTCCGCAGGTGCCAGCCTTCCCCCAGGCCCCCAGCAGGGTCCGCAGGGGTCAGCTTTCCCCAGGCCTGCCAGCAGGGGGCGGCAGGGGTCAGCCTTCCCCCAGGTCCCCAGCAGGGTCCTCAGGGGTCAGCCTTCCCCCAGGCCGGCCAACAGGGGACGGCAGGTGCCAGCCTTCCCCCAGGCCCCCAGCAGGGTCCGCAGGGGCCAGCCTTCCCTCAGGTCCCCAGCAGGGTCCGCAGGGGTCAGCTTTCCCCAGGCCCCCAGCAGGGTCCGCAGGTGCCAGCCTTCCCCAGGCCCCCAGCAGGGTCCGCAGGTGCCAGCCTTCCCCAGGCCCCCAGCAGGGTCCGCAGGTGCCACCCTTCCCCAGGTCCCCAGCAGGGTCCGCAGGGGCCAGCCTTCCCCGGGCCGGCCAGCAGGGGGCGGCGCGCGTGCGCAGACGGAGCCCTGGCCCGGGCGGGGCGCAGGGCCTGCAGGAAGCTCACCACCGCCCTGTCAGGGCCGCCTTGGGTCTTCCAGATCCCTCCACACTGAGGTGAGTTAGCCTTTGTCGCCCGCCGCCATGCTTAGTCGCGGACAGGGACCACTGTGTGGGCTGCAAGCAGGAGCTGTGCGGGGCGGGTCATTTCCGGGTCTCCGGCGGAACCTCCACCCTAGAGATGCAGAGATGGATGTGTCCAAGGCGAGGGCCACCCCATCTACGGTGAGCCCGGGGCGCGCTTGAGAGCCAGTGCAGGACAGGGGAAGAAGAGACAGGTAAAGCCAGCCTAAGGACAGCACACGCAGTCTAACCACGAGATCCGATGCTAACTGTTGGCTGTGGGTACACAGACTATCGGCGTCGGTAGAGGCCGTCCTGGACAGCTTGCAGGCATCTTATATTAGGCACGGATGTGTAAAAGTGGGCTGTAGTTGACCCAGATGTGAACCCTGCACTGTCAGGGTCTCCCTCATCCCAGCCAAGTGCCCCACGTGCACAGCCAGGAAACAGACACCCCTGATGTTTAGTGCGTCCACTTACCCACACCCAGCTGGCCTGTTTGTTTCTATAAAGAGGACAAGTGGTGTGTTCACATGGCTGTAAGGTACGTCGAGGAATTCCGCTAGCATCCCTGTTTCTGTCTCCCCAATTTAACTTGCAAGAAGTCTTTTCTGTTGTAGAACTATAATGAGATAAATATTAGCGTATTCAGATCTATCCGCCTTTCTTTTTTTTAATGGTTTCATTTTCATGGGAGCCGAAAGTCCAGAGTGAATCCATCACTTTGCATAAAATTCTGACTCAGGCCTCTCTGCAAGTTAAATGGCGGCATGACCGCCAAGGGCTGGCCACACTCTGCAGTGAGAAGAGAGGCCTCATCACCCAGGACGGGTCAGTTTTCCTTTAAAATCAACGATTTCTACAAATATTCACACTAGTGCATGCATTGCAAACAAGCCCTTCCTATAATAAGTTATTCTTCTTCCTCCTGCCCTTACTAAAAGAGGTGACTATGAAGAGAACCACTGTGAGGTGCTGGCAGGGACTGGAAAACCTCTGCAGCACATGTGGGAACACGGTGCCCCCCAGCCAAGCAGTGGGGACGGGAGTCTAGAGTCTAGGGTCCTAGACGCTGTCCTGCTGTGCTCAGCAAACTCCCCTCAGCTTTGCTGGATTTCTTATGATATTCTCCAACGTGATCAAAGAACCCTCTGCTTTGGAGAAGAAAGGACAGTGTCTGATGGGCGACATATGCTCAGTCCATGTGCCTCTCATGAGTCCTGTGACTTCTCCATTGGATCTTTGGCATGGCTAGAAATGGGGTTGGTGGTGGAGATTTAGTGAGAATCTTGAGCAGATGTTCTCAGGGGGATCACATATCTGGTGTCCACATTAAAGTCTGGAGGCCATACACACAAATCATGAGCACTGGGCCAGAGACAGAGTCCTGAAGACGGGCCAGCCCAGACAATGGAATGGTGATACATTCCTGCTCACTCTGACCCTGGGCATAAATAAAATACATTGCTGGATTATGTAGACAGTGAGGTCCAAGTGTCAGCAATAACAATTGAATTTGCCGGGCATGGAGGCAGGCTTGTAATCCCTGTTCTTGGGAGGCATAGGCAGGAAGATTGCACAGGTTCGAAGTCAGCCTCGCTGGCTTAAGAGACCCTGTTTCTAAATAAAATATAAAATAGGTCTGGGAGTATAGCCCGGAGGTAGAAGGGTTCCATCCCCAGTACCACCAAAAACAAAACAAAAAAATCAAAACAACAGAAACAAAAACAAAACCAATTGAATTAAAGCTTGCTGAATGCCTCTATTTCAATATGTGCTCAGGGGCTAAGCATCATTTTCAGACACTTGGAAGGTTCCATGTGATGCTGGTAGGAAACCAGAATCCCAAATCTCACAGATACTTGCTTTTGTCTGATATTAAAAATAATCCTTCCCACTGGCCGTGGTGGCCCACGTTTGTAATCCCAGCCTTCAGGAGGCTGAGACAGGAGGATTGCGGTTCGCGGCCAGCCTCAGCTACTTAGTGAGGCCCTCTGCAACTCAGTGAGACCCTGTTTCAAAATAAAGAATAAAAAATAGGGCTGGAGGTGTAGCTCAGAGGTAGAATGTCCCTGGGTGTCATCCCTACCACTGCAAATACTACTACTACTACTACTACTAATAATAATAATAATAATAATAATAATAATTATAATTATCCTTCCCAACATTTAACTTGTAGAATTTAACCCAAGTCTGCAAACATGTATTGGATGGATAGCCATTAAATACCAAGTCTGTCTCCTGCCTGGGAACTCTCTCTCCAATTTCAGATCTTTTAAAGAGCAGGAGGAAGCCTGTCTTAGATGGGAGCTGAGGTGTATTAGGAGCTGTCACTCGCTTAACAAAGAGTAGTTCTGTCCTCAACCAAGTACGGGAGCCCCATTTTATCAGGATAATTGGGTCCCTTGCCTTCCTATAATCCAGACCCAGAGTCCATACTGTGAACTAAAGAGCTTTCCTAGGTACAAATGCATGGCTTGGCTAGGGGCCCCATGATCTCTTTGCCTTCTGTGGGACAGAGATGCAAACTGTCCTGACAGCAGTGGTGGCCAGCTCTCAGAGCTGCTCCTAAGCCACTCTCCTGCCAGCTGCTGAGCATGGCTGTCAAAGGATGGGGAGACGCCTGGTAAGGCGGGAATGAGGATGCTGAGGGACCTGCTACATCACTCTTGAGGATGCTGACGTGAAGGTAACTCCTGGAATTCAATGTCGCGATGTTCCTGATTTTTATTTCTAGACCCGTTGTATACTGAAGATGTCAAGACACAGATGGCCTTCCATTTTCCCATCTAAGTGAAAGACTGTCTCGTAGATCACTTGTTTCAGCCTTTTGTTTCTCCTTCTCTGTTTCACAGTTGATTGTGTATTCAGCAGAAGGCATGTTAGTGATTTCTACAGGTGGTTAGTTTGTTTTAGTTTGTTATATTTGTTCATCTTCTCATGACTGAAGGAATCAGGCAGGAAAAATCGTATTTCTACAGCAAATGGTCTGTTCACCTGCCATGGTGGACCTGGATGTGTCTTATAGTCTACACTGCATGCCTTAACACACTCATTAAGAAGTGTATTAAAAGCCAGGCGTGGTGGTGCATGCTTGTAATTCCAGTGCTTGGGAGGCTGAGATAGGAGGATCATGACTTTGGTGCCAGCCTCAGCTACTTAGGGAGGGGAGACCTCATTTAGGAGGCAGGCAAGTGATTCTTTTAAAATATTAGCACAGTTATATTCTGAAGTCTAATTTATGTAACAAAAAGTACTAGTCCTCTAGTGTTTAAGTAAAATAAATTTTCAGAGTTAATACATGTGTATAACCATTGTGCACAATACAAAACAAGGTAATCGACATCCCAGAAGCATCCTTCATGACTGACCTGTGCCTTTTAAAGGAAAACCTCACCTGATTTCTAACAGCATAGTCTCACTTTTAAAAATACAATTTCACTGATATATAGTTCACTTACATATGATTCCCACATATGCATTAGGTGATAATGAACTGTACAATCATGAATCCATATATATCTGATTTCAATATGTGAATAATCCACAGGCAGTAACCACCAGTCAATTTTAGAGCATTTTCATCATGGTACAGTGAAACTTTATACATTTCAATGCTTTACCCCTAACCCTAAGGAAGCACTAACAAACTTCCTCAATTTGCATTTTCCTAATATGCATACTCCATATAAGTTGAACCATATAATGTGCTCTGCTTTATGACTGGCTTCTTTCTATCAGAGTGGTGTTTTCAACATTCATCCACGTGGTATCATGCATTCCTCATATTGATAGCTGAATAGTATTCCACAGTGTGGATATACATTTGTTTATCCACTCATCTGTTGATGGACATTTGGGTTGTTTCAACTTTTTGGCGATTTTGACTAGTGTTGCTATAAATATCTACGTGAAAGTATTTACCTGTCTTTTTTTAGTTGTTTGGGGCTACAGAGCCTGAAGAATGGTAAGTCTATGTTTCACTTTTTGAGGGACCATTGACCTGTTGTCTACAGAGATTACACTATTGTATGTTCCCACCAACAGTGGACAAAGGTTTAGATTTTCCACATCCATACCAACTCCTGTTGTTCCATCCTGGAAGGACGGTACAGGCACGAGGAGTGGCTAGTCTCTTAGAAAACCGAAGTCTCCTGTTTTCCTTCTGTTGTACCTCTCCTGTGCAGGAAATATGTCATACTCAGAGATACACAAAATAAAAGATCTGTTACAAGCCATTGGGGTCTGAGTTGCTTGAGCATTAGATCATCTCAGATCTGAAACTTTCAGTGCAGCTCCTGGGGCTCTCCTGCCAGAAATCAGGGTTCTTTGTGTCTATTCTTCGTGTACTTTTCTATGTGTTTGTCCTTTGTCTTTCTTCCTTGTTTTTAGAAACAACCAATCTTAGTATTCCAGCCTCCAGAATCATGATGTATACGCACTTCTTTCCTTGATAACTTATCCTGTCTGCGATATTCATTCATAACAATGGAAAACGGGCTAGGACATAGCCCTGGCAAGGTTCACTGTGTCTGCTGCCACTAAGCAAGCAGGTAGCCCCTCAGCCAGTTCTGTCCGGTTCTGGCTCCCAGACCTGCCCTCAGTGCTAGGATCCACATGGAGGGTGGTGGACCTCTGTGGATGGAGGGCTCAGAAAAAGCACGGGATCCAGTGATGAGCAGACACTGTGGCCCGTGGGAGGCATTCGGTCATCAGAGGACACTGCAGCCGGAGGCAGTGCCTGGGAAAATTGAAACTTCCTTCCTACCTACCTAAGGGATAAGAGGCACAGTTTGGAACCAAGACCTGATACACACATTGACTGTTTACATGCAGAGTCACTGTGTCTGGGTTGTAAGAGGGGCCACGCGCATTATGGCATTGGGGAGCAAGGGTGCGAAGGAACCCTGGCCCATTCCTGTTGGCTCCTGCCTCTGACACCATTGCCCCACCTTGGCCTCGACACAAAATGGCCCAAACCTCTAAGGCAGTGACACTCATTGGTTAGGCTTTCATTCAGTTCCCTCCGAACCTTCTGAAATTGGCATCTATTTTAGAATATTGTTAATCTTACAAATCACAGCCTCTTATGAAGCCAGGAATACTGAATTTGGGGACCTTCCTGCCCCATTCTCTCCCTGAATAGCAGTTACACTTTCTGTGTTTTATTTCAGGGATTTCCACAAGTGACAGAAGAATCCTGAAGTATTTGTAGCTCAGTCACAAACCCAAGATCCACAGAGCATAGTATCTAGGGCTGTCCATTCAGTCCACGGGGACCTAGGGCTGTCCATTCAGTCCACGGGGACCTAGGGCTGTCCATTCAGTCCACGGGGACCTAGGGCTGTCCATTCAGTCCACGGGGACCTAGGGCTGTCCATTCAGTCCACGGGGACCTAGGGCTGTCCATTCAGTCCACGGGGACCTAGGGCTGTCCATTCAGTCCACGGGGACCTAGGGCTGTCCATTCAGTCCACGGGGACCTAGGGCTGTCCATTCAGTCCACGGGGACCTAGGGCTGTCCATTCAGTCCACGGGGACCTAGGGCTGTCCATTCAGTCCACGGGGACCTAGGGCTGTCCATTCAGTCCACGGGGACCTAGGGCTGTCCATTCAGTCCACGGGGACCTAGGGCTATCCATTCAGTCCACGGGGACCTAGGGCTGTCCATTCAGTCCACGGGGACCTAGGGCTGTCCATGCAGTCCACGGGGACCTAGGGCTATCCATTCAGTCCACGGGGACCTAGGGCTATCCATGCAGTCCACGGGGACCGAGGGCTATCCATTCAGTCCACGGGGACCTTGGGCTATCCATGCAGTCCACGGGGACCGAGGGCTGTCCATTCAGTCCACGGGGACCTAGGGCTGTCCATTCAGTCCACGGGGACCTAGGGCTGTCCATTCAGTCCACGGGGACCTAGGGCTGTCCATTCAGTCCACGGGGACCTAGGGCTGTCCATTCAGTCCACGGGGACCTAGGGCTGTCCATTCAGTCCACGGGGACCTAGGGCTGTCCATTCAGTCCACGGGGACCTAGGGCTGTCCATGCAGTCCACGGGGACCTAGGGCTGTCCATTCAGTCCACGGGGACCTAGGGCTGTCCATGCAGTCCACGGGGACCTAGGGCTGTCCATTCAGTCCACGGGGACCTAGGGCTGTCCATTCAGTCCACGGGGACCTAGGGCTGTCCATTCAGTCCACGGGGACCTAGGGCTATCCATTCAGTCCACGGGGACCGAGGGCTATCCATTCAGTCCACGGGGACCTAGGGCTGTCCATTCAGTCCACGGGGATCCTTAGAATGTAGTAACAGCTCACTCCTTGGGTTGAGGCAAACTGTGATGATGCTGGCTTCTAAAATTCTCAGCACCACTGTTTAGCAGAGGAACTGTATCTGAAGTTCACACAGGACCTTGTACATATGATCCTGATGTTCTGATTTTTTGTGTCTGTTTCTCAGGGGCTTCCTGCAGTTAGAATTCAAGTCTTCAAGACTATTTTTTTTAACTGCGAGATAAGCCAGGTGCAGTTATGTACACCTGTAACCCTGAGATCCTTCTGTCTCAGCTTCCCAAGTACTGGAATTACAAACGTGCATCGACACATGAGGCTTCAATATGAATTTTAGGACTGATACTTCTAGCTCTGTAAAGAATTACATTGGTATTATAGCAGGAATTGCACTGGATCTATAGAGCACTTTTGGTAGAATGGACATCTTGGTATTAATTTTGCCTAACCAAGAGCGTGGGAGATCTTTTCATTTTCTAAGATCTTCAGTTTCTGTCTTTAGTATTTTATAATCATCAATGTAGAAGTCTTTTCCTGAATAAATTGAGGCTATATGGGACAATTTATAACATTGAGAGTCATTTTGCAGTAATGTCATATAAAGTCTTTTCAACGTAGCAAAGGCTTCTGCTTAATAAAAAACAGTTGACAGGCATGCAATAGATAATCTGCTTCAAACTTGCTGGACATTGTTTCCCTGGTAACTGCCTTTGAGCCAACTAGGGTAGGAAAAATACTTTAAAGATAGGAGTCCCTTTGTGGAATATTCTATGCATGTGCTGTGCTAAGATTTTCTTTTCAGTACACACGAGTTTGTTTTAAACATCTCTTATGTATGTGTTAATCATTCTATTTCCCTTTAAAAATAATGACCCTGTGTAACCCCATCCTGGTTTCCCAGAAGAAAACACCAAGTCTAGAAGACTTGCAGTTTCAGTTTACTATTACCCCTCCCTTAACCACATTCACATAATACAAGAATGATGTTTGGGGACTACTTTGAAGCATCAGAAAGCTGAAGGGAGTGGGACACTGTACTGAGAAGCTGAAGCAGGATGATTTGGCAAGGTCTACAATTACTGTTATACTCTATTTTCAAATATTAGCCTTGTTAATATTATACCCTTCGTAACCCAAATGTTTATTATAAAACACACTTAATTCAGTCCTCCCAAAACATATTCATCAGCACTTTTATTTTTTTAATTTTTTGGTGGTTATTTTTGGGGTTCCTGGAAACCCTTCTGCCTCCGGGCTATACTCCCAGACCTATTTTTATACTTTTTTTAAAATTTGGAAACAGGGTCTCTTAAGCCAGCACGGCTGGCTTCGAACCTGTGCGATCCTCCTGTCTCTGTCTCCCAAGTGCGGGGATGACAAGCGTGCGCCACCACGCCCGGTTCATCAACACTTTTAGAGAGACTGTTGGGCTCTTCTGAACTTCCCTTTGGCTTCTTTTTCTAGATAGCTCAGTATTGGGAGTTAGTGTTGGGAAAGAAGGAAGTGTTGATGATACTGGAAAAAAATCTAAAGGCTAAATATTCTCAATATGGACCTCACATCTTACATACTAATTAACTCAAAACAAATAAAAAATCTAAATATAAAATTTAATACTCTAAAATATTAAAAATTCCTTAGTAGAAAATGTTCAAGATCTAGGACTAGACAAAGATTTCTTAGCTTTGTGTTTTTTGTTTGTTAGTTTATTTGTTTGCAGTACTGGAGATTGGCCCAGAGTCAGTCTACTTCTAGAGCACATTACCTTCTAAAATTTTAAGCACTCCCCTTTAAAATTTTGAAACAGGGTCTCACCAACTTCCTAAGGACCTTGGTAAATTTCTGTGTCCTTGAATCTCTGATCCCCTAGTCTCAGTCTCCGAAGTATTAGGATTATGGGAGTCTGCTGCCATATCTGGATTCTTAGTTCTTTTTTTTACAAGTACCTTTTAATGCAAATTTTTTCAGTAAGAGATCAATGTTTACCTTCCTTTATTCTGAAAAGGAGGAAAACATTCAATGTGCCCTTCCAGGATCAACGAGTCACATGATTGATTATTCAATATTAGCAAATAGATCAGAAGTACAGCCATCAGTGCTCATGAGAGGAAAACTCTCTTAATGTTCATAAATATTTCTTAGTATTAGTGGTAGATAATGAGAACCAGCGAGCTAGAGATGCCGCAAGTATGAATGAACAAAGGGTATCCCTCCATAACTGAGGATAGGCAGACCTGGAGGCAACTTGAGGAGAGGTAAGACTTAACTCAGCCTACAAATTTGCTGATTATGATGTACCATGTTTTATAGAATGATGAAAACAGTATTTTCCAGGAAAAATAAGAATTAGGTAATACAAACCTACTGATAACAGAACACGCATTTGTGTATATGTGTATATACACATGAATTCACACATGCACACTTATCTGAGCCATGGAAGTTGAATTGTTAGGCAGTGAGAATGCAGACATATTTTTCCTACTCTCTTTTTTAGATATATTTCAAAAAATGTTTTGAGACATTTTCAATAATTCATAAATACTATTCAAACAACAATGCCTGCAGTTATTTATCACTACCCTCTTTTACATAGGACGGATAATTAGCAACAGGGTTCTCCAGACTTTTTAGCAAGTTAGAATTTAAGAGACAGTTGTTCCTTGTTTTTGAGAAGAATAGATTCACAAGATATGGATCTGCCATATTTTTCATATTTAAATTATTATAAATATCTCATTTGGTAATAAGTTTTTAAATGTACATAAATAGGGGAATACAGTAAAGCAAAACTTCTTCTTGTATTCTGTAAGCACTCATATTTTACATGGCAGCATTTCAAAAGCTTAAAGAACAATATTTGACCTGAAAAATAAGTGACAATTTGGACTTCGCACCATTAAATTGGAAGTTTTAATGTTATTTTGTATTTATAGATTAGTCTTAAACATGATATCGTCTACTTTAAAAGAGTTGTTATACTGCTGTGATTCATACACAAAGTAAATTCTTAGATCCATCAAGTGACATGTTTTTAAATTTTTTTTTTTATTCCTTTTATTGTTCAGTGCAGGGCATTGAACTGAGGGCCTGGCAGTGAGCAAATTTTTAAAAAGTGTCTAGCTAGGATTTAGTAAATTACACTACTGTCTGAAAGGGTTTTCTTCTTTTTTTTTTTTTTTTTTTTTTTTTTTTTAATTTATTTTTTATTGGTGCAATGTATTCATA
Source organism: Muscardinus avellanarius (assembly GCF_963383645.1). NCBI lineage: Eukaryota > Metazoa > Chordata > Mammalia > Rodentia > Gliridae > Muscardinus > Muscardinus avellanarius. The sequence goes on from NC_137799.1 coordinate 97,544,978, forward strand.
CATCATAGTGGTATAAATAAGATACTTTTGTAGACATACATGCACACATCGCCCAGTTAGCCCCTACCCGATCCCCACCCCATTCCCTCCCCATCCCTCCTTCCCACGCTTGGCTTAGTGGTTGACATCTAGTATTATAGCAATTTATACAATATTAACATTGATAATCTCACATTTAAAGGAGCATAAGAAAGCAGAGGGCCCTCCTACCTGCTCACTCCTGTCATGAGGAGGAGGCAAGACGGTGTCATCTCACTGCGTGAGCTCAAAACTTAGAGACCCGCACTGGACGTCTGCTCGCCTTTTGACTTCCCACCCCAGGCAGCCGCATTCTTACAACAGTGAGAAATGGGCGGCTCAGCTAAATGTGTCTGGGAAGTGTTTGGAATATAGTGAGACAGTGGCTACTATAATTACTATCTAAAGCTGATTGGAAGATACTGAAAGGCCAGCTCCAATGTAATGGAGACAGTATGAACGTCAAGGGCCAATTAAGTGATATGATTTCTTAGCCTTCAAAACAAGTCAGTGTCTTCTCTATGTAACCCTGTAATCCAGGGCTTGAATGCCTGAATCTTGGAAAATGGATACTTCTTGGAATTGTTTTTATAACAAATCCTCCTTAAGTATTGATCTCAGCAGCTAAAGGTGAGGATATCACCACATTTTAAGAAGCAGAGAAGAGGGCTGGGCGTGGTGGCGCAAGCTTGTAATCCCAGCATTTGGGAGGCTGAGACTGGAGGATCGCTGTTCCCGGACAGCCTCAGCTACTTAGTGAGGCCCTCTGCAACTCAGTGAGACCCTGTTTCAAAATGAAGAGAATAAAAAAAGGACAGGAGTTGTAGCTCGGATGTCGAATGCCCCTGGGGTCCATTCCCAGAAACTCGAAAATAAAAATAAAAATAAAAGAAGCTGCAGCAGCAGAAAAGAAGGAAACCACATCATTTCCATTGGATATTCTTACTCTGTATTACTTGGACAAAGGACGTGCGACATATTTCCAGACATCTGACCCCTTATGAAACAGCTTCATGTGTTTGCTAACGTGGCTTGTTTCCTGTAAACACAATGAAGAGAAGCCATCACACAGCAGGTACTCTGCTAGTGCACAGAACTTTGGGAGTGAGGCAGGGTCAGTCTTCCTTTGCTGGGTCATTTTGCTCCTAGAGTCCTTTGGACCAGGGCCCAGTTCACCATTTTCCAAAGGAAAGGACTTCATCGTTTATCTCCAATAAAACAAAAAATATGGTTTCTGATGCCATTTGCACGGAAGATTCCTCAAATTACACAAATAAGATCTATCCATCAGAGAGCTGGGGTATAGGTCAGCAATATACCACTTGCCTAGTGTGACTGAGGCCCAGGGCTCCATGCCCAGCGCTCCCCACATCAATCAGCAATATTCCGTCATTAAATGCGGGCAGACTTTGCTCCTGATTTTCAGCTTGTGAAAATCTGCACATATGGGTCACAGCTGACACTGATGAAAATCTGAGAAAGGGTTTTACAGGATTGCCTGTGGAAACTAAGCATGTTTCCTAAGAAAACGTGATGACATTTAAGAGGCGAAGTCCATGAGCATTGCGGGCGGGCGGTGGGCACGTTCGGACCCCTGCAGAGGACCTGTTCCTGCTCAGCCTTCTAAGAGTGTGTGGGGGCCTCCGTGCTTTCTCAGCTTCTTGTCTCTGCAGTGGCCTCTGAAGTCCCCGTGTGAGGTCTTCATGTGGGTGTCTGTGGAGGGCTCTGCGGGGACCTTTTCAGTGTGTCTCTGGCATTGTGTACTGGGATTTCTGAGGTCTTGTGGGTCTCTGGAGTCTCAATGTTGGGTGTACTTAGGGTTCTGTGGAGGTCTTGTGTACTCCTCAGGAGTCCCTGTGGTGTCTCCCTGTCACTGGCTTTCCTTCCTCTGATGGAGGACAAGGCCAGACCCGGAGAACACAGGGCCTTGGTCCCCGTTGCTTCTGGCTCTTAGGCTCCCGCAGTCTACGCCTGTCCCCTCCAAACACCGGAGGTTGTTGTCTGATTCCTTTGCACTCAAACTTGCCACTTGGGGTCCTGAGGGTAACGGGCCTTCTCTAGACCCCAGCTCTGTTCTAGTGCCTCCTGGGCCAGGCCCCACTGTGGAGGCTGTCGGTCCATCACAGGAGACAGGACCAGGCCTGCAGAACCCACACCCCTGGTCATACATGTGGGTGCTTGTGTCCTCTGCTTCAGTGGTCCCCCTGGCTCAGGACTTTCCACACCAGGGCATCACAAGGCCCCTCGAGTGGTGCCCAGGCCCACCCCATGTGGGTATCTGGCACAACATGGGTTCCTCCCACCCTGCCTTGGGACCCCTTGTCCACTAGGAAGAAGGAGCTTGTGCTGGAAGCAGAGCTGGGACCAAGCCTGGCCTGTGTCTGCACCCAGTCAGCTCCTGCACTTGGAAGGTCACTGCCCTGTGTGCTCAGATCCTGTCTCATGGCTTCTCTTCTTTGTCCATGAGCAAGCAGGTTCCTGATGCCTGCAGACTGTGTGACCCGAGAGCAGCCCTCAGCCCTTTTGAGTCTCACTGTTCTTCTGGGCAAAGTGCTGGGGCCCTGTGCGTGTCTACCGGACACCAGACTGGAGTCCCAGCCAGAGTCTCCAGGTGCTGGCTCTTCCAAGCACTTGGCAGCACATTTCCAGGAACTCGAGTAGCAATGACATGCAGGCCGATTACACATGCCCTTCTAATTTAGTCTCCCCGTCTCAAGGCTCTGATTTCCCCAGTCTAGCTCGGAGCTGGAGGGCTTCTCCAGACCCTTCATCTGGGAGCCAGAGCAGGGTGCCTGGAGGTGGCACCAAGGTGAGCAGCTGGGCTCCTGATGTCCCACCACCCCAGCTGGTTTCCAGAAGTGGGAGGGCAGGGCTCCCTGTCTGGATCCCTCGGGGATCCTGTGCCACTCAACCTCCCACCTTGGCTCCAACCTTGTTGGCTCTTCTCCACACCACACTAGACCCTCGAGCCCCAAGGTCGAAGGTCTCTGCAAGGACAAGGCAGGTGACTGGCAGGGGCCATCAGTCCCCAGCAGCCACCCTGTGGCTCCCACCCACAGGCAGAGAACAGGGAGAGCTGCAAGTTGTACCCTAGAGATGAGGAAGGCCGGGTGGGTGGGTGATTTGACCTATCCTCAAGGCTGAGCTGAGAGGGGCTGGCAGGGAGATGGCCTTGCCAGCTCCAATAGCAGAAGAAGGACTGGGGCTTAGGCCTCCGCTACTGCCCATCAGTAGATCCAGGTGGACCGGACGATCACGGAGCCAGCAGGCCACAGCCACCCTCCTGTGCCCTCCTGTGACATGCGAAGCCTGTGGGCCCACAGAGCCTCAGTGCTCCCACCACAGCTGCAGAGTTCCAGCTACAGAGATTCAGGGGAAGGTGGGTGGAGACAGACCGGGGTGGGCCTTCCTTGGCAGCCTTGTCCTGACTAATCCCAAGGGCTTTCCCTTGTTGCTTCTGTAAGACCTGAGCGATGAACACAGCTACAGTGGGGAGTCTGGGTGTGTGTGGTCAAGGCCCCCTTCACTTCCTGCCTGCCCTGTCCCTGCTGGACGCATCCCTGGGGAGAGCAGGTATTGGCCCCTTGTCTATGGTCCAGTGCAGCACAGACAGAAGCCATTAGCACGCATGAGAGCAAACATGTATTAGGAAGCACTGGTCACCTAGTCGGAAGCCAATATTAACAATGATGGTACGATGCCCTCACATGAGACAAAACAGTTTTCCTCTTTATGTGACTATTTTGTGAATGAAGACTTCTCTCATCAGTATATTCATGAGAGACATGATCTGGATGACCATACAGGACACCTTTCTGAAAAAAGTATGTTGAATAATGGTGAAGGTGCCCGGCCATCCCGGCCCCCACTGGCCTCTGTGGAGTGGCCAGACCCACAGGCCTCCTCAACGGCAAGTCCTGATCACAGTGTCTGTCTCTGACCCACGGCTGAGTCCACTCTTGATCTACATGTTGGCTCTGGCTCCTGGAGCTGTCTTCCTGACCACAGGCCATGTCTTCTATCAAGCTACTTTGCTCTGGGTCGTAGTAACCCCTGTGGCAGGAGGATTCCCTACTCAGTGGGACTCGGGCTTCCTTTTTGTGCCCACTCAGTTCTGATTGGCTATTTCCAAAGTGAAGCTTCAGCTTGTCTACCAGTATCTGTCCCACAGCAGCCATGAGCGCCTGGGCCTCAGCCTCCCCACTGTCTGCGGACAGCATGCTTGCCATTGATACCTGGCTCTGGACAGTAGTTGGTGGGAGCTTGGGGGGAATCTGCAGGGAATCCTCCTGCCCTCTGCCTTTCTTCCGGGGCTGAAGACACTGCAGAAAGTCCTTCACCCTTTTCTTGACCTGGCTTCCTGGAGGAGCCTGCTCCTCTGCAGGGCATGAGGAGGACACCCTCTCTCTGCTGTGTATCTTCCTGACCTTGGCTGGGGAGCTTAGCCAGATTGGTGAGAAGGCTCTGTCCTCTTCAGGCCTTTCTTCCTCTTCCAGGTTGAGCATCTCATAGCCCTCCACTGCGTCTCTTGGGTAGAGTATCTTGATTTCCTTCCTTTCTGGGCTGTCGTTCTCTGTGGGTGCTTCCTGCTCCTGTTCCTTGTCTTGACCCAGGGAGGCTGCCATCCTGCTATTAATAGCTTCGCAGAGAGGCCTGGGGTGCTCACATGGTATGGCTGGCATGCTCCCGCCCTGGCAGCTGCACAGAGAGGCCTGAGAAGGCAAGCTGGCTGTGGTGTGGGGTGCGCCAGTGTCTTCCAGGAAGCCAAGGGCTGAGTCCCGAGGCTGCTTCTGTGACCCCACCTGCAGGTTGAGCTCAACCCCCCCAGCCACCTGTGCCTTCAGGCCTTGGTCCCCTGACTCCTTGGGAATGGAAATTCTAGAGGGTGGGGGGCCTGTGCTGTTCACCACAGACCCTACGCTCCTCAGATTCACATTGATGGTTTGGTGGTTGGCCATCACACTGGCGCCCACTGTCACCTCCCACTCAGGGGCTTTCTCCACCTCAGTCTCCCTGGCCTCTCCAGCTGTTGAAGATGGGCTTCCTATTTTGATCTCCACCCTGGCCTGACTGCCGCTGGGATCTACTGAGGCCATGAGGCTACTCTCCTCCTGTAGCTTCTGAATGCCCATTGCCACGCTTGCCCTGGGCTCCAGGCCACATCTCCCAGACCCTCTGATAACCCTGCTCTGCTGGGTTCTCTCCAAGAGACTGTATTTGTGTGGCTGAGATGACAGGGGGCCCTCCTGTGCAGGTGGAGGGGTCCCGGAGGTCCCCTGGCTGCCACCATATGCTTTTTCTCTCCAGGCCTTCTGCACCTCTGCAGGCGAGGAGGCAGGGAGGGGACTCCTCAAAGGAGGAACTGAGAGTTTTTTAATCACAGTCTCTCCTGGACTTTTCTGAGGGAGTTCTTCCAGGAAATGGGCCACTTTCACAATGGAGCTGGCTTTAAGTTTTCTAGATCCCAATGAGAAAAGAGCAGGTTTTGAAAAAGACAAGTTTGGAGCCTTCCTTAAGTTGAGATCCATGGGGTCAAGGGTCTGTGGGGGTGGCCACCTGTTCCTTGCCCGAGACCTGATATCCGATTCCAGGAGCTTGCATATTCCCATATCCAGGAAGGAAAGCTCCTTAGAGGTGTTCACATAGGATCGGGGACCCTTCAGGGACTCGAGATTGAGGGGTTTGGGGAGAGTACTAGGCTTGGGGTGAGTATGACTGGTGGTAAGCCAGGATCGACGTACACACAAAGGGATCAAGCCCTTGTTGATCTGCCCTGACTTTTTGCCCAGATGGGGCTGCAGGATTTTTTCAAATTTTTTCCTGTTTCTGGATAAGTGACACCCTGAGTCTCCTTTCCTGAGCCGCCTCAAGCTGCTTTTTGTATCCTCCATTTCCTGCTTCTCAGCAGTTCTTCCTAAACTCCATTTTAGATGCTCCAATCCCCTTTTCAGATCTCGCTCCATATCCTTGCTTGGGTCCTCTAGTTTGAATGTTACCTTGCCTTTCCTGCCAGTTTTCTGCAGCTGATCAGAATCCTTCTTCAGCTTGCCCTTGTTGTTTTCACTAGCAAGAACAGAGGGCTGGGCCAACTGGGACGGGCCATGCTCATCGTTGGCCTGGTAGGGAAAAGTACCTAGGGATTGGCCCCAAGATGGCCTGGGCTCCCAAGATGCTTGGAATCTGAGGGGAGGGTCTGGAGTTGGTGCATGTCTGAGGAATCTCTTTTGACTGCCTTGCTCTGGCTGTCCTTGAGGCTTGTTAGGAGTCCCAGGAGGAGAAGGGCTGAGCATAGTCATCTGGGAGCCCCAGATATCCTGGAGAGCATCGGGACTGGGTTGGCCGTAGGCTTCACGAGATTGTTTTATCTTGGACAGTAAAGTCTTCTTCCATTTCATTCTGTTCTGCAGAGGCCATTCCAAATGCTGCTCTTTGACTGGGATAAAAGACTGTGCCTTTTGCTTAGAGGTTGGACAAGTTCCCCGGCATGTACTAATTGGGGGTGGAGATGGTGGAGGACAGCATGGAACCTGAGCATTGGGAAGCACAGGTGGGGGCAGGTCTTCAGTCACAGGCTGGGGTTTGATCTCAGGCTGGGTTTTGATCTCAGGCTGGGGTTTGGCCACATCCTGGGGCAAGGGCTCCTTCAGGGATGGCTGTGGAGATTCATCAAGATGATTTTCAATAGGAAAAGATTTGGTAACATCATTGAAGCTAACTCTAGAGGCTCGTTTCTTGGAAGCCTGCTTGGCTACCCAGGCAGTGGCCACGAGGGACTCGCTGTGCAGGGAAGGCAGACCCCAGCACAACAGCTGGCTGTACTTAGGCTCTAAACGTTCCCCCGACTCCTCGGGGTACGGTAGCTGCTGAGCACCAGGAAGCTGCTCTGTTCCCCCTTTCGTGCTACAGAAGGGCTGTGCAGTGGTGTCTCTCTTGAAACCCAGTGACCTCAGCATGCTCCCCAAAGAACCCAGGCCGTACTCTAGGCTCGTGGGTTTGAAAAAGGACCCACCCTCTTCCTTTTCCTTCCACGTTCTCAGTTCTACTCTTTTGGCGATCAGCATCTCCAGCAGCTTCTGGATATCAGGGCGGATGAAAGAGGCGCCCCCAGCCTCTACCTGCCAGTGCCTGGGGTCTCCCCAGCATGATGCCTCTGGTGGATTGTGGGAAATATGTCCTTGCTGGGGTTTGCCAGGTACCCAAGTGGAGAAAAACAAGGCCTTGGCAGTCGCCCACCACCAGGAGATGAAGGAAGTGGAGCAGTGGAGGTGGTCAAGGCCGGGGATGGCTGTGATCAGCGAGGCCAGGTAGGAGTTACCTAGAGGGGACCTCTGTGGAGCATCACCCACTGGGACGCCGCTCAAGGCAGACTGCATTTCTTTAGGTTTCTCTGATAAGGATGAGGCCTGAGGCAGAGGGTGCTCAGGCACAGGAACCAGAGAAGCCAGTGGGGGCGAGGTGGCTGGAGCAGGCTCTTCCTGATGCTGCCTAGGGGGCTGGTGCGCCATAGCAGGCCCATGTTGGAGTGTCTCACCTGCGCTGCTTTCATGGAACAGCAGATGACATCCATACTTGTCATGAAGCACCTGTAGGTGACTACAGGAGACAGCAGACACGAGCTAAGCCAGGGACATACGGTCCAGCGGCCGGGCCGACCCTCCTGGGGCCCGTGCTCCCACCACTGTCTTCACAAAGCCATTGATCTCCCTCCCCCTGGGCTTCACTCACATCCCTTCCCAACTCGGGGTCTCCCCCCAGGTCAGCCCTGGGTCATCCTGGACCTTGGGGTAACAACATAGATCCTGATAGGAAGAAGGACGGGGAAGTGGACCGTCTTTACCTGTGAAGAAGGGAAGTCAGGTCCCATGCCTCCTGTACTTCCTTCAGGCACTCTCTACAAGCTGGAAATAGAGACTGGGTTGTGGTGGAGAAGAGAAGAGCTCTGGATCTTACAGGAGCCTGAGTGGAAGGTCCTCGAGGGGAGACGTTGGGGATTAGAGCCTGGAGGAGGACCAGGACCCCTCACGGCGATGCCAGTTACAGGGAGGAGCTGCACTTTATTATATCAGGGTGCCTCCCGAATTCAAGGTCCTCAAGAGAGGGGGGTCCTCACAACCTCCCTGTGGGGGGGGGGGAAAGGCATGTCATCTCCAGGAGAAACCTGCCTCAGCAAACAGGCAGCTTGTTCAGTTCAGAGTGGGACCCAGGATTCCCAGTTTTGAATCCAGCCTCACACCTTCACGGTGGCATACACCAGCCCCTGCTGGACACCATCCATTCCCTGCCCGTCACTGCTTTGTCCTGATCCATGTCTTGGATAGAACTTCCCTGGTGCCCTCCTCTCAGGGCTCTGCCACAGACATCCTCTGGACCTGGCAGTGGTCCCTCCAGCACAAAAGCGAGAGGTCAGTTCATCTCAGGGTGGACATGCAAAGCCTTACCTTTGTGAGCACCACTTGTTTTCCTGATCTTGCTGTGCCTCCTCTTTGCGATCTGATGCTGAGATAAGAGAGAAAGAGGAGCGGGGCCGGTTCTCACTTTTCTTACCCTGGACAAGTTAGATATCCTTGTTTGTGGAGTAATATAGCTTTTATACTTACCTATCAGAGCCCATTTTATTAGAGCTCAATTTTTTTTATATTCTTTATTTTGAAATAGGTTCCCAGTAAGTTGGGTCTACTTTAGCTAAGGCTGGCCCCGAACCTGGATCCTCCCATCTCAGTTTGCCAAGTAGTGGGATTACAAGCGTGTGCTACCATGCCCTGCAGAGCTGAGTTTTAAAGTGGCAAATTCCTTTATTTTTTTCTCTGCAGGACATTAAAGGCATTTTTTTCTTTGTGGTACTGGGCATTGATCCAGGACTGTTCTACCTCCCACTCATACCCTAGCCCTATTTCATTTTTTTGTTTAGAAGCAGGGTCTTGCTAAATTGTTCAGGTCTCCTAATTTCTGAGGTTGGCCTTGAACTTGCAATCCTCCTGTCTCATTCTTTCAAGTACTGGGATTTAGGTATTTGTTTTTTTTTACCATTCCTGGCTCAAAAGTGGATTTTCTACATAGGCTCTACCATGGATAATTTGTGTCACATCCTCTGCTAAGGACAAAAAGACTCATTCCTACAGCTGTATCTCAGCTGCCTGGTTGGGTTCTGCTTCCTGAGACCCACCCTGACTCCAGCCTGACACAGGAGTCTTCATGGACTCACCTCAGCCCTCCCCAGCCCAACGCAGAGGCCCCAGCCATGTGAAGGCAGCATGAGCCAGTGCTCAGGCCTGCACCCCGTTTCCCGACTCTCAGGATTTATCCTGGGCCTCCACGTCAGGGTCTGATTTTACACCCTGGCACCTGCAGAGCATCATACAGATGCCCTGGGAACCTCAGGAAGACCTCACCCTGCACTGTCCTTCCTGACCCAAATAAATGATGGTCTGCCTCCCAACAAGGCCCCTCTCAGCAGTTTCTGTACTTGGTTTGGAAAAGTGGAAAGAGTAGAAAAAGAGAGAAGAGAATCATTGTTGGGTTTTGAATGCAGGTACCTTACCCCTCTGATTTTCTGTTTCTGAGTTGATGGGAAGGAAGGATTGCTCTGGAGGTAGGGGCTTAACACGAAGAACAGCAGCAGTCCACTCACAAAGGCGAGGGTCATATCCATGGCCCAGGCTGCAGAACTGGGGCTCAGCCACATGGCACTAGTGCTTTTCAGAGGAAAGAGAGGATTCTCCATTATTTGAATCTCACTGTTGCCCTCAGACTACTGAGCCCTGAGAGTTCCTTTTGGAACAGGGAGAAAGCCAGGGCCAGCATCACAGACCTGTCATAATGGGGTCATGAGCAGGGACCATTGCCACCCCTCCCCCTTCATCCCAGCAGCTCCTCCACCCTGCTGGGCCTCCTGACCCCTCCTCCCAACTCTACTTGCTCAACCTATCATAGGCAGACATGTAGGAGATAAAAGATCTTTTCTTTAAGCCCCAAACAAATCATGTCCACTTTGTATTAACATCCATCTCATGACATTCTGTGTGTCCTCATCCAGTGTTAACTCTCATTTGATGACATCCTCTTTTCCCCATTTTGTAGTAACTTCCATTTTATCATATCCTATTTGTCCTTGTTTTTACTAAAGTCAGTTTTTGTCACATCCTGTTTGGTCTTCCAGCATCTGGAAACTCACCCCACAGATCTTGTAACTTGATGGGGTTAGCAAGTTAATAATAGGCCAGTTTAAACTAGCCAATCTTAATAATCAGACATTGGGCAGAACTGCATCAGGGATGAAGTTTAAGCAGAATTCCCCCTCACTGTACTTGCTTACCAGATTTTTTTCCCTTTGGGCAGACATCCTTTTGCAAAAGTAAATTTTTGCCCCTTTGCGTAACTTTAGAGTGTTTATTTCTATCACTAACTCTTATTTTCCCATGGACCTAGGTCCATTTTCTGTTTTTTTCCTCTGAACTCAAACAGTATCTGATTTCCTTTAGCCTTTGGAGTCTTGGCTTGAGTCCATCAAGTTCACTCTCTTTGGAAGCCTGGAGGTCTTGTAGGGTTTCTGAGTACTTTCCAGGTATTTTTGCTGTCAGTCTCTTCTATTCTCACAATTTCCCCATATGTTAAGCTTTCACTTTCATTCATGCAGAAGTGGAATTTAACTTATTTTATACTTATTTAATTTAATAGTTCAATTATTATTATTTATATTTACTTGTCCTATCTTCACTCAGACCAACTGACACAAAAATTTAAACTATTGTTTTATCATTTCCCTGTTCATGAAACCCTAGTGCCGTATGGTGACCAGTTCCCTCTGAAGCAAGTTCAGGGATCACTGACCATGGATGGACATGAACAGTTGCAGCTAGGTCAACCAATACTTGTATGCCAGCCCTTTACTACAACTAATCTCCTAAATTGGAAACATACTCTCTTTTTACTGAAAACCACAGCCCTAGCTGACCTCCTCCAATCCATCTTTCCAATGCACAGCCCTACCTGGCCTGATTGTTGCCAACTTCTCCTGGTTCTTTTCAATACTGATTTAAGGCACCATGTTCTTCAAGCAGCAGCCTGCTAGACTGAGGAAAATGTCCCAGCAGAAGTCCTAAACTCTCAGACTCATGCAGCCCTGATAAACTCGCTGGGTCTGAGACTTTGTGGTATAAGTGGAGAAGGTGGGAGTAAGGTCTGCTGTTGGATATAGCAGAGGCTCAGACAAACTTAGCCTCTGATCGGTGTTGTAGAGTTGCATTAATTTGTTGGGGTTGTTTTGGTTTTTTGTTCTTTTTGTGTGTGTGAGTGTGTATGCCTGTTTTTTTTTTTACCCTTTTCCCAAAACCTCTCCCAAGCTTCCTCTCTTGCACATACCTACTCTCTTCTCTCTATCCATTTTCTGTCTTTTTTCTTCTTTTTATCTCTCCCTTGTCTTGTATTAAATCAACTTCATATCACTATGCCAGAAACTCTACATTGGTTACTAGAACACTACTACATTTTTACTATCTCTAATCTCTGGTATGTACTACCTTACCAAACTCATTCTCTCATTCTATTTGACCCTGAGACTTTACTCCATTCTTCCATTTACTCCTTTACTTCCTTCTTTACCCAACCTTCACTGTTGAATACAGTACAACTTGCCCTTAGATATACCACCTGACACCAAGAGACTGAGTGAAATCTATCAAAAACAACAGATACAAACTTCTTAAATCATGAGAAGGAGGAATAACAAGGAAACAATGAGCTCCCACAACTCCACAATAACAGAACATGATAATACAGAATTCCAGAAATATCCGGAAGATCAAATCAGGAATATAACTGTAGAATAATATAGGACTTCTGAAAAGAATTAAGAGACAGCGAAATAAATAAAGGATGCAATCACTGAAGTAAAGGCATCAATTCGAACTATAAACAATCGATTAGACCACATGGAGAATAGAATCTCACTCCGAGAAGATGATCACTCCAAAAATGAATGCATAGTTTATAATTTAGGAAAAACAATTCAACAGCAGGAATTTGACATTGAAGAAATATGGGCCCATCAATTGGCATAAAGAGGGAAAAGAAGGTGAAACCAAAGGGATCAACAATCTTTTCAACAAAGTAATAGCAGAAAAACTTTCAAACATAGAGCAAGGGGTTAATACACAGGTACAAAATACTTATAGAACTCCATCTAGAAGATCAGAGAAAAGGTTTCCCCACACCACACAGTAGTCAAAATGACCAATGTAGAAGCCAAGGAGAGAATCTTAAAGGCAACAAAAACAAAATACCAAGTGCCATTCTGAGGGAAACCAATTAGAATCACTCCAGACTTCCCAAACCAAGTCATGAAAACCAGAAGGGCCTGGAGTAACATATTCCGAACTCTGAAAGAAAATAGCTTGGAGCCCAAAATTTCCTACCCAGCAAAACTTAAATTGGATGGGGAGCCAGGCGTGGTGGTGCACGCTTGTAATCCCCGCACTGGGGAAGCTGAGGCAGGAGGGTCGCATAGGTTCAAAGCCAGCTTCAGCTACTTAGTGAGGCTCTCAGCAACTGAGACCTTGTTTCCAAATAAAATATAAAACAGGTCTGGGAGTATAGCCCCGAGGTAGAAAGCCTCTGGGTTCCACCCCCAGTACCACAAAAAAAAGAGAAAACAATTTAGATGGGAAACAAAAATCTTCCATGACAAACAGAAGCTGAAGGAATTTATGTCTTCAAAACCAGCGCTAGAGCAAATACTCAAAGAGATTAACTACAAAGAAAAAATAAGTAATACATGCCAGAACCATAGAAACAAAAATTTTTGTCCAACTGACAACAAAGCAAAGAAGAACAAACAGTATTTTAAACAGAAGTAAAATCTCAACATGTTAGGAATTAAAAATCATCTCTCAATAATCACACTGAATGTAAATGGCTTCAACTCTCCAAAACCAAATAAAGACAGTTCAAGGAAGGAAAACTACAGGCCTATATCTTTGATGAACTTAGATGCAAAACTGCTAAACAAAATACTAGCAACACGCATTCAAAACCACATCAAAAAAATTATACACCATGACCAGGTAGGCCTCATCCCAGGGATGCAAGGCTGCTTCAACATATGAAAATCAATCCATGTAATCCATCATATAAACAAACCAAAGACAAAACTCACATGATCATTTTAATAAGACACTAAAAAAGCATTGACAATATCCAACATCCATTTATGATAAAATTACTGCAGAGAATCAGAATGGAAGGAACATATCTCAACATCATAAAGTCAATCTGCAATAAGCCCACAGCCAACAGTATATTAAATGGGGAAAATCTTTGGGAATTCCCCTAAAAACAGGAACAAGACAAGGATTCCATTATCATCACTTCTCTTCAATATAGTACTTGAGACTCTAGCCAGAGAAATAAGGCAAGAAAAGAAAATCAAAGGAGTACAAATAGGAAACGAAGAACTCAAACTTTCACTATTCGCAGATGACATGATACTAAGAAGACCCAACAGACTCAACCAAAAGGCTTATAGGCCTGATCAACAAATTCAGCAAAGTGTCTAGACACAAAATCAATCTTAAAAAATCAGAAGCTTTTCTGTGCACCAAAAATAAATCCACTGAAAAAGAAATTCAGAAAATACTTCCACTCAGGATTTTCCCATAAAAAGAAATAAAATACTTAGGAATAAACTTAACCAAGGAGGTAAAAGATTTCTACAAAAAAAAATTAGAAATTTTTTTCTAATTGAAAAAACATTGAAAAAGAGAAATTGAAGAACATCTTAGAAAATGGAAAGATCTCCTATGTTCATGGATAGGCGGGATAAATATCATCAAAATGGCTATACTTCCAGAAGTGATCTACAGATTGAATGCAATGTCTATTAAATTACCAAGATCACAGACATAGAAAAAATCAGTCCTTAAATTCATTTGGAACAACAAAAATCCCAGAATAGCCAAGGTAGTTCTCAGCAACAAAAAACATGCAGGAGGAATCACAATACCTGGCTTTAAAGTATACTACAAAGCCATTGTAATAAAAAGAGCATGATACTGGCACAAAAACAGATACATAGACCAATGGAGCAGAATAGAAGACCCAGAAACAAATCCACACACAGCCAACTGATTTTTGACAAAGGGACCAAAAACATGCACTGGAAAAAAAGATAGCCTGTTCAACAAATGGTGTTGGCATAACTGGTTAACCATATTGAGAAAAAAGGAAACATCCCATTTTCTTACCCTGCACAATAGTCAATTCAAGATGGATCAAAGACTTGGAAATTAGACCAGAGACCTTGAGGTTACTTGAAGAGGGCATAGGTCCAACACTACAACACATAGGCACAGATAAACACTTTCTCGACAAGACCCCAAAGGCACAACAAACTAAAATGCAAATCCATATGTGGGATTGCATAAAATTGAAGAGCTTCTGTACAGCAAAGGAAACTGCCAAGAACTTCAATCAAGAGCCAACAGAATAGGAGAAGATTTTTTCCACCTACTCCTCCAATAGAGGACTAATATTTAGAATATATATAGAGAGAACTAAAGAAACTCAGCACTAAGAAAACAAATAACCCAATAAAAAATGGGCAAGTGAATTAGACACCTTATGAAAGAAGAAATTCAAATGGCCAATAAATGCATGAAAAAAATGCTCAACATCATTGGCAATCAGAGAGATTCAAATCAAAACTAACCTGAGATTTCACCTAACTCCAATTAGAATGTCAATCATTCAAGAAACAAACAACAACAAATGCTGGTGAGGATGTGGAGAAGTGGGAACTCTAAAACATTGGTGGGCCGGGCGTGGTGGTGCACGCTTGTAATCCCCGCGCTTGGGAGGCAGAGACAGGAGGATCGTGCAGGTTTGAAGCCAGCTGCGCTGGCGTAAGAGACCCTGTTTCAAAAATATAAAATAGGTCTGGGAGTGTAGCCCGGAGGTAGAAGGGCTTCCAGGAACCCCAGTACCACCAATAAATAAATAAATAAATACATAAATACATAAATAAAATAAAACATTGGTGGGATTGCAAATTAGTGCAACCACTTTGGAAAACAGTATGGAGAATTCTCAGAAAAATGGGAATGAACTTACATTTGATCCAGCAATACCACTTCTGGGTATCTACCCCAAAGAAAGGAAACCAAACTACTAAACGAATGCATGTGTGTCTATATTCATAGCTGCACAACTCACCATGGCCAAACTATGGAACCAGCCAAGATGTCCATCAACAGATGAATGGATTACAAAACTGTGGGATATGTACACAGTGGAATTTTACTCAGACTTAAAAAAAAACAGTTACATCATTTATAGGGAAATGGATGGAACTGGAGGACATTATGCTAAATGGGATTTGTCAGTCACAAAAAATAAGGAATCACTGCTTTCCCTCATGTGAAAACTAAGGAGAAATGGGTAACAGGAGGAACTCTAGATGATAAAGGAGACCCTATAGAGGAGCAAATAAGGCAACTTAACTGAGGGGAGGGGAAGGGGGAAGAGGGAAACTCTCTAAAGCACATGATGTACTTAAATATATCAAAGTCAATCACTAAGCCAAGCATGGGAAGGAGGGGTGGGGAGGGAATGAGGTGGGAATTGGGTGAGGGCTAATTGAGTGATGTATGCATGTTTGTCTCTACCATCTTTTATTCAGTTAAGATGTATGATTAGAATGCAACAATAAAAAAAAATTTAAAAATGCTCTATTTGGTCATATTCTAAATATTGAATAGTACCAGGCATGGTGGTACATGAATATAATCCCAGAACTTGGGACACTGTAACAGGAGGATCACAGGTTTGAGACAAGTTCAGTGACTAAATATTTTAGAGCAAGTATGATGCATTTTATATCATCTTTCTAATACGTTGCACCATGCCTACTAATGTACTGTAGCAGCTGAGAGACAGGTGACCGTGTAATTAATAAACCAAGAGTATGCTGATGTTCAGTCCTTTGGAACGTACTGTAGAGTTTCAGGGTAAAAGGACCTGTAGGTCCTCAGGTGACAGGTAGAAGTGATGCACAATAATGCTCTCATTTTTGCTCAGTGGCAATTTACAAGAGCTAGACACCAATAGTTGCTTTTGACATTTTTAAGGGATGTTGTAAAATAATATTTTTTGAGGAAGGCATTAGAGGAAAGAATTTTCGGCTCTAGACACGTGCATGACTCTTAGCGTGCTCAAGCCTTCTGGGATTTTAGGTCTTCTTTGCTTCCTTTAGGCTGTCTGAGTTGCCCTGGACTTGACTCGCTGCTCAATGCTGGGCTTAGGGCACCTTAGGCTGCTTTATTTGCCTAATTCTGAATCTGTCTAGGTGATGTCCAAGTGACTGTCCCTTTTCGTGTGTGTATGTGTAGAGGTGGGGAGTCCCGTGTTCATCCCTATCTGGGCAGGACAACCCTCCTGAAAATACAGCTCAAAAGTCTTTACATAGAACACATATGTAGGTTAGGTGTAGTGATAGCATTCAATTCATAGGAGTGTGGAAAATTTCATGGAAGCCAAGTTTGCAAGCATACAGTTCTTTAAAAAACAACAATTTTTAGCCGGGCATGGTGGCGCACACTTATAATCCCCATGCTTGGGAGGCAGAGACAGGAGGATCACGCAGGTTTAAGCCAGCCTGGCTGGCTTAAGAGACCCTGTTTCCAAATAAAAATATAAAATCTGGGAGTGTAGCCCGGAGGTAGAAGGGTTCCATATCCAGTACCACCAAAAAAAATAAAAAAAAAAAGAAAAGAAAACAACAAAAAACTTTAATGGTTATTTGAGGCAAAGATCACAGGGAAACCATGTGTGCCCTCAAGCCACTCCACTCTGCTCCTGTATTGACATTCTCCAGTTAGGCATGGAAGTTTCTCCCATTTGCTCTGGCAGTGCTGTGCCACTGTCCCTCCACCAGTAGCCAGTATCTTGGGGCTCCTAGCTGATGGTGGGTGAGGATCTGGGTCAGGGTGAGCATGAGGCAGAAGGCCAATGGAGAGGCAGGCTTAACTTCTTTGGAAGGCCAGTGTGAGGTTTTCGTTTCTCAGGTGCATGTGGCCACCATGAGCCCACGAGTTTAGGTTAGTGGTCAACAGGGCCAGCCACTGTGGCTACTGGGTGACAGCTTTGGGGTGAGTGTGAAGTCCCGGGCTGCAGTGTACCGGGGCAGAAAGCCATGCGGTGTTCCCCACTCTGCGTCATCTCCTGCACTCTCCTGCAGCAAGCCTCCCACTCCAGAACCAGCTTTCCATCTCCTGAAGCTGCCCTGCCAGCCTCGAGTTCCCCCACCTCTCCCTGTCTCTTCCGATCAGTACCTGAGGGACACCCTTTCTGCACCTGACACTGCTGGCCCGTGGAGGGGACTCGGTGGTCACTTAGTCATTTTATTTTTCCTGGCCACCTCCTGGGTCCCTCACTGGCCACTGGGGCAGTCTGTGGGTGCACGTGCCCAGGGGAGGGTGACTGGGGCGCGCATGCATGTCCTGGTGTGGGGTGTGTTTGTATTGGTCTTTTGCAGTGTTCGGTTGCTGGTCATAGCTTGGAGCCAAAGCCCATTTTTTCCTCTGGTTTCTACTCTGCAGCCCCCAATAGCCAGATTTGAAACCGAATTCCCTCTGTTCTCTACCCCGCCCCCTTTTGCTTTTTACTATTTCTAATGAAGATAAAGTGTGACTTCTATTACAGTTTTGGATATCACCGTGGGTCCTTTTCCTCACTATTATAGAAATAAGAAGCTTGAAAACTTCCAGTTGCAAACAGCAGGATTTTTATTACAGAAAAAAGAGAAAGAGAAAGCGCAGCAGTGCCAGGCCTCTAATAGACCTAAGTGGACGGCCAGGGCACTGCTCATCTCCTGGAATCTCCGGTCTTAAATAGGGTCTTTATCTTGTCTAGTTTACCCCAGTTGTCATGGCAACAGACCTTGGCCCGCTTTTTATCTTTGGTCAGCTCACTGAATGCAGGTTTAGCTGGCCTATTTTTTTATGCCTGCTTTGTACCAGCATCTACAAAGGGGACGCATGTTTCTTTAAATCCCCTTTTAGTCTTTTATCTTGCGAAGGATGGCCAGTATGGCCTGTAACTTTCTAGATCTCAGTGTCCTGGTATCCCATCTTGTTGCCATGGCAACAGAACAGCACTGGGCTTGTCTACTGGCAGGAGACCAAGTCGGTGTTATTTTAACTATCTTTGGCGTCATGGCAATAGCCTGTCGGCAGCCCAACCTGCCTGTATAGAGAAAGATGAAATCGTCTACCTGGAAGCAGGTCAGTTTCTTGTGGCTCCCGCTTGCCCCTCACAACCAGAAATGTCCAATCCATATTCCCTAGAGAAAATTCAGGCCACTTTAGAAAGACATCATTCTGTGCCTGGAAGATGTTAGACCCACTTGCATGTTTTCAAGATGGATCAATTTGTATTGTATATTCTTGAATGTCTACCCCACTTTTTTATTTAAAAGTTCAAAAGTAAGTGCTAGGATTTCTCCTTAGATTATCTCATGTCTAGGGAAGACTTAATGCTGCTCTTAATTTTTAATCTCTGATTCTTTGAAAAGTATGTCTCTGTGTATAACTGAGCCTGGACCTTGGGCATCTCAATGTTTGTTTTTCCTGAGACAGTTTGGATGCCCCTTGGTTCTTTGGAGTTTCATCTGCAGGCTGCTGATGAAAATGGATTATTTTCATAAAATGTTATATCCTCTTCTGTCTCCCCTAGTACACAGTATGCTTTCCCCAAAATAGGTTGTTACATTATCATTTCACACATAAATCTCTCCTCTTCTCTCTCTCTTCTCTCTCTCTTCTCCCCTGTCTTCTCCATTCTCTCTCCTTCCTCTCTCTCTTCCTCTCCTTCCTCTCTCTCTCTCTCCCTCTCTCTCTCTCTCTCTCTCTCTCTCTCTCTCTCTCTCTCTCTCTTTCTCTCCCCCCCCCACCCGCCGCCTCTTTGGTGGTGGTGGGGATCAAACTCAAGACCTTGTGCATGCCGAGCAAGTGCTTTACCACTGAGCTATAACCCCCAGTCCTCTATATATCATCACAGCTTAAAAAGCTGAATATTGATAAATTTCTGTAGATAGTATAAATAATTTTGCATTTTGCAAAAGCTTAAGCCAGGTGTGGTGGTGCACACTTATAATCCCAGTACCTGGAAGGCTGAGACAGGAAGGTCCAGGTTTGTGGCCAGCCTCAGCTATTTATTGAGGCCCTCCGCAACTTAATGAGACTCTGTTTCAAAATAAAGAATAAAAAATAGGGCTGGGGGTATAGCTCAGACATAGAATTCCCCTGTGTTCCATCCTTAGCACCACAAAAAGGAAAAGAAAAGCTTAGAAACATGAGCAGGAAGACTAGAAGACACAGATGACAAAATTAAATGCTTTTTGGTTATAAAAGCTTCGATGAACACTTGCTTTTGCAGATTGATACAGTAAGATATGCTTGTAGGTCTTTTCTGGATAGTAATGTGAACTTAAAGAATGACTGCTGTTGTTTCTATGTTACTCGTAATATTTATAGCCAAATAATTACATTTTTTATGTAACATGAGTTTCATTCATTATATGAAGTTCATTTCCAGGACCATAACTACAACAGAGTACACAGCTAATACAAGCTATACAAGGCAACTTGTGTGCAAAACAAGGAATACTACTTAATATATTAAGTATAACAGTGTTTTAGGAAAAATCTAACTTACTATTTCATGTCTATAAACCAAGTTTTATGAGCTACATTTGGATGTGAGACTATATTGCAACACTGTTGATGTATGTATGCATGATGGTTCATGCTGACAATCTCAGTACTTGGGAAACTGAGAAGGATAAAAAGTTCAAAAGAACAAGCTCAGCAAGTAGTGAGACTCTTATCAAAACAGCGAGACCCTGATAAAAGTTTAAAATAAAACAGTAGCTCAGAAGTAGAATGCACCTCAGTTTAATCTCCAGTACCGCACACATGTGTTTGAAGATGAAGTAAAAACATCAACTTAGGTATCTTGAAAACTATGTAACATTGTGGTTGATAAAAAAAATAGCTAGTTAAATAGAAGTTTTATGAGAAAATTGAGCAAAATCCTAATTATCAGTACTTTTTAAGGAAAATGGCTTTATCTTTCACTGCAAAACAAACTACACCAAAACTTGGTGGCCGAAAAGAGCAATTAGGTTTCCTCATAATCCCATATTTGGGCAGGCTCAGCTGAAAATTTGTTTCTCATCTGACATTATCTTGTGGCTGTTTTCCAGAGGCCTGGATCATCCAGGAGAGGGGCTTATCTGAAAGACCTCTATTAAGACTCACTCCTTGAGTGACTATTTCAGCCAGGCATGGTAGGGGACACCCGTAATCCCAGCACTTGGAAGAATGAGACAGAACAATTGCAGGTTAGAGGCCAGTCCCAGCAAACTTAGGCTCTCTATAACTTAATGAGACCCTGTTTCAAAATAAAAAATAAAATAGGGCTGGGGGTATAACACAGAGATAGAATGCCTCTGGGTCCAGTCTCCAATACTTGGAAAAATGGGAAAGAGATTCAAATAGATTAATATGAGAGCTGTGGTACCTGTTAGGTGATAAAACAAGAGACAGTTGTTCCTTGTTTTCCAAACCATAGGTTTACAAGATATGGATCTGCCGTAGTAACGTATTTAAATTATTTTAAAGAAATACCTCGTTTGGCAATGGTTTTTTAAATGAGTGTAAATAAAGGAATATGGTAAAGCAAAATTGCTTTTTAATTTGTATTCTGTAAGCTCTGATATTTTACATGGCAGCATTTCAGAAGGTACAAGAAAATATTTGACCTGAAAAATAAGTGATAATCTGGACTTTGCACCATTAAAATTGAAGTTTTAATGTTCTTTTGCATTTACAGATTAGTCTTAAATATGATATTGGTTTCTTTAAAAATGTCATTACACTGGTATGATTCATATACAAAGTAGATTGATATATTTCTCAATTAACATGTTTTAAATTTTATTTTATTTATATTTAACCCTTTTATTGTTCAGTGCTGGGCATTGAACTGAGGGCCTGGCAGTGAGCAAATTTTTAAAAAGTGTCTAGCTAGGATTTAGTAAATTATACTACTGTCTGAAAGGGTTTTCTTCTTAAAGGAGCATAAGAAAGCAGAGGGCCCTCCTACCTGCTCACTCCTGTCATGAGGAGGAGGCAAGACGGTGTCATCTCACTGCGTGAGCTCAAAACTTAGAGACCCGCACTGGACGTCTGCTCGCCTTTTGACTTCCCACCCCAGGCAGCCGCATTCTTAGAACAGTGAGAAATGTGCGGCTCAGCTAAATGTGTCTGGAAAGTATTTGGAATATAGTGAGACAGTGGCTACTATAATTACTATCTAAAGCTGATTGGAAGATACTGAAAGGCCAGCTCCAATGTAATGGAGACAGTATGAACGTCAAGGGCCAATTAAGTGATATGATTTCTTAGCCTTCAAAACAAGTCAGTGTCTTCTCTTTGTCACCCTGTAATCCAGGGCTTGAATGCCTGAATCTTGGAAAATGGATACTTCTTGGAATTGTTTTTATAACAAATCCTCCTTAAGTATTGATCTCAGCAGCTAAAGGTGAGGATATCACCACATTTTAAGAAGCAGAGAAGAGGGCTGGGCGTGGTGGCGCAAGCTTGTAATCCCAGCATTTGGGAGGCTGAGACTGGAGGATCGCTGTTCCCGGACAGCCTCAGCTACTTAGTGAGGCCCTCTGCAACTCAGTGAGACCCTGTTTCAAAATGAAGAGAATAAAAAAAGGACAGGAGTTGTAGCTCGGATGTCGAATGCCCCTGGGGTCCATTCCCACAACATCGAAAATAAAAATAAAAATAAAAGAAGCTGCAGCAGCAGAAAAGAAGGAAACCACATCATTTCCATTGGATATTCTTACTCTGTATGACTTGGACAAAGGACGTGCGACTTATTTCCAGACATCTGACCCCTTATGAAACAGCTTCATGTGTTTGCTAACGTGGCTTGTTTCCTGTAAACACAATGAAGAGAAGCCGTCACACAGCAGGTACTCTGCTAGTGCACAGTACTTTGGGAGTGAGGTAGGGTCAGTCTTTCTTTGCTGGGTCATTTTGCTCCTAGAGTCCTTTGGACCAGGGCCCAGTTCACCATTTTCCAAAGGAAAGGACTTTATCGCTTATCTCCAATAAAACAAAAAATATGGTTTCTGATGCCATTTGCACGGAAGATTCCTCAAATTACACAAATACGATCTATCCATGAGAGAGCTGGGGTATAGGTCAGCAATATACCACTTGCCTAGTGTGACTGAGGCCCAGGGTTCCATGCCCAGCGCTCCCCACATCAATCAGCAATATTCCGTCATTAAATGCGGGCAGACTTTGCTCCTGATTTTCAGCTTGTGAAAATCTGCACATATGGGTCACAGCTGACACTGATGAAAATCTGAGAAAGGGGGGAAGATGGCGACCGAGAAAAGCGGGGCTTAAGAGCCCCGCTAACAACAAATCTCCATTACCACAAAATCAGCACCTTTCATAGCCAGAAAACACCATCACCAGTGAAACAAAAAATCACCAGGCTCCAGAGAGAAAGCGGACTGAGAACAGAGCCACAGAGGAGATACACTGGCCTCGTGCCCGAGGACGCGGCAGACGCGGCAGCAGCGCCATATTGCCGGCGGCACCGGCAAATTCACGGGACGGCTACAGCAAGCTGAGTTGAGCCACTGCGGAACAGCCAGGCGGGATTT
Source organism: Muscardinus avellanarius (assembly GCF_963383645.1). Taxonomy (NCBI): domain Eukaryota; kingdom Metazoa; phylum Chordata; class Mammalia; order Rodentia; family Gliridae; genus Muscardinus; species Muscardinus avellanarius. Next base: position 97,567,740 of record NC_137799.1, read on the forward strand.
CTCGGCGCAGACATCACCTAAAGCTCCCAGTGACCGAGCTCAGCACACGCTGCAGGGATTCAGAGTGGAAATCAAAACCAAGAAGAAAAACTCCAGCCCCACAGCCGAGGGCGTAGCAGCGGCGCCATATTGCCACCGAATTCAGTACAGCTACATCTGCGTACTCAAGAACAGTGAGTCAAATTGCGGGCCACAGAGGAGAAATCCCAGTACTGTACTCCCTGGGACTTGACCCAGTGGGGGAGGGGCGGTGGCAGAGATATCACACCATAGGAGAACGGGCAACCTGGCACACCCCCCACAGTCTAAAGCAGCCTCTATCGACTCTCTGGGTCGGAGACTCTGTGATACAACCCAGTAAAGCAGTAGTGGGGTCTGAGATACTACTGACTCGAGATCCAGAACACCTTAAGTGAAGTCATAGTGACCCAAGGGAAGAACCCAGAGAAGGCACAAACATCCGAAATCATGGGAAAGAGGAATAATACTGGAGCAATAAATGCACACAACCCCACAACATCAGAACCCAATAAAACAGAAAATCAAAGATTTCTAGAAGATCAAATCAGGAAAATAACTGTAGAAATAATAGAGGTGCTTCGAAAAGAACTCAGAGAGAGCCAAAAAGAGATAAAGGATGCAATTAATGAAGTAAAGGCCTCAATTCAAAGCACAAACAACCGATTAGAACACATGGAGAACAGAATCTCGCTCTTAGAAGATGATCATTCCAAAAATGAACGCATAGTTTCTAATCTAGAAAAAAATATCCAACAGCAGGAATCTGATATTGAAGAAATATGGGCCCATTTTAAGAGAGCTAACCTAAGAATAATTGGAATAGAGGAGGGAAAAGAAAGTGAAACCAAAGGGATCAACAATCTCTTCAAGGAAGTAATAGCAGAAAATTTTCCAGACATAGAGCAAGAGGTCGATACACAGGTCCAGGAAACTTATAGAACTCCCTTTAGACAGGATCGGAGAAGAGGATCCCCACGCCACATAATTGTCAAAATGACCAATGTGGAAGCCAAGCAGAGAATCTTAAAGGCAACAAAAACAAAGGGCCAAGTGACATTCAGAGGCAAACCAATTAGAATCACTCCAGACTTCCCAAACCAAGTCATGAGAGCCAGAAGGGCTTGGAGTAACATATTCCAAACTCTGAAAGAAAACAACTTCCAGCCAAAAATTTCCTACCCAGCAAAACTTTCTATCAAATTAGATGGAGAAATAAGAAGCTTCCATGACAAACAGCAACTGAAGGAATTTATGTCTTCAAAACCAGCACTAAAGAAAATACTCAAAGAGATTAACTACAAAGAAGAAATAGGTAACACACTCCAGAACTAGAGAAACAAGATTTTCCATCCAACAGACAACTAAGATTGGTTATCTATGGAGATTCATTATTTATGTTAGTCTGTTACCTATCTCTAAAGGGTATTGTTTGCCTTTATTGTTGTTAATTTTTAGGATTTCTAGTTGGAACATTAATATACCTTCAGATATAGCATTTGGAAATAATTTATCCCATTCTATTAGCAACTGTTAACTCTGTTTACATTGTCTTTGGATATACAATATTTTTTTTATTTTTTAGGGAGTTTGTATACTCTTCTGTTGCCTGTGCCATTGAAATCATAACCAAGAAATCACTGCCAATTTCAATGTTGTGAGGTTTTATGACCCAGATTTTCTCCTAAAAGTTTATAGTCTTAAGATTTATATTTAGGTCTTTTATCTATTTTGAGTTAATATTTGTATATGGGATTAGGTAAGGGTCCAATTTTATTCTTTTCCATGTAATTAGTATTTTTCAACAATATTTAGTTAAAAGATTATTATTTCCACCACCAAATGTTCGTGGAAACCTTGTCAAAAATAACTTGACAACATAGGGAAGAATTTAGCTCTAGGCTTTTATTTAACTCCAATGGTTTATATATCTGCCTTTAGAATAGTACTACACTGTTTCAATTATTGTAGCTTTATATGGTTTGAAATCAGAAAATATATATCTTCTAGCTTTGTTCTTTTTCAAGATCGTTTTGGGTACCTAGAGTCCATATTCCATTTTAGGATAGATCTTTTTTTCTGAAAAATAAATATATAAATATATGATAGTTTCACCTAAAAAAATAGAAAAAAATATTCTCTGGTAAGAAAGAAAGCAAAAAGAAATATTGAAATGTTATCTTCAAGTCATCAAAAGCTTGGTATCAGACAAATGAAACTGTTATGTGAGATTATCATTTTTAATTTTGGATAAATTGCTATAATACTAGATGTCAACCACTAAGCCAAGCATGGGAGGGAGGGATAGGGAGAGAATGGGGTGGGGATCAGGTGGGGGCTGACTGGGCATTGTGTGCATGTATGTCTACAAAAGTATGTATCCCACTATGATGTATGAATACAGTGCACCAATAAAAAATTAAATTAAAAAAAAAAGAAAAGAAAATCTGAGAAAGGGTTTTACAGGATTGCCTGTGGAAACTAAGCATGTTTCCTAAGAAAACGTGATGACATTTAAAAGGCGAAGTCCATGAGCATTGCGGGCGGGCGGTGGGCACGTTCGCACCCCTGCAGAGGACCTGTTCCTGCTCAGCCTTCTAAGAGTGTGTGGGGGCCTCCGTGCTTTCTCAGCTTGTTGTCTCTGCAGTGGCCTCTGAAGTCCCCGTGTGAGGTCTTCATGTGGGTGTCTGTGGAGGGCTCTGCGGGGACCTTTTCAATGTGTCTCTGGCATTGTGTACTGGGATCTCTGAGGTCTTGTGGGTCTCTGGAGTCTCAATGTTGGGTGTACTTAGGGTTCTGTGGAGGTCTTGTGTGCTCCTCAGGAGTCCCTGTGGTGTCTCCCTGTCACTGGCTTTCCTTCCTCTGATGGAGGACAAGGCCAGACCCGGAGAACACAGGGTCCCCGTTGCTTCTGGCTCTTAGGCTCCCGCAGTCTACGCCTGTCCCCTCCAAACACCGGAGGTTGTGGTCTGATTCCTTTGCACTCAAACTTGCCACTTGGGGTCCTGGGGGGAACGGGCCTTCTCTAGACCCCAGCTCTGTTCTAGTGCCTCCTGGGCCTGGCCCCACTGTGGAGGCTGTCGGTCCATCACAGGTGACAGGACCAGGCCTGCAGAACCCACACCCCTGGTCATACATGTGGGTGCTTGTGTCCTCTGCTTCAGTGGTCCCCCTGGCTCAGGACTTTCCACACCGGGGCATTCACAGGTCCCTCGAGTGGTGCCCAGGACCCACCCCATGTGGGTATCTGGCACAACATGGGTTCCTCCCACCCTGCCTTGGGACCCCTTGTCCACTAGGAAGAAGGAGCTTGTGCTGGAAGCAGAGCTGGGACCAAGCCTGGCCTGTGTCTGCACCCAGTCAGCTCCTGCACTTGGAAGGTCACTGCCCTGTGTGCTCAGATCCTGTCTCATGGCTTCTCTTCTTCGTCCATGAGCAAGCAGGTTCCTGATGCCTGCAGATTGTGCGACCCCAGAGCAGCCCTCAGCCCTTTTGAGTCTCACTGTTCTTCTGGGCAAAGTGCTGGGGCCCTGTGCGTGTCTACCGGACACCAGACTGGAGTCCCAGCCAGAGTCTCCAGGTGCTGGCTCTTCCAGCACTTGGCAGCACATCTCCAGGAACTCGAGTAGCAATGACATGCAGGCCGATTACACATGCCCTTCTAATTTAGTCTCCCCGTCTCAAGGCTCTGATTCCCCCAATCTAGCTGGGAGCTGGAGGGCTTCTCCAGACCCTTCATCTGGGAGCCAGAGCAGGGTGCCTGGAGGTGGCACCAAGGTGAGCAGCTGGGCTCCTGATGTCCCACCACCCCAGCTGGTTTCCAGAAGTGGGAGGGCAGGGCTCCCTGTCTGGATCCCTCGGGGACCCCGTGCCACTCAACCTCCCACCTTGGCTCCAACCTTGTTGGCTCTTCTCCACACCACACTAGACCCACGAGCCCCAAGGTCGAAGGTCTCTGCAAGGACAAGGCAGGTGACTGGCAGGGGCCATCAGTCCCCAGCAGCCACCCTGTGGCTCCCACCCACAGGCAGAGAGAACAGGGAGAGCTGCAAGTTGCACCCTAGAGATGAGGAAGGCCGGGTGGGTGGATGACTTGAGCTGTCCTCAAGGCTGAGCTGAGAGGGGCTGGCAGGGAGACGGCCTTGCCAGCTCCACCAGCAGAAGAAGGACTGGGGCTTAGGCCTCCGCTACTGCCCATCAGTAGATCCAGGTGGACCGGACGATCACAGAGCCAGCATGCCACAGCCACCCTCCTGTGCTCTCCTGTGACATGCGAAGCCTGTGGGCCCACAGAGCCTCAGTGTTCCCACCACAGCTGCAGAGTTCCAGCTACAGAGAGTCAGGGGAAGATGGGTGGAGACAGACCAGGGTGGGCCTTCCTGGGCAGCCTTGTCCTGACTGATCCCAAGGACTTTCTCTTGTTGCTTCTGTAAGACCTGAGCGATAAACACAGCTACAGTGGGGAGTCTGGGTGTGTGGCGGTCAAGGCCCCCTTCACTTCCTGCCTGCCCTGTCCCTGCTGGATGCATCCCTGGGGAAAGCAGGTATTGGCCCCTTCTCTATGGTCCAGTGCAGCACAGACGGAAGCCATTACCACACATGAGAGCAAACATGTATTAGGAAGCACTGGTCACCTAGTAGGAAGCCATCATTAGCACATATATATGTGCTTACATAAGACAAAACATTTTTCTTCTTTACATGAATGTTTTCTACAAAAATAATCTCTCCTCAATATATTCAGGAGAGACACCATCCGGATGACCACCATGGACACCTTTCTGAAACAAATAAGTTGAATAATGCTGACGGGGCCTGGCCATCCCGGCCCCCACTGGCCTCTGTACGTAGGGTGTGGCCAGACCCACAGGCCTCTTCAATGGCACGTCTGGATAGCAGTCTTTGTCTCTGACCCACGGCTGATTTGACTCCGGACACACATGTTGGCTTTGGCCCTTGGGGCTGGCTTCCTGACCACAGACCTTGTCTCCTATCAAGCTACTTTGCTCTGGATTGCAGGGACCCCTTTGGCAGGAGGATTCCTTACTCAGCAGGACCTGGTCTTTTTTGTGCCTACTTAATTCTAATTGGTTATTTTCATTCCGAAGCCCCAGTTTACCCACTAGGACGTGTCCCACAACAGCTGTGAGTGCCTGAGCCTTGTTGGTCCCATTCTCTTTGCAGAGCCTGTATGCCTTTGGGCCGTGAACCTGGGCAGTGGCAGGTGGGGACTTACGGGGAATCCGCGGGGAAACCTGCCCTCTGCCTATCTTCCTGGGCTGAAGACACTGCAGAAAGTCTGTCATTGTTTTCTTGACCTGGCTTCCTGGGGGAGCCTGCCCCTCTGCAGGGCATGAGGAGGACCCCTCACCGTCCATTTCACTGACCTCGGCTGGGGAGCTGAGCTCGATGGTTGGGGAGGCTCTGTCCTCTTCAATCCTTTCTTCCTCTCTTGGGTTGGGTGTTTCATAGTCCTCCACAGCATCACCTGGATCTAGTATGTTGCAGTCCTTCCTTTCTGGGCTGTCGTTCTCTGTGGGTGCTTCCTGCTCCTGTTCCTTGTCTTGACCCAGGGAGGCTGCCATCCTGCTATTAATAGCTTCACAGAGAGGCCTGGGGTGCTCACATGGTACGGCTGGCATGCTCCCGCCCTGGCAGCTGCACAGAGAGGCCTGAGAAGGCAAGCTGGCTGTGGTGTGGGGTGCGCCAGTGTCTTCCAGGAAGCCAAGGGCTGAGTCCCGAGGCTGCTTCTGTGACCCCACCTGCAGGTTGAGCTCAACCCCCCCAGCCACCTGTGCCTTCAGGCCTTGGTCCCCTGACTCCTTGGGAATGGAAATTCTAGAGGGTGGGGGGCCTGTGCTGTTCACCACAGACCCTACGCTCCTCAGATTCACATTGATGGTTTGGTGGTTGGCCATCACACTGGCGCCCACTGTCACCTCCCACTCAGGGGCTTTCTCCACCTCAGTCTCCCTGGCCTCTCCAGCTGTTGAAGATGGGCTTCCTATTTTGATCTCCGCCCTGGGCTGACTGCCGCTGGGATCTACTGAGGCCATGAGGCTCCTCTCCTCCTGTAGCTTCTGAATGCCCATTGCCACGCTTGCCCTGGGCTCCAGGCCACATCTCCCAGACCCTCTGATAACCCTGCTCTGCTGGGTTCTCTCCAAGAGACTGTATTTGTGTGGCTGAGATGACAGGGGGCCCTCCTGTGCAGGTGGAGGGGTCCCGGAGGTCCCCTGGCTGCCACCATATGCTTTTTCTCTCCAGGCCTTCTGCACCTCTGCAGGCGAGGAGGCAGGGAGGGGACTCCTCAAAGGAGGAACTGAGAGTTTTTTAATCACAGTCTCTCCTGGACTTTTCTGAGGGAGTTCTTCCAGGAAATGGGCCACTTTCACAATGGAGCTGGCTTTAAGTTTTCTAGATCCCAATGAGAAAAGAGCAGGTTTTGAAAAAGACAAGTTTGGAGCCTTCCTTAAGTTGAGATCCATGGGGTCAAGGGTCTGTGGGGGTGGCCACCTGTTCCTTGCACGAGACCTGATATCCGATTCTAGGAGCTCACAAATTCTGGGATTCAGGAAGGAAAGTGTGTTGGAAATGTTCATATAAGATCGGGGACCCTTCAGGGACTCTAGATTGAGGGGTTGGGGGTGAGTTGTGGGCTCGGGGCGTGTGTGACTGGGGATATTCCAGGATTGATGTAAACTCACAGGAATCAAGCCTTCATTCATTTGCCCCAACTTTTTCCCGAGATGGGGCTGCAGGATTTTTTCAAGCTGTGTCTTGTCCCTGGTTAAGTGATGCCCTGAGTCTCCTTTCCTGAGCCGCCTCAAGCTGCTTTTTGTATCTTCCATTTCCTGCTTATCAGCGATTCTTCCTAAACTCCATTTTAGATCCTCCAATTCCCTCTTCAGATCTCGCTCCATATCCTTGCTTGGGTCCTCTAGTTTGAATGTTACCTTGCCTTTCCTGCCAGTTTTCTCAAGCTGATCAGAATCCTTCTTCAGTTTGCCCTTGTTGTTTTCACTAGCAAGAACAGAGGGCTGGGCCAACTGGGACGGGCCATGCTTCTTTTTGGCCCGGGAGGAACAAGTCCCAAGGAATTGGCCCCAAGATGGCCTGGGCTCCCAAGATGCTTGGAATCTGAGGGGAGGGTCTGGAGTTGGTGCATGTCTGAGGAATCTCTTTTGACTGCCTTGCTCTGGCTGTCCTTGAGGCTTGTTAGGAGTCCCAGGAGAAGAAGGGCTGAGCGTAGTCATCTGGGAGCCCCAGATATCCTGGAGAGCATCGGGACTGGGTTGGCCGTAGGCTTCACGAGATTGTTTTATCTTGGACAGTAAAGTCTTCTTCCATTTCATTCTGTTCTGCAGAGGCCATTCCAAATGCTGCTCTTTGACTGGGATAAAAGACTGTGCCTTTTGCTTAGAGGTTGGACAAGTTCCCCGGCATGTACTAATTGGGGGTGGAGATGGTGGAGGACAGCATGGAACCTGAGCATTGGGAAGCACAGGTGGGGGCAGGTCTTCAGTCACAGGCTGGGGTTTGACCACAGGCTGGGGTTTGATCTCAGGCTGGGGTTTGGCCACAACCTGGGGCAAGGGCTCCTTCAGGGATGGCTGTGGAGATTCATCAAGATAATTTTCAATTGGAAAAGATTTGGTAACTTCATTGAAGCTAACTTTAGAGGCTCGTTTCTTGGAAGCCTGCTTGGCTACCCAGGCAGTGGCCACGAGGGACTCGCTGTGTAGGGAAGGCAGACCCCAGCACAACAGCTGGCTGTACTTAGGCTCTAAACGTTCCCCCGACTCCTCGGGGTACGGTAGCTGCTGAGCACCAGGAAGCTGCTCTGTTCCCCCTTTCGTGCTACAGAAGGGCTGTGCAGTGGTGTCTCTCTTGAAACCCAGTGACCTCAGCATGCTCCCCAAAGAACCCAGGCCGTACTCTAGGCTCGTGGGTTTGAAAAAGGACCCACCCTCTTCCTTTTCCTTCCACGTTCTCAGTTCTACTCTTTTGGCGATCAGCATCTCCAGCAGCTTCTGGATATCAGGGCGGATGAAAGAGGCGCCCCCAGCCTCTACCTGCCAGTGCCTGGGGTCTCCCCAGCATGATGCCTCTGGTGGATTGTGGGAAATATGTCCTTGCTGGGGTTTGCCAGGTACCCAAGTGGAGAAAAACAAGGCCTTGGCAGTCGCCCACCACCAGGAGATGAAGGAAGTGGAGCAGTGGAGGTGGTCAAGGCCGGGGATGGCTGTGATCAGCGAGGCCAGGTAGGAGTTACCTAGAGGGGACCTCTGTGGAGCATCACCCACTGGGACGCCGCTCAAGGCAGACTGCATTTCTTTAGGTTTCTCTGATAAGGATGAGGCCTGAGGCAGAGGGTGCTCAGGCACAGGAACCAGAGAAGCCAGTGGGGGCGAGGTGGCTGGAGCAGGCTCTTCCTGATGCTGCCTAGGGGGCTGGTGCGCCATAGCAGGCCCATGTTGGAGTGTCTCACCTGCGCTGCCTTCATGGAACAGCTGATGACATTTCTTCTTGTAGAGCTTTTGTAGATGCCTGCAGGAGATCAAAGTCATGAACTACATTGTCATAAGGATTCCAGAGACAAGGCAAGCTTGGCAACTGGCGCATGCTCACTCCACGCTGCAGCATGCCCTGAATTCACAAAGCCATTGATCTCCCTCCCCCTGGGCTTCACTCACATCCCTTCCCAACTCGGGGTCTCCCCCCAGGTCAGCCCTGGGTCATCCTGGACCTTGGGGTAACAATATAGATCCTGATAGGAAGGACAGGGGGAATTGGACCATCTTTACCTGTGAAGAAGGGAAGTCAGGTCCCATGCCTCCTGTACTTCCTTCAGGCACTCTCTACAAGCTGGAAATAGAGACTGGGTTGTGGTGGAGAAGAGAAGAGCTCTGGATCTTACAGGAGCCTGAGTGGAAGGTCCTCGAGGGGAGACGTCGGGGATTAGAGCCTGGAGGAGGACCAGGACCCCTCACGGCGATGCCAGTTACAGGGAGGAGCTGCACTTTATTATGTCAGGGTGCCTCCCGAATTCAAGGTCCTCAAGATTGGGAGGTCCTCACAACCTCCCTGTGGGGGGAAAAGGCATGTCATCTCCAGGAGAAACCTGCCTCAGCAAACAGGCAGCTTGTTCAGTTCAGAGTGGGACCCAGGATTCCCAGTTTTGAATCCAGCCTCACACCTTCACGGTGGCATACACCAGCCCCTGCTGGACACCATCCATTCCCTGCCCGTCACTGCTTTGTCCTGATCCATGTCTTGGATAGAACTTCCCTGGTGCCCTCCTCTCAGGGCTCTGCCACAGACATCCTCTGGACCTGGCAGTTGTCCCTCCAGCACAAAAGCGAGAGGTCAGTTCATCTCAGGGTGGACGTGCAAAGCCTTACCTTTGTGAGCACCACTTGTTTTCCTGATCTTGCTGTGCCCTCTCTTTGCGATCTGATGCTGAGATAAGAGAGAAAGAGAAGCTGGGCCGGTTCTCACTTTCTTCCCCCTGGACAAGTTAGATATCCTTCTTTGCTCAGTTACACAACTTTTATACTTAGCTATCAGAGCACATTTTATCAGAGCTCAGTTTTAAAGTGGCAGAATTCTCTTTTTAATTTTTCTTTCAAAAATCACAAAAGGAGTAATTTTTTTTTTCTTGTACTGGGCATTGAATCTATTGCCATTCTATCTCTGACCCACACTCCCATCTCTATTTTTCTTTTCTAGCTTGTTCTTGCTAAAATTGTCAAGGTCTCCTTAAATTGGTGAGGCTGGCCTTTAACCTGCTTTTTTAGTACTTGAGAGTACTTTTTCCTAGTACTTGAGAGTACTAGGATTATAATTGTGTACCACCACATTCATCTCAAAGTGGATTTTCTGCACAGTCTTCGCCATCGATATCTTGTGTCACATGCTCTGCTCAGGAAATCAGACAAATTCCTACAGTTGAAACTCAGCTTCCCGCTTGGGTTCTGCTTTCTGAGACCCGACATGACTCCACCCTTCCACAGGGGCCCAAAGAGACTCAGCACAGCCTCCTTAAGCCCAACACAGAGGAAAGGCCTGGCCCAGAGGCCCTGGCCCTGAGTTGGTGGCTGGTCAGCCATTGCTCAGGCCTGTGCCAACCCAGGTCTCCAACTCTCAGAAGTCCTGGGCTGGGCCTCTGAACCAGGTGTCTGATTTCACACCCTGTCGCCTACAGAACTCCAGGTGCCCACCCTCACCCTGCCCTGTCTGCCAGACACTGAAGAATGATGGTCTGCCTCTGAACAAGGCCCCTGTCAGCAGTTTCTGTACTTGGTTTGGAACAGTGGAAAGAGTAGAAAAAGAGAACAGAATCATTGTTGGGTTTTGACCACAGGTTCCTTACCCTTCTGATGTTCTGTTTCTGAGCTGATGGGAAGGAAGGTTTGCTCTGGAGATAAGGGGTTATCAGGAGGAAGAGCAGCAGTCCACTCACAAAGGCGAGGGTCATATCCACTGCCCAGGCTGCAGAACCGGGGCTCAGCCACATGGCACTAGTGCTTCTCAGAGGAAAGAGAGGATTCTCCATTGTCTGAATCCCACTCTCATCCACAGACAGCTCTGAGAGTTGCTTTTGGAACAGGGAGAGGGGCCCAGGCCAGCACCACAGACCCGCCACCTTTCATCACAATAGGATCCTGGCAGTGGGGGAAGGGCCAGGAGCAGAGGCCACCGCCACCCCTCCCCCGCCCTTCAGCCCAGTTGCACCTCCACCCTGCTGGGCCTCCTGCCCCCTCCTCCCAACTCTACTTGCTCAAACTGTCAAAGGCAGACTTGTAAGAGATAAAAGATCTTTTCTTTAAGCCCAAACAAGACATGCCCACTAGTATTATCCATCTCATGACATCCTGTGTGTCCTCATCCTGTATTAACTTTCATTTTTTAACATTCTTTTGTTTCCCAATTTTGTATTGATTCCATTTTACGACATCCTATTTTGTCCATTTCTCAGAATCTTGAAACTCTCAGTCCCCAGCTCTCTAGGCTGATGAGGTTAGAAATTTAGTAATGCTTTGGTCCAAATAGCCAATTGCAGGGTTGTAAATCCAGACCCTCACCAATCAGGCCATGGAGAGGATTTTATCAAGTAGGCAGCTGGGTGGGATTCCTGCTTAATGTGCTTGTCTACCCGGTTTTTCTTTTTTAATTTTTTTTTTTCTGTAGCAGGCACTGTTTTGTAAATGTAAATTTTGCCTTTGGATAATTTTTTAGTGTTTATCACCAACTTCATTTTCTCACAATTGGGGGCTCATCCAGGATAGAATAGTTGCCAGGACAGTCCTTAGGGAACCTCTCCAGAGGAGACATGTCCTGTTGCCATGTTTTGGCAGCCTGAGGATGAGGAAGCATCTGCCACCCCCACGCTGGCAAAGAACTCGATGTTGAAAGTTGACCAGCAATGCAGACTAGGCCAAGCCAGCACTGTGGCAATCAGGTAACTTCATGCACAGTATAACCTAAGAAACATCTCAAGGTGTGGCCCAGTATTTCCTTTGTGGTTGGATTGATCATTCTGGAGATCATATCTATGTAGATAAGATGTGCCCTGGACATCATGTGAATGTAAAATCCTGATCTGTGGATTTGTTAATATTCTCTGATGACTTCATATGGCATAGCACAGTTCTTTGGACCAAGGCAGGGCTTTATATCAACCTGCCCGTAGCTACAAGTCCCTCTTTTTGCATATTTCTTTGGGAAATGGCTGGAGATGGACAAAGTGACTATAGATATAATAAACCTTCAGTGAAAAGGGGGGATTGAGCCTTCGGTTCAGAATATAAAATCATAAGATTAGAATTGGTGATAGGCATTCTCCTTTGGAAAAGTGGGATTCAGGGAGAAGGGAGAAGGAATTGTGACAGAACTTGCCTAGACAGTTCCCTGGGATGCATGCTTCAATATTGGGGAGATAATCTTAGGGCAAAAGGAAAAAAAGAAGCAATGATTGATAGAATATTGCCGTTTCATCAGGGCCTAATAATGTATATTAAATTCATCATTATTTAGGCCTACGTTGAGGTCTGATGAAGATGGTATTTGACAGTTATTTTTCCAATATGTTAATGATGATAAAAGCCCAGTTACCGAAGAAGAAATTATGTTCTCTGCTGTAGAAAGGGCCGATTGTTTTGTTTCTTCTCAAAGTGAAATTCAGGGAAAAATAGAACATACAAGATCCAAATGGAATCCCCTTAATTATGTGTTCTCTCTTTATAACCCAGAATACTCAATCTCACCCATCCCCAGAAAATGACCAAGGTGAATTATCTCTTACACTCGATGAACAGACATGTTAAGACAAGCTTGGCCTCACCTCCTTCATATATCCCTCCCTAACTTGATTTAAAAAATAAATAGAACAATGTAAAAAGTATATCCAAAATCCACCCTTCTATTCAGACAGAGGAAAACCTCAGACCCTTTTTTCCTCACAAGAGTCCTCTCCAGGATGGAGAGGGGCGGTTGAATCTGAAAATGCCGTCCCAACTAGCTCTGAAGTTGGAAACTTGGAAAAGGAACCGAAACCTTTGTTAGCCGGGCGCGGTGGCGCACGCTTGTAATCCCCGCGCTTGGAGGCGGAGACAGGAGGTTCGGAGCCAGCCGCGGTGGCTTAAGAGACCCTGTTTCCAAATAAAAAAGTTAAAAAAAAAAGGTGTGGGAGTGTATCCCGGATGTAGAAGGGCCTCCAGGAACCCCAGTACCACCAAAAAAAAAAAAAAAAAAAAAGAATTGACTCAAGAAGGCAGGAGGAACTATTGGGGAATGAGGAAAATACAACTGGATTGTCGTGATGGTGGCACAAATCTAGATGTTTACTAAAGTCATTGATTTTTACAGTTATAATGGGTGCATTTAATGTTTGACGTAGTATACCTCAATAAAAACTATGGGCCAAAGATATAATAGGGAACCTCACCAATGAAGACATACGGATAAAAAATAAGCACTTAAAAATATATTCAGTACCGGTATTGGTTTTGTATTGCTCATGTAATGAGTTAGAAAATTTCAGTGGCTTGAAACAACACAAATTTAGTTTCTTTCAGTTTTGCAGATTGTACGCGCACTGGGGCCCTCAAATCATGTCTCCCTGGGGCCTCCAGGGGAAATGTTTATTTTACAGATTGGGAGAATATGGTTTGTGGAAACCGTTCCCCAGGGACCCCTGCTAGGCTCCTGGACACACTTTCCCCCAACCCATAACAAACCCAAAATGACCCCAAACAGAAGAAAAAAACGTGGATTCTTGTCCTAAGCTAAGAATAAATATGCATAGCTTGGACAGTTGCTGAAGATTTAAAGAAGTTTATTAGAAAGATAGAAATACAGCCCCATGCCAAAATGGCATGAGGGGGTGACTCGAAATGAATACACCAAAGGAATTACACGTGAACTTGGCCTTTTATACCCATGACCTCCATCTTGTTTACGTAACTCTGACGTAGTGAATGTCCCTGTAAGGTACCTCCCCTAGCAAGGTGTGGTGGTGTCTCCTTCCATGAAGGTCGACCCCTCCTACCATCTTAGCTAGCTTATCCAATCATGTAGATCTGTCTTTAGATAAAGCCTAGTTCTCCTCAACTAAGATCTGTCTTTAGAGACAGACCTAGTTCTCCTCTCCTATTGACTTGTTAATTGCTTTGAGCTAGGTTAATTTACATTGGAATAGCTGCCTATTTTAGGCAGAATCAAGTCCTTTCTTTACCCATGTCTGCCGCCATTTTGACACAACTATTTTGAAATATATTAATAATCAGAGCTTTCCCAAATCTTTCCAGGCCGTTCCCAATACTGGCACAGTTTACCAGCTTTGTAGACTCTTGTTCTCTCCACAGTGACTCGTTACGCTGACGTACTCTTCTGCCTTCCCCTTTGACCTTAAAGAATGCTTTGGATAACCCAGGCCCGCCCGGATGATCCAGGATAATCTTATTTAAAAATCTGCAGATTAGCAAAGGTTATTAATTCTTCTATGTTATTTATTATAATATAGTCATCGTGCCTTGGAGAGGTCAATTGTAATCTTCGACTTTGGGCAAACACAAATTAAAACCATACTGAGATATCTCAGTTACTCACAACTATTAGAATGGCTGAAATTTGAAAGACTGAAAGAGATACAGAGGAACTGGAGTTCATGTACATGGCTAACAAGAAGAAACACCAGCTGGGTGCTCCCTTAAAATCTAGTAATGATTCATTAACATCAAATCTAGCTAGTCTGCTTTCAGGTGTTTTCCCAGATGTAATGAAATCCTGTGTCCAGGAAAACACCTTGACACAATTGTCCTTAACAGTAATTTTTTACAATAGTCAAATATTGAAATTAGCTCAGTGGTGTCGGGCGCAGTGACGACTCTTACACGATCTTCCTCAAGCAGTTTTATTACCCCAGGTTCTTGTACAGTTCCCGTAAAACTTCTTCCCGTAGATCTTCTCCCGTCGATTTTCTCCCCCCAGAAATCTTCCCCTTATATAGAGCCCAACAGCCAATCAGCAGACTGTTCACGTGCACAACTCATGGCAACAGCCAGTCCATTGGCTGTTGCCCTATGGCATGCGGTGTTCCCGTGTATCTCATGCTCTTGTCGTCACTTCCTGAAAGCTGTTTACCACCTAAGTGCTCTGGGGAAATTCCGCTCAGCGCCATCTTAGCTCTCGGACTTATTGGCTGATGGGCGGGGCCCGTCACAGTTCCCCCTTTTTTGTTTTTTCAGACAGGAGAGGACAGAGGACTCAACCCCTGTATGTTTGGAAGGGGCTTCTAGGCCCACCACCTTTTGCCAGGGACGGGACAAGAATCAGTGGCAACCCGTATGCAGTTGAGCATGCCCTCCTCGGGATGCACCCTCCCGGGGTCCCGAGTGCAGTCCTAGCTGGCATCCTGTCATTAAGACTTTCCCATCGCCGCAAGCCATATTTGAGGGGATTGTCCCAACTCCATGGCTGCAAATGCCTGAGCTATGAGCACTTGATCTGTAGCGCGCTGACGGATTAGTTTTCTAAGACAATAGAGACATAAGATACACAGTAAGACCAGACAGAGGCCAAGAGCACCCAGTCCAGCCCACTCTTTTAAATGACGAGCTGCTTGTTGGATCCAGGACATCAAGGTGTGGGCCATCACCGGGTCAACTCGAGTAGTATTGGTTTTGATGATCTCCAACCGCAACTGTTTTGTCAAATTGTCAAATTTCGATGACCAGTTATCTGTAGGATATGCAGAAAGCTCGCAAGAAATATTAGCGGCAATAGACGCGTTATCATTAATCATGACAAGGGGAGCTAAATCCGTGCAACTGCCATTTATCCCACAAAGAAGCCACAGATCAAATGGGTTAAAATGAAAGGCCATGGTCGGGCTCTGATAAGTAAAATTATAGCCTGCAAAAGTAGAATTTGCTCCTGTGCCAATTTTAGGGGAAAAGGTAAAAGGATTAAGCGGGGAAAAACTTGAGCAGAATGACTCAAAGGCAATGGAAAAGGAAAAGCAGTCAGAAGCCCCCATTGTGGATCAATCCAAGTATTGGCCAGGATTTAAGGTGGCCCTAACTAAATTTTGCCAGTCTCCTGGGGTCATGGCATAGCGATGTAAACTCTCTATTATTGCTATATTGAAAGCAGCTGACGACCCAATTCCCGCATCTCTCCACATCTGACTACTAAAAGAAACACCTTCTCCTGCTCCGGGCGCAGAAGGGTTATACGGAGGAGGCAAAATTTCTTCTTTAATCAGTTCAAAAGCTTTCACTTGTTTACAAATGGCCTCTAATTCCTCCTCAGAGTCATCTTCCCCCTCTGACTCTGAATCCTCCTCACTGGCCACTTTAGAGGAAGTTGAACGTTCCTCTTTTACACCGTCTAAAGCTGCCTGGCCCTCCTGCACAAATTTTCTAAAGCGCCTTTCTTCCAAACAGGCACGAATCAGCCGAAAAAGCGGCCGAGTCCCTCCTGTAACAATACCTTGCTCTTCGGCGCGTTCTATGTCTCTTCCCAATTTATCCCAGCTTGCTAAAGAAAGATTCCCTGATACTGTAAACCATGGCGCTACCCTATCTATTTGCTCGAGAAAATCGAATCAGGACCAGCCCGATTCTCTAACTTGCTTACACTAAAAAATATCCTCCTTAATGGAGCCCCCTTTGATCGGGGAAAATAACCCTCCGTAAACGGAGCCTCCTCCTCCCTTTTCGGAGTCAAGGAGTACTTACCAGCCAGCTGCCCTCCTTAATGGAGCCCCCTTTGATCGGGGAAAATAACCCTCCGTAAACGGAGCCTCCTCCTCCCTTTTCGGAGTCAAGGAGTACTTACCAGCCGGCTGCCCTGGACTGCCGAGGTTCTGATCAAAGCGAAGGTCCCCGTACGGGCCACCACTTGTCGGGCGCAGTGACGACTCTTACACGATCTTCCTCAAGCAGTTTTATTACCCCAGGTTCTTGTACAGTTCCCGTAAAACTTCTTCCCGTAGATCTTCTCCCGTCGATTTTCTCCCCCCAGAAATCTTCCCCTTATATAGAGCCCAACAGCCAATCAGCAGACTGTTCACGTGCACAACTCATGGCAACAGCCAGTCCATTGGCTGTTGCCCTATGGCATGCGGTGTTCCCGTGTATCTCATGCTCTTGTCGTCACTTCCTGAAAGCTGTTTACCACCTAAGTGCTCTGGGGAAATTCCGCTCAGCGCCATCTTAGCTCTCGGACTTATTGGCTGATGGGCGGGGCCCGTCACACAGTGGTGTACCAACAAGTGAACCAACAAGCATAACACGGTATATACCTACCTTGGGGTCCTCCTCAGCCATGTGTTGGACGGCTTTTTGTTGCTATGACCAAAATATCTGACATAAACAAAGGAAGGAAGATTTATTTAAGCTCATGGTTTCGGAGGTCTCAGCTCATGGTCAGCGGCTCCCTTTTTCTGGGCCTGAGGCAAGGCAGAACATCATGGTGGAAGGGGATGGCGGAGGAGAGCTGCTCCGCTCAAGACAGCTATGTGCAGGGAGGGGTGCTGGGCACAAGAGAATAAATGTTCAGGGCGTGCCCCAGGCACTCCCTCCTCACTTCCTCTTTTTCTTTTTCTTTTTTTTTTGTCTAGGGAATTGAACCCATTAGGCATTACACCTCTAAGCTATACCCTAGCCCTTTCTACTTTTTATTTTGAAATAGAGTCTCACTAAGTTGCTAAAGGTCTTGCTAGGTTGCAGAGGCTGACCTTGAACCTGCAATCCTCCTGACTCTGCCTCCCAACTACTGAGATTCCAGGCATGTAGCACCACACCTAGCTAATTCGTCTTTGGTTTTGCTTTTTTTTTTTTTTTTCTTTACTGGTGACTAAGCTGGGGGCATTTACTTTATTTCGTTTTGTTTTTTAATTGCAGAGTCCTTCATTTGCCCATTCCCTAAGTGGACAACTACCCAATCAAAGGTGAACAACCTTCATATTGCACAGCCTTTTAAGTACATCAATAAAATTAGGCAAAACATGGCTTAAAGTGAAAAAGGAAAATACATTAATATTATGTATATGAATGAATATCTCCCACAAAACTTTTCCAACACTCTCCTTAGACTCCTCCCACCCCTACCCTTTGTTAAGCAAGTATTTTTAACATTTTTTTTTTCTGGCAAAAGAATAAGGAATTCTGTTTAGCCAAAAACAAACCCTGTGGTCTATTAGTAGGGTCTGAGTATACCTTTCTAAATCTCCCCATCTTGGTGCCAAAGCCGTGCCTTTCAGGATTTTCAAACGTAAATCAGAATTGTCTGACTCGCTTCTCCTGTTGACTTAGTTTCTTCTCTATGTTTAGAAGATAAGGTTCCTAACTGCCGATCAGTGCCACACCCATGACATCAACATCTTCTTCCCCAATCATAAAGTCAGGACTGCAGAGAAGATTGTGATACTGCAAGTCAGGGACATTCCATCTCTGAGATAAACCTCCAGTCCAGTTCTGTTTTTTAACTTTGAAACAACATCTTAACCTGCGACGGACCAGCTCGGTCGGAGTGCTGAGATCCGTTTGGGACCAGGGTTCCTGGAAGGTGGGGCAAAGGCTTCGGCTGTAGTTCTGCAGAGGCTTCTCTGCAGCGATTTTTCCCTTTTTATTAAATAAACTCCTTCAAGTTTCTGTTTACGATGCTAAAAGTGGAGATTCCTCTCCGGGAAAAATCTGAAATGACTGACACGGACAATTGCCTCCTCTCTCGTGCAACTGACGGAGTTTTATTTTCCATAACCAAGATTTATACCCTTATCCCCAGTGGCAAAGTGTAACCACCAAAGAACAATAGTGAGGCATTAAGTGTAAACAAGATAAGCAAGATAAAAGAAGGACCTGTGGCGTCACAGGTTAAGATTTGTCTGGAACCTTGTGATTAAAGTCAGCCCCCTTGGCTTTGTGATTGAGATCAGATTTCTGGCCTCACAGATGAGCCCTAGGGGGCAGAGTCCGGAAAGGCAGGAATCACATTCAGCCTTTAGGATCTTCCTTAGCCCTTTCGGAGCCTTCCGTTTCTTAGGCTTTGTCCATGCCCTCCTGCATCTCTAAAAGAGAAGCAGATGGCCCAGATTCCAGAGAAACAATTTCACACCTCTTGGGGGATGAAACAAAAGGTAGGAGCCTGTGTTTGGAGGCAGGACAAATTTGCAGCCTCCCCCTCAGGGCCAGATCTGCGGCAGAGACCGAAGGGAACTTTGCAGCCCTTTCTGCCTATTTGTTTATACAGCTCCTAAACTTTGACTGTTTTATTATAGCTTGGAGCAAGGCAGAGAAAGTCTGAGGGCTCAGACATATTTTACCAGAAAATTTATCCCAAAGTTCTGGTTTTTGAACTCGTTTCACACCATTGGAGCCATAAGTATAGAATCATTACCAAAAGAACAAAAGCTTATAAAAGAATATCTAAGAGCAAGGAGTGCTCTGGCCAGGGACCACGCTCCCTCGGGGCTGCTTCCTTTAAGCATTGCCACGTCATGCATGCAGGCGCATGCGCGCAGACGCCGAGGAAGTCGAGGCGGTGGCACTTACCAAGTTGTTGAGGGTTTCTCTAAGTTGCTGAGACTGACCTTGAATGTCTGATCACCCTGACTCAAGTACTCTGCTTTCTATAGCAACACAGGGTGAGAAACTGTGGGACTTTTCTAAAAAAAGCAGAAATGACAATTTTTTAGATTCAAACACTGGCCTTTTGCTTAAGATATGACATGAGATTCAATCTCGTCTCTTTACTTAAAGGAAGGCATGGCTTCTGTTTAACACCAGTACAGTTATTTGCTGTAGGTCTGCAAGTATGGCGCATGTGGTTAGAAATAACCTCCTCTCTTGAGTGTCGGTGTGCCTCTGATGGCATTCCGAGCTGCACAATGTTGCTTAGCCTTGCAATTCCTCTTGATGGTATGTACTTCCAGCTATTACAAACTGCTCAAAGAAATCAATATCATTGTTCTTATGAATGTGATTAAATTGGAACAAGACCTAGGGCAGAATGTGGTATAGACCTGCTTTTTATACTTGATTTCAGAACTACACTGAGCACTCACAGCTGTTTCGATTGATCTCCTGCCTTCTGTGAGGACACTGCACACACATATCCTGGAGGGGGCACTTGAAATGGGCTCTCAACTCTGGACTGCCAGTGTGGGAGTCTCCCTGGGCGCTGCAATCTCTGAATAGAGAGAGAATGGGATTGTGGTGCTGGGGATGGAGCCCAAGGCGCTGCGCATACCAATCAAGTGCTCTACCACTGAGCCGCAGCTCCAATCCAAAAATGTCATGTTGAAATAGTAAAAAAGTAAAAAACAAAAAAAACAAAAAAAAACAGCAGCAGAAGAAAGAAACACAGCGAGAGCTCAGCAACTGCTCCAGAATCAGCAGCTGTCCCCTGGGGAAGAAACCAATGATTTTGTTAGTGAAAGAGTTATCATGAGGCGTTTTAAATTCTCATTATCTGAATATTTCTTAATCCCAAAAAGAAATATTTTAAAATAGTTTGCATGGCTTTAGTTGTGGACTTTCCTCGGGATATGAAGATAAGCCAGAAGTCGGTGTGGTTTTGCAGAAAGCTCTTCTGGGAGGAACTCAGGAAGTATTCCCACCAAGTTGCAGAAGGTGGAGGAAGCCCGGTGTCTGAGGGAGAGTGAGAGGGCAGCCCTGGGCGGAGGCCAGCGGCCCTGGTTCCTGGCTCCTTGTGTTCTCTTCAAGGTACCAGGCCTGGTCACCGCTCTGCCTCTTGGGCATCTGTCCTATGTTTGCTTCGGTTTTCCTTGTCTAAGTGCAGTCGGCTCCACTCCCAAGGAGAACTCAGCACACCCTTCCTTCCTCCTGTCTGTGCACAGCTGTTTTCCTGCCAGTGTGGGGCCCACCTTCTGCCCTGGGGGCCCAGGCCTTCTACTCCTGGCACTTGAGCTCCAACAGCACTGGCCACGCTCTGCTCTGTAACGTTGACCAGTAAATCAAGTCCTGCTTCTGGGGGATCCTCCACAGTGTTCTGTGTAGAACTGGACGTTCAATTTTAGCTATCAGAATTGTTTCCTGCAAAGGTATGAAAGAGACGCCTAACCTCTGTAGAGCAAAGAAGACTTGGGTGGGGGATCAGAGGCTACACCGTGAGAACAGCGCTGTGCTCCGTGACTATCTCCCCAAAGTCCATGTGCTGAAGGCGTGGCTGCCGGCCTGTGGGGCTGTCAGAGCTGGCAGAACCGTTAAAAAGTGGAGTCTAGAGACGGGAAGCTAGGTTACTGGAGCGCGCCCTTGGAGGGGCCACTGGGTCCCAGCACTCTCTGCTCTCTCCTCTCTTCTCCCCTCCTCTTCCCTTTATTCTCTTCTTCTCCTCCTTTTTCTTTTTCCTCTTCCTTCTCATCTTCTTCCTCCTCTTTCTTTCTCTCTCCTTCTCTCTTCTTCTCTTCCTCTCTCCCTGTCTCCCTCTCTTCCTCCTTCTCTTTCTCTCTCTCCTCCCTCTCCCTCTCAGGTGTCATGAGGTGAACAGCTCTACCACCAGGCCTTTTTATTTTGAAACACAGTTTTACTATGTTGCTGAGAGACTCCTAAGTTGCTGAGGCTGGCCTTGAACCTGTGTTCCTCCTATCTCAGCCTCCCAAGTAACGAGTACTAGAATTACAGGAATGAGCTACCATGCCTGTGTTTATTTTGTTTGTTTTTTTGTGTTTTTTTTTTTTTAGATTTTCAACAATTTGAAAAAAACTTGCAGATAAGACACACATCCCATAAACATCAAAAAAAAAAAAAGAAAGAAAGAAAGAAAGGTATGCCGGGCATGGTGGCACACGCTTGTAATCCTAGCATTTGGGAGGCTGAGACCAGAGGATCGTGCTTCACAGACAGCCTCAGCTACTTAGTGAGGCTCTCTGCAACTTAGTGAGACCCTGTTTCAAAATAAAGAATAAAAAACAGGGCAAGGGGTGTAGTTTGGAGATCAAATGCCCCTTGGTTCCATCCCCAGACCCGCAAAAAAAAGGTATGTCATGAATGTATAACATTTATGTAGGCAATAGTCTATTTGATCATTTGCTACACAGATTATAGTTAAAAAGTTAATATTTCTCACAATTTATGTGCAAGCACATATACTGCACACAGTGCTACTGCAGTGAGAAGTGTAAGGCAGTGTCACGATGCAGTGTGGAGTCAGGTGCGTAACGCTGCCTGTGGTGTTTGCTGTACTATTGCAGTAAGACTGTAGTCACCTCCCTCAGCTGCTGCAAAGAACTCAAGTCTTTGCAAGTATCTGAATATTTGCTTAAGATGCTGAGGGACACTACCCATCTCCAAGTGAGCTGTTCATCTGTCCAGTGAATTATCTTTTTCTTTATTTTGTGGTACTTGGGATTGAAACCAGGGACATTCTACCTCCAAGTTTCATTCTCAGCCCTATTTTTTATTCTTTATTTTGAAACAGGGTCTCACTGAGTTGCAGAGGGCCTCACTAACTAGCGAAGGCTAGCTGCAAACCTGCCGTCCTCCTGTCTGAGCCTCCTAAGTACTGAGATTACAAGTGTGTGTCACCAGGCCTGGCTCCCCAGGGAATCATCTATCACAGGAAAAAGTGGTCTCTCTCAATTCTTTGCCATTTTCACCATATCTAATGCACTTAATATAAAAATACATATTAATCTACTGTCAGTGTTATTGATAGGTTTTTGGTCAATAGTGGGCTATTAATCATTAATTCTGGGGAAGTCCAAAGCTATATTCAAATTCTGGACTGCTGGTAGAGGGTGAATCAGCCTCCTCAACCCCAGCATTGTTCTATAGTCAGTTGTATAGATAAAATGTACTAAACCATGAATAAGGAGGTTATGTATTATATTCGTGTCTCAAGTGAAAAGATTTCAACTTTATTATTGATATTTTTTTTTATTAAAATAGGAGCAAATATTGCAAAATAATAATTTCTTTCTGGGTAAACAGTATACCATATTAACCTTTGTGCTTTTATGAATCATTATTTTTCGTATAATGATTCTTAAAATCTCATTTTATACCTCAAAGTCAGTTTTTAAACTTAACCTTCTTGGGCATTGAAGAGCTCCGGCCCCACCTTGCTCTGGTCTTGAGATGGAAATCAGGACATTTCAGTGAATGGAATGGAAAAGCAGACCCTATGAGGACAAGGGCCCCTGGGACGTGGATTAATGAGCTTATTTACCCTGTACCATCACAGGCTTCCAGAGATCTTAGCTACGCTCCAGCAGGCATGACTAGGAACTACTTAAGGGACTTTCTTGGAGGTCAGGACCTCACCCTCCGGAGAGAAGATGTATCTTAAGAATTAGATGTTCTTAGGCAAAGAAAATAATCTAATTTTTTTTACCTAGATTACAAAACCTTTGTGGTGAGTTAATTGCAGCACCCCTCCTTTTCTTTTGGGCAGTGTCACAAAACATAAGACCATAAAATAAACCTTTTCATATCACTAGAAATCAGATGAATGCCGGGTATGGTGAAGGCCTGGGATCCACGTTCTTGGGAGGCTGAGAAGGGAGGATCAGTAGTAAATTTGAGGCCAGCTTCAGCAACTTAGTCACACACACACACACACACACACACACACACACACACACACTGGTTTCCCTGCGATCCTAACAACAGTGTGGGCCAGGCTCAGCTCCCCTAGTGAGCTGAATCTATGAAGAGAAAGGTGAGGCAAAGGTGCTTTAGAAGAGGCTCCAGGTATGGGATGTGTGTGAGCGGGGCGTGGCCGTCCCTGCCTGGGCTCAGACTTGCCCGGTGGTCTGGGCCCTGGGGAGAGGTCCATCCGAGGCCTGCAGACCGCCTGCCGTGGCAGAGGGGTGCAGTCCTCAGAGAAGAGACAGCCACGCTGGCACCTCACCCTTCTCTGCCCCTCGGGTCCCCTCTGTCTCTGCTCTGCTGTTCCACTGAAACCGTTTTATGTACGATGACACTCAGCTTTCTTGAATGACACGCAGTGAGTCCTTTGAAATAGTGTGACATTGGACACCACTCATCCTTACTTCCTGGAAACCGTTCTCTTTGAAGCTTCCTGCATCCCACAGGTGGAAGTGATTGATGCGGCCCCTCCTTCAGCACCTTTCCCAGGTTTCCGGTCTTTGCGCTGTGCTTGAAGGCTGAGATCTGATCAGCTTTTATCTTCCGTTGTCTTTCTACAGATACTCAGATACTTCATGGTCAGCACACTTCCTACACGGCACGTACCTGCCTAGGCCATCTCATCTATCATAATGGCTTCTAGGCCACAGGGATGCTGATGTTTCCTGAGTCCTCTTAGGATCATGCAGGAGGGAGACCTGGAGCCCCCTCAGGGGTACCTGTGGGCTCATCCCCCTCAGGAGGGACTGTGGACCACAATTCACACTAGCCCAAAGAGCGAACCAGCCTAGGTGTCCTTCAACAGATGAATGCGTTACAAAACTGTACATGTGCAAACTGGAATTTTACTCGGCCATAAGGGACAACAAAAATATGTCATTTGCAGGAAAATGAATGGCGCTAGACAATACGATACAAGTTTGACTGTCATCAAACTGCATTTTCATATATCATGTCTTTGTACCCAAGCACCGCCTTGTGTATGTGACCTTCAGATTGTGGTAAATTAGCCGGGGAGCTGCGTCTTCTTGGGCTCCCCGGCAACGCCTTAGCCTTGTCAGTGCAGCATCCCTACATTATCGTCTCCAAGGACCACACTGATGCTTGTGCAAAATCAAAGACTGCAGCTGATATCATTTTATCAAAAATAGGTGATACATGCACATTAAAAGTGTTCATACTGATGATCAAAGTAGAGGTTTCACAAACTTAAAATAATAAAGAAAAATCATTTAGTTATGCTACAAAGGACAAATCTTCATTCTGAAACTGACCGGAAACTTGGGTTTAATTACAAAAGCAAGAAAAACAAAACAATAACTTTAAAATTATTGTAGTAGGCATGTACTTTGATGTAAATTTCAAAATACTCAGATTTATTTTGGAATTTAATATTTTAACTCTTTTGAAACTGAAAGTCCCCTTAAATAGCTACTGTGCCCTTCATATCCATGAATTCAACAAAAATATTAGGAAAAAACTCACATCTGTATTGAACATTTACACTTTTTTTCCTTGTCCTTATTTGCTAAGCAGTGACTTGCTTACATAGCACTGATGTTGATATAGATACCGAAGAGAGGATTTAAAGCATTCAGAAGGATGTAATTAGGTCTTTTGTAAATAACGTGTTACTTCATATGAAAAACTTGAGTGTACACAAATTTTGGTATCTGGGGGTCTTGGAACCAGTCTCTTTTTACCAAGGGAAGATGGTAATCAGAGTTGGCTGTCAAGGAAATCAGCACATGCAGGGGCTACAGCTGCTGTGCCCTGTGGAGGCAACACACGGGGATCACACACAAGCCCTTGCAAGGCTGCAGGATGGGAACCCCAGCTCCTCTCTGCCCCTGAGCAGCTGTGCCCACCAGGTTCCTGCAGCATGAACTCCATTGGTGCTGAGCAGCACGGGTCCACCTGCCTTGCCAGAGCTCTATGAGGACCCATGCCTCAGGCTTTGGCAGGTCTTCAAAGAGTAGGATTCGGTTTCCACAGGCTCTATCTAGGAAGAGGCCCAGCTCCCTCCAGCCCATACCACATCAGGCCACATTTGATGTTGTCGATCAAAAGGGAGATGGTCCTTCCAGATGGCGTTGGTACCAAAAGATTGCTCATCTGAGTTCCAACATGCATCTCTCTGTCACAGGGAATTTTTTTTTCCACAGCAATCATCCCATACTTATGCTTTTGTAAAACATAACAGATAATAGAAGAACTAAAAAGTATTGACTTTTCATGTTAAAACATCATGCCAGCTGGGTGTGGTTGAACATGCCTGTAATCCCAGTACTTGGGAGGTTGAGACAGGAGGATTGCAGGTTCCAGGACAGCCTCAGCAAGTGAGATTCTCATCAACCCAGTGAGATCCTGTTTCTAACTAAGAAAAAAAAAATTTGGCTGGAGATGTAGCTTGAAGATAGCATGCCTCTGAGTTCAGTTCCCAGTACCACACAAACAAACAAACAAACATGACAAAGGTAAAAAGTTGTGTCACGTGGGTGGATGGATAGTATTTTATTTAGTCCTATCATTTTATGTAGGTTATTTTTCCAGAGTTATACTCTTAAAGTTGCAATGAATGTTACGCCAGGTGTGGTGGCGCACGCTTGTAATCCCCATGCTTGGGAGGCAGAGACAGGAGGATCGCGCAAGTTCGAAGCCAGCCGCGCTGGCTTAAGAGACCCTGTTTCCAAATAAAAAAGTATAAAAATAGGTCTGGGAGTGTAGCCCGGAGGTAGAAGGGCTTCCAGGAAACCCAGTACCAACAAAACAAAACAAAACAAAACAAATAAATGAAAAGAACTAGCAATAGTATGAAAGAAAAAACAAAAAACAGCAATCCTGCTAATTTATATAAATAGGCCCTGGGCTCATATAATAACTGTATGTCTGTTCACTGTGGTAGATTCTGGAGTATATTCCAATGTCTTTCACTTGCCCATACCCAGAAAGCACAGAGCTGAGGACCTGAGGGGTGCTGCTGCAGGTGCCGGCCTCTAGTGAGCAAATGGGCTTTGGGATCTTTTTCTGCCTCTGTGAAGCATGTTGCTGGTTGCTTAAGATGTTGGAGCTCTGCCACTGTTTTCTTATATTTTTATTGGTGCATTGTAGTCGTACATCTTAATGGGATAAAAGACTTGTGGAGACATACATGCACACATCACCCAATTAGCCCTTACCCAATGCCCGCCCCATTCCCTCCCATCCCTCCTACCCACGCTTGGCTTAGTGATTGACTTTGATATGTGTGTTAAGTACATCATAGGCTTTAGAGAGTTTTTCTCTTCCCCCCTCTCATCCTCTCCTCTATAGGATCTCCTTCTTCACCTAGAGTTCCTCCTGTTACCCATTTCCCCTTAGCTTTCGCCTATTAGGGAAAGTATCCCTAATAGCATATTAGGGATATTAGTGCATATCCCTAATATGCACTAATTTGCAATCCCACCAACAATGTCTTAGAGTTCCCACTTCTCCACATCCTCGCCAGCATCTGTTGTTGTTTGTGTTTTGAATGATGGCCATTCTAGCTGGAGTTAGGTGAAATCTCAGGGTAGTTTTGATTTGCATCTCTCTGATGGCCAGTGATGTTGAGCATTTTTTCATGCATCTATTGGCCATTTGAATTTCTTCTTTCGTGAAGTGTCTATTTAATTTACTTGCCCATTTTGAATTGGGTTACTTGTTTTCTTAGTGCTGAGTTTCTTGAGTTCTCTGTATATTCTAGATATTAGCCCTCTATCGGAGGTGTAGGTGGCAAAAATCTTCCCCCACTCTGTTGGCTCTCGATTGAGGTTCTTCACAGTTCCCTTTGCTGAACAGAAACTTTTTAGTCTAATGCAATCCCACGTATTGATTCACATTTTAGTTTCCTGTGCCTTTGGGGTCTTGTTGAGTAAGTTCTTAGCTGTGCCTATGTGTTGCAGTGTTGGACCTATGCCCTCTTCAAGGAGCCTCAAGGTCTCTGGTCTAATTTCCAAGTCTTTGATCCATATTGAATTGACTCTTGTGCAGAGTGAGAAAGTGGGATTAATTTCCATTTTTCTGCATATGGTTAACCAGTTTTGCCAACACCATTTGTTAAACAGGCTTTTTCCCAGTGTATGTTTTTGGCCCCTTTGTCAAAAATCCATTGGCTGAAAGTGTGTGGATATGTTTCTGGGTCTTCTATTCTGCTCCATTGGTCTATGTATCTGTTCTTTTGCCAGTGCCATGCTCTTTTTATTACAGTGGCTTTGTAGTATAGTTCAAAGTCAGGTATTGTGATTCCTCCTGCATGGTTTTTGTTGTTGAGAACTGCTTTGGCTATTCTAGGATTTTTGTTGTTCCAAATGAAGTGTGTGTGTGTGTGTGTGTGTGTGTGTGTGTGTGTGTGGCACTGGGGTTCCTGGAAGCCCTTCTACCTCCAGGCTACACTCCCAGACCTATTTTATATTTTTATTTGGAAACCTGTCTCCACCTCCCAAGCGCAGGAATTACATGCGTGCGCCCGCGCCCGGCTTTAAGGACTGATTTTCTTGCCACTGTTTTTTGTACTTCAGTTTCTTGGACTTCTTGTCAGCCCTTCTTGGGGCTGTGGTGCCCAGGCCAGCAATCACCACTCGAGCTGTCGGCCAAGATGGCGCCGCCCTGGCTGCCACAGCAGGTACTCAGTCACACACCCCTGCTCTTGGTGGTGGATCTCACATTCAGAGTACTGGATTTGTCTTCCGCCGTGGTTTCCGTTTGTGTTTCCGTTTGTGAATATCTTTTGCTGCTTTTTTTCCCTTGGCAATATTCTGCCTTCTCAGTAGTTGAATTTTGTTACAGCTACTGAAATATGCTGCATCCTGCAGTCGCTATTTTTAATCTCCCCTGGAGACAGGATTTTTTTTTTTTTTTTTTTTTTTTTTTGCGGGTCTGGGGATGGAACC
The DNA here is from genome assembly GCF_963383645.1 of Muscardinus avellanarius. Classification (NCBI taxonomy): domain Eukaryota; kingdom Metazoa; phylum Chordata; class Mammalia; order Rodentia; family Gliridae; genus Muscardinus; species Muscardinus avellanarius. Next base: position 97,595,788 of record NC_137799.1, read on the forward strand.
CAGGGGCATTTGACCTCCGAGCTACACCCCCTGCCCTATTTTTTATTCTTTATTTTGAAACCGGGTCTCACTGAGTTGCAGAGGGCCTCACCATGTAGCTGAGGCTGTCCGCGAACAGCGATCCTCCAGGTCTCAGCCTCCCCAATACTAGGATTACAAGCGTGCTCCACCATGCCCGGCTCCTCCTGAGTTTTAAGAACCTGCTGCCTTTCTCTACAGAGAAGCTCGCTGAGAAATGTGGGCTTGGGAACTTCTCCCGCAGTCTTCCTGGCTCGCGGGAAAGGTCGCCCAGGTTGCTCTGGCCTTGGGCGAGGCTGTGGTGGCCGGTTCTGTGTATGAACACGTTTCTTTCAGGATTGCTACTTCTCTTCTTCCACTTCTCCTATTCACACGACTCCCCTGAAGCCTGGGCTTCCATGTTCTGCTTTGATTTCAGAGGCTTTGAGGGCCTGTCATGTAATTGGAATGACAGCTTACACCACTACGCATACACCAAAGGGTTGACATTCTGATAGCTATTAGAATAAATTGGGAAGCTCTGAAACTGCATGGGACTCTGGGCCCCGCCAGCATAGCTCACATGACTACTTCTGATCGAGTGTGCAAGTGGTCTATTAAAGAGAGCCTAGCACGTTGATACACGCCTCTGATCATAGTACAGATCTGGTTTCCAGAAAACAGCAAATGCTATTTTCCTTACTAATCTTCTCATTGTTATTCTACATCTAAGAAGATTTAAATGTTCATTTTTATGCCTTTTCTTCTCGTTTTCTAGAAACAATTCTGTTTAAAGAGAAAAGTTTTCTAAATCAGAGTACCAATGTGTCCAAGTATTCATCCTCTGCCTTTTCCTTTACTAATCTCATCGTATGAAGTGAGCACGTGGCTAGACTTACAGCACGGGGCTGTATTTTACTCCTTCTATGATGAGCTTTGTTACAACTGGAGGTAGAAGCCACACGTGCAACTGCCAGGCCACAAGCCCCTTCACTGGCCAACCCCTCCCCTCCTTTTTCTTATCTAGAACAAAGGGTCTCTGGAGAGCTAGTTTTGACTATGCAGATAAGAACACCCAGGGAAGGTTCACAAAATTAGAAGGAAACAATTACATCTTATATTTTAACTAATCTAATGAAGGCATAAATACTGAAACATGAGCAGAAGCGAGGCCTCTTTTGGTGGGAACGGTGCTAGAGATCAAACCCGGGGCCGCTTGCGTGCTTAGGCAGGAGTTTCTACCACTGAGCCACGCTTCCAGCCCTGGGCCTTTCTCCTGCATAGAGATAATGGGTATTTTCGTATCACATTAGAGTTGACACATCAAGGTGTTTATGCTCATTCTTATTGAAAAATTTTAGAAACATATTTATTTTCATATCAACAGAAAGAGCGAAAGACCAAAAAGAAACTGTACCCAAGCCTCTGATTTTAATTCTCACGTGAAGTAATTTATCCTTGTGATAAAAATCACAAGATGAAGCCACAGTGGTCGCCATGCGTGGCAAAAATGTGTTGAGAAGCTGTCTTCTAACTGTACGTCCATTCGGTTAGCAGGAAATGCACAACCAACCTGCCATATTGCAAATGCTTTAAAATGTGATGTAGCGGGCATGGTGGCTCATGCTTATAACCCACCACTTGAGGCTGAGACAGGAGGATCACACAGGTTCGAAGCCAGCCTCAGCTACTCAGTGAGGCTCTCAGTAACTTAGAGCCTGTTTCCAAATAAAGCATAGAAGAGGTCTGGGAGTGTAGCCAGAGGTAGAAAAGCCCCTGGGTTACACCCCTAGTACCACACACAAAAAAGTGATGTAATCATCTGGGATTAGAGAGAGGAGAATCTTTGCACGCTGATGGTGAATTTCTGCTGTAGAGACCTGCCCCGTTGAGCCAGCCTGTGGCCCTCCTACACTGAATTTATCTTGGAAGCTAAGCATGGTTGGGCCTGCTTAGGACTCAGGTGGGATTCCGTCTGGGAATGCTGAGAATTGTAGTCTTTTTAGACAAACAAGATCTGCCCTCATGACCATGCTTAGGAGCATTAATAGGCCACCAAAAGTGATATATTGGGAAATTAGTTTCAAATGTGTATCAAAAGGATATTTGAGTGTGTCGGTGATGAATTCTGGTTTTTGCTCATGAGAAAAATGAGCAGGGATCAAAGAAAAATTGACTTGGGGATGATGCTCTTTTTAAGATGTAACTTGATCTAATTCTGTTAGAATAAAGAAAAATTAACGCAAAACACATAGAGAATGGATGGCTTTATAGCAACTAACAATAACAAATTAACTTTTTTAATGAGTTAGCAGAAGCAAGATTTCTGAAAAAGAAAACCACTTACTTTTATCTTTCCAGTGAAACTCTTAGTTGTAATATTAGCTTTCATTATGTATATCCAACTGATAGTGTGTAGTATTTTAAATTGTCTATTAAACGTTTCAAAAATCAAATAGACGTAAATAATTCTATAATTTAAATTAATTGGTAGTCCCCATTATCTTGTTTTTATTTGATTGAGATGATTTTAAAAGTGGTGTTTCTTTCAGCTACTAATGTTACTATTTTAATCTTGGAGAGTCAAAATCAATTTATTTTCATGTAAAACTAATTTAAACTTAATTAAAACTGTACAGGGCTCTATTCTTGAGTTATTGCACATTCTACTCACTGGTATACATCCTTAGGCAAAGAGTTTTCAGCCTTTTTGCTTCAAATTTTTAATCTGTTCTTGAACTGCAACATTTTTTTCTATATGCAAATAACCTATAGGGACCTAAGAGTAGCAATGGGTCTTATGTCTTTTTTCTACACCAAATATTTCATTACTACTAAAACTGGAATTCCTATTATTATAGGTGTGTTTCTTTCTCCTGTCATATAAGTCTAATGAGCAGGATTTTTTCAGCATAAAAATAAGCTCTAACAAATGGAAAATTCATAACAGGAAACCTTAAATGAGTTAAATTTTTTTCTCTTGGTGGCCGTTAGGATTGCATTTCTTCCCTTCATGTATTTCCCTTCCCTGCCTCTTCCCCTCTTTCCCTCGTTCTGTGCTCAGGGTGCAAACATCTTGCTCCCTCTGTCCTGAGCTTTTTTGGGAAATGGGACAAAGCAGTCCCACCTGGTCCTGTGCACAGTGGGAGGCCTAGCATCCCAGTCCCCTGCAGGCCTCGTGTGGGTGAGATCTTGTACCTCACAACCCACCACAGCCACGGGGTTGAGACGGAACCAACGGGAGTCGTTCACAAGATGCTCCCAAGTAAGGGGTTCTTCCACTTAATATTTCCACTATTCCAGGAGTGGCATTGCACGCCTGTGATCCCAGTACTTGGGAGGCTGAGACAGGAGGATTGCAGCTTCAAGGCCAGCTTCGGCAATTAAGATTGATCAGTGTGTGTGTGTGTGTGTGTGTGTGTGTGTGTGTGTGTGTGCGCTACTGGGGATTTAACCCAGGGACATTCTTCCTCTGAGCTACACCCCAGCCCTATTTTTTATCCTTTATTTTGAATCAGGGTCTCACTGAGTTGCTGAGGGCCTAAGCAGCTGAGGCTGGCTGGGAACCTACACTCCTCTTGTCCCAGGCTCCCAAGTACTGGGATTACAAGCGTGCACCACCATGCTCAGTTTAAAACCAAAAAATTGTAAAAAGAGCTGGGGGTGTAGCTCAAAAGTTGAATGCCTCTGGGTTCAGTACACACACACACACACACACACACACACACACACGCATTTAGTTGTTTCCTCGTCGTTGTTACAAGCAGTGGTACACAGATCATTCTAGTGTAACCTCACTACACACATAGAAAACTGTAGGTTAAGGCAGACTTTCTGGACCATAGGATGTGACCAGATGGGTCACACTGTGCAAGACCCTGTCAAGTACCTTCCAGCGCACCTGTCTGCCTCCATGCTCTAGCCAGCATCCCGAGAGAATCCTTAACCCACACCGTCAACGGCAGTGGATGCTCTCAGATTGGTCCTTTGCCCCAGGGGTGGGAACCATGATGTCTTCTTGTGTTTCTGTGATTGCCACGGAACTGAGGACCTTTGGACATTATAGCTCATCCTACCTGTGCTTGTGCCCATTTTTTCTTTTTTTTACTTTTGCTTCTCATTGACATATAAGAGTTCTATAAATATTTTAGGTACTAATCTGCCGGGGTCCAGCCCTAGCAGAGTCGGGGTTCGTGTGTTGATGAGGGGGAAACCGAGACCGATGATAGAAGAATTGCCACACGAGATGAGATCTTTCTCCCTTGTATTCAGGATTTGTTACAGTTTTTATACTTTATTTTTTTTAAGGGGAGTAAAAGGTTTATTGGAAGCAGCAGGGAATGGGGCAAGGGTGGCTGAACACCCCCCAAAGGGTCTGGAACTCTGGGTCCAGCAGCTGCCTTCAGGACAATACTTGAGAGTAGCCCAAGCCAATTGCCTTCAGGTGCAGGCTGCTTTCTTCCAGAGTCTGCACGATCTGCCAGAAGGGAATAGAGAAAAGTGGCCGAACACCCCATAGGGGCTGTCAGAACTCCGGGGTCCAGTAGCTGCCGTCAGGGTCACTACCCGAGTGTCGCCCGAGCCAAGTGCCCATCAGTTGCAAACTACTTTCTCCCAGAGTCCACACGATCTGCCAGAAAAGAGGTGCAGGTCACCCCTAGGGGCCTGGTCAGCCTAGGTGTCCAGCAGAGGCCTTCAGGTCACTACTCGAGAGTCTCCCGAGCCACGTGCCTTCAGATGCACTCTGCCTTCTCTCAGGGCCAACACGACCTGCGAGAGAGAGAACAGCTCCCCAAAAGGGGAGGGGGTCCCGAGCGGGAAAGTGCCCCCTTTTATACTTTATTTTTTGGCAGAAAAGCAAGAGCGTAGTCATGCAAGCAGGATGGCCGAGGACAGTAAAAGGCGAGGGTGCCGGACATTTAAACGATCCTAGTGTATTTTGTCTCACTTCCCCAGGCTGACTCAAACCTGATCTTACACAGTGGCTCTAACCAAGGTCAGTTTGAACTTAATACTTGGCCCAATAACTTCATCCTTGGGAAAGAATCTTGGCCGCCTGAGTCTCTCACAAGCCGCCGCCCATCAGTTTTAGTTATAATGTTTATCCATAAAATTTCAATTATACATATTAATCCAAATAATCCTAAAATAATTTTTTGAAGAAAGGAATGCCAGACATTCTTCACGGGGGATCTACGCCGTTGCGGATCCCCTGATCGAGCTTTCTCAAGATCTGCATGAGATGCGGTAGCACTAATCTTTTGCAATATATGTTTTAATTATATACATAATTATAAGCAGAAAAGTTCTATATTTTTTTTTTTCAGGCAGATGTGGTGCCACACTCCTGTAATCCCAGTACTTGGGAGGCTGAGGTAGGAGGATTGCACACAGAGACCCTCAGGAAATTATTGAGATTATGTTTCAAAATAAAAAATAAAATAGGTCTGAGAGTGTAGCTCAGAGGTAGAATGCTCCTGGGTTCAATCTCCAGTACCCAAAGTAAACAAACAAACAAACAAACAAGCAAATATATCTTAAACACAGTTTAAAATACTCGTGTGGTGTGTAGCTTTACCATGAAGTAGTCCTCTACATCAGCCCATCTTTTATGTTTGTGTGTGGTATACTGGGAATTGAACACAGGGTTGAATAACCTTTGAGCTATACCCCCAGCAATCCCAATTCTATTTTAGTTTTTATTTTGAAACAGTCTCACTAAGTTGAGAAGGTCTTTCTAAGTTGCTGAGGCTGTCCTTGAACCAGCGGTCCTCTTGTCTCAGCCTCCTAAGTGCTAAGATTGCATGTATGTGCCACCATGTTTGGCTTATATCTGTGTGTGTGTGTGTGTGTGTGTGTGTGTGTGAGAGAGAGAGAGAGAGAGAGAGAGAGAGAGAGAGAGAGAGAGAGAGGAGAGAGAGCCTGTGCACTCATGCTTTGCTTAAGACATTATTTTCTATCCTGAAGTAATAAGAATATTCTCTCTGTTAAAATTAAATCATCTTTCTTTACATTTACTCGTGCTGTCTACTTAGATTGGGTTTTGTGCAAGTTATACAAGCCTGGGGTCTCAGTTGGCACGCCCTTCCTGGAAACCATTTGTTCCACTGATGCCCAGATGCCCAGGAAACAGTCCATTCAAGATTCCAAGGCCAGTATTTTAGAAAAATAATATGTCTCCAAATTAACTTTACATCCAACTCAATTGGATTACAGGGCATATCTATATATGTACATACACATACATCATACATACATATTTAGAGAGGGAGAGAGAGAGAGAGAGAGAGAGAGAGAGAGTGTGTGTGTGAGTGTGTGTGTGTGTGTGTGTGTGTGTGTGTGTGTGTGTGTGTGTGTGTTACTGGGGATGGAACCTGGGGCATTCTACGTCTGAGCTGCACCCCCAACCCTATTTTTTATTCTTTTTTTTGAAACAGGGTCTCACTGAGTTGCAAAGGGCCTCACTAAGTAGCTGAAGCTGTCCACGAACCATGATCCTCCTGTCTCAGCCTCCCAAATGCTGGGATTACAAGCATGCACCACCATGCCCAGCAGGCATGTATATTTATAGATAAAAATACATTTTCAAATAGAATATTAGCAAATCAAATTCAAAATGTGTTTCTTAAGACTGTTGAACTTCAGACAGATATGTTGTTTTTAAAAGAGCATTCATCAACGTGTATCTCTGAGCCCACAGTCCGCGTTGACCTAGACCAAGTGTCTGTCTATTCACAGATGTGGAAGTGTGTTTCAGAAGCATAGGATTATAAAACAGAATCATAATCATGTGATTTGGCCACGATTGAGAAGTAGGGGGCTGACAATGATTTTCTAACCCTCTACCCAAAGAGTTGTTTCATAACAAATCAGTTTTGTCAATGAATAATTACCAAATATTCCTGTGTGTTCAGCTCTGGGGACCTTGTGCTCAGAGTGGGTGCAGAGCAACCTGTGTCCTGTTCCACATGGATAAGCCGCTCACGGTGCAACAAATCTCAGCCTAGCATCAGGGTTTTTAAACGTATTTTCTCTACATCTCAAAATGTAGAAAAAATATTAAAAATATCTGATTCTTCAACATCAGTTGTCAGAAAAGTAACATTTCATATTAGTATTTCTCCTGATAGCAAAGGATGTTTTAGAAATATCTTCTTCAGCGCCATCTTCCAGGCATATTTCCTGCTCATGCTTTAGCATCAGTTATCGGGACTTCCACGCTGAGTGCATACTGAAGAGATGAATGTTCATTGTAAATATGAAAAGGAGACGGCATGCAGTTTGGATCCCATCTGTCTTGCTTACACTGGTGCTTGCTTCTGTTTTCCTGGGGAGCGCAGCTCACCATCAACCTCTCTGCAAAGAATGGCCAAGACAGCGGGCATTTTCCCAGAAGAATCTTAAAAGAATAATTTTGGTAACTTTCTGAAAATTGTCTACACTGTTCCTGAGCTCACACCAAAGTAATATAATTTAAGAAAGAAAAATTCAAAAATCTTCCATAACTGGTCCTATTATCCACAATTTGCAAGCTGTTTTTTAATTAAATGCCTGAAAGCTATTTTAAAATTTACTACCTGAGAAAAATAGCATTTTAAACTGTTACCTGAAACTAGCACCTTAGGGCAGTACATGCCCTCTTTTTTGTTTTTGTTTTTGTTTTCTTTCTCTCTTTGTGGTACGAGTTTGAAGCCAGGGACATTCTACCTCTGAGCTAAACCCTCAATTCATTTTTAATTTTCCTTTTATTTTGAAACAGTGTCTTGCTAGGTGTCTGAGGGTCTTGCTAAATTGACAAGACTGGCCTTGAACCTGCAATCCTCCTGTCTCAGCCTCTCAAGGACTGAAATCATGAGCATGCACCAACACTCTTGCCTAGGAAATTTTAACATATTTTTTCTGAAATGTTGGATTTTTAAAATAAGATTAACTATTAAAATAAAAAAATAACGCCGGGCGTGGTGGCACACACTTGTAATCCCCGCGCTTGGGAGGCGGAGACAGGAGGATCGTGCAGGTTTGAAGGCAGCCGTGGTGGCTTAAGAGACCCTGTTTCCAAATAAAATGTATAAAATAGGTCTGGGAGTGTAGCCTGGAGGTAGAAGGGTAGAAGGGCTTCCAGGAACCCCAGTACCACCTAAATAAATAAATTAATTAATTAATTTAATGAATTCACCTTAAGAAAGAGAAACAAATGACAAATGTATGATTGACTTTTTTTGCCCATTTATTATTTATTTATTTATTTATTTATTTATTGGTGGTCCTGGGGTTCCTGGAACCCTTCTACCTCCGGGCTACACTCCCACACCTATTTTTTATACTTTTTATTTGGAAACAGGGTCTCTTAAGCCAGCGCGGCTGGCTTCGAACCTGCGCGATCCTCCTGTCTCCGCCTCCCAAGTGCGGGGATTACAGCGTGCGCCACCACGCCCGGCTTTTTCGCCCTTCTTTATTAAGGCAAGCTGTAAGAAAGATTAGTTGATTCTCTACGAACTTGAGAAAAGTAAGGATATTCCTTACAGATAGATTTTTAGAAGTTGAGGTTCCTGTCCTTCCTCTAAAGTCTGTGCTATGGTTAGATATGGATATCTCCTAAAGAGCTCGTGTTTGGGGATGATGGACTTGAGTCATGAGGGCTGCGGTCGCAGCATTCGTTTATTATTGGGGTCATTTCTGACTGTTCAGCATTGTAATGACTTTATGGGGAGGTGGCCTAAGCAGGTCTGGTGTGGCTGGAGGTGGGTCCTGGGGGTGCAGCCTTGGGGTTACACACATGGCTCCTCCTCCTCGGCTTCCTCCTGCTCTCAGCCTCCATGATTTGAGGAGCACAGCGTGCCCCCTCCGCCTCTCCGCTTTCCTCTGCTCCGAGATCTGCAGTCCCCAGCCTCACATGGAACGAACCCAGAACCAGAAAATGAATCTTCTTTCCTCTAAGCTATGCGGTCAATCTTTTAGATTATAGTTGCAAGAATGATGACTGGAACAGTCAGAAATGACCCCGATAATAATATATTGTTCATAGTAACTTCTTCCGAAATGGAGAAACTGTTGAGTCGGTGTCACACATGGTGCCTGTCTGGCTTATTAAGAAAGGTGGTGGGAGCAGAGGCTCTCTGACTGTCTGTTAAATTAATCAGAAAATGTTCAACAGGAAATAATATATGCCACATAGATGTAAGTTTTCTGTGTATTTTCAGATATTCAGAAGAAGATTCACAGTCCTCGGGGAACATTTACAACTAACTGATTCCTTATGTTTGTGAAAGGTCACTGATTTATCCAATGAATAATTTGTTTAATATATGGTTGAATATCCTCATGATACTTTTACGTTTCGAGAACTCAGCTTTCATTAAATTTTTAAGTTGTTTTTGCCCCTTTAATATCAAGTAAACATTCCAAATCATTTAAAATTCCCCCATATAAACATGCCTACTTGGCTAGGGCTGAGCAGCTCATTAACAAACACCCTACTGAGTGCTCTCTTGTGGCATACAAAATGTATATTCTGCAGATTACAAAGACTCACAAACAGGATTTTTTGTTATTTTGGCCAATACTGATCCTTATGGTTATGACTTATGGAATTTTGTAGCAGCTTAAGATAATGTGGATTATCTTAAGCTGCTAAACAGTGCACCCTATAAAGTGTTCCATTTAATAGCACATACTATACACACAGAGTTGAAAAGCATCCTATCAATCAATTTTATAACATTATAAAATATTACCTTAAACAAGAATTTATGCCAGGCACGATGGTGCATACCTATAATCCCAGTGACTCTGGAGGCTGAGACATGTTGAATCAAAAGTTTGACATCACCTTTGACAACTTTGTGAAAACATGTCTCAAAATAAAAGAAAAAGAGTTGAAGGTATAGCTTAGTGGTAGAGTGTCCCTGGGTCTAATACCTTTACTGCAAAAAAAGAGAGAGAGAAAGAGATATTATACTTATTAGATTTACCTGCTTTGGACATTTCGTATAAAGGGAATCATAACTACTTACGAGGCTGAGACAGGAGGATCACAGTTTGAGGCTGGCTTAGCCAACTTAGCAAGACACTGTCTCAAAATAAGTTATAAAGGGCAGGAAGTGTAGCTCAGTGGTAATGCGTTATTTTCCTAACATGCACGAGGCCTTGGGTTTGACCCCTAGTACTGGAAAAAACTGTTAACTAATTAAATGAATAAATTAATAAAAGGAATTATATTATAGGTGACCTTTCATGACTGGCTTCATTTACCTAGCAAAATGTTTTCAATGTTCATACATGGTTTTAAATACCAAGTATCAGTATTTCATTTCTTTTTATTACTGAATAATACACTGTATAAACATAACAAATCTTGTTTATATATTTATAATTTGATGGACGCAGGTTATTTCTCAAATTTGGGGTACTACAGGATTTCTTGCTATGATTAATAATGATTATATAAATATCGGTATATAGGATTTCATGTCAATATATGCATTTGTTTATTTGTTCCTTGACTTATTGACTTGTTGAGGTAAATCTCTGGTACCAAAACTTAAAAATAGAAATTTGTCTGTATTCAGTGCTTAACCTGAGTTGCTGAGGCAGCACTGGTGTGCAGGTCGCTCCTCATTTACACACTGTTCCTGTCCCACGCTGGCCGCGTGATGGGCGTCAGACCTGCACCCAGGCTCCAGCTGCCCATCAGACTGGCCCGATTCATACGGGCTTTCAGCATGGTTACAGGATTTGATGGGTTGGATATTTATTTAGTGGCCTTAAACTTGAAGGGAGCTTATCAGACGTTTCTGAACAACCCCAAACCAACCAACCTTTTTATCCTTTTAAATTCTATCCATCACCAGTTTGTGGACTCATTCCCTTCTTTTGTAGAAAGTAAGGAGGTAGAGCAACTGCCATTAAAAAAAAAAAAAAAAACAGGATTTGTGGGCAACCAAAGAATGAATGACAGAGGATATTCTAAGGAAAGGCACCTGGCTGGCGCGCGCAGGAAGATGAGGTGCCTCCGGTGTGTGCAAGGCTGAGAAAGTGTTCTGGGATTGGTTTGAAGAAGGGATGTACTTTCAGAGCCCGACAGGATGCATTTTTGAAAGAAAGAGTTTTGAGGAGTTATTCCCTGAAAATAAAAGGCTTATTAGCTGCTTGAAACTTTGCTACTATGAATGTAATTGTATATAAAATGATAAAACTCTAAACTAAACCCAGGAATTAGCTACTTGTTTACTCATACGTACAGGACAGGCAGCAACTTGTGACGAATGAAGAGGAAATCGTACTATATTTGTAAAACTCTGCATTAACCACAGTGAAAAGAAAAAAGGGGTGGGTAGTAACAAACACTTAACAAAAGCCTTTGTAAAATACTGTGTTAAAAAGAAAATTTTTAAATGAACATCTTAAGGGATAAAGAGAAAACCAGGCCCCCACGCCCACACTTCCCGGCCAAGCCCTCCAGCCGTCCTTTCATTAGACCAGTCTCAACTGATGTCTGAAATTAGTATTTCTCACTTCATTATTTTTCAGTTATTATGTTTCAAATTGCAGGCGGCGTGCCCAGTATTGTGCTACAGTAGGTGAACAATTGTTTAAACCTAGCAGTACTAGGAGACGTGAAGTCATCCGTTTTCTCAAACATTTATATACCCTGTAAGGGCTTTTAGAGTTTTATTCCATCATCTCATCACAAAAAAAACTTTGTTCATTCTTGGCTCTGATTTTATTTTCACAGAAAATCCATTTAAATACAGAAGGTTTTAAATTTATCATGTTATACCTTCCATTTTTCAGCCCCCTTTTCTGAAATATTTTATATTAAAAATTTTATTTACATATCACATCTTCTTTCTTTCTTCCCCAAGTACTGGGATTACAGGCATGTGCCACTACGCCTGGTTATAATTTCTATTTCTTAGCTTATAATATAATTAGATATAATCATGGTCTATAGGATTATATAATGTAATCATCTTTTTTTCATTTGTATGTCCCAAATCCCTTTTACTACTTGTTACTGCTAAGATTTTGTATTCTGAACTATTCATATTAGTATTTAGAGTTCTTAGCGTAATTATTTAATATGAAATAGTGCTTTAAAATATTTTTCTTGTTCTATCAACTTCTGATACTCTTATAAATTCCATATAGTCTAAAGTAAGTATATTCATTATACAATCATGCCCAATTTTTCCTTACTCTCCAAAATCCTTCAGTTTTAAGTTCTGTTATGTCCTGAATATTAAGTTGCCGTTCCTTTTGCTAACCATTAAGCTGTCAGGACTACTGTGAAGACGATGTTGATATTTGTGCCCTCCTATAAGCTATAAATAGCGCTTTTCCATTTTGTCTGCAGACTGACTCTAAGTTACAACTTTAGAACCAGTCACCGCACCCTAAGCCACTGTGCTGAGAGTACGTTTCTCTCTCTGTGGACATTAAGACACGACTGCTACGCGTCTTAGAATTGAACTCTCTTAGAACTACTCTCCTTCCTTACATCCCATGAATGACTTGAAATCGTCCTGCATTTAAGGCTGCTTCACGAGTGCTCTGGGATGTTCTGCCATCATTTTCCTGTCCCCCAGACTTTTCATTGTCTTGAATGTTCTTTTCAACTCTGAATAATTTTTTTAAATCTTTTATTGGTGCATTGTATTCATACATCATAATGGGGTAAAAACTTATGTGGACATACATGTACACATCACCCAGTCAGCCCCTACCAGGCCCCGTGCCTGCCAGAGGACCATGCACCCTCAGGGCTCCCTCAGGAGGGTACAGATTGGTGCCAGACCCTGTTCTGTTCCCGCAGTCCCTTTGTGTGGATCCTTCTTCTCATTTTCTAATGAGTCCTCCTGAGAGTATTTTTCCCAGCTCTGTTACATGTAGAGAAATCACACATTGAAGGAGGACAGTATAAAGTATAGAGTAAGCCTACGGGGCAGTTCTCCTTGGAGTCCCGTGGCCCATTGGGAGAATTCTGGGAGACTGTTATGGCGCCAGGAAAGCAGCACCTTGTCAGCACGCCGGCTGGTATCCAAGAGCAACCTCTCCACTGGTTTCTGCATTGCTTCCTGCGTAAGCTTAGCAGCCTGTCTCCAGCAGATGGCGGAGCTTCTGGAGAGCTTGCTGTGGCATATTAACAAATTAGTTACTTTGCTGAAGTACTTTAAGGGTCTGTTAAAAATCTATAAATGAGCCAGGCGTGGTGGCGCACGCTTGTAATCCCCGCGCTTGGGAGGCTGAGACAGGAGGATCGCACAGGTTCGAAGCCAGCCTCAGCTACTTAGTGAGGCTCTCAGCTACTTAGTGAGGCTCTCAGCTACTTAGTGAGGCTCTCAGTAACTTAGTGAGGCTCTCAGTAACTTAGTGAGGCTCTCAGTAACTTAGTGAGGCTCTCAGTAACTTAGTGAGGCTCTCAGTAACTTAGTGAGGCTCTCAGTAACTTAGTGAGGCTCTCAGTAACTTAGTGAGACCCTGTTTCCAAATAAAATAGAAAATAGGTCTGGGAGTATAGCCCGAAGGTAGAAAGCCTCTGGGTTCCACCCCCAGTGCCACCACCAAAAAAAAAAAAAAAAATCTATAAATGACAAGCCTGTTAATATATACATATTTTTCCACAAAAATTCTAATCAACTAAGGAGATAGATCACCAAACAACTAGTACCAGGAGAGCCATGCTGCATCCATCAACTTAGGTGTGCTCGGTGCACACACATCCACACCTGGAACACCTGTCTTCCTTACCTGTACGCCTCCTGTAGCCCCCACCCTTGGCTTCCAGCCACTTGAGGGCAACTGTGTCACTTTCCCCCATCTGCCTACGCCAGGCCTTTGAAGCATTCTTAAGCGATAACACATTCAGTGAAGTAATTGAAATAAAAGCTTCCAGTTTAGGCAGGAGATAAAGGACTGGGACAGAAAAAAAAAAAAGACATACTTATCTTCTATAAAGAAAAAAAGTCATAGGGTCAAGAGTTCACACGGAGGAGAGGGCCAGCAGTCTGAAGCAAGACACTCGGGCCATTGGCCCACTGGCCTCACCATTTCTTGGAGTCTCCCATTTGTTGTTCTCTAGCTGACCACTTCAGAATGTAAAATGGAAGGGCAGAGTCAGTACTGAAAGACAGTGGGAGCTTATTTCTGTTTGAATAAAGCAATCTAACCTCAAGCCAAGAAGCCCAGGGCTATCTGTGTCTCTGGGCTGACAGGTGCCCCAGGGGGTGCTAACGAGAAAATACATCCACCAGATCAAATCTGTGCCACTCACACTTGAAGAATTGTGTTGAGACCGGAATTGTCCTCTGGGCAATTCACGGAATGGTATAAATTACCCCCAGATAGATGAGGACTTAGTACTCCTCAGTAGATATTATGTCCATAATCAGATTGTGCCTCAACTTCAAAGCCTAGTGGAGTTAAGGGAACAAATAATCGTTCAGACCCCTTTACTTCAGATGAAAATTTATGTGGAAGCAGACACATTTTTTCGGGTGTCAGTGATCGCAGTTCTGCTGTGTCCAGGACTCGCCCCTGTTTCCCTGCTTGGGTGCCCAGGCTCCCTCGCCAAGGGCACAGGTACATGGACAGGTAAATGCCTGGGAGACACAAGACCGGAGGGAAACCCAGCTCAGGGCAGCCACGTCCCATGTGCACGGCTGCACCAGTCTCTGGGTCCCTCAACTGCAAAGTGACGAGAGGAGACTGGCACATTCCCCTGACTTCTCAAGACAAAATCATCTGGAAACCCAACCTCCTGAGTAGGCTCAGCGGTGCAGCTGCTTAAAGCTTTTAAACCCACCTCACACTCAGGATCGGGAGAGGGCATGGCCTTGGGCATGAATGTAACGAGAACCACATGGAATCTCATGATTGTCACCCAGTGACACTGTCGAACAAGATTGTTAGCATTGTTTCTCCCCCCTGTTTCTGTAAAAAAAATTCAACTCCAAATAATAATAACGATAATGATATAATCATCATCATCATCATCTTTCTGGGCTTCCAAATTTTTTAATTCAAATGGTTTGATAGAATTTCTTATATAATGAAATACAAGTAATTTCTTTTTTGTGGTACTGAGGATGGAACCCAGGGGCATTCTACCTCCGAGCTCCACCCCCAGCCCTGTTTTGATTCTTTATTTGGAAACAGGGTCTCACTGAGTTGGGGCGGGCCTCACTCAGTAGCTGAGGCTGTCCACGAACCACAGTCCTCCTGCCTCAGCCTCCCAAGCGCTGGGATTACAAGTGTGCGCCACCACGCCCGGCTTACAAGTAAATCTGATATGTTCCAGCTGCACTGGCAGCGGTGGGATCTTCCCAAGCACAACAGGCTCGACAGGCAGTGGATAAACTGGCTGAATGACCTGAGAGTCAGAGTTAGGGACGAGGAGCTGGTGGCGGGGTACAAACATCACATCTGTCTTGAAGAGGACCCTCTGGCTAGGGCTACAGGCACCCGGCTGTGGTCCGGAGCCGCCTGCCCAGCGTGGTGCGGGGACAGTGAACGTATAGTGGCCGTGCCGAGCGGCCTGCTGTGTGCCTGGGAAAGCCACCCCTCCTTCCTGGCCCTAGTGGAGGGTCAGAGGTAACATTACGCTGTCATCTATTTGTGAATTTTACAATTTTCTTCTTGTCATTTATTTCTAGCTTTATGCCCCGTGGTCAGAAAGGTCGGTCTGATTTCAGTCTTTTTTTTATTTTTTCTTAAGGCTTTTCTGAGGTCTAACCTCATCTGCCCTTGGGAGTGTCCTGTATATGCCTGAACAGGAAGAATGGGTCTTGCAGGAATGTTGGGGGGACTGTTCTAAAAATGCCTGTTAGGTCCCCTTGGCAAGGCCACCATGCCATTCAAGTCTTGTATGCCTTCTTTACTGCACATTGTCCAAGCCCAGGTTTTAGTTTGATGCATTGTTGAAAGTGGAGGATTGACGTCCCTGCTGTTGCTGTCCTGCTGTCTGTCTCTCCTGCAGTTAAGATTTGCTTTACCTAAGCACTCCAAAGTTGAGTGCAAACCTTCTTACAGTTGCTGTGTCCTCGTGATGAATTGTATAATGGTCTCCTTTGCCACGTGCGTCAGCTTTTGACTTAAAGTGTATTTTGTGGCTCTGAGCATAGACTCCTCTCACTTGGATACCACGGGCCTGGAACATTGATTTCTACCGCAACACAAAAAGCCAGGTGTCTTGAAGGCAGCATATAGCTGCATCTTGTGTTTACCCTCTCAGCCATTCTCGGTCACGTGACTGGGGGTTAGGGCTGGAGACCTCAGGCTGCTGTTTTATTGCTTTCTGGTTGTTCCAGATCCTTTGTTCTATTTGTCTCTCTGTCTTGCTTTGCGATTTCATGATTTTTTGTAGTACTTGATTTGATTCATGTTTTAGTTAGCTTTTTGTCACGATGACCAAAATATCTGGCCACAACAACGTAAAGGAAGAAAGGTTGCTTTCGCTCACAGTTTCAGGGGGTTCGTCCATGGCTGGCTGGACCCAAGGCAGAACCATCACGGGAGCAGGAAATAGCGGAGGAAAGCTGCTCAGGGCAGCTGGGAAACAGAACAGAGAGAGAAGAGAAGGGAAGGGAAGGGAAGGGAAGGGAAGGGAAGGGAAGGGAAGGGAAGGGAAGGGAAGGGGGAGGAGAGAGGAGAGGAGAGGAGAGGAGAGGAGAGGAGAGGAGAGGAGAGAAGAGAAGAGAAGAGAAGAGAAGAGAAGAGAAGAGAAGAGAAGAGAAGAGAAGAGAAGAGAAGAGAAGAGAAGAGGAGAGCGGGGGGATTCTCTTCAAGCCCATTTCCACCTGTGAGCCTTGCTGTATTGGGATCCTACTTTCAACACATGAGCTTTTTGAGAGAATATTCCAAACCCTAACAATTTCTTTCTCTTAATCTTTTCTGTACCTACTGTGCGAATCAGAAATCCCAGAATCAGCATTAAGACACTGAAGATGCCCCAGCACTAGAACCGTGCCCACATGGCCAGAAAGGCTGCTGTCCTTCCTTTGTGACAGCCTGCCACCGCACACCACTCTCATTTTTACCCCAAGGTTTTACACAGGGTTTTTAAGAAGACAATGTTAGTCACCAGCACAGATTAAAAAGCTGAGAACTTTCTTTTCTTATTTATTGCAGTTGCCTTACAGTTAGGAAATAACAACAGAAAAACGGTCATAAAATCAGCCAGTCCCTACTAACAAAATTTATCTCATAGCAGAAAAAACTGCCCCTCAACAGCCACATTTAGGATCAGTTGTAACACAGCGGGGATTTGTTACCACCATAAAACCCTACTGATGGAAGCCGTAAGTGTATCGGTGACAGCAGATGCTGCTGAAATACCGTTTTGTCTTTGAGTTTAGCCGCGCAGCAGAAACGGGAGGATTATGGTTGGTTAAAAGTCTTTTCCCAAAGTGAACCTCGGGTTCACAGCAGGAAGCATCCTTCCTGAAAAGAACATAAAGTCCTTGGGGTTTTATCTGACAAATGCAGCCGCAAATATGTTCATAAAAAGTCTGAGCAAGTGCTAAGAAATTACTTTCATGGCTTGATACGAAGAACAAATAAAAAATCGACACGAAAGTCGAATGGTGGACAGGCAATGGGTTTGTTACGCTCTTGGAAGAACCTCAGAGACATTTCTGCTGACACTCACTCCAGCACTTCCATGGTGCCAAGGGGCCAGGCTAGGCTGAGCAGCCCCCACGCCGTCAACAGCAGTGGGACCTTGGAAACCCTCGGCGAGTTTCTCTTTTCTTCAAATATTAGCGCTAATTATTGTGCTCGTCACTGTTGGTTTGCAGCGGTGATGTGCGCGTCTCTTGCCACTAGGGTTTGTAATTGTGCAAGTCCCCACTGCGCTAGGACCTGCTCTAATGGGGAGAAGCCCCAGGATCCAGCTTTCGCTGTGAGATCAATTTTGTTAGTAGTGGTTGGCCATGCTTCAGGTGTTTTTATTGTTGTTTTCCCACTTAGAAGGTCCAGAATTTGATGGCCAGCTTCTAATCTCTGGTACTGCTGAACAAAAAGGAGAGAAAAGAATGTAGATATGCTAGACTATATAATTTTTTTGAGATACTGGGAATGGAACCCAGGGGCATTCTACCTCCGAGCTACATGCCCATCCTATTTTTTATCCTTTATTTTGAAACAGGATCTCACTGAGTTGCTAAGTGCCTCACTAAGTAGCTGAGGCTGTCAGCGAACCATGATTCTCTTGTCTCAGTCTCCCAAATGCCGGTATGATAAGCATGCGCCACCATACCCAGCTTATACAAAAGAATTTTTAAAAACCCTTTAATGATTTCCTGTAGTGTTTAGAATAAAACCCAAACCTATGAATCATGGCTTAAGGCACTGCCCACAGTCTTCTGACCTGTCTCCCTGATCACTCTGCACAAAGCTGCTCTGCATTCTGCATAGCTTCCTTCTGTCCTTCCAACATTACACATACACAGCTAACTCAGAGAGTGACGCCCTCATAAACCTCCTTCCCCAGGTGCCCCTTTCTACCAGGGTGAGCACACATATAAGTAAAATTGCATGGCCTTCATTAAATGATTTTCAACATTTTATAACAAAAGCCCAAACCTGCCAATAAAAAATACATGGGATATGATATGAACAGATATTATAAAAAGATAACTTTAAATTATTTTCTTCCTTTTTTAAGCTTAAATTTATTTAAACTGGCACATGGATCATAAGAACTGTACATGTTTGTGGGGCACCATGTAATATGTTGGTGCATATATACACTCCATAATGTTTAAATCAAGTTGTACATCTGTCTTCTCAAGTATTTATTGTTGATGAAAATATTTAAATTCCTTTCTTCTAGCCTATTGAAGTCATTGTCTGTACCATTCTTACACCCCAGAACTCCTGCCCAATGGCAACGTGGTCCCTGCTGACCAACCTCTGTCCATCCTTCCTCATTTTTCTCCCCAGCATCTGCTAGCCACCATTTATTCCCCCTCAAATTCTATGAGAGCAGCCTTTTTTTTTTTTGGTGGTGGTGGTACTGGGGTTCCTGGAAGCCCTCCTACCTCGAGGCTACACTCCCAGACCATTTTATATCTTTATTTGGAAACAGGGTCTCTTACGCCTGAGAGGCTGGCTTCGAACCTACGCGATCCTCCCGTCTCCAACTCCCAAGCGTGCGCCACCGCGCCCGGCGAGAGCAGCCTTTTTAGATCCTACATTATGTGTGAGAAAATGTTTATCTTTGCTGAGTAGATCCACCTATGAAACAAAATTGTATAGCTACAAAACTAGTATGCTACAAAATCGGTGGCATCAACGCCATAGCAAAGCTGCGATATCCAATGTGTTGCTGGTGACATTTTAAACTACAAACACCCCGCCGGGCATGGTATGTATGTGTGTGTGTGTGTGTATACACACACACACACACATACACACACACACACACACACATACACACACACACAGCCCAGAGGTAGAAGGGTTTCCAGGAACCCTAGTACCACCAAAATAATAAATAAACAAACTACAAAAAACACCTTTTTGAGGAGAAATACAATGGCAGTATATATGTTAAGAACTATAAAGTACTTTAGAACATTCACTGGAAACTTAATTCTGTAAATGATCCCCAGAGAACATCGATCTTTCAGCTATACACGTTAGCTACGGTGCTGCAGTGTAAGCTTATCTTTAATAGAATGATTAAATAGGCTGAACGTGGTGGCACATGCCTATTTACTGGGAAACTGAGACAGAAGGTTCAACAGGTTCAAAACCAGATTTAAGAGTTTATCAAGACCCTCAGAAAATTAGTGAGACCCTGTCTCAAAAGAAAAAGTAAAATAGGGCCGGGGGTGTAGTTCAGAGGTAGAATGCCCCTGTGTTCAAGTCTCATTACTGCAAAATAAATAATTAAGTTACAATGATAACTGAGCAAAATTACACCACATTTAAAAGTCCAAATGTTAATTATCCGACAGCTGCAGAAACTAGAAATATTTATGTTATTGAGAAATAAGAAGCAAAACAAACAGAGTCTGCACAAGGACAAACAACAGAAGGTTGTTTGCCTCGGTAAAGTTAAGATCATCCCTGTTCTGTCTTTTTCAAATCTGTACTTATGCATGGAGTGAAGAGCTTTTGCTTTTGTTTATTGTGGTACTGGGGATTGAACTCAAGGTTGTTCTATCTCTAAGCTATCTTTACAGCCTTATTTTATTTTATTTTGTTGTTTTAAACAGGGTCTTTCTACGCAGCCGAGGGCCGCAGACCTTCGATCCTCTCGTCTCAGCCTCCCACGTCCTGGGAGCCCAGCCACCTTGACAATCTCAAGTGAGGAAGCCCTGTGATTTTATATCCGTTCTTTGTTTGGTTATCATAATAAATTCTAACTTTGCCAAAGATATCAGTTCATCTCAAATACTTTGAAGTCTTTGATGCCATTATATGCAGACCTTGAGACGGAGCACAGGCTTAGGCTATGGTGAAAGCTAAGCCCTGCCCCTGAACCAAACGTGTGCTCTGCAGTGGTGAACGGGCCCTTCAGAGAACATCTGTTTACTTTATTTTCATTTCTTTTTGGGGGGCGGTGGTGGAGGGCATACTGGAAGTGGAGCTCAGGGGCATATGATCTCTAAGCTATACCCCAAGCCCTTTTTATTTTTTATTTTCAAACAGGCTTTCACTAAGTTATTAAGGGTCTCACTAAGCTGCCCAGGTTGGCCTCAAACCTTCGATCCTCTTGTCTAAGTCTTTTTTTTACTGGGATTACGGGCATGTGCCCTGTCCCTGGCTAAAAAGAACTTCCTCAGTGACAATTACTGTAAATCTGTTTGTCCATCCGTGATACTTTGAATACAGGAAACTTCAGTCCTTTCAAGGTGAACACCACCTACCAATAGTGCCATGCTAGGGACCAAGCTCCCGGCCATCTGTGCCTCTGGGAGACATGATGCTATGTACATATCCAGAATCATTGATTCAACTCACAGAAGGGCGGGGAGTGGGTAAGAAGAGAGGGGACCGCGTGAGCGCTGTGAGCATGGGGTCTCTCTCTCCAAATATCCTGATGTGCAACTACAATGCACTGAGAAAGCGTATTAAAAGCAAAGATGAACACCATAGCATCAGCGAAAATCTCAGCTCATATGAAAGTCACTTCCCAGTAACTGCTTTTCTGCCAGAATCACAGGATTCTCCTTAGCCCTTCACCGTGCTTCGAGGCCTGGAATCACCAGTGCCCCTCATCTTTAAACACATCTGCTCAGCTCGGCCCCGTGGCACACACCTGTGGTCCCAGTGCTTGGGAGGCTGAGACGGGAGGATCGCAGATTCATGGCCAACTTCAGCAACCTCATGAGGCCCTCCATAACTTAAACCCTGTATGCCTATAAGAAATAAAGCCAGTCTGGGGGTGTAGCTCGAAGATAGAACACCTGTAAGTTCAATCCCCAGCAACACACACACACACACACACACACATATACACACACACACACAGGAAGATAGGGCTGGGGGTGTTGCTCATAGGTATTGTGCCCCTGTGTTCAATCCCCAGTCCCCACACAAAAAAATAACATGTATCTACTTAATGTGAAAACAAGCTTCCCAAAGAGAACAGAAGAGTGAACCCTGCCAGAGACTTGCCTTCCGATGACTCGGAGCACCTGGCCGTGCCTCGTTTGTTCCTTGGGAGTCAGGCTTCCTTCTGTTCAAACATGTGCAGACTGAAATGGGGAGAAATAGTTCTCAAAAGGCCACAGGAGATCAGAATCACATGAAGGTCATTCGGAGGCACAGTGAGGGCTACGCACGGTGTCAGCGGGGAGGAGGGTGGGAGGGCCAGGAGTGGCCCTGGTCTCTTGAGCCCTTTGCACAGGCCTCCGGGTGCTGGTTGGTCACAGGCTCGCGGGAGGAGGAAAGGCTGAAAGGGTGGAAGCCACATGCCCTGCTTCATGGGCGCCGCCCAGGGCTCGGAGGCCTCGCGCTTCCCACGTGATCGAACGCTCTCTGACTTGTCCTTGGCAAAGGCCAAGTCCCGCCTCTGCCCCTCTGCCTTGTGATTCCGCTGCTTAGATGCCACGGGGGGAAACAAGGAGACCGTGCTGTGCAAATCATTTCTGGCACTTTATTTTGTTCTAAAGTAATAAGCTTGCAGCGACAGTGGAACAAGACCCCATCTCAGCTAACTGGAAATACAAAGGAAGGAGATGAGAATCTGGAGAGTTAGTGAAACTCAGTCCAGGTGATTGCACCACGGTGCACAGGCTTCAGAATCAGAGGACTTAGAACAGCACTCTGGCCCGCCTCTCAACTACCAAGACAGTACTAAGTGCTCATTTCACGTTCTCAGCCTCCGTTCCTTTAGGGATAAAACAACATCACCGCCAGGTATGGCGGTGCACACCTGTGATCCCAGTGCTTGGGAGCCTGAGACAAGAGCACCACAAGTTCGAGGCCAGCCTCTGCAACTCAGTGGGAACTCATGCAACCTAGTGAGACCCTGTTTCAAAATAAAAAGTAAAAAGAGCTGAAGACAGCTCAGAGGTAGAGTGCCACTGGGGCCAATCCCCAGTACAATAACAACAACAACAACAATAACATCACCTACTGCACAGCCTACCTCTAATTATCATTCCTGAAGCCCTAAGAGGGCGTAGAGCCACAACATCCACTCTAAAGAATTGGCCTTTTTCTCCTGTTTTTTTTTTTTTTAACCTCCTCATTCTCCAGCCTATTTAGATAAAAATACATTGTAGAGAAGGAAGAAATACGTGTGCAACTATGGTCCATCCACAGGCGCGGGAGCAGGATGCTGCGTCAGGCCGACATGCTCCAGGCCCCCAGGTGTGTTCAAATGGCGATTGAGGACTCGCCCACACTCTGTGAGCGCACCCTCCATTACAGTCTCCACAGTCTCTTTTCAGAAAGGTAAGTTACACACACTACGCTGTCAGTGTATCTACTTATTTAATATGGCCAGAGATTCATGACTAACTTGCTAATTTCAAGATAGGTTATAAATGATTTCATGACATAATGTGAATTTGTCTTAGTATTGATGGTAACTTCTTTTTGTATAATCTTAATGCCAGCTGGCTTTCCATTACTGTAACAAATATCTGAGATCAGTTTATAAAGAGAACGCTTTGTTGGGTGCGTGGATTCAGAGGTTCCAGCCTATGATTGGTGGCCCCCATTGCTTTTAGTCCTGTGCAGATCAGGACAGATCTGCATGGCAGAGCAAAAGAGAGGGAGAGGAGGCTGGGGTCCCGGTACCCCTCAGAGGGCGGCCCTGTGACCCAAAGACCCCCCACTGCACCCCACTCCTTAAAGGTCCCCGGGATCTCTAGAGCACCACCCTGGGATCCAGCCTCAGCGCTGGGTCCTCAGGGGCATCTGAGGTCTGAACGCAGCACCCTTGTATCAGTTTCGCTCCCTCTGCGCACGCATGTTTATGTGTCATGCAGCTTCCACTCACGTGTGCAAGTTGTGTGTGTTCTGACAACAAGTTACTTCTAAAAAGGAGGAAGCCCTGCCCTGGGGACACTAAGAGCCTGCTTTTGAAGACACAAGAAGGCCGCTGGCTCCCAAGGCGTGTGATGAGCTCCGTGAGTTCCCTGTGCCCTTGACAGCAGCAAGCAGGTCAAATAGAAGTACCATTAAATAGCCCGGAGCATCTCACTAAGCGATTGATCCAGCCGCAGCTGGGTGTTTTACCCAGTGAACTGTGCACAGTTGGTTAAGCTAAAAAATATGCTGTTGTTCAGCATGATACTGGTGACAAAACCTAGAGTAATCATGCCGTTCCTGCCAAATGGTTCCGTGAAAGGATTCATTTTTGCTCCTCTTCTATATGAGTAGATTAGAAATTAAAGTTTGAAGAAGTGCAAGGTGTTGAGAATTTACCAAATGATCATTTTCCTCTCCTTTGATAAAAAATTAATTTTTATAAAGCCAGGCTTTGTGGTACACACCTGTAATCCCAGTACTTGGAAATATAGGCCAGGAGGATCATAAATTCATGGCCAGCTTCAGCAACTTAAATTAAAAAATAGGATTGAGAGTATAGTTGAGAGGTAGAATACCTCTGGGTTCAATTCCCAGTGCCACAAGAAAAAAGGAAGGAAAAGATGTGGAAGTAAATTAAGAATGAACAGCTAAATTAATTATTTTTTAAATTAAGATGCCAAGACCACTGAAAACACGAATCTTGCTCTGTGAATAGGTACAGTGATGGGAGAATTTCATGCCACATTCCAGTTGTGCCTTAAAGCTCATAAATGATTTTGTGATTGACCCATCCACTTGGAAGCTTTGGTGATGGCACAAGCCTATAATCCCAACATTTAGGAGGCTGAAACAGGAGTACCACAGGTTTGAGGCCAGCCTCTGTAACTTAGTAAGGCACTCAGTAACTTAATGAGACCCTGTCTCAAAATAAAAAAAATATATAATAGGGCTAGGGGTATAGCATGGAGGCAGAATGCCCAGGGTTCAAACTGAGGAGAAACCTATTCTCTTCTAGAGAAGAAACTGCAGGAAGAAACTGGAAGTTTTCTAAAAACAATGGGTGTGGCCAGGCATGGTAGCATACGTCTGTAATCCCAGCACTCTGGAGGGTGAGACAGGAGGATCACAGGTTCCAGGCCAGCCACATTTACTCAGTGAGACCTTCAGAATTTGGTGAGATCCTGTTTCAAGATAATTTTTAAAAAGGCTGTGGGTGTATTGCAAAAATAGACCACTCCTGAGTTTAATCCCCAGTATATAAAAAGATGAATGAAACAATAACTCCTACTTTAAAGTGTTTGTGGTGGACAGCAGCATCTGTGCTAGTGGGGCTACCCCCCAGAGGTGCTGCAAAAGGTACTGAGTGTTACAGAGGAGGCGGAGAAGCCCTGAGGTCCAGCAGGCTGGGAGGATGGGGTGAAGCTCTTCGTTTCTAAGCACAGAGGCCACTTAGTCTTTTGACAGACGGAGATGGGGTGGACAGGCCTTTCCGATAGGGAAGGGGTCAGTGCGCTCTGATGCAAGGCGGGGCCTCTCCAGGCACAGGAGCAGCCTACAGGTCCATTAGCTGTGTGAGGATTTTTGGAAGTGTGGTATAATTCAGACACCATAACAAACCTGGCTAAGGGATTAACTTCCTTCCTCAGATCCTGGAATCTCTGACTGCTTCAGAATGGTTATCATAGCCAGTACTGAATTATCTAGAATTTCTGTACACTGATTTTATTTTAACCACCACACAAACCTCACTACTAGCTAGAATTGAGCAGCTAAACATTGTTATTTATCCAATATTTCATCTCCTGTGTGCCAGTACATAAACCAATGCAAGTGTTCTTTGTGTGTGTTTAGTAGCTCGTGTTAATTAGTTTTGAAATGCTCTGGTGCTCAGAGCAGGATGTATCATACATTTGATGAATTGTTTCACAAATAACAGTCTTTGGGTATGTTTTATCATCGGATTTCAAGACCCAGATGATTACTCTAAAGACAAGGAGATAAAACTTCCATTTGAAGCTAAAGCTTATTTTCCATTTTTATTGTTCTATTCTGAACTATGATGAAAACTTAAAACATTCAAAGAGAGCTTTATTACATTTCTTTTGAGAAAAAATTATTTATGTCCACATCTTTATCATGGTCCCAAATTTATCCTGCTTTTAAATACATTGGTGCAAAATGAATTTCTTATTCTTTTATAACTTTTCATTTGGAATACAGGGAAACACGGTATAGATAATATCAATAGCTTGTTTTTCCTTTGAAATTATAGAATCCAGCCCCCCCTCAAAAAATAGATTTAGTAGCTATTTTACACAAATGCATAACAACTTGCCCCCAAATTGCAAGGGTAAAGAAGCAATTGGATTTGTACCTCATTAAAACATGCCCTCTATACCAGTCCCCACTCTTTTAGTTCAAATAATTCTGTTTAAATATACAATGATTCTTAGGATTTCATGCAGAATATAGGTCTCTTTAACAGAGTACAAAATGAGCCAGGTATAGTATCCCATGACTATAATCCCAACTCTTAGCAAGATCCTGTTTCAAAAATAAAGGGTCCGGGTTGTAGTTCAGAGGTAGAATGCCCCTGAGTTCAATCCCCAGAACAAAAAATACATAATAAGAAATTGACTAGTACTTGGGAGGCTGAGACACGAGGATCACAGACTCAAGGTAAGTCTCAGCAAGTTAGCAAGGCCCTCAGTAACTTGGTGAAACCCTGTTTCAAATTAAGAGGAAAATATTACCAAAAGTGTAGCTCAGAAACATAATGCTTCTGGGTTCAATCCCCAGTATCGCACAAAAAAAGATGAGCAGGGGGCTGAAATGCAGGGAAACTTTTTTTTTTTAAATTATTTGCAGTACTACGGATTGAACCTAGAGACATTCTACCTCTGAACTATATCCCCAGCCCTACTTTTTATTCTTTTTTTCAGAGGGTCTCACGAAGTTACGGAGGGCCTCACTAAGTAGCTGAGGCTGGCCGCAAACCTGCGATCCTCCTGTCTCAGTTTCAAAAAGGAAACTGTTTTATTGAGATGTTTTTCTGTGGTTATTTCAGCCTCAGCATATATACTGATGGAAAGAAAATGGTAACATTTACATTCATTCACACTGATCTTTAATATTCATATTTCTTTGTATTCTTCCATCCAAACTAATAGTTGAGTGTGAAACAACAAAATATGAAAGAAACATACAATTAAATCAAGGCCATATGTCTAGTTCATAGAGCTGCTGTGGGGGTGGGGTGGCTGTATCCTCTTCAAATCCATGGGTCTTAAATTCATAGAATGCACTGTTTATGAGAAGCCCAAGGACAGGGGATTGAAACTCATCTGAAGGCCCATGCTACACACCAAGGCTGGAAATCAAAGATGTTAGACAACAGGAAGTTGGTCCTTTGCTTAACTATCAAGTAAAGGAAGAAAGAATATCAAAGATAATTACCAATCAAGCATGGGATCGACGGAGGGAGAGGGAATGGGATGGGGATTGGATGAGGGCTTATTGGATGATATGTGTTTGTATATCCTCTCAAGTCTTATATTCCAAAGCGATATATGATTACAAAATATATATATATATATATATATACATATATATATAAATAAATAAATGTATACCATTTATGTTCAATAAAAAAATTGAATTTAAAAAAATAAATAAAGGAAGGAAGAAAGAATGACAAGTTGTTTCTATGACCCTTTCGTCGATGAGGCTCAGTCTCCTATAGCTCTGTGCTTCAGAAAAAGAAGAAGTTGGTGCCACATTTCAGTGACGTCACAGATCAGAACTACTGGTACCCAGGGGTTGTGCTTCAGAAGCTGTACCCTAAAGGGGCTCAGGCGCACTTTGGACTTCATCTAAACAACAAGATCCTAAGACTGATGCTTTGGGAATGGCCCAAGTGTTGGATACGTTTACCCTTGCTCCTTAAATTGCACAGACTCTGTGCACAAAGAGCTCCTTCTTCTCCAGTCTCGGTCAACATTCTTACTGCTGTCATCCAAAACAACTAACCACACAGGGAGGAAAATTCACTTACTCAGAGTTTTTTGAAGATTTCAGTATTGAGATCATGTGAGGATGGGTTCTGGGGATCTCAGGGCGTGACAGAGCGTGGGAGGGAGGGAGGGAGAGCCATCTCCCTCAGACTGTGCTCCTTCTCCTACACGGCGCAAGTCCATCATGACTTCTTATTTGGAAGTAAATTAGTAATTGCCCAAAGTAGTTTTATGGCACTAATAAACTTCCAGGAACATCCAGACAAGGACACCTAAGACAGTTCTTCATGCCAAATTTTACTTTTTCACCTCTTCAAGCTGCCTCAAATCTACCCACTTTTCTGTTATTCCAAGAAAGAGCTTCTCCTCTCAGGTCTGGGTCTATCTGAGTCTGCAGTCAGCCAGTGTTTGTTCTTTTTAAATATTTTCCATTTAAGAATAGACATATTTTGCAGTGTTTCTCATAAGGCTAGAGTTTTACAGAGCTGGCACTGCCCAATCCATTAATCACTTGGAGAGGATATTAACAATGTTTTGGATTCAGATCAAGTGTTTTCACCATGTTTGTTATTTTTTTTTCACCTTGAGTATAAAATGAGTCAGAAGCATGAAACTATGAAAGCAGAGTTATTTTAAGTGCCAAGTTTAAGCAAACTGCAAATTTTATATATAATAGAAAATTTTTGTAAGCTATAGAAAAAGATAAAACTTAAGCAGGACATAAAAATAAATTTTGAGATACCTCCAGAAATATTCATGAGAGTCATTCTCAGAATATTTAGAAAGGTCAGAATTTGAAGTTATTGTATTTGGAAATATTGATTTAATGAAATACATATACAATGAATGACAACCTAATATTTAGTAGCAATTTATATTAAAACAAAATATCACACTTCTCCATCAACAAAAAGTGCAGATTCTGCCTTATGACTTGTTATTAACCCTGTGTTTCAACACTTTATTACCAGGGCTATAACTAGTAACAAGGAATAAATACTATAATAAATAATAGACTTATAAACATAAATGTAAATAGCTAACTAAAGCTAGTTGCTTCTTCACTCACAGTACAACTAATTATAAATGTAGGTGGTCACTGATTCCTTTATATTTGTAAAACAAGTAAACTTTAATAACTTTTGATATTTCTGAGGCAATAAATGGTAATGAAATAGAATTGCCCTCATAGTCAAAGGAAATTGAAAAACTAAATCTTGATCACCATTGTTGAAAAGAAATATAATACTTAATTCTTCATATCTGCCAGTATTGAGCTTAATTAAATTAAAATGTCTTTGAAATAACAAGATACATAAATATAGTGAGCAATAAAATATAAGCAATAGGAGATAATTTTGACTATAATTAAAATGTGATAGAAAGGAAAATTGTGTAACTTTCTGTTAGAGTTCATCAGTGTTTGGGCATTACTAAAGTTTATGAGAGCCACATATTTCATATATCACACTTCAATGTTTTTCTTTAGGGTTGCCCATAAAGTTTGGGAAAGTTAATATGTGGGTTTCAGGTTTTTATGGAATAATAATGCTCAAAGGTCTTTAGAGTTGAGACAGACTTATTTTTTTCAAATGGTCATAGGCCGAATTCTCTTTCTTAATCTGAAGGTAATTTTGGAAGTTTGATGACTAATCTCCATGCACCTGTATTTCCTGCTAAAAAGGAATATTTTGCAAAACAGTCAGCGGTATGAACTATAACTTTCAAACTACTACTTGGCCCTGCAGTTCTTTGCGGTCTAAATGTCACCTACATGTCGATGGCAACTTTTATTTGGATCACCCTGCAGGGATTCAACACTCTAATTTGGATTCTACCCTTGTGTAAGACTACCTACTCAAGTTCTATGGATTTTTCAAAACTCAGTGATCCACAAATGCTATCCATCTTCTTCTATGAATCCTTCCCTCTTTTTTTTTTTTTTTTTTTTTTTTTTTTGGTGGTGGTACTGGGGTTCCTGGAAGGCCTTCTACACTCCTAGACCTATTTTGCACGTTTTTTTTTTTTTTTTTTTTTTTTTTTTTTTTTTTTTTTGGAAACAGGGTTTCTAAGCCAGCACAGCTGGCTTCGAACCTGCATGGTCCTCCTGTCTCTGCCTCCCAAGCACAGGGATTACAAGCGTGTCCACCACGCCCGGAAGCTGCCCTCTTTTTAAATCTCTGTCTTGAGCAAGGATAATACCATCTGCCTAAATATCTATGCCCGAAATCTGGGTGTGACTGAGGGTAGGCATGAGACATGCTGGAGTCCAGGAAGAGGAGGAAGCAGTCACCAGAGGATGGCCAAGGGGTTAGAACAAAGCTCTCTGATGAGTAGGGCTGAGTGGACTGAGCCGGGAGGCAGGTGACGACAGCCTGGCTGTCAGGATGCTCCTTGGTGCGATCGCCTTCTCTCCCTGCTTTAACAGACATACTGTGCACATCACTGAGACCACGGGAGACCTTAAGTGCTCTTAGGATGCAAGCAAAGTCAGAGTTCATGTACATGCCGCCAGTGCTTCCTCATCCCTGTGACTGCAGGCCTTTATAACACCAGCCTAACGCGAAATACCCCAGTGAGCTGAGCGGGTAAAACTGCATGCGGTCTCCCTGTGGGGTCTGCGATGTTGTCCTCACCCTCTTGTCATGCATGGCAAATTTGGAAAGAGCATCTTGCTAGAGTATTCACTTGAGAATCGTGAGTGCAGACACTCCACAGTGGGAAAATTATTGTCTTTAACTCTGTGTGTGTGTGTGTGTGTGTGTGTGTGTGTGTGTGTCTGTGTGTACTGGGGATTGAGCCCAGGGGCAATCTACCTCTAAGCCCTTTTTTATTTTTTGTTTTGCACAGGTTCTTGCCAAGTTATTACAGACCTTTTTAAATTGCTAAGGCTGGCCTCAAACCTTTAATCCTCTGTCTCAGCCTCCGTACTAGGATTATAGGGATACACCACCGCACCCAGCTCTGAAGAGTTTTTAAAGCGCTCTTCCCAGGGCATAAGAAACATGTATGCAGCCAGGTCTGGTGGAGCACACCTGCGATCCCAGTGCTTGGGAGACGGAGGCGAGAAGATCGCAGGCCCAAGGCTAGCCTCAACAACCCAGTACGACCCGGTTTCAAAATAAAATAAAAAAGAGCTGGGGATGTAGCTTAAGGGTATAACATCCCTGTGTTCAATCCCTAGTGCCACAAAGAGGATGAGAGAGAGAGAGAGAGAGAGAGAGAGAGAGGAGAGAGAGAGAGAGGAGAGAGGGAGTGTGTGTGTGTGTGTGTGTGTGTGTGTGTGTGTGTGTGTGTTCTAAGGATCCCAGGGATCTGACGGGGGAACAGAGCTCTGCCTAAAGAAGAGGAGGGAGAAGGGAGCATCGCAACTCCAGGAGCCACAGCGAAGCTTCTGAATGGACACAGCTGGGAGAAGCCTGATCTCATCGGAGAGATGTGTAAGAAACCCAAGTAGAAATACCAAGGAGCAGGATGATCAGAAATGGAGGCTGAATTGTAGGAGAAGCTTCTCTGGCTCACCAAAACAAAAGGTTCTGTAGGCTATTTCATTGTCTCAGAGTGTGTGTGTGTGTGTGTGTGTGTGTGTGTGTGTGTGTGTGTGTGTGTGTGAGAGGGGGGGGGACTGGGGATTGAACACAGTGATGATCTACCTCTGAGCTACACCCGAGTCATTTCTATTTTTTTAATTTTTATACTTTTATTGGTGCATTATGGTCTCATATCATGATGTAGTTCATGGCGATAGCAACATACGTGCTCACAGCACTTGGCGGGCTTTCCCTGGCTCCCTCCCTATCCCCTTCCCCACACAGGGTATTGAGATTGCATTGGTATTCTCACGTACGTACACATGTCCTAATATCAAAGACGTCTTTCCTTCTTTGATCCTCCCTCTGCCCCTCTCCGTCCCCTAGACCACCTCCCTCGCTCCACTGTGGTTTCTCCTCCATTACTAAAGTTCATCTTGTATCCCAGTTACTCCCCAGCGTCCACATGTGAGAGGAAACGCATGCCCCTTCACTTCCTGTGACTGGCTGATCTCACTTAACAAAATGTCCTCCAGGTCCATCCTGCTCCCTGGAAATGACACAGTTTTTTTCTTTTTTATTGCTGAGCAGAATTCCATTGCATGTGTATCCAATAATGTTGTAATCCGTTCATCTCTTGAACACCTAGGTTGACAGAAATGATTGAAATCAGAATATGATAGTAATGCATGCATATCTATGTTATTTTTTTCTATTTTAAAACATGATCTTACTGAGGGCCTTGCTAAATCGCTGAGATCCTCAAACCTGAGATCCTCCTGTCTCAGACTCTTGAGTTCTGGAATTAAAGGCTTCATTATTTCATGACCACAAGGGCAAAATACTATTCACGGCATGGATTTCTGTTCCTACTTTGCAGAGACAGCTAGGACCTGCGGCCGGAGTCTCTGCTGGGGTTGCATCAGACGGTGGCCCTGACCCCACAGCCTCGCTTCCCGGGAATGATCTCACTCTCTTGCCCTGGCACATTTCTGGAACTTCCCTTTGGCTGTTGGATAACACAGCCCCAATCAGGGAGGCTATTTTATGATTTCTGCTCAG
Organism: Muscardinus avellanarius; assembly: GCF_963383645.1. NCBI lineage: Eukaryota > Metazoa > Chordata > Mammalia > Rodentia > Gliridae > Muscardinus > Muscardinus avellanarius. Next base: position 97,627,883 of record NC_137799.1, read on the forward strand.
GTGTCAACCTTCTGTCAGACTTCCAAGGTTGGTGGAAAAACTCAAAATGGAATGTCACAAAAGGAAGGTGACTCTCTCCTTGCAAGTTCAACACAACCCCTGTGTGAAGCTGTGCATTGCTGCAGCTCTGCAGATCCACTTTCTGTAGACACAGCGACATGTTTTCTTAGGATGGGTAAGCTGCCAGTGCGCCAGGGGGCTCTCGCTAGGAACCTGCTTCTTTTTTTGCCTTAGTTGTGTCAAACGATGATGATTAAAGTTAAAAAAAAATGTGGCTCCATTCCTTGTCTTCTGAGAAAACTCCACACTGATCTCCGAGCCACTGCACTGATCTGCAGTCCTGCCAACAGTGTGTGAGGGTTCCTGTTTCCCCGCATCCTCACCAGCATTTATTGTTGTTTCTGTACTTTTTTTTATTAATTTATTTTTTAAATTGGTGCATTGTAGTCATATATCAATCACATTGGAGTACAAGACTTGAGAGGATATACAAGCACACATCATCCAATTAGCCCTCCTCCAGCCCCCATTCCATCCCCTCCCCCTCCCTCCATCCCACGCTTCTTTGGTGATTTACTTTGATACATTTGTTTATGTACCTCCTGCGTTTTAAAGAGGCTCCGTCCTCCAGTATTACATACCCTCTGATTGGTCACATTAGTTGCTTCACTATAGGGCCCTTTCTATAGCTCAACCTCTTCCTGTTGCCCTTTTCCTCCTAGTTATTGCTGATTAAGAGAAGCGTCTGATTTATATTTTCTGCGATATTTCTCTGTGCATGCTGCGTTGCAAGTACCGATCCCACTCTTGATGGTCCCAGTAGTGGCCTGGCTACTCAGTGGACTGATCCAGACCTCGCTGGCTCAAGCAGCGGCCTTGCCTCATGGGAGGCCCCAGTTCTGGTCTCGCTGGCCCCTGCACCGGTGTAACCCCTAAGCTGGCTTTGGTCCCGGCCTTGGAGGCCGCAAGAATGAACTTGCCTCTCGCCAGGCTCCGATGCTGGCCATTGGCCCCTGCACCGGCCTAACCCCTTGGCAGGATTCCAATCCCTGCCTTGGAGGCCCCAGCACCGGCCTAGCCTCATGGCAGGCTCCAATGCCGGCCTCGTTGGCCCCAGCACCGGCCTAACCCCTCGGCAGGTTCCGTTCCCGGCCTAGGAGGCCCCAGCACTGGCCATGTCTCACGGCAGGCTCCGATGCTGGCCTCGCCTCATGGCAGGCTCCGATGCCAGCTTCGCTGGCCCCAGCACCGGTCTAACCCTTCGGCAGGTTGTTATCCTGGCCTCGGAGTCCCAGTACCGGCCTTGCCTCATGGCAGGCTCCGATGCCGGCCTTGCTGGCCCCAGCACTGGCCTAACCCCTCGGCAGGCTCTTATCCTGGCCTCGGAGGCCCCAGTACCTGCCTTGCCTCAAGGTAGGCTCCGATCCCAGCCTCAGAGGCCTCAGCACCGGCCTTGCCTCACGGCAGGCTCCAATGCCAGCCTCACTGGCCCCAGCTCCGGCCTCACCCCTCGGCAGGCTCCGATCCCGGCCTCGGAGGCCCCAGCACCGGCCTAGCCTCACGGCAGGCTCCGATGCCGGCCTCGTTGGCCCCAGCACCGGCCTAACCCCTCGGCAGGTTCCGTTCCCGGCCTAGGAGGCCCCAGCACTGGCCATGTCTCACGGCAGGCTCCGATGCTGGCCTCACCTCACGGCAGGCTCCGATGCCGGCCTCGCTGGCCCCAGCACTGGCCTAACGCCTCGGCAGGGTCTTATCCTGGTCTCGGAGGCCCCAGTACCTGCCTTGCCTCAAGGTAGGCTCCGATCCCGGCCTCGGAGGCCTCAGCACTGGCCTTGCTTCACGGCAGGCTCCAATGCCAGCCTCACTGGCCCCAGCTTCGGCCTCACCCCTCGGCAGGCTCCAATCCTGGTCTCGGAGGCCCCAGTACCAGCCTTGCCTCATGGCAGGCTCCAGTGCTGGCCTCGCTGGCTCCAACACCGGCCTAACCCCTCAGCAGGCTCCGATCCTGGCCTCGGAGGCCCCAGCACCGGCCATGCCTCACGGCAGGCTGCGATGCCGGCCTCACTGGCTCCAACACCGGCCTAACCCCTCAGCAGGCTCTTATCCTGGCCTCGGAGGCCCCAGTACCGGCCTTGCCTCATGGCAGGCTCCGATGCCGGCCTCGCTGGCCCCAGCACCGGCCTAAACCCTCGTCAGGCTCTTATCCTGGCCTCGGAGGCCCCAGTACCGGCCTTGCCTCATGGCAGGCTCCGATGTCGGCCTCGGTGGCCCCAGCACCGGCCTAACCCCTCGGCAGGGTCTTATCCTGGCCTCGGAGGCCCCAGCACCGGCCATGCCTCATGGCAGGCTCCGATGCCGGCCTCGCTGGCCCCAGCACCGGCCTAACCCCTCGGCAGGCTCTTATCCCGGCTTCGGAGGCCCCAGTACCAGCCTTGCCTCATGGCAGGCTCCGATGCCGGCCTCACTGGCCCCGTTGTTTCTGTACTTGATGATCGCCATTGTAACTGGAGTAATGGAATCCCAGTTGCATTTGTATTTTCATTCCCATGTTGTTAATGATGTTGAACATTTTTTTCACATATTTATTGGCTGTTTGTATTTCTTCTTTTGAGATGTGCCTATTCAGTTTAATTTCCCATTTCTTGATTGAATTATTATTTTCTAGTGTTAAGTCTTTTAAGTACTTTTTATATTCTGGATATTAGTCCTCTATCAGAGGGATAGCTGACAAAGATCTTCTACCATTGTGTAGACTCTATCTTTACACTCTTGATGGTTTCCTTTGATGAACAAAACTTTTTAATTTAATGCCATCCCACTTATTAATTCTTGTTTTAATTTTCTGAGCTTTGGGGGTCTTGTTGAAGAAGTTTCTACCTGTGCCTATATGTTGGAGTGTTGAACCCAAGTCCTCTTTTAGTAATTACAAAGTTTCTGGTCTAAAAGAAAAGGCAGAGATGCTGTGGAATTATCCTTTGAGGATTTACAAGAAAATGGCTTTTGGCTGAAGCTTATCTGCCCATCGTTAAAGAAATAAGTTGGAGGCATGTTAAAGGTGTAATGTTGATAAAAACTATGAGGGAGAAAGAATGCCTAAGTTAAAAAAGAACATATAATTTTGCAGGACTGTACATTTTTAAGAATCAGACATTTGTTCACACGCAGTTCATAGGGCAGAGAGAAATTTTTCCTTCTGACAAAGAATACTGATCCCCTAAGGACCTTTTCTCCCAATAATTGGCCACCTGCTTCTTCATTGCTGCATTTCTTCACCAGTAATAAGACTGAACTTCTTTAGAAATGGTGTGTGGCTGTTTTATGCCTCCCAATTATTCTGAGTCAGTGGTTTCACAGAGCAGAGGACTGCACAAATGACGCCGTTTCTCTTTGGATCTCAGCGGACGAGGCAGATGCAGCAGGGTCAACTGTGCCCTTGTTCCATGAGCCTTCTCTTTGCTTCCTAATTTGGCTCACAGTGCACACACACACACACACGCACACACACGTGCACACACGTGCACACACGCACACACGCGCCACTCCTGAACACTCACTCATACTGGCATTGAACTTCCCACCTGCCCTAGAAGTACTTGAAATCTTTTATTAGAAGTCTTTTTTCAGCCAGGCATGGTGGTGCATGCTGGAATCCTAGTACTTGGCAGACTGAGGCAGGAGGATCACAGCTTTAAGACCAGCCTCAGCATCTTAGCAAGACCATCAGCAACTTAAGGAGACCCTGTTTTCAAAATGCAAATGGCTGGGGTTGTAGTTCTGAGCCGGAATGTCCATAGATTCAATCCCCAGCACAGCTGCCCCCAAACCTCCGTCCAGCCCTAGTTCCCTGGAGCACGGCTACCTCTTGGGTTATGGGCTGCATCTTACTCTGGCGGCAAAGCGAGGCTCTGGTCCCATTCCTGCTCACCTGCTCAGTCTCCAGAACCGGACAATCAGCAGCCTGACCTGGGGTGATGCCCTTGGTATCCCTGGAGATAAGCCCTTTGGGGTCCCCAAGCTTGTCTGGCCCGCCGTCCCCCTTTCAGAAGAAAGTTCCTCAGTAGCCCTACATTTGGAGATTACAATTTTTAAATGAATACACAGAAAAATGCTGTGACACGCCCGAGTTCTCTCAGGCATCTATATTTCCACGGTGGGTGGCATCACCCACTGTGAAAACCACTGAGGCTGGTTTCTAGGACACTTAATCTCCACTCACCATTCTACCTCAGAGTCTCCAGCTCTGGGCCAGACACAGTGGCACATACCTGTAATCCCCGTAAGTACTTGGGAGGCTGAGACAGAAGGATTACAGGTTCAAGGCCAGCTTTAGCAACTTAGTGAGGCCCTGTTTAAAAAATAATAAAGGGCTGGGAGGTGTGACTCAGAGGTAGAATGCTGCTGGGTTTAATCCCCAGCACCAGAAAGAAAATAGTACCTGATATCGTCTAAGCAAAAGAAACAAAAAGAACCATTAGAAAGTAGTAACTGAGTAGACTGCTGAGTGGTGGCGCTTAGACCTGAGAGCCTTCCTCCGTGCTTTGATGCAGTAAGGCAGGGAGATTGCTCTAAGCGAGCTCCAGCCATCTCATTAACCCGCAGGAGGCCACTGCACGGTGCACTTGGTAATGACCACTTGTCCCGCAGCCTCGCAGGTCGAAAACTTGGCCTATAATTGGTCCTCTCGTTTCACAAGGATGTCAGGAGATTAATGAGCATGGCGACAATTTCAGACACTGGGAGGCAGGCGCTCTGTGAATCCCATCCCTGAGAGGCACCCTCCTGCCCTCTCCTTGGCCAGTCACCCAAGCCTTCCACTGGGGCTTGAGTCAAATGTCTTTGAGGCCGTAGGTCCACCCACAGGCAGGCTGTGCCTGCTGACCTGGATCTAGCTTTGCGTTCCCCCAGCGTTAGCTGAGTGCTTGGTGTGAAAGTGGAGAGCCCTGGAAACAGCTTCCATGTCGTGTCTTCTGTGCTTCCACAGGTGCCCTCTGATCATCCCCGTGGAGATAAGCTATCGCCCACCAGGCTGGAAGCATGGCGTCTAGTCAAGTCTTGGGAAGGATCACACGTTTCTGAATTTCAGCAAGCCCTAAGGTATTGGAGCCTTTTCTGTTATTCCAAATAGAATAGCGAGGTGGGGTTCTCAGGGGTGCCTCAGTGCTGCTGTCCTTTCTGCTGTCCTCGAGCGTGGACTGCGCTGCCCAGATCCCTGGACCCACTGGACCTTCTAACCACTAACCACGTGCAACATAGACACGTCACAAAGCCAGCGATCTTTCAGATGTCTGCGTAAAATCGCATCACTTGAAAAACTGCAGAATTTCTAGTATGTAATATCTACATTTCCTATGGATTTGAATAGCTTTATGGGACTAATAAGAGGGAAAATGTTAAATCAGGTATAAGTAATAACGTGTGTGTGTGTGTGTGTGTGCGTGCGTGCGTGTGTGTGTGTGTTTAATAGCTTTATGGGACTACTAAGAGGGAAAATGTTAAATCAGGTATAAGTAATAACGTGTGTGTGTGTGTGCGTGTGTGTATGTGTGTGTGTGTGCGTGTGTGTGTTTAATAGCTTTATGGGACTACTAAGAGGGAAAATGTTAAATCAGGTATAAGTAATAACGTGTGTGTGTGCGTGCGTGCGTGTATGTGTGTGTGTGTGTGCGTGTGTGTGTTTAATAGCTTTATGGGACTACTAAGAGGGAAAATGTTAAATCAGGTATAAGTAATAACGTGTGTGTGCGTGCGTGCGTGCGTGTGTGTGTGTGCGTGCGTGTGTGTGTGTATGTGTGTGTGTGTTTAATAGCTTTATGGGACTACTAAGAGGGAAAATGTTAAATCAGGTATAAGTAATAACGTGTGTGTGTGCGTGCGTGCGTGCGTGTGTGTGTGTGTGTGTGTGTGCGTGTGTGTGTTTAATAGCTTTATGGGACTACTAAGAGGGAAAATGTTAAATCAGGTATAAGTAATAACGTGTGTGTGTGTGTGCGTGCGTGCGTGTGTGTATGTGTGTGTGCGTGTGTGTGTTTAATAGCTTTATGGGACTACTAAGAGGGAAAATGTTAAATCGGGTATAAGTAATAACGTGTGTGTGTGTGCGTGCGTGCGTGTGTGTATGTGTGTGTGCGTGTGTGTGTTTAATAGCTTTATGGGACTACTAAGAGGGAAAATGTTAAATCGGGTATAAGTAATAACGTGTGTGTGTGTGCGTGCGTGCGTGTGTGTATGTGTGTGTGCGTGTGTGTGTTTAATAGCTTTATGGGACTACTAAGAGGGAAAATGTTAAATCGGGTATAAGTAATAACGTGTGTGTGTGCGTGCGTGCGTGTGTGTGTGCGTGCATGCGTGTGTGTGTGTGCGTGCGTGTGTGTGTGTGCGTGTGTGTGTTTAATAGCTTTATGGGACTACTAAGAGGGAAAATGTTAAATCAGGTATAAGTAATAACGTGTGTGTGTGTGTGTGTGTGTGTGTGTGTGTGTGTGTGTTTGGTTCTGGGGATTAAACCCAGGGGCATTCTACCTCCAAGCTACACCCCCAGCCCTTTTTATTTTTTATTTTGAAATTGAGTCTTGCTCAGTTTCTGAGGGTCTCACTAAACTGCTGAGGCGGGCCTTGAGCCTGTGATCCTTCTGTCTGTCCCAAGTGCTGGGATTGTAGGCATGCACCGTCATGCCCGGCAGTACTGGCTTTCATTTTAGAGTTTTATTTGCAAGGCCAAGTCTTACTTTATTATCTGGACTTTGTAAGATATGTGTATGTCGATGGCGTGGATCAGTTCAATGCTTCTATTTCAACCACTAGATGCTCCTATTTTTCTTCTATTACCAATACTATTCCAAATTTTAAACTCTTGCCATCTCTGTCAGTAACATCCCATGTAGGTGACTACTAAAGCACCTTCCTGTACACGAGGACTCACACTGTAGGTGACTACCAAAGCATCTTTCTGTAACCCAGAAATCATCCATGTGGTAAATTAGAAGATGAGAAAGTAAATACAATTCTGCGTGTTGGCTGAGTACAGATCCTGGGGATCGAACCAGGGATTATACCTCTGAGCTTCATCCCCAGCCCTTTTGTATTCTGAACAAGGTCTCACTAAGTTGTTGAGGGTCTGGCTAAACTTTTACAAAAATAAATTTTAAAATGTATATGAAGTAATTAATCTGTCCTCTCATATTATATGACTGACCTAATACGATTATTCTAGTAAAAGTAGATTCCTCTTATAGAGTCATAGAGAGGAAGAACCATAAATCCCCAGGACTCACACTGTAGATAAGTACCAAAGCCCCTTTCTGTAACTCAGGACTCACGCTGTATGTGAAAACCAAAGCCCCTTTCTGTAACTCAGGACTCACGCTGTATGTGACAACAAAAGCACTATTCCATACCCCAGGACTCACACTGTAGGTGAGTACCAAAGCACCTTTCTGTACCCTAGGAATCATGCTGTAGATGACTACCAAATCACCTTTCTGTACCCCAGGACTCATGATGTAGGTTGCAACCAAAGTACCTGTCTGGAACTCTGGACTCACGCTTGAGGTGACTACCAAAGTACTTTTCTGTAACCCTGGACTCATGTTGTAGGTGACTACTAAAGCACCTTCCTGTACACCAGGACTCACACCGTAGGTGACTACCAAAGCACCTCCTTTTTGTAACCCATGACTCACACTGTAATTGACAACCAAAGAACCTTCCTGTACCCCAGGACTCATGCTGTAGGTGACTACCAAAGCACTATTCTGTACCCCAGGACTCACACTTTAGGTGGCACCCAAAACAGCTTTCTGTAACCCAGGACTCATGCTGTAGGTGACAACCAAAGTACCTTTCTGTACCCCAGCACTCACGCTGTAGGTGACAATCAAAACACTATTCAGTACCCTAGGACTCACACTGTAAAGTGACAACAAAGCACCTTTCTGTATCCTGGGACTCATGCTTTATTTGACTTCCAAAGCACCTGCCTGTAACTCAGGACTCACGCTGTAGGTGACTACCACAGCACCTTTCTGTAACCCAGGACTCATGCTGTAGGTGACTACCAAAGTACCTTTCTGTAACCCAGGACTCACGCATTAGGTGACTACCAAAGCACCTTTCTGTATCCCGGGACTCATGCTGTAGGTGACTACCAAATCACCCTTGTGTAACTCAGAACTCACACTGTAGGTGACTAAAAAGCACCTTTCTGTACTCCAGGACTCATGCTGTAGGTGACAAACAAAGAACCTTTCTGTAACTCAGGACTCATGTTGTAGGTGACAACCAAAGTGCCTTTCTGTAACTCAGGACTCATGCTGTAGGTGACTACGAAAGCATCTTTCTGTACTCCAGGACTCATGCTGTAGGTGACAACCAAATCATCTTTCTGTACCCCAGCACTCATGCTGTAGGTGACAACCAAACACTATTCTCTACCCTAGGACTCACGCTGTAGATGAAAACCAAAGCACCTTTCTGTACTCTAGGACTCACACTGTAGGTGACTACCAAAGCACCTTTTTGTAACTCGGGTATTCAATGGAGAGAAAAGAAAATCTTGCACTGGGGTTGATTAAAATCAAGTAGGAGTAATGCTAGCTACATTTGAATTGTCCAACTTTTGATTTATTAAAATTTTTTCTTGACACCAAGTACAGTGCTGCACACCTGTAATCCCACCACTTAGGAGGCTGAGAAAGGATCTCAGGTTTAAGGTCAAGCTTATAACCTTATAACCTTAGCATGACCCCATTTGAAAATGAAAAGCAAAATAGGGCTCAGGGTATGGTTCTGAGGTAGAATGTCCCTGGGTTCCATCCCTAGTACCACAAGTGGAAAAATATGCTTGCATTCCTCCCTAGAGAAAGAGTCAAGGCCTTGCGAAGGGGCATTATAGTTTACTGCTGCATTTTTTAAGGTGCTTAATTTTTGTATTCGGGCAGAGAGAAGCTTAATCAGTGTTGTGAAGACTGGCAGTTCATCTTTATTCCTCAAACAGTCTTGAGTACCTGAAAGATTCCGTGGTAGACTCTGATGGGCTGGCTCCACCTTTGGGCAGTGGGTGGAGTCAAAGACATTTTAAGTTACTGTGTTAACAAATAAGATATATAGAGTCATGGTTATTAGAAAAAGGATTATGGTTTCCCAGAGAGCCCTTGTGAGTTTCTGGTGCTGATTTACTCCAGCTTTGAGGGGCAACAGGAAACTGGAATGGCCAGGCTGCTATTGGAGCCCAGTACCCTAATAAAAATTCTATAATAAGCAATATGATACTTCTCTGCAATGTGTCTTGTCAAACAAACAAGGGGGATTAATAACACCAAGAGCAACACGTTATTGTACAGAAGAGCTCATCCACACCCTTCTGCGTAGAAATGTGGATGTGACCAAGATTCAGGGCTCGCCCGTCCACAGGCCTGCTATCTGCTGCTGCAGGCACATTAACACTTACAAACAGAACTTCTCTGGGGCAAGTGGAGGGCGGGACACAATCCACAGCCTCTGTGAAGGATGGCCTTGCAGTTCAGGAGTGGGCCCCAGGCACTTCACTGCAGCCTGGGTGCAGATCTCTGCCTCTTTATTGATGCTCTGTGGATCTGGACTGAGCCTCTGACCCTGTCTACTGGCCCTGGTGACAAGAAGTGCTCACCTTGAAAGCCAGCCCAAGAGTCATATCAGTAAGTAGGCAATAATCAGGGAACGTGACAGCTTTGGCTGTGGCTAAGAAACACCATCACATAGAATACCTGTCTCCTACGAGCACTGAAGCAGGTTCAGTCATCAAGACTGGTTTAAAAGAAATCAAAACTCAATCCAAGGCAAGCTGTGCAGTCAGAGCCTTTGGGTAGAGCCACTAGTTGAAACACATATTCCTCATTAAATTCTGACTTGACAACCTCAATTTCTGCTTCAGTTCAGCCTCCAGCCAGTGCCACATGGACCACACCCATACCTGCCCTGGCCCCCGGGGGCTGATGCACCCATCCCCCACTCGTGTCCCAATAACCCATCTCCACCTCTTTCTGCTTTCTGCCCATGGTGAGGTCTCTCTTGTGCCTGCTGCCCGCGTCCCCAGCCTGGAACATGGCAGGCCTGCCCTTCCCATGGAGTCTCTCACTTACTCTCCTCTCACAAAAAAATATACCCACAAAAATAGATAAATGAGCAGCAGCAGAACAGGCCCTCTACAAATGAACCATTTCCAGGATCGTAGACGCCCACACTGTGCTCAGCATATCAAAATCATCATGATTTTTAAGCTTCCTGTCACCTTTTTATAATAATTCCTATTATATTTACTTTCTATCCTCCAAACCACTGTCATTTCCCCATTTTCAGAAGATTTTTCAAGATGGACAAGGACCCATGTGGGGTCCCTCGAGTTCCATTCTCTCAGTTCAGAAATGGTCCAGTTCTGAAGCTGGGTATGGTGGTACATGCGTGCAATCCCAGGATTTAGGAGGCTGAGACAGGATGATCACACATTCACAGCCAGCATCAGCTACTTAGTGAGTCCCTTCACAACTTAATGAGACCTTGTTTCAAAACAAAGAATAAAAATTAGGGCTTGGGGGTGTAGCTCAGAGGTAGAGATAGAATGCCCCTGGGTTCTATCCCCAGTACCACAAAAAGAAGGAATGAAAGAAAAATCCTTTTCTCTCTCTTTGTAGCTTCTTTTGTCGTTGTTTGTTTTGGGGTGCTTTGGGTATGAGAGATTGAATCCAGGGGCATTGTACCTTTGAGTTACACCCAAGCACTTTTTAATTCTTACTCTGAAACAGTGTCTTGCTAGGTTTCTGAGGCTGGCCTTGAACCTGAAGTCCTCCTTGAACCTGTGTCAGCCTCTCAAGTTCTGGGATTATGAGCATATGCAAACTATAACACATCCCTCTTTCTCTCCGGTCCCCTATTACTAGAAAAGTAACCACTTTGATTGTACAGCACAGTTGGCTATTACCAGATGTTGATATTTTATGTCTACCTGAAAAAATTATGGTGCTGGGCATGGTGGCGCACGCTTGTAATCCCCGTACCTGGGAGACGGAGACAGGAGGATCGCACAGGTTCAAAGCCAGCCGCTCTGGTTTAAGAGACCCTGTTTCCAAATTTTAAAAAGGCATAAAAATAGGTACTGGGAGTGTAGCCCAGAGGTAAAAGGGTTTCCAGGAACCTCAGTACCACCAAAAAAAAAAAAAATCACAAGTGCCTTATATTACATTACTTTTAGGAGATTTTTTTCAGATTATTATATTAGCTTGAACATTGATAAGCCATGTATAGTTAGTATAACTCTCAGTGAATCATAAAAGCAGAAGAAATTTTCTTTAAATACCTAGAAACAATATGAATTTCCAACAGATTTGTCATGATTTAGGTTTGAAACGACCCCCAAAACCTCATGTGTTAAAGCATGTCCCCAGTCCAACAACACTCAGAGGTGAAATAATCCCATCAGTTGGCGAGCGCACTGAAGGGTTAATCACTTGAGTGGATTTAGTGGGTGGCAGTGGAGGCAGGTGGAGGTCACTGGGGCTACGGCCTTGGGGATGTATCTGTCCCTGGCCACTTCCTGTCTCTCTTTTTGCTTCCAGCCACCATGCCTGAGAGCATCTTTTCTCCATCACCCTGAGCCACCAACTATGACTGGAACCTCCAAAGCCGTGAGCCCAATAAATCCCTCCAACTCTAAGCTGTGGTTGTCAGGTGTCTTAGTCACAGAGACAGAAGAGCTCACTAAAGCGAGGTGCTCAGCTTTAATGTGAAGTTGACTGATTCAATTTTATTTGTTCGTGAAGTTGTTTATGGTTGAGTGCTCTATTATATCTATTCACTTGTCATTTCTGAAACATCGCTTGCTTTTTCAGGAGTAAATACTTTAAATTACCAGAAAGTTATAAATTATTCGTTAACTTAGTACAACGTCTTTAGTTTTAATGGTAGTGTTTATAGGATAACATACATTAAAAAGTGGGTTTTCTAGGGCTGGACTGTCACTTAGAAGTCTAGTGTTTGCCCAGCATCCTGCAAGGTCATGTGTTTCATCCCTAGCATCACAAATAAAGAAAGCAAACTTTCCAGTGTTGTTTAAAAAGAATATCCTTTAAACCAGGAGGCCTGTAGTAGTTAATACTTAACTAAGAAGGGTAATTACTCCTTAATATATATGTGATTTTAAAAGTTAAATTTAAGCCAGGTGGTAGCCCATGCCTGTAATACTAGTACTTAGGCCAGCTAGTCTGGCCAGTAATCTGAGGCCTGCTCAGTAATTTTGTGAGACCCTTGGCAATGTATTCAAATCATGTTTCAAAATAAAAAAGGGCTGGGGTGTTGCCCAAAGATAGAATGCCCCTGGCTTGCCGGGCATAGTGGCACACGCTTGTAATCCCAGCATTCAGGAGGCTGAGACTGGAGAATCACAGTTTATGGACAGCCTCAGCTACTTAGCGAGGCCCTCTGCAACTCAGTTTAGACCCTGTTTCAAAATAAAGAATAAAAAGTAGGAAAGGGGGTGTAGCTCGGAGATTGAATGCCCCTGGGTTCCATCCCCAGACCTGCAAAAAAAAAAAAAAAAAAAAAAAGAAAGAAAAAGAAAGGAAAAAATTTAAATCTAAAAGTTAATTTTTTATTCTTAAAGACTCTTCATTGATAATTTTATCTATGTAATGCTGAATTTTTATAAGCTAATAAATATGCATTTCTTAGTGTAGTTTTCAAATAAATGAATATGAAGGGATTGACTAGAATACAGACTGCTCTGATAATCATGTTAAAACATGTTTGTTTTTAGTGAGTAAATCTGGTTTTCTTTTTTGCCTTATTTTCATTTGTTCTTATTCAGTACCATTATTCAGATTATCTTGGGGAAACAGAAAATTCTTATTTATTTATTTATGTTACTGGGTATTGAACCCATAGTCATTCTACCTCTGAGCCACACCCCCAACCCTATTTTTTTATTCTTTATTTTGAAACAGGGTCTCACTGAGTTGCAGAGGGCCTCACTAAGTAGCTGAGGAGGCTGGCTGTGAACCGCGATCCTTCTGTCTCACCCTCCCAAGTACTGGGATTAAAAGCATGCGCCACCATACCCAGCTTTAAAAAGTTCTTTAAAGTATTTTTTGTGCACTTCACGTATTAAACCTGAGAGAGCCACTCCATGTTCTCTGTTGAGATTGTACACTTAGTGAAAGGCCAGTGTAGGAGGCTTTTAGGATTAGTGTCTACATCCTTTTAGGTGCTTTTAAATAATCCTGGGAATGATTACTTAATAGCAAATATATGGCTAGCACTGAAGCAAGCGTGCTTTTCAACAGTGAAAACGTCACCGCTTCAACTAAAGTAAAAAGTTGAGCCAGGCCATTAAATCAGAAGGTGTGTTCATCTTTGACTCCAGGTAATTTCTAAAGGAAGTTTTCTAGGTTACTTGCCGGGGTCCAGCCCTAGCAGAGTCGGGGTTCGTGTGTTGATGAGGGGGAAACTGAGGCCGATGAGAGAAGACGCCACACGATTCAGATTCGAACTTCTCCGTTTTATTCAGGATTTGTTACAACTTTTATACTTTATTTTTTGGCAGAGAAGCAAGTGCATGGTCATGCAAGCAGGATCTTCAAGGACGGAAATGTTATTATTTACACACATCCGGGCGGGGTCAGACATTTAATTAATCATAATATGCTTTGTCTCACGTCCCAAGGCTCACTCAAACCTAACCTGATGCAGTGGCTCAGACTAAGGTCAGTTTGAACTTCATGTTTGGCCCGATATTCTTATCTTTGGGAAGATACCTTTGCCGCCCGAGTCTCTCACAAGCCGCTGCCCATCAGTTTTAGTTATAATCGTTATACATGAAATTCCAATTATACATATTAATTCAAGTAATCCTAAAATAATTTTATGAAGAAAGGGACGCCAGACATTCTTCACGGGGGATCTACGCCGTTGCGGATCCCCTGATCGAGCTTTCTCAAGATCTGCATGGGATGTTGTAGCAGTTACCGTTGTCTCAGCGGGGTGGACCTGGTAACTGTTATGATAACTTGTACGTGTTTGTCTTCTCACTTCATCTCCAGCTTGGGACTCTCCCTGGGCTGGCCCTGTGCTCCTCAGAACCGGGAGCACCGTCTGCTCCCTCTGTCCCTGCTGCCTCAGCTTCCATGGGTGCTCTGTTATCATCTGCTCACACTTGGAAAATGTGGTTATTACTTAGTAGAATATTTTTACTGCGAAGAATCTCCTGTAACTCCCCAGTGGCGGAGGACGGCCCTGTGTTGTGAGGACACGGGCTCTGTATTCGGAAATGGTTTCTTTTCATAGAATAAAAATGCACAAAGCCAGAAGCATTTTGTGAACTATTCGCTTATGAAATGTCACTATGACCTATTTTAATAATTTTTCCAGGCACTCATCATAATGGAACAAAAGTATTTGGCATTTACTTAGCAGGTTTTTCTTTAAAGACTGAAAATAGAATAATTGACTCTGGCTCGCAGGGGATGTTGATGCCTTCCGCACTGCTCCCCCCTGACGACTGTCTCAACAAGTGGAACATGACTTTAGGCCTGTCCATGGGTGTGAATCAGTATATCCAGCGAGGCCGGGCATGGTGGTGCACGCCTGCAATCCAATACTGGGGAGGCTGAGACAGGAGGATCACAGGTTCAAGATCCGTGCATAGTAACTTCATGAGACCCTGTTTCAAATTAAAAAAAAAAAGCCATAAAAAAGACAGGAGAATTGCAGTTTAGAGGCCATTAAGACCCTGTTTCAAAAATAAAAAGAATAAAATAGGGCTGGAGGTATAGCTTGGAGGTAGAATGTTCCTGGGTTCCACCCCCAGTATTGCGCACGCACACACACACACACACACACACACACACACACACACACACACAATGTTGGACTGCAGCTCAGAGATAGAATGCCCCTGGGTGCAATCAATTCCCAGTTGAGAAAGAGGAAGAGGAGGAGGGGGGGAGGGGAGGAGGAAGAAGATTTTGTATGTATGTATCTCAAACGTCTGCTCTAAATCCACATAACCAAGAGCTTCTATACCCAGGAACGGTGGTGGGTCGGGTCAGGAAGATACGAATGAGCAAGCAATGGTTCCACTGTGGGAGCCATTAAGGCTTTCCCCTCAAAGAACATTTCTGACTCAGCTGACTGTCCTTCGCACAGAGTCAACAAGGTTTGGGGTCATAAAAGGTTCAAAGTAAAAGGCCTGAGAGATGATCAGGTGGTTATGGCACGCGGGTCCTGATTAACCTACCTGTAATGTATGTGCTTTGGATTGGTCTCTATTGTATTCCGGTGGTGACAGCACGGGGATGTTAATTGACCTGAAACTATAAATACCTCAAGAGAACTGAACCCGTTGTGGACCAGTAGAGATACTGACCCAGGAGCAAGGGTCGGCCATAGAGATAGTAGGCTGGCGGTCCCCCCACATTAGAATTTAAAAATTCTTGGAATCAAATTCTTAAGAGTTGAATTCTTCATCCTTGCGCCTCTCTTGGGGGCCTGTACTTTTGCCGGCTCGTTCCAGCATCCCACCAGCAAGGAAGTGAGAAGCGCACCACGCGGCCCACGGAGACAGGCCTCCCAGGGCTCCTGGCTGGGCACCGCCTGGTCGGAAAGACGAGCAGGTGAGCCTGTTTGTCACGGTGCTGTGTCCAGAACCAGAATGGTGGCCAAAGGAAAGCGAGCTATGTACCTTTCACGATCTGAGGTACAGCTGAAGTTGGGATCCTAAGAGTCCCCAAAGGCCCTTGTGCCAGAGGCTGGATCCCCAGCTTGGTGTCCTTGGGAGGTGGTGCAGCGCTTAAGGGCTGGGTGTCTAGGACATTGGGGTGTGCCCTCAAGGTGTTGAGTGCAAGTGTTGCCTGGGTCTTCTTCTTCAGAACTGCTACTTATGCTGGTCAGCTCTTTGTCACTGTAATACGTTCCTGAGATGCTTGTTGGGCTCATGATTCCAGAGGTGCCATCCATGGCTGGCTGAGAGGGTTGCGCTGGGAGAGCAACCGGGGGAGGAGTTGGCTCTGCTGCCCCTCCCAGTGCAACCGGACAACCAGCCACGAGTGGTACCTCTAAAATCGTGATTCCAAAGCCAGGCATGGTGGCACATGCTTGTAATCCCCGCGCTTGAGAGGCTGAGACAGGAGGATCGCACAGGTTCAAAACCAGCCTCAGTTCCTTAGTGAGGCTCTCAGCAACTTAGTGAGACCCTGTTTCCAAACAAAATATAAAATAGGTCTGGGAGTATAGCCCGGAGGTAGAAAGCCTCTGGGTTCCACCCCCAGTACCACCAAAAATAAATAAAATAAAATCTTGATTCCAAATAAACCCTTACTCTTGGTAGGCTGGTTATCTCAGAAACTTACCAGATGACAAAAACCGACTACCACAAGGAGTGATTCTCAGGAGGGAGGAATGCAGGCAGAACTCGCACTCCGCCTCCGCCATCTTCCTGCCTTCTGGGAGGGGTGTTTACTCAGCAGACCAGTGGGCGACAACCGTGGCTGGCGTGAGCCATGGACAGTGTTCGTTGTGACAAGGGCCGTGGACGAGAGTCGTGGCAAGCTCACTCTCCCTCTGCGCAGTGGAGAGACCTGCTGCCCTCTACAGTATTGCTGGCTCTTCACGTTCATCCGCAGATCAGGCGAGAATGCCCTTTCAAAAGGACTAGCCTATTAGAAACTAGTCATTATACAGCGCACATTATTTGCTACTTCGGTCCCAAGGCTGGAGGTTGGGTGACACTGGTCAGGAAAGCACAGGATGAACTTTGGGAGGGAGGACATAGTCTCTGTACTGACGGGATGTGAGCGACAGGGATTAGCAAGACTGCGTTTAGGGCCGTACGTGTCATTACATGTGAGTTGTGCTGCAGCCTCCGATAAGTAAGGCAGCGTCCCTGTGAAGACGCCACAGGTGTGACTCGAGCGCTGGTGGGTGAGTCCCCCAAAGGCAGCGACTTGACCTTTGCTTATGCACAGAGTAGCAGCGCGGGGCTCCTTCCACCAGCCTGGCGGGGGCTCCTCAGATCCGGGTCCGGGTCCTGGCCTGCCTGACGTGGCCTCCCATCCCCGTGGCAGTGGCCGCCAGGCCTGCCCTGGGCGTCCCAGCTCCTGGCTCAGCATCTGGCCGCCCCACTCCCGCTCTGGCCCTTCCGTCTCTCTCTCTGCTCCTCACAATTATGAGGCCGAGGCCCGATGCTGACTTCCCCTTCCACATGCATTAATAGTAATGACTGCTTACATATTTATTAAGTCAGCGCTTTTTTGAGTCAGAAAGGATTATGAATGGCCCCAATCTATCACAGTCAGGTATCAAGGAGGAGAGGGTCTTGAATATTTCATGACTTAAAATTTCTTTCAATAAGGAGAAAGTAATAATCTTCAAGTATATTTTAATCAATATAAAGAACTAGGGAAGGGAGGTAATACAGTTTTCTCATTTTGCTTTCATGCACCCAATTTCAATAGATGTTATTAGTTTTATTATAAAAATATGATAATTGCACATTATAAAAATGTAATGTACTATGAAATATAATATTGAGATTATGGTCTCTGTAAGAAAGAGGATAAACCTCAAACATCACTTTTTCCATCTTTGCTATACTCAATTCTACCTAGAGATACAAATTAAACACACACACAAACACACACACACACACACACCAGTGGGATCATATTGTACATGCTATTTCGTGTGTGTGTGTGTGTGTGTGTGTGTATGGTATGTGGGTGGCTGTGATACTAAGGATTGAATCCAGAAGCATTCTACTTCTGAGCTATACCCCCAGCCTTTTTTTTTTTCTATTTTGAAACAGGACCTCACAAAAGTTACTGAGGCTGGCCTCAAACCTGAGATCCTCCTGTCTTGGCCTCCTAAGTACTGGGATTACAGGCATATACCACCAAGCCCAGCTGTGATACTTATCTTGTTTTTATATTTAATCATATATAGTGGTATAATTCCAACATACATATAACATTCTTTGTGTGTAGTATTGGGTATGGAACTAGGGGCATTTATCTCCGAGATATACCCTCTTCCCTATTTTTTTATTCTTTATTTTGAAACAGGGTCTCACTGAGTAGCTGAGGCTGTCCAAGAACCGTGATCCTCCTGTCTCAGCCTCCCGAATGCTGAGATTACAAGCGTGCGCCACCACTCTCAGCTTATATATATAACTTTTTAAAATATTAACCTAGACACAAATCTAGCAGACTTAGGTAAATTTGTAGCCTAGCCCAGAAGACTGTAGGTGGGGAGTTTTCTGGGTTTTCCTCCATTATCTTTTCTCTTCCTCTGGGAAGAGAAGAAGTACAGTGGAATGGAAAATCACTAAGAGGAGACATGGAAGTTGGGATTCTTATTAAACTGGCCCAACAGGCTTCTCCCTAATGGCGGAGAAATAGCTTACTTACCAGAGACGGGGGGTGAGGAACGAGACCAGATATGCAGGGAGTCAAGAGAGGAAATCATTTTGCGGGATTTCTAAATCTGGACAAGGCAGGGGAAAGACAAGACTGGGCCCAAGTCAGGGGCCAGCCTACAGCGCCAAGGAGCCTAAAGGGAAGTTTGGCCGAGAAGAGAGTGCGTCTGTCTCTCCCTTCCCCGGCTGTCCTGGAGCCCCAGCTCGAGCGTGCTTCTAGCAATGCTTGACTGCGGCCTCCAGTCCTGTGTTGTCTAGACAGCAAGCTGCTTGAGGGGAGAAGCCCGATCGCACTCTTAGGTTCCTCTACGCTGACTGCCGCCAGCACAGCCCGGGGGGGTAGTGTTTAAAGAGCTGAATCAGATCCAGCTTAGCAACAGAGAAAGAGCAGGTGACCCTGTGCTTGACGTGCTCAGCCCCTCCACATTTACTGTGGTTGCAGGTTGGGGTGACACCTGCTGCGTTAAGTCCCCCAGTGCCTGCGTCTTTTGTGCTGTCCTCTGTTCCTCACCTGCGGCCCTCCTCTGCATGGGTGGCTTTCCTGTGCTGCTACATTTTAATAGCTCACAGTCATCAACGGTTTTTAAGTCAGTCCATTAGTTTCTGTTCAAAGGCACGCGTTGCCTACTTAACGGATGGAACTCTACACAGAAGATCACAGTTTGAGGCCAGTCTCAGCTCCTTAGTGAGGCCCTCTGCAACTTAGTGAGACCCTGTTTCAAAATAAAGAATAAAAAATAGGGCTGGAGGTGGAGCTTGGAGGTAGAATGCCCCTGGGTTCAATCCCAGTAACACACACACACACACACACACACACACACACACACACACACTAGATATCATTTTTATACCAAAGTGGTTCTAATTAAATATATTTTCCCTCCAAAATAGCTCCATTTTCCTCAGTTTTGAACTTTTATTATCGTGTGATTATGTCTACATTTTAAAACTCAACAATCCCTTTTTATAATTAATCCTTTCTATAATTTTGTTATTTAATAAAGCTGAGAGAAGATAACAGAGCCAATATTTCTTTCTAGATTTTTTTTTGTATTAACCTGATTGTTTACAATTTCTCATCCTCTCTATTTCTTCTTGGGGATTTATTTTTATTTACTCATTCACTTATTTATTTTTGTATTGAGTATTGGACCTATGGGCATTTTGCCTCCAAGCAACACCCCAGCCCTTTGTATTTTTTATTTTGAAGCAGGGTCTTGCAAAGTTGCTGAGGCTGACCTCAACGTGGATCCTCCTTTCTCAGCCTCCCAAGAACTGGGTCTGGAGGTGTGGGCCACTTCCTGTGGACTTGAGTTACCATCTTGTGTCATTTCCTGATTTCAGTCCAGATTTATCCTCACCTGCCTCATGTTGTTAATATTAAAAACTAGAAATCCAGGCGTGGTGGCGCACGCTTGTAAACCCACTGCTTGGGAGGCTGAGACAGGAGATCGCAGGTTCGTAGCCAGCCTCGGCTACTTAGTGAGGCCCTCTGCAACTTAGTGAGACCCTTTTTCAAAATAAAAATAAAAAATAGGGCTGGAGGTGGAGCTTGAAGGTAGAATGCCCCTGGGCTCAATCCCCAGTAACACACACACACACACACACACACACACACACTAGATATCTACATGCAGAAGATGAAGAGTTACCTGGATCACTCACCCTGTACAAAAATCAACTCAACATCTATCAAAGACCTAAATGAAAGGCCTGAAAATCTGAATCCATTCAAAGAAAACACCAGGGAAACATTTCCAGTGTTATTGTCAAATATATTACACTTACACGTTATAGGCCCTATAAGACAAATATGTACTGTTTAATGTGACTGGTTTATATTGTCTTTTAAGGTACTTTAAAATGTATCATTACATTGCCTTCATTTTTCCTATGGATTTAAACTACCATCTGGTGTCTCTTGATTGTAGTTGCTGAGGGTTTTAGTGTTCACTTTAATGTTTTGTATAAAGCAATTTTATTTACCTGGGAGTGGTTTTATTTTTATTTTTTTCTTGTTTCCTGAAAAACCAGCTTACCTGATAGAATAGCCTTAGTAGCATCTCTTTCCTCTCGGCACGTCGCATGGACCATCCCTGCTGTCTGCTCTGCCCGGTTCTCGCCGAGCCATTGGCTGTCAATCCCGCTGAGGTTTCTGGGGCTCAATGAGTCATTTTCTCCTGCCGCTGTCAAGGTGCTTTGTGCGTTCAGTCTTCAGCAGTTTTGAGAATGGTGTGTCTTCGTGTCACTCTGGGCTCCTCAAAGCCTCAGGCAGCCTGGCGGGAAGGCCACCATCTGTCGCCATGACACTTGCTCCAGGCGGCCTCCAGCCCAGCGCTGGGCTTCTCCTCGGGATCTGTGTGTATTGCGGGTTTGTTGGCTCAGATTTCTGTAGATCCCGCTGACACTCATCCAGGGAAATCGATCTATCACCTTGAGCAAGTCAACTTCCCACATCTGTGAAAATAACAAGACAACCAGGTTTCCTAGATTGTACCTTTAATTGGGGTTCAGTGGCATCAAGGTGACGTGTCGCTACATGAAGCGGTCTCAGGATGCACCGTGCGTCCTGTGTGAGCGGGGTGAGCATGGCTGAAATGCTTGGACGACTGTCCACGAGCCCGGAGTCTGGGAGGACTGATGGACCGTAGCACGCTGCCACTTTACCCACTCCTTTTAAAATGTTTGATGGACATCAGTGACTTGTGCACATGAACAGAGTTCAGGCCCTGTGCTATTTCAGTATCTCTCTGCAGCATGTGCTGACTGAAGCCAGCCCCTCTTTACCCACCTGCCCAGCCCCTTCCCAACCTTTAGTAGTCTCCCCTCAACTCAACTTTTGTTTTTAACTACTACATATGAGAGAACGCATGCAGTACCTGTCTTTCTGTGTCTGGTTTATTTCACTTAATATATATAATACCTCCCGATTGCTTTCCAATTACTTTCCAAATTTTGCTGCAAATGGCAGGATTTTGTTTTTAATGGCTAATTAATATTCCATTGTGTGTATATAGCAATGTGTGTGTGATTGTGTGTGTGTGTATGTGTGTGTGTGTGTGCGTGTGTGCGCGTGTGTGTGTTACTAGGCATGGAAGCCAGGGGCATTCTACCTCTGAGATACACTCCTAGCTCAATTTTATTATTTTATTTTGGAACAGGGTCTCACTGAGTTGCAGAGGGCCTCGCTCAGTAGCTGAGGCTGGCCGTGAGCTGCGACCCTCCTCTCTCAGCCTCCCGAGTGCTGGGATTACGCATGCGCCACCACGCCAGCTATGCACCACGATTTCTTTATCAATGGCTCCACTGACGGACAATGATGTTGAACATTTTCTAAAATATTCATAGGCCATTTGTGCTTCTTCTTTTGAGAAGTGCCGTTCAGCTCACTGACCATGTTTTACTTGGAGTACGCGGCTTTTGTTGTTTGAGTTCCTTCTATGTTCTAGACTCCAGTCCCTTGTCAGGAGGAAAGCTGTCACGTGTTCTCCCACCTCTGTGAATGGTTTTGTTCTGTTGTTCTTTGCCGTGCAGGAGCCTTTCCATTCGTCTAATTCCATCTGCCACCCCTGCTCCGTGCTTTTGGAGTTTTCTGCAAACGTCCTGTCGACACCAACAACTCAGTGTGTTTCTCTGCATTTTCTCCAGCAGTTTCGGAGTTTCAGGTCCTGCATTTAGGTGTTTGCTCATGTGTGTGTGTGTGTGTGTGTGTGTGTGTGTGTGTGTGTGTGTGTTCCTGGGGATGAAACAACCCAGGGGCATTTTACCTCCAAGCCACACCCCCAGCCCTATTTTTTTTATTCCTTATTTTGAAACAGAGTCTCACTGTGTTGCAGAGAGCCTCACTAAGTAGCTGAGGCTGTCCAAAAACCGCCATCTTCCAGTCTCGAATCCTGAATGCTGGGATGACAAGCGTGCGCCGCCACGCCCAGCATTTGCTCCATTTTGAGTTGATTTTTGTACAGGATGAGAGACCAGGGCAAGTTTTAATCTTCTGCATAAGGATATCCATCTTCCTCAATGCCGTCATTGAAGAGGCTGTCCTTTCACTAATGTAAGTCATCTGGCACCTATTTCGAAAATAAGTTGTCTTTAGGTATGTGGGTTTATTTCTTGGCTCTCTGTTCTGTTATTTTGGGGTTTTTTTTATCTGTTTTTATGCCAGTGTGATGCTGTTTTAGTAACTTAGATCTATAGTATGCCTTGAAAGATCTCCTACATTGATGGATTAGAAGAATTATTGTTGTTGTACTGTCCAAAAAAATCTGAAAGTTGATAGAGAAGCACGAGACTCCACTAGTAAGAGCGCTCTTGGACAGAAGGAGCAGAGCTCCCCATCCCGATAAAAAACAATTCAGCCATTGCGCATTGTAAAACCCACTGTCTCTGCACTCAGGAAAGTCAGTGGCGTTGATTTTGACAGACTTGCTCCGCTGCCTGAGATTCAGAACTCAGTCACTAACAGTGTTCCAAAATAAGATGGTTATAGTCACCTGTAAGAAGACGTTTTCGTTAATTTTGCAAAGACTTTGTATTGCATCAACTCTTAGTGAAATGAAACCATTGTAGTTTGCTCGCTTATAGTGAACTCATAATATTGTACTCTAGTCTCCACTGATATGAGTTCAAGGACAACTGCCAGTACTTAGAGATTGCTCTTCCTTACACATTCGCAGCATGTACACGTACTGTCCAAAAAGCCCTGAGGACTTTGTGGGTGATCTTAAGAATCCTACAGTGTTCCGGTTACCCAAAGGAAGAGACTGAGCAGTGGATCTGCAAGCTGGTTCCTCCAATTTAGGTAAAAGCCGTGGCAAAGAAAGAAGGCAGACGACCCAGTCTTGCCAACAGAAACGCAGTACTGACACACGGCAGATTCCTTCTACGTTACACGCTACTCATGTGATAGCCGTTGATGTTAAGAGTTGCTCCTGGTTAGAAAGGAATCAACACCATCCAGGCAGAGATCACTAGACTTAGCGAGTACCGTTCTCTGGAAAATGCCGCAGTCTGCAGCTTTGTGATAGCATCGAGGTGGATTTACAGACCAGGAGGCTTTTCTGTGGAAGTGAGGTTTTACTCTGTTAACCTGGGCCAGGCATGTCCAGTGCCAGAGGAAAGAGCTAGGGAACTCTCACTGAATGGCTTTGACATCTAGTGGATCTCTGTCTTCATTTAAAACAATTTACTGAGCCGGGCGTGGTGGCGCACGCTTGTAATCCCCGCACTTGGGAGGCTGAGACAGGAGGATCGCGCAGGTGCGAAGCCAGCCTCGGCTACTGAGTGAGGCTCTCAGCAGCTTGGTGAGACCCTGCTTCCAAATAAGATATAAAATAGGTCTGAGAGTATAGCCTGAGGGTAGAAAGCCCCTGGATTCCATCCCCAGTACCACAAAAAATAAATAAATAAAACAATTTGCTGGATGTAGGTTTCTGGGTTGACAGGGCTTGCTTTTGTTTTCCTGTCAGAACTTTGAGTACGTCATTGCAACGTCTCAGTTGTGAATTATTTTGATGAGAAGTCGGCCGTTCATCTCATCAAGGTTCTCCTACACACCATGATTTTCTCGTGTTGCCTCCAAAGGCTTTTCTTTGTCTTTCTACAGTTTGACTATGATTTATCTAAATGTCAGTATTGTGTTGGAGAAAACTTGAAGTTTTCTGAGCTTCTTGGAGCTAGCACATCAACATTTTTATCCTATTTGAGAAGTTTCTGTTTATATTTCTTTAAATATCCTCTTCCTCCTTCTCTTCTTTTGCAGCTCCTTTCTGTGGATTCGCTGCATTTGATGATGTCCGTGCCTCTTTGAGACTCTGTTCACTTGTTCCCGTTCACTCTTCAGATTTGACCATCTCTAGCATCTTCCTTCTTCCAGCTCAAAGCTTCTGTGGAGCCCCTACAGGGATAGTTCTAATTGCAGTTATTTCCCAAATACTCTGCATAACACTGTGATTCTACAGAAAGGAATCATCCCAGGCTGTGCCCCATGATATCAGGGGGTCGTCGAATGCTACGATGAGTCCAGAAGGACTGCGCTGTGATGCGAGGCTGTGGTCTCACCAAAGAAGACAGGTGCAGGAGTGTGCTTGTCTAGCAGTGACACACCGATAACCTGAGTGCACACCCACTGGTTCTGGGCAGAGGGGGAGGGGCCATCCTGATAAGTCAGGAGCGCTCACATGTACACAAAGTGCTCGCAAGAAAGGAAACGAGAGGAGTGAAGCAGCGTTGGGCTTCACAGCTCACTCCGTTCATCTTCTTACTGAGCACAATCTTTCTGAGTGTCATGTTTTAGCAGCTGGCAGGGGAATAACAGTTAATGTGTGATCATTCATAAATCTGTGGCTGCTTCTTTAAGAACTGTCAGTGCTCCCATACTTAGCAGGCTTTCTCACATTTTAAGCGAGGAAACTAAAACACCATTATTAACCACAGAGGTTAATAATGCGCCAAGAGCAACAGGACTTTCATCAGCACCTGCTCTACGAGAGCCACTTAAAAATTGCACACCCTTGTTATATCAGTACTTGGGAAGCTTAGGCAGGAGGATCTTGGGTTCAAGGCCAGCCTCAGCAACTTATCAAGACCTTGTTTCAAATATAAAAAGTAAAAAAGGGCAGGGGAATAGCTCAGAGGCAGAATGCCCCTGAGTTCAATCCCTAGTACCAAACAAACAAAAGGCATCTGATAAAGTAACTTTTCAACTGGGCCTGGTAGCACAGGCCTGTAATCTCAGTACTTGGGAGGCTGAGACAGGAGAATTCAGGTTAGAGGCCGACCTCAGCAACTTAGCAAGGCCTTCAGCAACTTTAGGCAGACCCAATTTCAAAATAAAAAATATTAAAGGCCTGGGAGGTGTAGCTCAGAGGAAGGCTGCGTCTCGATTCAACCCCTAATACTGAAAGAGAAAGGAGAGACAGACACACACATACACACACACACACACACACACACACACACTCATACACACACAGAGATTTAATAAGTAATTTTTCGCTGAACTAACCTGAGTTGAGTATTGATTTTCCAATTTCATGCATGGCATCAAACACTAAAAACAATGAAAAGTAAAAGGAGTACATTTTGTGTATTAATGAATCCATTTAGAGCTCAACTAAAATACTTTTATTTATTTTCTCTAATATTGATAGGAAAGACAGAAACCAAGGTTGAGGTTTTATTTTTATATATTCTCTAAACAACTAATTAATTGCCTAGAAACAAAACCAAGTCTGTGCATTTGCAGGGGGCACAGGAGTCAGAAATTAGGATGCGGCGGGCGCCGCGGAGTTTGTTGAACATTCCAGGCACTCGTGCAGAGCTCAGCCAGGGAGGCTCGAGCTTGCCAAGTGCGAGAGTTCTCATCACGCCTCACCTCTTCAGATTCACAAAAGAGCGTGCTAATTTCTTCTGCATGTCTTGAGCACATGTGTGTGATTAATAGTCTTAACCCATCCAGCTCTGTATCAGAATGGTGCTGCTTGCTGCAAGAAGCCAGCTCTTTCTTCCAAAATGCAGAAGGTAATTGGGATCCAATCCTGCTCCCTCTGCCTCAGGCCAGTCTCCGGCTGGGGCCGCTGTGGGGTCTCATGGAAAGCCACACACACTGCTCAGTACCATGGACAGAGACAGCCAACTGGAGACCTGAGCCCGCTCCGCCTGGGCATCTGGGGAGGGAATCAGACAAGCCCTTGTCTGAGGCACAGGTGGATATGGTTTGGAGATGGTGCGCATGTGTCTCCCAAGGGTGCACGGACTGGAGGTTCAGTCCTCAGCATAGTGGTGCGGATATTTGAGAGGTGGAGTCTGATGGCAAGTGATAGCTCATTGGAGATGCCGCCTCTGGAAGAAATCACTGTGGTGCTTGAGGGACAGTGGTGAGTGTTGGTGAAAGTGAGTTGTTATAAAGAGAGCAAGGTGGACACTCCTCGCCCTCAGGCTCCCCTTCTCTCTGTGTGATCTCCCCCTTTTGCACATGCTCCCACACTTTGCCATGGGGTAATGCAGCTAGCTGGGCCACGGCTTGAGCTAGCGTCAGACTCCGAGCCTCCAAACCTGTGTGCTAAATCGATCTCTTCTTTATATGTCACCCAGCCTCAAGTATATTGCATGATAGTAACGGAAAACTGACTGATACAAGAAACAACATAAAAATGGAGAGAAACAGAGAGATTGAATAGATGTAATTTTCCCCTCCCAAATTAAAGATAATTATACTCTTTTCAGACATATCAGCCACATGAAGCCTCTCATGTGGCTTGCTGCATATTCTAAGAACTGGTTCCTGTTACTTCCTGAAGAACTCACCGAGGGAGGGCGGCACAGGAGGCTCTGGGAGGAGAGGGTGCTGCTTCTGTCTCTGCAGGGCCCTGGGAGGCGGCTGTCCTCCAGAAAGCTCGGGCCACAGCTCCTCACGAAGAGAGCACTGGAGGGCTGATGTAGCAGGACCTGAGCAGAGAAGTGTTGGTGGAAAATAGAAAATGAAGATTCCTACCTGTTAGGAAGGGGTAGGGATTGATGGGTGAGAGGGTGGGCAGCTTTGCAGGGGCTGACAGCGAAGGTGGAGGATGTAGCTGGCATGGCGTGGCTGTGCAGAGCTGACGCAGCAGCTCGAGGAGGGCCTGGGCCAGGGGTGTCGTGCACGCAGGGACCACGGGGGAGGGGGGCAGGAGTTCTCACCGCCGCCACGCTGCCAGTTTCATATCTAAATAAATAGTGGACGAAATAAGGGGGCTCAAAGAGCGCCTGCAATATCTCACAACTTTTACCATCTTCCAAAATTTAGATCTAAAGAAACTACTCGGGTAAAGTAAGATTGTCCTTTAGCAATTCAAAATATCAACATATTGAACTTTACTAGATTATTTTTAATGGAGTGTGTTTACATTGAAAGATACTTTTCTCAAAGTTGCAGAACAATCCTCACTTTTAGATTGAGCAAATTAATGTAGTAATTGTGTGTGTGCGTGTGTGTGTGTGTGTGTGTGTGTGCGTGTGTGTGCGTGTGTTGCTGCAGATTGAACCCAGGGGTTTTCTACCTTTAAGCCACATCCCCAGCTTTATTTTATTTTTTATTTTGAAACTATGTCTCACTAAATTGCTGAGAGTCTTACTAAATTGATGAGGCTAGCCTTAAACCTGAGACCCTCCTGCTGGGATTAAAGGCATGTACAACCATCCTCAACTACAGTAATTCTTAAATTTATATATTGTCAACTCTTTCCAAATGTGATGCTACTTCTTTTCATTAACATAAATCTTTGTAAAGAAAATAAAATAGGAATCAGGAGTTCCTTTCAACAATTAAAGAATAGAGAAATTGACCTTATTAAAGATGGTATGTTTAAGACAGGAGGATTGCAAATTTGCAGCCAGCCACAGCTACTTAATGAGGCCCTTCACAACTTAGTGAGACTGTTTCAAAATAAAAGATAAAATGTAGGGTTAGGGGTGTCACTTGGAGGTAGATGCCCCTGGGTTCAATCTCCAGTACTGGGGAAAAAATGGGACAGAAAGAGGATCAGACTGAAGCTTCATTGTTTTTGTTTGTTCAGATCTAGAGATTGTTGCCTTCTTATCATTAAAAGAGACTTTTCCTCATTAAATACTGCTACGATTTACTTCTTTAATAACAATGAGCCCGGTATGGTGGCACATACTTGTCATCCCAGCACTTGGGAGGCTGAGACAAGAGGATCCCAGATTGAGGGCCAGCCAGCCTCAGCTACTCAGTGAGGCCTCTGCAACTTAGTGAGACCCGTCTCAAAATAAAAATAGAGACTAGAGCTGGGGTTTATGTAGCTTGAAGGTAGAATGCCCCTGGGCCAATCCCCAGTGCTGTAAAAACAACAATGAAGCGTTTGCATGGAAATGAGTGAAAGGTTTTATAACTTGAGCCTCTGTCCATCATCAGATTCCAGTTTAATCAACATTCAGTTTAATATTCAACGAGACACTTTTCTTTGAAATGTACGGTGTGATTTGTATGACAGCATTTATCTTAAAAGCAATGATAGAGTAAGAACAAGAGGCCACCATTGCTGTCGTGTTGGACTGTAACATTGCTGACAGTGGACTGGAAGGAAATGAGGAGGCTTTTACGATGCAGTCAGGACCAAAACAGTCGAGAAAGGTTTAAGGAAAGAGAGCCAAGCATGGCGGCACACGCCTATAATCCCAGCGCTCGGAAGGCTGAGACAGGAGGATCGCAGGTCCGAGGCCAGCCTCGGCAACTTAGCCAGACCCTGTTTCAAAATAAAAAATAAAATAAGAGGATGTAAGTCAGAGGTTGAGCACCCCTGGGTTCAGTCCCCGACACCACAAGATGAAGGGGGGTTGGGGAGAGAAGAGGAAAGGAGTGCGGGAGAGAGAAAGCGAAATCGATGTGCTCCCGCTGGTTGCTGAGGTGTAGTGGGGCACGCTTGCAATTCCGGTAATTAGCAGGATGAGACAGGAGGATCACAACCTGTGATCCAAGCTCCAGCAACCTGGTGAGACCTGTTTCAAAATAGAAAAATAAAATAGGGCTGGGGGTATAGCTTGGAGGGAGAATAACCGTGGGTTCAACTCCCAGTACAAGGAAGGGAGGGAGGGAGGGAATGGCATGGCATGGCACGATTGTGCTGAGGTTCTGGGGTCCTTCACATGCCTGGAGAAACTGCATGAATCTAGGAACTTAGTTTCCCACCCCTTCTGAGCTCAAAGCCCCCAAAATCATAGTCTTAGCACAGACTATCTCCTGTGGCCCACATCCCTAATAAGCAAATACCCTTTTCCCAGGAAGGAGATTCTAAAGGCTGAATATTCTCTTCCAGGAGTCACTTAAAAGGCAAAAGTCCTTTGAGGTGGGGGGACCTGGCAGCCCAGGTGAGCGGAGTTTGGGCCACCCCGCACATCGCGCGTGCGCGCACAGACACATGGGCACGAGCCGTATGTATATACTCGTGTTTCCTTAAGCGGTTCGCTCTTCTGTAGATGGCTTTGCTTTTTACATTTACCACGTTCTGAATATATTTCCCTGTTGGTTTAAGTCTTCTAATAACTACATAGTCCCGGATGGCCCTTCAGAGTGTAGACTAGACACTCAGCACTTCTCTCGTCGATAGACCTCAGGGGCTGATCTTCAGTTTGTGAATTGCTATAGACGTGTGCACACTAGGTAGCGTCCTTAGGCGATCTCAAGGTCTGAATGCAGGTGTCTGTGCTCAGATCCGTCCTCCCCGACTCGAGTGGTGTGTTGAAAACAAAGGCTTCGGGGCTAGGTGGCTCCGTTTCCTCTTTCATAAAATGGGAACCAAATTTGGCTTTTAAAAATGTGCTGTTACTTAGCAGAGATTCTCCAGAGTTTAAGTTAAGTACGGCGTGTGAAAACAGTCACCACAAAATCCATCTTTAACATCAGTGTGTCTGAATTCATCACACTGAGGAAAGACCATTTGTGTATGCAAGCAGTAATTTGGCCATATTTAAGAATCAAACTCGGATCCTGACATCAGTCTCATGGGAAAGAGCTTTTCCATGTTTAATTAACTTCATAATTTTAAAATGATGCTTGTTCTCATCAGGTTATGAGGTGTTTTTAATTACAAATTATGTTGTAGCAAAGTCTTTTTATTCTTGAATTGAAAAATTCACTTCTGAAGAAAACTTTCGGCCTCACTGACTTCCATGAAAACCTGCTCTGAGTGTCTCAGGAGACCACAGTCCACCCCTCACTGAACTTCCACCAGCCACACACCTTCTGTTTCAACACAAACGGCTGCCAAGGAATAAGGTGCAGGAAATACAGATTGAGACAGGCATTAACCTCGCTAGCACTGGCATTTAAATGTTCTGAAGCATAGGAAGACATTGAAAGCTTTCTTATGTCTGCAATGTTGCTGCTATAGGGATAATTCTTTTCACATTCATAAACCGAACCTTTCTCTTCTTATAACTCAGGAGCGGAAATATTTCCATTAATGTCCTCTGGGTCAGGTAAGTTCTCTTCCTTCTCAATCCCTTGATAATTACTAAATTAAAACTTTAGCTAAAACTCTAGGTAGTGATAGTACTCTTCAGCAGATGTCACCAACAAGCTTGCAAATATACACGTGTGCACAGCCCAAGATGGACGTCCTGTTACCACTAGCTGATATTTGTGCTAAAATCACTCCACTTGCTAGTATGCTCAGGTGTGTGGATTTGGTAAACATCTTCTCTGAAAACAAAAAGTAAATATTTTAGGCATTTCGAGTCAAGAGGTAAGGTAAAATATGAATTCCCATAGTAGTTTTAGACGAAATTCAAGCTGCGGTGGTAACTGAGTGCAGATGATTTTATGTGTGTGATGTAGATCTGCTAACAGTGAACTTTTTCTTTATTTGGGGAGAAGGAAAATTGATGGTTCACTTAAATGAGATCCAGAATTAATATCCCAAGCCCTTGCATTACATTGATTGGAAATGTTCATTCGTTAATGCTGATTTTCTGTCATGAGATTTTATATATTTCAACCTTTGAAAATGCGTTTTCATACAGATTCTATAAAATATTAAGATCATTAGTATATGATTTTATAATTGAACATATTCTCCCCTAGAAGTCATTTATGGAATGCTATTAGTTTCT
Source organism: Muscardinus avellanarius (assembly GCF_963383645.1). NCBI lineage: Eukaryota > Metazoa > Chordata > Mammalia > Rodentia > Gliridae > Muscardinus > Muscardinus avellanarius. The sequence continues at coordinate 97,658,925 of NC_137799.1, forward strand.
TCTCTTGATTTCTGTTTTTTATCTTGTCCTTCCATCAGAGATTAATCACTTTTCATTTGAGGTTAGCGGTAAGTTCTTCAATTGCAGGGAAATAAATTTTGGAATATGAAAATTTGCTTTAAATTTACATTAAAGCCCTAAGAAAAGCTGTTTGAACCACAGCATGAGCTCAGAAAATATCACTGCAAATTTGAATAGGAATGGGCCTGTCATTTGCCCTATTAGATTCTGGCAACATGGAAGTATATGAAGAATCTTGGAAAGCATCCCTTCCTCCTCCTCCTCCTCTTGGAAGAGGTCAAGAAGGGATGGTGTTCATTCTTTTTTAAACAATTGGTATAATGAACAAGTGAAGTCATTTGCTTTTAAGGCTTTATTTACAGAGGTTTTCAGTGTGTTAATCCAATTTCTTTTTTGTTATATGTGTACCCATATTCTCTATATCTCCACAAGTTGGCTGCAGTAATTTCTGCGTTCCTAAGAATGTGTCCGTCTCATCTGGGCCCCACCGCTCCTTAGCTTACCTTTTTATTCTGCATTTCATTATTATCATTTGTAATTCTCTAGGGCCAGTAGTGATGCCTCCCCAGAGTGTTCTGGGTTTTAATATTCTGAATTCTTACTCTGTTTTCTCCATCAATCTAACTAAAGGTTTGTCAAATTTGTTAATATTGTCAAAGAACCAGCTTTTGATGTCATTACATTTTTTAACTTATTTTTCACTACCTTAAAACTTATTATATCCTTTTTCAGTGCTGGGAATTGAACACAGAGCCTCACATGTGTCAGGCAAGAGCTATACAATTGCGCCACGTCATTGGCACTATTATAGCCTTCTTTCTGCTAGTTCCAGAATTAATTTTTCTTCTTTTTCTAGCTTCTTGAAGGGAAAAATAAAATTACTGATTTCAGATTTTTTATCTTTGAAGATGATTTTTACAGCTATGATTTCTTTCTATACACTTTTTTTACAGTGTCTCACAAGTTGTAGTATTGCTTTAATATTCATTCATCTTAAATTATTTTCTAATTTTATATGTGGTTTCTTCTCTGTAAGTTATTGTTTGGAAGTATGTTGTTTGAGTTCTGTATTTAAAATGTTTCCATATCTCTGCCTCATAGTTATTTTTATTTTCTTTCAGTTGTGATAAAAGGACATACATGTATGAATTTTATTATTTTAGATTTGTTCAGACTTGTTTTGTGTGCTGGCATATGCTCCACCCTTCAGGATAACGTGTATTCTGCTATGGTTGGTTGACGTTGGAAACGCTTCACGTAGATCCAGTTTGGTTTATAGTTTTGTCCATCCTTCTATTTCCTAGTTGATCTTCTGTCTAGTTCTTCTAATACCTAATAAAGTGGATATCGTTTTCTCCAACATTTTCCACAGAATCAACTATTTATCCTTTCAGTTTTACTAGTTTTTATTTTTTGTATTTTGCCCTTAATACTGTTGTGATAAATAACACAATTATACCACCAACATCGCTATATAATTGTGAGTTTATGTATCTGACTTTTAAATGCGATAAGGAAAACAGAGTCATGAGCAGATACTGCACGACCTAAGAGCCTTTTACATTTAGCCGAGTGCTTGCCTTTGCCAGGTCCTTTCTTCCTGTGAGCTCCGGTCTCCATCCAGCACCGTCATTTCAGCACCACACTCTCTCTGGTATTTCTTATAGGATAGGTCTGGTAATGACAGACTCAATAAATTTTTGTTTATCTGAGAATGTTTTGATTTCTCTTTGATTTTTGAATGACAGTTTTTCTAGATATAGAATTTTAGGTTGACAAGTTTTGTTTTGTTTTTTTCAGGACTTTGATATGAGATTTCATAACCTTTTTGCCTTCATGACTTCTGATGAAAAATCAGCTATTACTCTAAGATACTTTATTTGCCATGCATGGTGGCGTACACTTGTAATCCCCGCACTTGGGAGGCGGAGACAGGAGGATTGTGCAGGTTCGAAGCCAGCTGTGCTGGCTTAAGAGACCCTGTTTCCAAATTTAAAAAGTATAAAATAGGTCTGGGAGTGTAGCCCGGAGGTAGAAGGGCTTCCAGGAACCCCAGAACCACCACCAAAAAAAAAAAAAAAAATACTTTATTCATCAGAAGTTGCTTTCCCCAGTGTTTTCCTTGTCTGTCAGTACTTGCATCTCATGTGTCCAGGAATTCTGTCCTTGGTATCATCTCACACGAGACATAAAGAGCAATGTTCTTCATCACTGGTCAGCCTCAGCAACTTAGCAAAACCCGGCTTCAAAATAAAACGGTCTCGGGTGCAGCTCAGAGGTAGAATGTCTTTGGACACACACACACACACACACACACACACACACACACACACACACACACAGTGTTTGCTAAGATCTATGCATTTTGGGGGGTACATCCTTTAACATACATACATCCAGGTAATTTATACCTCTGCCTTAGCCTTCATCTCCTGATTTCCTCAAAGTCAGCCAGAAGTGAGAGAGACTGTAGCCTTCTCAGATATTTCCTTATCCGGAACAGTGTTCCTGGGTTATTAGAAATATTCATGACCTCCGTGGACACCTCCTTCCTCAGCTTTTAATATTCAGACTGTTGGCAAGTCTGTTTTCTTCTGTTGAAATTCAGTGCCTCAGGTAGCAGTGATTCTTACATTTATCTGTAAATATTTTTTTAATTCCTATGGGAAGAGACATTTAACATTATGTCAGTTCTGGATAAGGCAAAATATAAGGACAAGCCTTTTGAGTGCGATCTCTAGGGGTTTACAATAGACAGGTAAATCCGTGTTCTGTGCGAGGGGTCTAGGAGAGAGCCCAGCTTCCTTCTGTTTTCTCTGTCATTGAAAGCACAGGATGTTATTTTTAAAGACACCGCCTAATCTCATTGTTTCCACCTCATGATCTTACTGAGATTTAGCTAGTTTGCTTAAATAAGTCCTTTCTGGGTTGCTGTGAGCCTAGATGAATTTCCAGAGCTGTGGCAAATATAGTCGTAACAGCTTTTACTAGTGTTATCATTGCTTTAACCAAGGAAGAGCTAACATTCAGAAGTCTTAAGCCGCCAAGTTCATTGAAATCACTCTTTCACTAGCTTTTAAATTACATTTTTAATGTGTTCTTTTGATTTCATATTTTCAACTTGCCTAAAAGCACTCAAATAGACTTCCTTAATTAGATAGTTTTTAAAACATTTACAGTTATTAATATTTTAAGTGCTGTTTGTTCATATCCACTAAGGCTGTTCTTTTTGTAATGGGAAAAATTCAGAAGAACAGTCCTACTTTTATAGAAAACTCTTTCCAAATAGTGAATCACAATAATATTGCTCAAGTTTAATCATGAATTCGTTTTGCTCTTTATTGCCATATTTACATTTGTTGTCATTTGCTATGTGCCAATAGCATACCATTCATATTGCATGCCAAGTCCATAAAGAAAAATCAAGGAAACAAAGTCCATCATGGGGAAAGAAATTGCTAAGATGTCAGCATCTGCCATAGGGCTTCCAACATGGCAGCCACCAGCAGCCAGTCGCTGTCCGGGCTTGGGTTTCGTTATGCTCTCTGGCTTTCCAAACTTGGCTGATGGTTTATGCAAAGTATTGGAAACACCATGACAGACCTTAACCACCTGGCAGCTTGTCCACTCACAGTGGACTTTGTTTTGGGGTTTTTATTGCTTTTGCATACAGTATGGATGGCGCACTAGTGTATTCTCGCCGTCATAGCAAATTGCAGGGCATTCAAACACTGATGTCAGTGAACACCTGTTGTCTCAGAGTCCTTCCTGGCCCAGCTTGGCTCCTCCAGGCCTCTGCTGAGACTCTGAGGTTCTTCCGGGCTGCATTTCTTTCTGCAGGGCCTGGAGAAGGGCTAGCTTGCACATGTGCTGCTGATGCTGACTGACCGCTGGATGCCTGGGGGTCGTTCTCAGCTCCTGGAGGCCACCTGCATTCCTTGGCTCACGGCCTCCCCCCATCTTCAAAGCCCACAGTACTGAGAGATCTGCCCCTCTACATCCTCCCGAGCGCCACTGCTGCCACCTCGGCTATGCAGTGTTTTCTGCCTAATTTTTTTTTTTCACCTACTTTTAAGGGCTCAAGAAATTACACGGGGACCATCAGCCAACAGTAGACAATTCAGGATAATGGCCCTATTTTAGAGTCAGCCGACTAGTAGCTTTCATTTCATCTGAAAAATGTCTTCACAACAGTAACTAGATCAGGGTTTGACTGACCAATCAGAAAACAGGAAAGGCATGGGGATAGCTTTAGAATTCTACTTACAGCAAAGGGTTATTTTTTTTTTTCTGACATATGACTAGAGACCAAACTTTCTGTGACTTACAGAAATAGTTTTCTCTGCTTTACATTGTCTTTATTATCTTCTCTGTTGCTTAAGAAAACAAAGTCTCCTGGCTTATGAAAGAGCTAAGGTTTATTACAGTCGTGTTATTTGCCATGTTTATTTGTCAATGTTTTGTTGTTACTTTCATTAAATATGTTGTTTCTCAGATACTAATAATCCTATCTTAACTAAGTAACCAAATCTCCTCTGACAATGTAAAAATAAAACAAGCCTTTGCCTTTATAAAATCATATTCTAAACATAATAAAAATAAGTGAAAATCCTCAGAATGCCTTCTTTACCTAAAACCCCCTTGTGAATCCCCAGGAGGCACCTGATAATTCTCAAAGAATTCTACCTTTTGCCTGGATAAAATAAACACTATAAATAATTTTAATACATTACTTTTTATGAGTTTCAAGGGAAGAGTTGTCAAGTCAGAAAAGATGACCAGTCATCTTTAGTTAAATTTACTTGAATAAAATGTCACTGGCAAAATACTTTAGAATTATATGCTTCATAATGAAGGAGTCCAGAGACAGTCAGCCCAAAAGATGGTGCCCTGGTGTGTGGGCTACTTTAAATTAACGGGGCTTAGAGAACTTCGGCTGCAGAACAGGCTCTCCTCTCATCTCTCTTCCTTTGTTAAAAATTTGCACCTGCCAAGGAAGAAAATTATCCCCTCGGGCTCCTTCCTGGAGCTTTCACTTAATTAAACATAGTATAGAAATAAAGACTAAAGTCTGGGCTGGTAGTGTAGCTCAGTGGTAGAGCCCTTGCCTAGGATATGCAAGGCCCTAGGTGCAATCCCCCAACACCACAAAAAGAAAAAAAGAAAAAGCTGAGGTCTGCAACATACCTGGGCAAATGTCTATCGTAAGCTGTTGTCTTCTATTTCAATCCCATTGAATTTTCCAAATATAATAATTTGCTTTCCTGCAGGCCGAGTGGACTTTATCCCAGGCCATTGTTTGTTTTTCTGAATCAGTTGGATTACCCTAAAAATCATTTACTACTCCCACAAAATATGTCTCACATTCCTTATTGCCCCTTCCCCCGTGGACAAAAGGCAGATGCACTTGGGGTTGTGTGCCTCTGTGCAAGGCGGGCGCATTTGCACATCTTTTCCCCCTGTTAACCTGCGTATTGTCAGTTCCTTCCAGCAAAATTTTGGAGGTCAACATAAAGCTTTTCCTTTTGCCTCAAAAATGAGGAATTCCCAGAAATCTATCACTGGCCTGCTTTCCATTGTATCTCAACCTCAGGGAAGACACTGAAATGGCAGCTATGAAGCCACCCTCTTGACGACTTCAGTCATTCCTAACGCCCTCGTGGTTTCACGCAGTGGCGGTGTAGTATTGTCTCTGCTGACTTACCATTTAAAACCCTTACTCGGAGCAGCCTTTCTCCTTCAGTTTGAACCTGGCATTTTCTAGACCCGTGTTTCTCAACTGAGTACGTACATCACTTACCTGTGTTTTTTCATAAAAGTAGAGTTGTCCAGAGCACACTCCAAATTCTTCTCCTCCAACCTTACTTTAAGTTTTGGGGTAACCTGCAATAATTGTTTACGAGGTGCAGTGTGTTGCTTCAATGAAAGCATACAGAGTATGCTAAAAAATCAGAGTAGTGAACGTGCACGTCTCTATCATTCCTCTGTTTGAAGGTTTAAAGTTCCTTTTTACTATTCACAAAATATATATCAAATATTGCATGTTCCTTCTTATATGTAAATACTTAAAAGGAAAGTTGATAGGAATCGGCTTTTAGATTGGTGATTACCAGAGGTTGGAAAGGGCGGGGGAAAGAGATGGAGGGGGCTAGATAGTGAGTGCCCAGACACCACAGTTCAGAAATATGGTCTAAGCCGGGCGTGGCGGTGCACGCTTGTAATCCCCGCGCTTGGGAGGCTGAGACAGGAGGATCGCACAGCTTCGAAGCCAGCCTCAGCTACTTAGTGAGGCTCTCAGCTACTTAGTGAGACCCTGTTTCCAAATAAAATATTTTTAAAAATAGGTCTGGGAGTACAGCCCGGCGATAGAAAAGCCCCTGGCTTCCGCCCCCAGTACCACAAAAACAAACAAACAAACAAAAAAGAAAAAAATATGGTCTAGATCCCAGTGAGGTCAGGCATACCTGTAATCCCTGTACTTGGGAGGCTGAGACAGGAAGATCTCTGGTTCAAGGACAACCTCAGCAACTTAGCAAGACCTTCAATAACTGAGGCCCTGCTTCAAAATAAAAAATAAAATAGGGGCTGGCATGTAGCCCAGTAAGAGAATGTCCTTGTGTTCAGCTTCCAGTACCAAAGAAAAATAGGAGGAGGAGGAGGAGGAGGAGGAGGAGGAGGAGGAGGAGGAGGAGGAAATAAAGAAAGATGGTCTAGTATTGTACAGCAGATTTTTGGTTTAAAAGCTGGGCGTGGTGGCGCACGCTAGTAATCCCAGCATTTGGGAGGCTGAGACTGGAGGATCATGGTTCGCGGCCAGCCTCAGCTATTTAGTGAGACTCTTAGCAACTCAGTGAGACCCAGTTTCAAAATAAAAGAATAAAAAAATAGGGCTGTGGGTGTAGCTTGGAGGTAGAATTCCCCCTGGGTCCCATCTCCAGTACCACAAAAAAAGAAAAAGAATTATGATTTTAAAAAACCTTCCTCTCTGGAAAGAAAGGCCTCTCCCCCGCCTTCACATGGCAATCATCAGCACAAGTTTTCAGAAGACAGAAGCCAGGTGGGGAGGCTTCCTTGGGACAGTCCTGCCACTGACAAAGGCCTCCTCGGGGAAAGCAGCCCAAAGGCCTTGGAACTAAAAACCAAGCGTGGCCTAGTGTCTCGACAGACGCGCAGCTGCTGCTGACGCAGGAAGGAAGCGAGGCTCAGCTACTCACTCCCTTTCGTTCCTGAAGGGTGGAGGTGCCCAGAGGGCTATGCGAACCCGATCCATGACCATCTTAGGGTCTCAGCAAGGACGGTTTTAGTAATAGAGCACATTTGGTTTTCTGGAGATTCTGTTCTGTTTTTTAAATAGAAAACACTATTTATTTCTAATTTTCCCAAATATGCAAACATTTGGAGCAGGGGTATAATTCCAGGTTTTGTTTGCCTAGGACAAGGAAAAAAATAATCTCTCAGTGAAGAGTAAATTTAGACTCGAATTCTAGTGAGAGAGTTTATAAGAAATAGGGTCCCAGAACCGTGTTTGTCTACCGACAGCAAGTGCTTTGTGTCTGTTAAGAAGGAAAATGCTCCAGGAAGGGATCTGGAGGCCAGGAAGCTCCTGGCTCTGCACACAAGCTGAGAGAGCCAGCTCACAGCTGTTACACACTCAGAGGCCACCTAGAAAACGCAAAGGGGTGGGCCGGGGACACATACATGTACTACAGATTCTGTCCTTGTTCTAGGGGAGGACTTCTCAATTGCAGCTGTGGATATTTTGTAAATAAATTTTATAAGCAGACCACTTTTTAAAAAGTAGCAATAATAAGGAGGTGGAATCTCATTTTTATGTGAAAACTTGTGATTTGGGATAAGTTTTAAGTGAGCAGCACCAAAAAGTCCCAGCCTCTGACGTCTTACCTGGAGCAAAGATGATGTGATTTGAAAACTTTTCAATATCTCAACACATGGCTCAGAGCCAAGCCTGGTGGTGTACGCCTTTATCCCAGCTACTCAGAACGCTGAGGCAGGGGGATTGCAAATTCAAGGCTGACCTGGGAAACTTAGCAAGACTCTATCTCAAAAAAATATTTTTTTTTATACTGGGGATTGAATCTTGGGATATTATACCTCTGGGCAACAACCCCAGCCCTTTTTATTGTGTTTTTTATTTATTTTTATTTTTTTTATTTTTTATTTATTTATTTATTTATTTATTTTGGTGGTACTGGGGTTCCTGGAAGCCCTTCTACTTCTGGGCTACACTCCCAGACCTATTTTATATTTTTGAAACAGGGTCTCTTACGCCAGCGCGGCTGGCCTCGAACCTGCGTGATCCTCCTGTCTCCGCCTCCCAAGCGCGGGGATTACAAGCGTGCGCCACCACGCCCGGCGCTTGTGTTTTTTATTTTGAAACAAGGTCTCACTAAGCTGCTGAGGCTAGCCTCACACCTTCAATTCTCCTCTCTCCGCCTCCCAAATATTGAAATTACAGGTGTTCACCGACATACCTGGCTCAAGAAAACATCTGGGAATGTAGCTCAGTGGAGAGTGCCTGCCTCTGATAATCAGAAACAAGGCAGGGTAACAACTCTTACCAAACTTACTAAGAATTGCAATGAAGTCTTGGCTAATGCAAGACAATAGGGAAAGGGGGGGAAGTCTACTCATCAGAAAGGGAGACAAGAACCCACTTTTGTACCACGATGACATTACGTCTCTGTAGAAATGACGGACAGAAAGCTCTCCATAACTAACAAGTGCCCCAGTGCTGCAGGGTCTCTTCCAGTTTCTCACCATGAAGTATGACACTAGCTGTAGTTTTTTCCACAAACGTTCTTTATCGAGTCGACAAAGAATAATATACCTGTGGTTAACTTAAAGCCAGGTTGGGACATTATAATTGAAAAATACCTAAACCTGTCTCACACACATTTACCTGAATCCTGGGCGTGACATCTCCGACCCACACTCCAGGGGGCGGGGTAGTGGCACCGTGTGGGGTGAGGGGGGAACTGGGGAGACATTCTAGAAGTCAGGCTCCTGTGCTGTGCTGTATTAAGATGTCTCATGTGTCAGTAGATGTAGTATGCAATCTTTGACCCTGATTTGAATAAACTAGCTGTTAAAGACATTTTAGAGAGAGTTGGGAATATGAGAGAAAATATCATTAACTTTAGGGGTGTTCTAATAATATTTTAGATATCTCAAAAGATGCTCTGTGTTAAAGATACAAGCTGGCGTATCTAAGGATAGAATGTCAGGTTGTCTGTGGTGTCTGCAATTTTCTTTAATATATTTCTACATGAACAAAAATTAGAAGAGTTAATTAGAGTAAAATGTTAATGGTTGTAAAATCTCAGTGATAAGTATTTCCTGATGGGTTTATCAATCTTGTCACTTGAGAAATTAATTAGCAATAATCAGTGTACTTAAATGTAGAGCACCGTATGATTCTACCGTGCATGCGTGTAATAGGTCATGGTCAGACCACAGGAATTAGCGTCACCCCTATCACTCATCATCTGGTGCTGCAAACCCCAAATCTCCTCTACTTACCATTTTGAAATAATAGAAGGATGGTTGTCAACCGTGGTACTTACGGTGCTATAGCAGATTAGAAAGCCCCCTTCTTGTAGCATGCACCTGTCCCTGTGATACTGTGAGTGACAAGTCTTCTCAGCATAATATTCTCCAGTTCCGTCCATCTTCCTGCAATAACATACTTTTGTTAATCTTCTATGGGTAAATAGAATTCCATTGTGTGTGTAGCCCACAGTTTTGTGTCCTTTCATCTGTTGATAGACGCCGAGGCGGGTTCCATGTTTCGTCTGTTGTGAATTGTTCTGCCTTAAATATAGATATGCATGTGTTACTATGGTGGTCTGGTTTCAGTCCCTTTAGTTAGAGACACAGGAGTGGTATAGCTGGTTCTCTGTTGTTATCGTTATTGTTATTGGGTGTGTGGTGCTGGAGATTGAAGCCAGGGGCATTCTACTTCCGAGCCCCACTCCCAGCCCCATTTTATTATTTTAATTCTTGAAACGGGATCCCTAAGTTGCTGTGTACCTTGCTAAGCTGCCAAGGCCGGCCTCAAACCTGTGATCCTCCTGCCTCAGCCTCCTAAGTACTTGGATTACAGGTGTGCACCATGATGCCTGGCTTCTCTGTTAATATTACCTATATATATGAAAACGAAATTGTGTAATAGTTAAAATTGCAATATAATGTACCTGTTAGATTACGCTTCTCCCCTTTCCCTTTGGAATTAAATAAAACCAAGTAAAATACCCATTTTGTATCCCATGGAAAGGCCACACCCTCATTAAAATTGAAAATATCTTGCCAGGCGTGGTGGCAAGATAAAACGTCAATACAGGTAGTAAAGCCATTCATTCACTCAAAATATATTCTGAGCCAGATATGGTCTCACATGTCTGTAATCCCAGTACTTGGGAGGCTGAAACAGGAGGATCATAGGTGTGAGGTCAGCCTCAGCAATTTAGTAAAATCTTACTTCAAAATAAAAATAAAATGGGGTGGGGATGTAGCTTAGAGGTAGAATGTCTCTGGGTTCAATCCCCAGCACCGTGTGTGAGTGTGTGTGTGTGTAAAGGTGTAGAAGGAAAATAAAGTTATTGGATTTGTGTCAAAGAGTACTCTGGCTATGTGGAGAACATAGAACCCCAAATCTCCTTCCCAGGAGAACTGTGACAATGTCTTGCACCGCCGTGGTGGCCTTGGGCATAGCACAGAAGGCCCGCAGGGGTGTAGTAGAGAGATGGCCGAGTCACACAGTAAGTGCCTGTTGGGTGTGGCATGCAACTGAAATCCTGCCCCAGCAGAGGGAGGCTGACCATCACCGTCCATTCTGGCACCTACGATCCTGGTTAACTTAGTTAATAATCCTTAGGCAATTTAGTTGGTGCTTGAAAAGTATTCAAACAATGTAAAGCTGCCTTTGTGCTGTGTGGATCTCTATTCCGTGTTACAGATGAGCTGTTCAGGAGCTCCTGTGGCTGGAAGCCTCCTCCTTTCCAGAAGCGAGGTGGCTGGCGTGGTGAGAGTCATTTCTATCTATCGTCACCTCCTAAGTGTAATATTCATGTGGTCACATGGCTTGAAGCCAGGGGCCCACAGCAGCCTGCTCGCTGTCGCCTGTTTCCTACGCCTTCGGCAGTTCATCTCCCATCTGTGCACCTGCAGGGTTAGACCTGTCATGGGAATCAGTCATCAAAGTCGCTCCTTTGACAGAAAGTGGTTATTAAAGCTATGAGCTCGTCTTCGTTTTATGGCTATGTTGCCGGATGTTCCCCAACCAGGTGTTTGGAGACAACGGTCTCCTCTTAGATACGTGATGAATGTGCAGATATATTTGCATGGTTGAATTGACAGCTGTTGGGTTAAAAATGAGACAGTGATTTATTTCAGACACCAGGCCATTGTCATCCAGTTTTACAGTTCATGAATCAATCACAAGCCCAAAAGAGTCTCATCAAGATCTTTGGCACAGATGGCGACGTCACGGGGTCCAACCTTCATTGACTCAACCAAACTCTCTCCTTCCGACTGCCTTCAGGATGGCTTGTGCAAGAGTCCACCTCCTACCTCCCCGCCGCCTGGCAGCAGAGCTGACCACAAAGAGCCAGGGGCCAGGCAGCCCCTTGCATGGAGCAAGTAAAATGATAACTCTGTGCAGAGGTGACGAGACATAGCCAGGCATTTCCATGCAAATTTGGGGAATTAGCGCAAATCAAGAACTTACAGGCAATGTGAATAAAGGCTAATAACATACTAAACTTAGAGGATGTCTGGCTAAGAAACCCAAGCCAGATTCCATCAGAAGACACAGTGTGGACAAGGGCAACATCAGTCAGTGTTGCCGTACGACGGGACAAGAAGCAGGGCAACACTTTGATGGACAGAGTCGTCTGTCTAAATTGCACGTGGTTCTTCTAGTCTGTGTCCATGGCTCAAAGATTGCAACCTTTCCTCCTGGCAACCTTAACATCACCCTCAGATTCAGAAATTTCCCCCTTGGGGGCTGCTTGCAGGGATTCGACCTTACCACACATTGCCTGGCTCCACGGGCCTTCCTTTGAAATCTGGAGGAAGACCCCATGACCCCTTTTTCCAGCAAAGCCAACATTAAGTGCAGGAAAGGCAGTTGTGCCCTCTTTAATCACCGCACCTGGGTCTGCCTTCATTCAGCTGCTGGGCTCCTGTTTCCATGGCCACCAATTGCCCTGATCACATTCTTTCTTTGTTGTTATGCAGATTTTGCACTGTCCTGATAGAATTCCTTTCTAAGCAGAGCATTCAACCTGCCTTCAGCCTTCTTGTTTTCTTCCACACACAGTCCCACTGGGCTCAGTTGTGCACTGCCTTTTGGGCCCAACAGCAAACCTATAAAGCCTCTGCTTTACTTTCTGCCTCCAAAATTCACGGTACCATTGAACTAAATGCAGACATCAATATCCTTAATACAGTCTGGATACTTTACTGTGCTGAGATTTCCTCTGTTAGAGTCTCAAGTGAAACTGCTTTCATCTTGCAGACATGTGTCATTTGGTAGGTTTCTTTGCTCACCAGAAATCCCAAAGTCTTGCTAAATATACCCTTCTGCCTGCTTACTGAACTGTCCCCATTGTCCTGCCTAAGCTTTCTGACAAGTTTCTGCTTATCACACCCCGGCTGCTTACAAAAAATCCCCTACTGTCCTGCTTAAGCCAGTTGTAGCAATCCAACTAACTTCCTTTAACACCCCTCTAGAGACAACTGACCACCACTCCTCTTACCTCATAGAATCTCCCCTGAAACAACCTGTATAAGTTGTTTAATAACCTATATAAGATGTATGAACAATTTTATATTCTATAAGCAGACACAGGCTCCGACATGTCACTGGAGACTTTCTCTGCATGTTTTATTAAAATAAAACAAAGATGTCTGCCTCCACCAGTTTAATCAATACATCATCTGTAAATTCAGCCTCATACAAAGTTTCCGAATACAGGCAAGATGCCGATAAGTTCTTTGAGAGAATATAACACATATGGCCTCTACTCCGTCTTCCTAGAGTCCTTTTTTCCTCTGAAATCTCCTGAGCACAGTCTCTACCATTCATCTGTCAGAATTCTTGCCCTTCTGACTTCCTCTTACAAACCAGTTTCAAAGACTGACACAGCATATGGTCTGATTAGATACAGAGGTGACCCTACTCCTCTGGTGGCAGTTTCTGTTTCAGTCAACACTCTCACTGGTGTGACCCAAACAACTGGCAACACAACGTAGAGGACGATTCATGTGATCACAGTTTGGGAGATTTCAGAGGATCAGGCCAGGTCTAAGGAGGTCAGGGCATGGTGGCAGAGAGGGAGAGAGCACGGGCTCTGCTTTTACGTTGTGGAGGCCGGAAGAAAGAGAGAACAAGGAGAGGAGGAGTCCTATATAACTCCCAGGACACACTTCCATGAACCCCCCACCCTCAGCAGCAAAGCAACACTCCCACATGGTGATAGAAGGACATTCTGAACTCAAACCACTACACTGAGGGTCATTCTGTAGAAGGATGTCAAAGCCCTGCTTGCCTCCAGAGTTTTCTTTCTGTGTAATCTGTGTAAGAATGAATTCAAGTGGCTTCCAATCAAGAAGGATGCCCTAGTCTCAGGTCCAACGTCCTGCATAAGAATCTCTGTGGAATGCAGCTCAGGAATCTGCATGTGAAGCATTTGCCCTATTCAGTGCTTATACCCAGCGTTTAAAAAAAAATAAGATTTGAAATCTAGAAGACAAAGATAACTATCTAAACTTCTTACTTTAAACACGTAGTCCCAACGATTAAAATATTAGTCATTGCCAGGAAATAGGTATACAATTCATACAAAACTGCCAGTGCTCAGAAACCATGTCAAGATATGACAAAGAAGATAAAAAGAATATCAGCATCTACAATCACGTGTTTATTTGCAAAGAAATGAAAGTGAAGCTGTAGATGAGTGGGGTGTATCTTGCCTGGTATACGCAAGGTCCTGGTTTCCATCCCCAGCACTTAAAAAGAAAAAGAAAATGCTCAGGAAAGTGAAGTCAAAGAGACAAGCTCAGAAAAAGAAGAGAAAACACAACTTTGTACTTTGCCTCTGTGTACATGGATGACAGTGATAAATAACCCTAATTGTCATTCAAAGGAAAACAAAACAGCAACAACAACAAAATACTTTCAGGTTGACAAGCTGAAAGAACCATGAATTATTGATTTATATTTCATCATCTCAACTATTGAAATGAGGAAATAAGTGACATATTGTTTAAGAAAAGTTTGCAAAATACCAACTGTTTTCTGATTGAATGTTTAGCTTTGACTAAATCCAGTTTCTTATACATGATGAATTATAATGTTATAAAATGCCATGCTTTTAAAAGCCATTTGAGCTCATAAAATGTTTACAGCTTCAAAAGCTTATCTGGAAACCAGACACTAGGAAACAGAATACAGAAGAGCAAATGAAATAAACTGAGATACAACAGGCTTATTTACCTCAAGTTAGACAATTACCAGACGTGAACACAACTGTCACTTGATTAAGCACCAAAAGCTCTAAGTTTTCTACAAAATTTTAATGATTTGAGACTGTTTTCTAGGGATATGCTCTTTTATGCAGGATCCATGCCTGGGGATTGATTCTTTTATAAGAAGTACCAAGAAAGCATCATCTTTATCATCGGTCAGTGCACAGGCAAACTCCAGGGAAGCCTCTCCTGGCAAAGAGCTGCAGAGCAGAGGTGGCCTGTGCTCAACCCACCAGAAGGCATCTCACACTTCAAAGAAGCACCTCCTATCAGTCTGCCTTAGTGCCCAGGAGAAAGAAACAATGGAAAAGAAAGAAGGGACCTACTTTCAAATATTCTCTGCCTGAAGACACACACGTGTGCATGCGCAGCACACGTGCACACACACATATTTACATATATAAATATATATGATCTTAAACACAGATATATATGCTTGTAAATTTGCAGGTAGATTCTCTCCGTTCTTCTGCAGAAGGTTCAGTGTCAGTCACACCCACAGAGGAATAAAACCGTGCTACTTAGGTTTTTCCCACTCCCTATAAGTTTAGAGACTCTTTAAGGCAATATATGGTAAACCCAAGGCCAATAGCATACTTAATAGAGAAAAAAATAAAAGAACTGCCTTTAAAATCAGGAACAAGACAAGAAGTCCTGCTATTACCACTTCTATTTAATCTAGCACCTGAAATGCTAGCCAAAGCAGTAAGAGAAGAGAAGGAAATTAAAGGGATATGAGTAAAGAAAGAAGCAAATTATTGCTATTCTCTGCTGACATGATATTTTATTTAGAATATCTAATAAAATCAACTAATAGACTTCAAGAGCTAATAAGCATATTTTGAAGAGTAGCTGGATACAAATATCAATTTAAAAATTAATAGTTTTTTTACATAACAATCATCAATCCCCTGAAAAATAAATATGGAAAACAATTCTATTCACAATAGCTTCAAAAAGAAGAAAATACTTAGGTACAAATCTAAGGCATATAACTAAGAAAGTAAAAGACCTCTACAGTCTAAATGACGGAACACCAAAAAAGAAATTGAAAAAGACCTCATAAGATGGAAAGACCTTCTGTATTCTTGGACAGGCAAAATAAACATCACCAAAATGGCCATTCTGCCAAAAATGGTATAAAGATTCAGTGCAATTCCCATTAAAATACCAATATCATCCTTCATAGAACTAAAACAGTCCTAAAATTTATACGGAGAAACAAAAGACCCAGAATAGCCAAAGCAATTATTAGAAACAAAAAACATGCTGGGGACTCACAGCACCTCACTTCAAATTATATTACTAAGCTATAGTCATAAAATCAGCATGGTCACAAAACAGACACATAGGTCAGTTAAATAAAATGAAGATTCGGAAACAGACCCTCACACCAATAGCCACTTGATTTTTGACGAAAGTGCCAAAATATATGACGAAGATAACCTTTTCAACAAATGATGTTAAAAAAAAAATTGGCCTCCGCAACTCAGCGAGACCCTGTTTCAAAATAAAAAATAAAAAATTGAGCAGGGTGTGTAGCTCGGAGGTCAAATGCCTCTGGGTTCCATCCCAGAGGAAAAATTGGTTATCCATTTTTAGAAAAATTGAATTAAACCCCAACTCCTCACCCTGCACAAAAGTCAACTAGACATAGAAATTAGACCAGAGGCCATGCAACTGCTAGAAGAAGGCGTAGGACGAACTCTCCAACACATAGGTGCCAGTAATGACCATAAGACCCCCAATACCCAGACGATAAAATAAAAAATCAATAAATGGCATGCCATCACATTGGAAAGAGTCTGTTCAACAAAGGAAACCATAAAAAACCTAAAGAGAAGGCCTACATAATGGGAGAAAATTTTTGCCATCTGCTCCTCTAATAGAGGATATGTAGAATATATAAATAATTTTGAAAATGTAACACTAAAAAATCAAAGAACATAATTTTAAAATGGGAAATGGATCTGAATAGACAGTTTTAAAAGAAAAAATATAAATGGGCAATAAATATATAAAAGTGTTCAACATTATTAGCAATAAGGAAAAGGCAAGTCAGAATGGCACTGAGATTTTATCTAACCCCATTTATACTGAAGAATGACAGTCATCAAAATAAACATCCAATAATAAGTGTTAGCAAGGATGTGGAGGGGAAAGAACCATTACGCACTGTTTGTGAACATACGTCCATCAGACGCAGAAGAAGTTATGATCCAAGGGTTCATGGTTGAACGGGTTGTAAAATTATGGTGTCTATACACCAGCAGAGTTTTACTTAGCCATGAAAAAAACACAATTATGTCATTTTCAGGAAAATGAATTGAATTCAAGAATGCTAAATAAGATTAGCCAGCCACAGAGAGTGAAGGCTCATGTGTTTTCATTTTTATGTAGAAGCTACAGAGAAATTTGGAACAAAGAGGACTTCAGATAAATAAGAGGGCATACTAATGGAATAGCAGAAGGGTCTCGGTGCGGAGATGGGGAAGCAAAAGAGAAGATCTCATGACGAAAATGATCCATGAAGTTATATTAATGTCAATGTTACCTACGAGGAGGGGGAGCAGGGTGTGATCCAGAGGGAAACACAGCAAAGATCTACGTGCAGGTGTGATGTACGATTACAAGGTACCTAGAAAAGAGACACTTTTACACGCTAGAATTAATATCAAAGTAAAATTATTGCAACCACTCCCAATAATACCTACATTTTTGTGTGTGTGGTACTGGGTGGGGGTGGAGCCCAGGGGCTTTCTACCTCTGAGCTACACCCCAGCCATATTTTATACTTTATTTGGAAACAGGGTCTCACTAAGTTGCTGAGAGCCTCACTAAGGAGCTGAGGCTGGCTTCGAACCTGCGCGATCCTCCTGTCTCTGCCTCTGAAGGACTGGGATTACAAGTGTGCGCCACCACGCCCGGCTTACACCTACATTTCAAGAGATAATTTAATACATTTAAATAAGATAAATACTACTCTTTGATTAATTTGTTAATTTCAAAAAGGTCACAAAATATCTTCTTTAAATTAAAACTGGGTTTCAAAAATTAAAGTTTGGTGCCACTGATGTAAAAATTGTTTTTAATTGGCACTTCGAAGATTATCTTCCCTTTAAAGAACTCAGCTATAACCAGGTGCAGTAGTGTCTACCTGTGATCTCGGTAATTGAGAGGCTGAGACACAAAGATCAAGGCACAAGGCCAGCCTCAGCAACTTAGTAAGACTCTGTTTCAAAATAAAAGAAACAGGTGTAGGGATATAGTGTAGAGTTAGAATGCCCCTGGATCCAGTCCCTAATACAAAAGCAAAAAAGAATTCAGCTAAATGAAGAATCATCTGAGGCCCCAAAACATGTGGAAAGTGTCAGAAGTGGTAACTTCTAAAGGTCAAATCCAGCAGGTCATATGGACGTAAAGAATATGAGAAAAGTCGTGAGAACTCTGGAAATACTTGGACATGAAGTCCTAGCAAGGAGTGTCAGTGATGGGGTCCTGGAGTTTCTGTAGGGAGTATGTCCAAGCTCCTCAGTCTACACCTGAAGAGAGAGAAGAAATAACAAGAATGTTTATTTCTCTTCAGTGGATGAGAACATGTTTTCTACTCATACCAAATCCTGAAATGAAAACAAAAATAGATTTTTATATATCCACGAAACTATAATAAAATAGAAGCCACGCACAGTGGCATGCACCTGTAATCTCAGTAGTTGAGAGGATGAGACAGGAGAATCACAAGTACGAGGGTAGCATGCAGAAACTTAGCAAGATGTTGTTTTAAAATAAAAAATATAGGGCTGAGAGTGTCACTTAGAGGTAGAGTCCCAGTACCACAAAATACACACATACATACATACATACATACATACATACATACGAAAAGAACTCCACTATTTGCAAGCTGAAAAACAACCTCAAAGAAACCAGTTTTAAACAGACAGCAGGGAAGCAGAAGACAGGACGATATGGCCTTCAGAGCTACCCCAGGGCTTTGGGACTGCCTGGCCACTGACATCTTTAGCAGAAGATCTGAGCCAGGTGTGATGGTCCACTATCTTTCCAGTCCTTGGGAAGCTGAGACAGTAGTATAACAGGTTCAAAGCCAACCTCAGCAACATAGCAAAACTGTCTTAAAATAAAAAGATGAGGCTGGATGTGGTGGAACACACTTGCAACCCCAGCATTTGGGAGGCTGAGACAGAAGGATTTGTGGCCAGCCTCAGCTACTCAGTGAGACCTTGTTTCAAAGTAAAGAATAAAAAAATAGGGCTGGGGGATGTAGCTCAGGGGTAGAATGCCCCTGGAGTCCATCCCCAGTACCACAATTAATTAATTAATTAATTAATGGCTAGGAATGTAGCTCAGAGATAAAAATACCCCTGAGTTCAATCCCTGGTATCTCAAAAGAAAAGGAAACGATAAACAAGTACGGCTGGATCCGCCTGCGGCCCGGAGAGTGCTGTGCGCAGGGTGGGGTGGGCTAGACCCGCAGCCTCCCTTCTGCCGCTGGGCGGCGCCCTGTCTGCTCAGGCGAGGGGCCTGCCCAGGAGGTGGGGACCTGGGGCCACCCCAGGCCTGCCACCCACTCCCTGAGAGCGGGAATTCTGCCTTCTGTAGAATGAAGTCAAGCTTCCAAATGAATAACGCTAAAGTGTGGTGCTCACCGCTTTGTCGGAGTTCAAGAATGGAGAAAATCATAGGAGAATGCAGCCGTGCTCAAAATGGAGATACTGCAAGATCTTGAAGGGTAGGCAGCTGTTACCCACTGGCTGCTCCTTCCTCTGAGATCAGCAAGGAACGGGTGTGACTTGAAGACTGCTGGACTGTGAACAGCTATTCTAAGAGCTACAGATAAAAGTCGAAGGTGTTACAAATACTGCCTGGACTCAAGCCACCTGTCAGGCCGACATCTAGGGCTCACTTGGCAGACTCCTGGAATGACCTATGTATGCCCCGTGCTGAGCTACTGGGAGACACATCCTGGCTTGGAAGTCATACTAACTACAGCTGCTGTGATATCACCCACTATTCAAGAGAAAAGTTGTTATATTTCTCATCATTAAGTAAAAATTTTTCATGGATTGTGACATTAGAAAAAATATAGTTTTAGAGATAGATAATTGAAGACATTTTATAACTGTAGTCATTTCTACATATACATCAAAAGAACTAAATTTGGTTTGGGTTAGTTTACCCCAATTGATATATTCGGTAAAAATGTTAGGTAGCTTTGTTTTAAGGAAACAGTCTCCTTTTTAAGGAAAAATAAAGCCCCATAGACTAAAAGTCATCTGTATCATCCAACCTCTGTACATTTCTGATCACATCTTTAAAAACCTCTCTAAAACTGATTATATATTTTTCAAGCAGTACAAAATCAGTGTTCATCCTTCCTGTGGTGTATTGTATCTTTCATATATTGAAATAATATAATTGCATAATTATTGATTTTAATATTCTTCACAAAGATTCTTTATTGGGAAGTCAACAGGCCTTAATGTTTTCTATATATTTCATTTTATTTTTTGTGGGTCTGGGAAGGGGACCCAGGGACATTCGACCTCTGAGTTACACCCCCTGCCCTATTTTTTATTCTTTATTTTGAAACAGGGTCTCACTGAGTTGCAGAGGGCCTCACTAAGTAGCTGAGGCTGTCCGCGCTGGTCTTAGCCTCCCAAATGCTGGGATTACAAGCGTGCGCCACCACGCCCGGCTATGTTTTCTATATATTTCTACATATTCCATCTTAATGGGTCTCTTCTCTAGTAGATAATCAATAACGGAGTCAAAATTTTTTTATGTATGGAAATGTGTTTTTTTTTTTTTTGGTGGTACTAGGGTTCCTGGAAACCCTCTACCTCCAGGCTACACTCCTAGACCTACTTTTATACATATTTTTAATTTGCAAACAGGGTCTCTTAAGCCAGAGAGGCTGGCTTCGAACCTGCCTGATCCTCCTGTCTCCACCTCCCAAGCGTGGGGATTACAAGCGTGCGCCACCACACCTGGCTGGATTTGTCTTTTTAAACCACTACTCAAAAATAGTAATGAATTCTAGAAAATGTGTGTGTGTGTGTGTGTGTGTCTTTGTGTGTGTGTGTGTGTGTGTAGAGAGAGAGAGAGAGAAAGAGAAAGAATATGAAGGGAGCAGAGAGAAACATGGGGACCGTTTACTTGGGAGGTTTTTGCTGGTGTCTAAGAAACTGCATTAGAAACAGCTGTTTGCACTGCCAACTCTTCCAGTATCTATTCCTTTTTTTTCCCCCATCTTGTGAATAGTTTAGATATTGCTTAAAAGAAAAAGCTCTCAGCTGGGTGTGGTGACGCACACTTGTAATCGCAGCATTCAGGAGGCTGAGACCAGAGGATCACAGTTCATGGACAGCCTCAGCTACTTAGTGAGGCCCTCCGCAACTTAGTGAGACCCTGTTTCAAATTAAAGAATAAAAAATAGGGCAGGGGGTATAGCTCGGAGGTCAAATGCCTCTGGGTTCCATCTCTAGACCAGCAAAAAAAAAGCTCTCAGTTCTTTGATATGAATTATAGTTCCATTAAAAAAGTAAAGGTCCACCGGGCGTGGTGGCGCACGCTTGTAATCTCCGCGTTTGGGAGGCGGAGACAGGAGGATTGCACAGGTTGGAAGCCAGCCGCGCTAGCTTAAGAGACCCTGTTTCCAAATAAAAAATATATATAAAAAATAGGTCTGGGAGTGTAGCCAGTAGGTAGAAGGGCTTCCAGGAACCCCCTGAGCAGTAAAACAAAACAAAGTGCCAGGGTGAGTGTTTACTAACACAGGCCTTTCTAAGAACACCGGCAAAAAATGTCCACGGAAAGAGCATGGTGGTATACACTTGTGATTCCACTTGGGAGGCTGAGACAGGAGGATCAGGGATTCACAGCCAGTCTCATGTACTTAGTGAGGCCTTGTTTCAAATAAAGAATAGAAGATAGGGCTTGAGGTGTAGCTTGGAGATAGAATAGCCAGAGTCCAATTCCCAACACTGGGGAAAAAAAAGACCCAATGATCTGATCACAACAAGCTAATAGAAAATTCATCTGTTAGCAATTTATAGTGTGTATTATTGCAGGATGGGGTACACTGCTGCTGTCTCATCTTCTGGATCAGTAGCTCAAAGACATTTGCACGCGTGGTTAGCTACTATGGAATAAAATGCTTCAGACGTAGCAGCTAAACACTCACCCGCTGGCTCTCACTGCTGAGGGCCAGGAGTTCAAACATGGCGCACTGGCCTTGGCAAGGCTGCAGCTGGCATGCTGGCCGGGCCCATGGTGCGCCTCACCTCGCCTGGACAGGAGGACCCACTTCTTAACTCACTGGGCTTTTGACAACTCATCCCCGAGCACTGTATTAAACGGCGTGTTCCTGAAGAATCCCACCTCTCCTTCTGGACTGCACTAATGATAAGACATTTACTAAGGCCAACACAATTGTGCATATAAAGACAGAGGGCAGGCCGAGGACGAGACAGGCTGGGACAGGAGGGCCGCAAGGTCTAGCCTCAGCAACTCAGGGAGTCTCTGTTTCAAAATAAAAGATAATAATGGCTGAAGGTAGAAGCCTCTGGGTTCAATCTCCAATACAAAAAAAAAAAAAAAAAAAAAAGAAGGCTTTCAGTGAAATGATCAATTTGTGTAACAAATGATAAAATCATGAAAATATTGGGCCGGCATAGATAAAGATTAATGTTTAGAAGTTTCTGGCTTGTATGGCCTTATTTATCTATTGTCCTGGGCAAAAATAAGCAAGATTTCTTTCCTTTTTTTTTTTTTTTTCCGTACTAGGGATGAAACCCAGAGGCATTCTACCTCTGAACTATATCCTCCCAGCCCTATTTTTTATTCTTTATTTGGAAACAGGGTCTCACTGAGTTGCAGAGGGCCTCACTAAGTAGTAGCTGAGGCTGTTTGCGAACCGCGACCCTCCTGTCTCAGCCTCCCAGATGCTGGGATTGCAAGTGTGCACCACCATGCCACGCCTAAAAGCAAGATTCTTGAGGACAGAATTGTTGTATCTGTACTTCCCCTATCCCACAAAATAGAAGCTGTACCACCCTCCCTTCCACAGGCGCTTCCACACCTGATACTCAGGTATTTTTAAATCAAGTCGTTTCCAATTAGAAACGTGTGAAATCCAATTCGATACCCGAGGCCTCCAATTATACCTGTGAACTAACCAATTAGACAGCCTGGCTCCGGCTTGGGGCCCACCTGTTACCCACGCTTGCCTCCGTCTGGACAGCCGTGGCCTCTGGTTGGCAGCGCTGCCCTCAATCAGAGCCTCTGCCCTAGCTCACTCCTGCACGTCTCCCGGGAGCGTGTCTGCCCGCCCTCCCCTTGGCGCTGTCTGCGACACACCTGCCCTCAATTAGATGTGTCCTTCCTGCTGTCGATGCGCACGCCTCAGAAGGCCTTAAACACGCACGAGCAGGCATGTGTGGTGGGTGGAGTGTCCTGATCAGGATCCCAGGTCCCTTAAGACTGACACTTTTTTTTGGTCTGTGTCCTTGATCTGTCTGCATAGGGAATGACAGAGGAAGGAATTCTTCAGTCTGACAGGACTCCCGTTCATCAGTGATGGAAGGCGGGTGCTGGAGTTATGTGGTATGAACAGGTAAGGTGTTTGTTGCAGTCTAGTCTGAATAAAAAGCTCAGCCAGGCGTGGTGGCGCACGCTTGTCATCCCAGCATTCGGGAGACTGAGACAGGAGGATCGCGGTTCACGGACAGCCTCAGCCACTTAGTGAGGCCCTTTGCAACTCAGTGAGACCTGGTTTCAAAATAAAGAATAAAAATATGTCTGAGGGTATAGCTCAGAGGTAGAATGCCCCTGGGTTCCATCTGTAGTGCTGCAAAGAAAGTTCAGATGCCCAAAAGGGAAAAGAAGAGAAGGAAGGAAGGAAGGAAGGAAGGAAGGAAGGAAGGAAGGAAGGAAGGAAGGGCATGAAGCCAGGCTGGTGGCACAGACCTGCACTCCCAGTGCTTAAGGCGCTGAACAGGAAGACCACAGGTTCGAGGCCAGCACTGGCCACTTAGAAGACCCGTCTTAAAGTGAAATGTTTTAGAAGGACAGTGGTGTAGCTCAGAGGTAGAATGCCCCTGGGCCAATCGAAAGAAAGAAAGGAAGAAAGAAGAAGGAGGGAGGAGAGGGAAGAAGGAAGGAAGGAAGATGAGAGGGAGAGCGCGTGTGCGCTGGAAGTAGAATGTAGTAGAAATGTCCATCAGCCTCTGGTGCGTAGGTGATTTTCATACTCAGTTTCTACAGGGCCACGTAATGACCTTCCTACTAATCTGGGTCTTCAAAGAGCTTTTGCTTTCTTAAACCTCTTCCTCCAAAAAAGAAAAACATATATATTAAAAAATATGTTTGTCTCCAGGCATGGTGGTGAACAACTGTAATCCCAGTACAATGTTATATAATAATTATAATTGTTATTACATGATCATAATATATGATGTTTCATTATTATTACTATTGTTATTTTATGACTATGCTTATGTAAAGCTTAGGATAGCCCAGGCTGGTTTTACTCTCCTGGGATACCTGCTTACCTGTGAAGTCTAAACACCCACCTGTGTGCCCACCGGCACCTGCCGGGACACAGGACACCTCTGCCTGTCACCTGCATGTCTCCCTGCTCCATTTCTTGAATCTTCCTATAACAAATAAAATGCTGGTGACACCAAAGAAACTGGATTAGTAAGCCTGCAGTCAGCAAAGCTTGAAGCTCCCACTGGGCCTGGCGTGGCGCCAGCGCCGCTGTCTATCCGTCAGCTTCAACATGCGCTGTGTGCGGGTTTTAGGTGGCATCCAGCCTGCTAAGGGGCAGCGTTCTGAAATGTGTGTGCACGCTGCAGGCTCGCCACGAAGCCTTGGTAAGCATGGTGTCAAGATTCCCTTAAATAAATCCAGCTCTTTTCCATACTTTGCCTGAAGCTCGAGATGGACGTCACTGGGCAAGATAAAAAAAGGCTATTGTCCAAGGAATGTCTGTGTAAAGGATCAGAATTATATCGCAGTCTTTCAGAAAGTCCACAGTGGATATTATCTCTCAGAATTCACTTGCCTTGACACACCTCATAATCGACCATAAGGCACAATGTAAGAGGGATATTGCTCAAAAGATAATTTAAAAAGAAAAATTTGGCAAAGCTCTGTTGTCAGGATAAAGGCTAATGTGTAATGTCATTTTTTTTGATGACTGGATTTGAACAATGTGATTTTAAATTAAATTTTTTACTCTATCGCACAGAAAAAGCTACCGGAGAAAAGATACCAGATAAACCTAACAACAGCTCATGGTTTTCTGCCTTAGATAAATATCCTGATACGATGTGCAGCTTATAGTTAGCTGAAATCAAAATAGAGACAGGCATGTGCCTTGACCTTGAATGAGGGTTAACTGACTTAAGTCTTCCATAATCACTAGAGTTGACCTACACACTAAATATTAAGTGATTCAGTGGTGGGCAATGAGATCTTATTTGAATTAACAATTTGTTTATATGGTGACCTATTGTTAATCAATCTCTAATGGTGGACAAAGTTACATTATTCAGCTGGGACATTATATAAATCACTTACATTGATAATATATTGAGGTGGGGTTGCAGAGTTTGATTTTTGTGTTTGTATGGTACTGGAGATGGAACCCAGAAGCATTTTACCTTTGAGCTACACCTCCAGCCTGATTTTATTTCTTATTTGGAAACAGGGTCTTCCTAGGTTGATAAAAGTCTCACTAGGCGCTGAAGCTGTCCTCAAACCTGAGATCCTTTTGTCTTATCCTCCCAAGCACTGGGATTACAGCCTGGCTTCCTATTTTATTTTATTTTTTTAGTTTTTTAGTTTAGTTTTTTTTTATAAGTGGAACATATTGAGAGTGGTGTACATTTACATTGTTTTGCTGGGTAGAAAATTTTTGACTGGAAATTGTTTTCTTTCAGAGTTTGGAATATGTTACTCCAAGCCCTTCTGGCTCTCATGACTTGGTTTGGGAAGTCTGGAGTGATTCTAATTGGTTTGCCTCTGAATGTCACTTGGCCCTTTGTTTTTGTTGCCTTTAAGATTATCTGCTTGGCTTCCACATTGGTCATTTTGACAATTATGTGGCGTGGGGATCCTCTTCTCCGATCCTGTCTAAAGGGAGTTCTACAAGTTTCCTGGACCTGTGTATCGACCTCTTGCTCTGTGTTTGGAAAATTTTCTGCTATTACTTCCTTGAAGAGATTGTTGATCCCTTAGGTTTCACCTTCTTTTCCCTCCTCTATTCCGATTATTCTTAGGTTAGCTCTCTTAAAATGGGCCCATATTTCTTCAATGTCAAATTCCTGCTGTCGGATTTTTTTTCTAAATTAGAAACTATGTATTCATTTTTGGAGTGATCATCTTCTAGGAGCGAGATTCTATTCTCCATGTGGTCTAATCGATTGTTTATACTTTGAATTGATGCCTTTACCTCAATGATTGATTCCTTTATTTCTTTTAAACTCTCTAAATTCTTTTTGAAGGTCCTGTATTATTTCTACAGTTATATTCCTGATTTGATCTTCTGGAAATCTCTGAATTTCTGTATTATCAGTTCTGATGTTGTGGGGTTGTGGGCGTTCATTGCTCCATTGTTATTCCTCTTTCCCATGATTTCAGAAGTTTGTGCCTTCTCTGGGTTCTTCCCTGGGTCACCACGACTTCACTTAGGGCGCTCTGGATCTCGAGTCTGTGGTTCAGATGCAGGGAGTTAATCGAGGCTGTGTGAGACCGTGGGGGTGCCGGGCTGGGCGTCTTCCCACGGGGAGCTGTGACTAGAGTGTGGTATCTCTGACACTGCTACTCCTTCACTGGGTTGGACTGCAAAATCTCAGACCCAGGGAGATTATCAAAGCTGCGCAAGTCCCTAGGGGTGCAGTGCTGGGATTTCTCATTTAGGGGCCGCAATTTCACTTACGGTTGTTTTGTGCGCTGATCTGAAGCTGTCGTGGGCGTGGCGAACTAGCCGCCACTGCTGGCAATATTGCACCACTGCCACGCCCTCAGCTGTGAGGCTGGCGTATTTCTTTTCTGGTTTTGAGCTCCATTCTGAGTCCCCGGAGGGCATGATGAGCTTGTCCGCTGGGAGATTTAGATGTTCTTTGCACTGAAAGAACTGCTGACTTACACCTGAATGATCTGCAACTTCTCACTTCAACTTCTTGTTTACCTTTCCTCTCTGGAGCCTCCAGATAATTTAGAAAAAGAAAAATTTATTTTGCTCACAGCTGGGAAGTCCAACAACATACACTCAGCATCTGGTGAGGGCTTTGTGGGGTAATAGCGTGGTGGAGGGTGACACACAGTCGCACAGAGCAAGTGCACCTGCTCAGCTCTCTCCTTGTCTTCTTATAAAGTCACTAACACCATCGTGGTGCCCGACCTCTGACCTCATCTGATCCTAATTACCCCAAAGGCCCATGCCTCCAAATAGCATTAACAAATACATTTAGGGATTAAGTGTCCAACACATGAGCTCTGGGGGGACACATTCAAACCATTGCAAGAGCCAAGCCATAATTAACACCACCAATTAAATGCACAGCAGTCCAATAGCTAAGGAGGACAGCCGGGGTGTGTGTGTGTGTGTGTGTGTGTGTGTGTGTGTGTGTGTGTGTGAGAGAGAAAGAGAGAGAGAGAGAGAAGAGAGAGAGAAGAGAAGAAGAGAGGAAGAGAGAGAGAAGAGAGAGAGAAGAGAGAGAGAATAGAAGAGGAGAGGAAGAGAGAGAGAGAGAAGAGAGAGAGAAGAGAAGAGGAGAGGAAGAGAGAGAGAAGAGAGAGAGAAGAGAAGAGGAGAGGAAGAGAGAGAGAGAGAAGAGAGAGAGAAGAGAAGAGGAGAGGAAGAGAGAGAGAAGAGAGAGAGAAGAGAAGAGAAGAGGAGAGAGAGAAGAGGAGAGGAAGAGAGAGAGAGAAGAGAAGAGGAGAGGAAGAGAGAGAGAGAAGAGAGAGAGAGAGAGAGAGAAAGAGAGAGAGAGAGAGAGAGAGAGAGAGAGAGAGATAGATATGCTGGAGATTGAACCCAGGAGCCTTCTATTCTACCTCTGAGCTCCACTCCCAGCCCTATTTTTATTTTTTATTTTGAAAGAGGGTCTCACTAAGTTATTGAAGCTGACCTTGAGCCCACAATACTCCATTCTCAGCCTCCTAAGGGCTGAGATTCCAGGCCCGTTACCTTTACTTCTAAGTTTTGGCTTACTGTTTAGACAGTTGCTTTTCCACCTCCCAAACAGTGCAAATTTTACAGTGCTGTGTAAATCAACACTAACACTAAGTAGAAACTGTAAATAACCAGCTCATTTATTCATACATTCCAAGTGCTTTTGGAAGCTAACAATTCTGAATAGACTTTAAATGTTATTGTATCTACGTAGAGAATAAGCATATCAGCAACAGCGAAAGGTACTTTGCGACATCAAAGGAGGTTTTATCATAAAGTAAACAATATTTCAGAAACTTACAAAATTTTACATTTATCTCAGCATAAATTTTGTATCACATAAAAATAAACCTCAGCTTTTAGATTTGGGTCTGGAATCAAAAAGATAAGAGTGACTGGGAAATGATAAACATAATTCATCTTCCTACATTTGGAAATAGACTTCTCTACAACACAAAGTGACTCAGAGATTTGATATTCATCCTCTGAATTTAGAGAAAATAATATATCAAAACAAGTAAGGTAGGGTGATAGATGGCCTAATTATTAAATTCTGTTGCGTTACTAGTATTATTATCAGAGAGAAAGAAAAGAAAGGAGGGAAAGACAGAGAGAGACAGAGAGAGAGATTTGGAGGTATCCAAGTCTGCATGAAACAGTAATATCTCACAGTTGCTATAAGAGATAAATTTTCAGCAAAGGGGAAGTCAGAGCCAGGTGCAGAGGCACCTGCCTGTACTCCCCATACCTGGGAGGGTCCCAGCAATTTACCGAGACTCTGCTTCAAAGTCAAAATTAAGCCGGATGCGGTGGCGCACACTTGTCCTCTCAGTACTTGGGAGGCTGAGGCAGGAGGATCGCAGATTTGCGGCCAGCCTCAGCTCCTTAGTGAGGCCCTCTGCAACTCAGTGAGACTTTGTTTCAAAATAAAAAATAAAAACTCAGTCTGGGGGTATAGCTTAGAGATAGAATGCCCCTGGGTTCCAGCCCCAGCACCACAAAAATAAAAAATAAAAATAAAAAGGGCTGGAGGTGTAGCTCAGTGGGACAATGTCCTGGGTTCAATCCACAGTGCCAAGGGAGAGGTCGGGCTGAGTTATACTCTGCCACGGGGGCCTTCCCTAGCATACCCACAGCCCTCTCTTTTCCATCCCCAGTGTTCAAAAAAATAGTAATAATAAGTGAAGGATCATGACTCTGCTATAGGTATAAAATAAACATCTGCTAAGCATTGTGTTTATCTCATTAATTAATCAAAAGAACCAGTCGGACCGTGCAAACAGGCAAAGCTGTGTTAGGGCCGAGGCCACGTGAGAGCCTTCGCTGGCACGTCCACAGACAAGGATTGTTCAGCATTGCTGTGTGTTATCTGCAACTTGCTGAGCCATAAAAAGCTCCCATAGAGTCCAAGACAGATGACCCGGAAGGCGTGCCATGCCGACAAGGGCGCCTTTACACTGCAGCGCATTTCCCCTCTCGGTCCCCAGCACAGCCATTGACCACACGTGCGGGGAGCCTGGCTGGCGCAAAGCAGAAGGAAGCAGATGTGGGCCAGTGAGCCTCCTCTGGCTGCCCGCCATGATGCAGAGAGGCCAGGCTGAGCCTGCAGGGTCTGACGTCTCCCGTGGAGACCCTCCAGGCCCACCAGGAGCTCCCAGGGGCCCTTCCAACCACAGTTCCAGATGCATGTCGGAGGAGCTCTGCCTGTAGGACTGGCCTCTGCAGCGGGGGAGTCCTAATGCCTTTAGCCATCACTTCAGGGCAGGCATCAGGGGGCTCCTCCAGCAAAGATCACCGTGCAGAGTAAACACTCACAAGCGTGAGTGTGTGGAGGACTCAGCGGCAGTGCACCATCGTGTATCACAGCCGAGCCGTGAGCTCTGCAGATTATGAAACACACACACACCGATGCAGGCCACCAGGTATAGCCTCGCAATGACAAGTCTCTGCACCCGCAAGGGATGGAAGATGTGTGTGTGTGTGTGTGTGTGTGTGTGTGTGTGTGTGTGTGTTCTACAGGGGATTGGACCAGGCCATTCTACTCCTGAGCTACACTCTCAGTCCCCACCTTTTTGAAGCAGGGTCTCACTAAGATGCTGGGGTTGGCCTCGAACCTGCAATCGTCCTGCCAAAGCCTCCCAAATGTAGGAATTACCAGCATGCACCACCACACCCGGTGAATTAGCACTTCTTCACAGCACTGCTTTATCACACTGTGACTTCTAGGTTACAGGATTCCATAGACATGTTGTAGGACTGAAAGAAACAACCAAAATAATTAACTTGTACATCCCAAAAGTGGAAGAAGGAAGCTGATGGAATACAAATTGCGCGTTTTTTGCTTTTACTGCCGTGGAGCTGCTAATCAGCCAGCACATGTTGGAAACAATATCGTCTTCTCTATACCTACAGTGTCCTTAGAAGAAAGCCAAATTATACCGTCAACTGCGAGATTAGAAAGATTTCAGAAAGCCTCCCAACTGAAATGCTTGTGCCCTGAGTAAATAGTACTCTGTGACCAGACACTTATGTGTAAATGATTTCGGAAACACGATGTCCAGAAGCCAAAGTCAATAATAAAATCACAGTCAGAAATGCAAAGCGGTGCCCGGCGTGGTGGTGCACACCTGTACCCAGCACTCGAGGCTGTGGCAGAAGGGTCACAAGTTCAAGGTCAGCCTGAGAAACTCAGAGAGACACTGTCTCAAATTAAAAAGTAAAGTTAAGAGGAGTAGGGATTAGAACCCAGTGGTAGAATGTCCCGGGTTTCAATCCCCAGTGTAAGAAAGAAAGGAAAGAAAGGATTTATTTATTTATTTATTTATTTATTTATTTATTTATTTTTGGAACTGGGAATTGAACCCAGGGGCATTTTACTTCTGAGCTACATCCCAGCCCTTTTTGTCTTTTATTTTGAAACAGGGTCTCGCTGTTGCTGAGGCTGGCCTTCAACTTGCGATCTTCCTGTCTCAGCCTCCCAAGTACCGGAATCACAGGCATGTGCCACTGCACCTGGCTGGCTGTCATCGTTCTTTTCATTATGATGGCCCCTCAGTGATGTGAACAGGATTTTATTTGAAAGAGAGAATAGTTACTATGAATAGTAGTTTGTAGACCAAAGATAAAATTCAAATTCCTCTCCAGTAAGTGTGAGACATGGGGTTGGGGACAGGAGGAAAGGCAGCTCTGAGGCCCCTCGGCTGGCTTCCGGGGTCTGTCCCCACACCTCAGTCTGTACTTCCAGGCTCCCTTTACTCTGTCGCGGGAGGAGAGTCGAGTCCGTGAGGGTTCCAGGAGTTCCCAAAGAGAGAGGCCCACTGCAGGACCAGCAGGTCCTTGGCTTACAAGATGGACAGCACACACCAGAGACATAGAAGCTTATTTGGGAAAGTAAGAAATACACGTTCACGGGAGGATGCAGGTTTCTCAAGCAGGTTTCTCAAGTGGAGACGCATTGGGTGTCTGGCTCTTCTTTTAAAGGAACTGTGGTGAAGGGGGTGGGAAGGCCTGTGAGGATGACCGGAGCCCAGGAGTCCTGGGCAGGTGCTGGTGGCCCCATGGTCTGGTCCTCCCTAGGATCCTCAGGATGATCGCGGTCTCCATTATCTGACCAATAGATAACTGAGACTCCCCTAAATTATAGGTTTCTCAAGCTATCGTATTTGTATTTATTAGCAGTACACAGGGCAATTATAGCTCTTTCTGGCTGCATCCAGGATATACAGACTTCCCGGGGATTTCGAAGAGATGGGTCTGGGAAAGGGAACTGGTGTGGAGGGTGGAAGTTGAGGCTCCCCGCCATCCGGTCTTGTATCAAAGCCCCGTTCCCCTCTCCCTGTGCGTCTCCTTCCTGCCCATGTATTTCTCCTCTCTACATCGGCTCCTTACTGTCATTACTGTAAATTCAGGCTCTGGGTGGGACGGAGAGCGCAGAATCGTGTCCCCTTCGGCCCTGCAGGGATGCACCCATTCTCCTGCGGTCCTTCCAGCCACGGTGCTGAGCCGACAGGCTTCTGGGTGCGCCGTCAGCACTACTGTTCAACCCGCACCTGCCACTATGCCTGGAAAGCAGATCTGGGTCTGGCTGCGCTCTGCCTCCTGTTCTTGATACGGCTGGAGTGCCCGGGGGCAGCAGCAGCCCTTAGGATGGGGAGTAGAAGATCATGGGGAGGCGAGGCTGGCGGGGCCGCCGTGGCAGCGGGGCAGATGGCGCCCCTGGGTCTTCACTCCCGTTACCTGTCTTCTTACAGCTCGTCCATCTGGGTCACAGGAC
Source organism: Muscardinus avellanarius (assembly GCF_963383645.1). Classification (NCBI taxonomy): domain Eukaryota; kingdom Metazoa; phylum Chordata; class Mammalia; order Rodentia; family Gliridae; genus Muscardinus; species Muscardinus avellanarius. The sequence continues at coordinate 97,690,973 of NC_137799.1, forward strand.
GGAGAGGTTGAAACAGATCCAGCATCGATGTGGACCCAGCTGGGCTGTCCTCACTCCAGGCCAAAGTGCTCAGGAAAAGAAAAACACACCTCTGAAAGGTACCCAGAGCCACTCGGCACTCCTAAAACCTGTGCACAGTTAGCACTCCTAAACCCTCGTGCCCTTGTGAACAGCCCTCTCACACGCATAACCCAGCTCCTGTCCTGTGTGTGGCCTGGGAGTCCACCTGACGTGCCGGCCAGTGTAGGTCTCTCTTCTGCTCCAGCGGCCAGTCCCAGGAAAGAGCCGCGTCCCGGGGCAGCTGTGCTTTGGATTCTTTTTATTTTTGTGTTCTGTTTGGTTTTTTTGGTGATGGGAATTGAACCAAGGGGCATTCTACCTCCAAGCTACCGCCTCAAACCCTTTTAATGTTTTATTTTTGAAACAGGGACTCACTAAGTTGCGGACACTGGCCCGAACCTGAGATCCTCCTGTCTGGTCTCTGTCACATTCTTCTGAAGCTGAGCACCAGGACCCACCCCGGAGGTGTGTCTCCCACCCCAGGGACCCGGAGGCATCTGTAAGGACCGGTTCAAGGATTCCCCAAAGACCACCCGGAGACTGTCACCATATACAAAAGCAAAGAGCCTTTATTCAGGCTTACGCTCGGACTCTCAGACCTCACTGACACAGTGGATTCATACCGAGAGCCTTGAGCAGCCCGGCGGGGGAGGCAGAGGAGCAAAGGGAAATTCAGCGAAGGGAGAGAGCTCAGGTCAGCTCAAAGTTAGAAAGAGGAATGGGGAGCTTCAGTCCAAAATATGACTTTCCCCATATTAGAGGGATATCATGATGAGCTTCCGAAAAAGAGTACTGTAAAGAAATCTGACCCAATGGCCTCGCACTCGATAAAAATAAGTTTAAGGTTCTGCTTCCATCAAACGTAGATGAAGAGTACGCTTGCAGCGCTAACACAGTGTCTGTATCTGGGCTACGTTAGTTAGAACATACATGTTTGTGAGATCACTAAGTAATTATTATTATACTCTACAAAGACTATAATTACAAACTGGAAAGACTGAAGCAAACTATTGCACGTTAAAATCCAGGTGTGGTGGTGCATGCCTGGACTTGGGAAGCCGAGACAGGAGGATCACAGTTTTGTTTGAGCACAGCCTCAGCAAGTAGCGAGATCTCACCAACCTAGTGAGACCCTGTTTCAAAATAAACAGTAAAACCTGGGCGTGGTGGCACACGCTTGTAATCCCTGCATTTGGGAGGCTGAGACAGGAGGATCACGGCTCGAGGACAGCCTCAGCTACTTAGTGAGGCCCTTTGCAAATCAGTGAGACCCTCTTTCAAATTTAAGAATTAAAAATGGGGCTGGGGTATGTAGCTTGGAGGTAGAATGCCCCTGGGTTCCATCACCAGTAGCACTAAATAAACAAACAAATAAATAAACAGTAAAATAGGCCTGGGGGTACAGCTTAGAGAAAGAACTCTGGGTTCAATCTCTAGTACCACATACACAAAAAAATTCTCTCCATATTTTGCGAAAAGAAAAATATTATTTTTCTTTTTTCTTTTCTCTTCCTTGATAGAACTCAATTGCAAAATTCCATGGCTGATATCCAATACATACTTCATCATTAAAATGTAATTTTTTCTCCAGGTATCCGATTCATCTTTGGTTACTGAGCCTTCATCCACAGGGAGACGGAAACCTTAGGTCATGATTGTCTGACAACTGAGAACCGTTTCCTGCTTTCCAAATATCAATAAAGAGACAAGACAGGTTTTTCTTTCTTTATTTATTTATTCTGGTACAGAAGATTGAATCCAGGGGTTATTTTATCTCCAAAAGAAACTTTACTTTTTGAAACAGGGTCTTGCTAAGTTGCTGAGGCTAGCCTCAAGCCTGCAATCCTTCTGTCTCAGCCTCCCAAATACTGGGATTTTAGGTGTATACCACCACAGGCAGCTGACGAGCTAGGTGTCTATAACACAAAACACTGGAGTCCACCTTAGGCTTCTACAAACTTCTGCGCTGCCGTCTTAACGGACTAGGGTGACAGCTCAAGTCCTTGGTCTTGTTAAAAACCCACTATCAGCGGGCAAATTACATTTTAATTTTAGAAGAACAGATCAGAAGGGAGAGTGCCACGTGATTAAGGATCGCACTGAAGCCATGCTGTAGGCACAGATCATGAAGGAGTCGGGTCAGAGCCTCCTGCACCTTGTCCTAGGCTGAGGGCAGAGGCCATGGTGACGCTGGACACCACAGGCTAGGGCGGGTTTCCATCCACCCAGAGCCCTGGCTTAGCAAGAAGCCAGGCTGTCCCAGTGCGGGTGAACCCAGCCGCCGATCAGAAGAAGTTCTCGTCCTGACCCTCGCAGACGGTCTGGGCGCCGGGCTCGCTGCTCAGAGCCGTCTCAGCTTCGGCTCCAGCTCCTGCGGTCTCAGGCTCGTTCTCCCGGCACAACCACCTCTGCTGGTAAACGCGAACCGCTATGGCGGAGACGCAGAGCAAGATGACTATCACCACCGCGGCCGCCCCTGGCGAGGGGAGCAAAAAGGGCCAAGTCGAGTGGGAAATTCTCTCCTGGAGTACCCATCTCATACAGGTATGGTACAGAGTCAGAACGCTGGGGCCACGTGGCATCGTAACAGCAAGTAACTTCCAGATCCCTATACATTCTGCACCCAGAGGTGGGCGGAGGCTGGGCCTCAACGCCTTCACAAGTATTTATTCATTTATTTCTTTTTGCGGTACTGGGGGTTGAACTCAGGGTCATTCTACCTTCAAGCTACATCCCCAGTCCTATTTTTTATTTTTTATTTTGAAACAGAGTCACACTGAGTTGCGGAGGGCCTCCCTCAGTAGCTGAGCCTGGCTGCCAACCTGCGATCCTCCTGTCTCAGCCTCCCAAGTGCTGGGATTGCCAGCGTGCGCCACCGCGTCCAGCACGCCTTCACATTTAAACGCAGAAACGCAGCGCAACCTCTTGGGCCACACCTTATTTCCTGTTAACAAGCCAGCAAACTTTAATCGTTTCATAGAGTGTAGCATGCTATGATATAAATGTTAATAAAAAGTTAATTTTGAGCCAGGCACGGTGGCTGAGACAGAAGGATCATGGTGAGCGCCTCAAAAATGTTGAGTCCTTTCCTAATCCTCTGACATCCGCCTGAACAACAGGTCCAGTCTGAGGAGGGGTGCCCCTCACTCCAAGGGGTTTCGCCCAGATTTCTGAGTTTCAGTACCTTTTCTGAGAGCAACTGGAATGCATAATTTACTTCCTATGCACTAAGCAGAGTTTGCAATTGATTCACATTTTAATAATGGAATCAAAAGAATGAAAATGGGTAGGGCGTAGCTCAGTGGTACAACACTTGCCGAGCACGCGCCAAGCCCTGGGTTCCATCCCCAGCAACACACACACACACACACACACACACACACACACACACACACACTCATGAATAAAATGCTCTTTGATCGTGAGAAGAGAGAATTGCACACTCGTTTCTTGAGTCAGACCAGGATAAATTCTGTTCCAAGCACAATATTGTTATCTTGTCAGAAAGATACTTAACGTGCACTTTAACTTTCGCCGTTTCATTTCGAACTAGCCATGGAACTGTCAGTGCAGTCGCCCAAAACATTCATAAACATGGCAAAAAGTGAACCGAAGGGAGCCTATGAATTGTCTTTTCTTCAAATACAGAAGAGAGCAAGCTCTGCTCTGGGCACTGACCCTGTCCAGGGCGCTGCTGCTGGCTATTTGCAAATGGGAAACGTCTCACTACTCTATAGCGGGGCAGTTATTCTTTAGGAAGTATGTTTGCAGGGACGCCTCCGTTCCTTTTACCCACAAAACTGAGTTCAGTGATTACCCAGAACACGGGGAAATGGACAGGGACTGCCTCTGTCTAGTTTGTTTTGGGTACTGGGGATGGAACCCAGGGGCATTCTATCTCCGAGTGACACCTCCAGGCTTTTTTTATTCTTTATTTTGAAACAGGGTGTCACTGAGCTGCAAAGAGCCTCAGTAAGTAAGTGAGGCTGTCCGCAAACTGCAGTCCTCGGGTCTCAGCCTCCCACACGCTAGACTTACGCTCCATCACACCTGGCTTCTTTTTTTTTTTTTTTTTTTTTTTTCCAGTACAGGGGATTGAGCCCCGGGGTATTTACCTCTGAACTACACCCCCAGCCCTGTTTTTTATCTTTTATTTTGAAACAGGGTCTCACTCAGTTGCTGAGGGGCTCACTAAATCGCTGAGGCTGTCCCCAAACCTGGGATCCCCCCATCTCGGCCTCTTAGGTACAGGATGACAGGCGTGCACCACCAAGTCCCACTCCAGCTCGCCTTGGGGTTTTGCTAACACCACGCCTGCCCCGGTGGTCGCAGAGACCCTGGGGTCTGAGCTCATTAAGGGCTCTCCCCATTGCTGGTCCAGAAAGGCCTGGAGTCAAGAGGCGAAAAGGGCAGGGCGAGTGGGAAGGACCTGGCCGCACAGGGGGCGGCCATGCAGAGAGGGAGGACGGCAGGGCAGGTGGCCCTGGAGGGTGCCCACCTGCGCCGCCCCCGGGCCGGGGCGCCCGGGCCGCGCAGCCCGCCGCCAGCCCCACCTGGCCGTGCACCGAGACCCCCGCCCGGGGCAGCGCCTGCAGCGGGGCGGCAGGCCCGAAGCGCACGGCAGACAGGCAGCCCTGGAAGCCACGCAGCGCCGCCCGCCGCGAGTCGGGGTCCAGGCCGCGGGCACCTGCGGGACAGAGGGGACAGTGAGCCGAGACGACCACGAGCCCTTCCCGCCACGCTTTAAGGGGTGGGGCGCGCTGCCATGTCAGTACATGGAGGCTGAGGCTGGAAGATCGCAGGTTCGAGGCCAGCCTCGGCGACTTAGTGAGACCCTGTTCTAAAATTTAAAAAAAATAAAATAAAATAAATAGGGCCGGGGGTGTAGCTTGTAGGTTGAATGCCCCTGGGTTCAACCCCTAGCACCATAAACAAACAAACTCACTACAACACTACAATGGGTTTATTGTTATTATTGTGGTGGTACTGGGGGTGGAACCCAGACAGAGGCTTTCTACCCCCGGGCTATACTCCCAGACCTTTTTTTATATTTTATTTGGAAACAGGGTCTCACTGAGTTGCTAAGAGCCTCACTAAGTAGCTGAGCCTGGCTTCGAACCCGTGCGATCCTCCTGTCTCTGCCTCCCAAGCACGGGGATTACAAGCGTGCGCCACCATGCCCGGCTATTGTTATTATTTTGAATTTAGTTGTGTGTGTGTGTGTGTGGTACTGTGGTTTGAATCCAGGAGTGTTCTAGCTCTGAGCGATAGCCCAAGCCCTATTTTATTTTTTATTTGGAAACAGGGTGTGCTAAATTGCTGAGGCTGTCCCGGAACCTGTGATCCTCCTGTCTCAGCCTCCCAAGTACTGGGATTACAGGGTAATATTACCACGTCCGCACAGTAATTAAATAAATATTTTTATGGGACTGGTGGCCAGTAATCCAGTAGATTCGAGGACAGTAGCACTCTAGAATTTCCTTTGTAGGATTCACTCATTTTCATGGTTCTGGCCACCTGTGCTCAAGACCAGAGGCCACGGCCCAGGGGCAGGCCCAGTCCTTTCCCGTCCCCATCTCTGTGGGCTCTGTGCCCTTCCCACAGACTGCGGCCTGAACCCCCTGACTCCCCTTAGCCCACCTGTTGGTCTGTTTTATTGTAAGTTAACAGAATGAGAATCAACATACTGTCCCCAAGTCTGAATATAGGATTGGGATCACCTTCTGCTTAACTCAGCAAAAGGTCACAGGTCAGAACAGACACCATATCTGAAACTTGAAATTTTGTAGCCTGGTGAGGTGGTGAACACTTGTAATCTCAGTGCTGAGGAGGCTGAGACACACGAGGATCACAGGTTCAAAGCCAGCCTCAGCAACTTAGCGAGACCCTGTTTCCAAATTTAAAAATTTTTAAAATAAGTCTGGGGGTGTAGCTCAAAGGTAGAATGCCCCTGGGTTCGATCTACAGCACCATAAAAAAAAAGAAGAAAAAGAAAAAGAAAATTTGTATCAGCCTTTGATTCAAGACGCATCCCTGTAGGCAGAGATGAAATGAATATTTCTGACTTTATTACAGCATTGCTCCTGGCAATAAACTTCATTGCTGGGCTTCAACTTTAATCTTTGTAACCCGAGAGAGGAGAGACGCTTGTGAACGCATCTCTCTGGAATGGAAACGTTAACAGCTTCGCTTCCATGCTGCTGTCCCCCAGAAAACTAAAATGTATGCAATGCAATGTATCATTCTACTTTAGGTTAATATGAACCCATCCATATAATGCAGTTTAATTCTCAATCTTCTGTGCACTCACAATTGAGTGCATCTTTCTCTACAGACCTTAAATTGAAAGCTAAGTTGTCTTTAAAAAAAAAAATTATTTCTTTGACAAGCTGCCTTGCGTGACAAGCATTATTTTTTTTTTAATTGGAGGGAGGGACAATCAGGAATTGAACCCAGTGGCAGTCTATCTCCAAACAATACCCCTAGCCTTTTCTATTTTGAAAAACACATTCTTACTAGGTTGCTGAGAGTCTCAGAAAAATAGCTGAGGCTGGTCTCGAACCTGTGCTCTTCCTGTCTCAGCCTCCCAGCTACTGGGATTACAGGTGCATGCCACCATGCCTGACTGGGCCACAGGCATTTCTGAATGGAACTTACTTCTCCCATCAGTCTTTCGAGACCTTCAGGGCAAGAAATCACGCGTGTGTTAGTGTTTGTTTTGTTTGTGGGCTGTATCTGTCCTAGTGATCGCAAAGAAAGCGGACAGAAGTCCGTCCCGGCACTGGGAAAGCCATCCGATTGCTGATGTGAGCCATCTCCTCCCCACCTGCTCAGGCGGCAGCCCTGCAGCTCAGAGAAGAGCAGAGCGTCTGCCTGGGTGTCGCCCACCTAAACCAGGACTGTGACAAGCAGCCTCCTTCAGCAGGACGGAGACGAAGCAGCGCATCCGAGCCCTGTCAGGGAGGCCTTTTCACTTACCCAGAACCGTCCCCAGAATAAGGGACTCGACGGCGTTGAACTCCGTCCCTGAAGTCAGCACGGCCTGGCTCCTTACGTTCTGGTCAACCTGTTAAAGAGTCCGCAGGAAGCAGACACTGGAGTGTGAGCTACTTTGACGTAAGAAGACAGTAGTCAAGGGCGCCCGTGAGCAGTGGTGAAGGCTAGTGCTGCCGGGAAGGCTGAAGAAAGCAACTCTAAGTAACAGATGACTGAGAAAGAGGACACTCTTAGACAAGTTCCGTAACACCTCAAATTCCTGTCCTCCAGTCTGCTCTTCCCCTCCTTTTTATTCATGGTTTAAGTATCTATCTGGTATAATAAACAGGGAAATCCAGCTGTGTTTTTTTTTTTTTGTAGTACCAGGAATTTAACCCAGGGGAGTTCTACCTCCAAGCGACATCCCAGTCCTAGTCTTTATCCTTTAGTTTGAAACAGTCTCATTAAGTTGCGGAGAGACTCACTACGTAAGTGTGGCTGGCCACAAACTCGCAATCCTCCTGCGTCGGCCTCTCAAGTACTGGGATTACAAGTGTGCACCACCACGCCCGGCTCATTTTGTTTTCGAGTGTCTGTGGCCCTTGGGACCGAATCCAAGGATACTCTACCAATGAGCTATACCCCTATTTCTTTTTGCTTTTGTTTTATTTTGAAACTTGGTCTCCCTAAGCTGCACGCTGGTCTTGAACCTGAGATCCTCTTGTCTTAGCCTCCCGAGCACTATGGTTTCAGGTGTGTGCCACCATGTGCAGTGCAGTGAGCTGTTTTAAACCCCAAAGCTTAATTTACTCTGATGCTTTTAAAATATATTCCCACTGGGAACAATGTCACATGCCTGTAAGTTACACACACACACACACACACACACACACACACACACACCCCACCTTAAGCAAGATCTTGACTTTTTCCTTGAATTTAAATTGCTATCGCAGTGGTACGGTTGCACACACCTATAATCCTTCTATTTGGGAGACTGAAACAGGAGGATCACAGACCAGCCTCAGAAACTTAGCAAGACCTTAGCAATTTAGCTAGACCCCATTTCAAAAAAAATTCAAGGGCTTGGAGGTATAACTCAGGTAGAATGCCCCGGGTTCTACCCTAGCACCAAAATTAATGAACTAATTAATGAATTAACTAATATTTCTGTAGCATTTGTTCTGTGTTTGGTGAGGATGCATTTTCCACTGGAATAGCGCCAGTATTCACTGTGATAAATCCAGACGTCGCCCCACCAAGTGACGGATGGAGATAGCTTGCCATTCAAAATAGCCCAATAGCAATAATGACGCTGAGAATCTCATTGCTAAACAAAATACAGGACGTCCTAACAAAGCTTACAGAATAACAGTGCCGAACGTGTGTTTCTGTGGCGAGGATGTGTCACCAGTTTCTTTATGCAGCCATCGTTCTGAGACTCGTCTTGTCACCGGTGCTGAGTGCGCCCTCTTACCTCCACAGAGACCACGGCTGCTTCTCTGTTGATCTGCACGTGGTGAAGCTGGCCATCAGCCAAGCTTTTTACATCAAAGTTCAAAACATCAGGCTCTTTTTGTCTGTCCAGCTTGTACCTGATTTGCAGACTTCCTGGACAAAAAAATAATGGCATTTTTAACTAAAACCAGATTTTATAAAAGCTGTCAATAATAAATCACATTTATTATTTAGTTTTTTAAATAGAATCTGAATCTACTGAACATTTACTTGCATGGGCCAATACTGACTTTTCCTAGAATCGTGACTACCTATGAGTTCTTCCAAGACCAAATTTGGAGTCCAATCACACTATTTTAAAAGTTCAGATCAAACAGATGAGAAAAACAGTCTCTTTTCTTAGATTCCTGATTCTTCTTAACTAACTAAATGGAAACGTAAAACTTCCAAAAACTCTGAGCAAGGCGCTCAGTTAATTATTAATGTGAATTCGCATTACTAAATGGCAAAACCTCCAGCAACACTGCATTAACATTCCGTTTCTGTGGCTTCTTTTAATCTGACTCATTTTAGTGCATTTTAATGTATTGCTGACATTTGCATAATTAATATTTTCCTCTCACGGTTGGGATTTTCTTCCCTAATGTTTCTGCCATAATCAAGAAATTGGGAAAGTAGAACGCTGAGGTTTGTTAGGACGCTCACGCCGCTCCCTCCACACAGTGCGTCCTCAGCTGCGCCCTCGGCTCCATGACTCGCCCACCGCCTAGCCACCAGAGACTGCGGGGAGCTTTTCCAGAAGTTCCAGTTTCTCCCAGGTGCCATGGCACCAGGCTGAGGCCGGGGCTTTTCTCCAGCTGCACGTGCCTGAAGGTGTGGGCTGGGCCAGTCGCTCTTAGCCCCTCTTTCACAGAGCTAGAGCAACAGGAACTTTTCAACTGTTGATGGATACAGAGCCATCATATTTACCTGGCGAGTATGAATATGGTTTAAGTACTTTTTTACTTAGCTTACGAGGAGAATACATTTTCCATGTAAGGTCGAGCCACTTCCCGGTGAACTGCAAACTCAGGTTATGCAGATATAGAAATGAAAGTCTTCTAACAAGCACAAGAAGGTTTTATACCAGACCCATAAAATAATCAAATTCCTATGCAAACAAAACACTTTGGGAGGAGTGCTAGGGATTGAACCCAGGGACATTCTACCTCTGAGCTACACTCCCAGCCCTATTTTATTTTTTATTTGGAAATAGGGTCTCAGGAAATTTGAGGTTCCGACTAAGTTGCCGAGGCTGGCCTTGAACGTGCAATCCTCCCGTCTCGGTTTCCCGGGTACGGAGACTGCAGATACGCGTGGCCAACGAAGACATCGTGATTTAGTAACTGAAAGGCTAAGCCTTGCTGGAAACATTGGGGCCGTGATGGAAAATAAAGCAGCCCTCGTAACGCGGGGCCCTGTGTGGGGCGTGCGCGGGCAGTGGCATTCCGGTCAGGCTTTTAAAATCTAGTGTTGTGGTCCTGATGCTGAAGATACTCACCGTTTGGGGCAAGTATTGCTGAAAAGTATTCCTCGTGGCGGGAGTGGACGTACAGCAGGGAGCAGGGGGTGGCGGTGGTCTGGAAGCTCAGGGCAGCCGCCTCTCTGGTCAGGGTGAACTCCTCGTGAGGTCGAGCGGCCCAGAAACTAGAGTTCTCATTGAGTGTGGAATTGTGCAGCTCTTGCAAATTGTAGGTCACCGAGGAGCCAGGTGCAAAATGGGCAGAAATCTCTGGAATGACGCACCTTTTCGTTAAGTTAGGGATACCGACGTGCTAGCCATCTGTTTCATGCATATTAAAAAAAAAAAAAACTCTAGTCCTTAAATATTCCAAGAGAGAACATAATAATGGAATTTTTGCCAGGCTTTTTTACTTGTACAGATTTTAAACGTAAAAAAGGGGTACTTATCTAATGAAATTTTACACATAGACAACTAATTCTCCCTGATTCCCATGACCTAGAATGTCAGACCAAGAACTTCCTACCGTCACCTCCAAAATGTTTTGTATTGGATTTAAATTAATTAAATTTCCGGCATGATCCAGAGACACCCCCTCCCCCGACCCCCAGGTTTGCACCAGAAATTTCTGGAAGGGATCGTGGCAGGAGCTAACCCGAGCAGACGCAGCTTCTCAAAACCAGGTTAACATCACAGAGGGACTGGGGATGGATTGGGGGAAAATTCTCTTTCAAATAATGGCTTGGCCCTTTCTGCACAGTATCAAGCATCAGAACATGCTCCGCTGTCCCCCTGCCTCCGTGTCCCGCGGCACTCACCCTGCGAGCAGAAGGGCCCCCCGTAGGCGGAGAAGGAGCAGTCACAGGCCACCCCCCTGCGCTGTTCCCGGCACAGCCCTCCGTGGCGACACAAGTGTCCGTAGCTGGCACAGTGGCCCGCACACCCGGGCTCCACCCCCGGCGTCACGGTGGCTCTGTCTTCCAGGTCCAGGGCCATCCCGTTCAGCTGCAGGGACCGAATGCAGCCCAGGAAGCCCCTCTGCCTGCCGGCCGTCCCACCTAGGAGGGAAACACGCAAATGGCGGCTCTGGTGTCCCAGGCGTTTCAGCTCAGTCAACCAGAGATGGCTCAGAAAGAAGATCACAAACTGGGCCCCGCTGGGCCTGGTGCTGCCAGCTTGTGATCCCAGCATTCAGGAGGCTGAGACAGGAGGATCGCGGTTCCCAGGCAGCCTCAGCTATTTAGTGAGGCCCTCTGCAACTCAGTGAGACCCTGTTTCAAAATAAAGAATAAAAACCATGGCTGGGGCTATAAAAAAACAGCTCGGAGGTAGAATGTCCCTGGGTTCCATCTCCAGACCCGCAAAAAATAGATAAATAAATAATTAATAAATGACATTTACAAGTTGGGCATGGTGATGCATGCCTGTAATCTTAGTACTTGGGAGGATGAAACTGGAGGACCACAGGTTTGAGGACAGTTGCAACAACTTAGACCCTCAGCAATTTAGTGAGACTCTGTTTCAAAATAAAAAGGGGTATGGTTATAGCCTGGAGGTAGAATACCCCTGGGTTTTGTCCCCAGTATCTGCCTCCACACCTTAAAAAAAAAAAAAAAGTGTTTACATTTGTTCCTTTTTAAAGAGCACTGATTTTTTTTTTTTTTTTTTTTTTTTTTTTTTTTTTTTTTTGCGGATCTGGGGATGGAACCCAGGGACATTTGACCTCTGAGCTACACCCCCTGCCCTATTTTTTTATTCTTTATTTTGAAACTGGATCTCACTGAGTTACAGAGGGCCTCACTAAGTAGCTGGGGCCGTCTGGGAACCACGATCCTCTGGTCTCAGCCTCCGGAGTGCTGGGATTACAAGTGTGCGCCACCACGCCCAGCTGAATTTTTTTCTTAAGTAATGGAAAAACAGATGTTTATATTTGTTCCTTTGTAAAGACCACTGATTATTTTTTCCTTCAGTACTGGAGATTGAACCCAGGGGCATTCTACCTCCATGCCTCACCTTTGGCCCTATTTATTATTATTATTATTATTATTATTATTATTATTATTTTGAAACAAGTTCTCACTAAGTTGCAAAGGGTCTTACTAAGTAGCTGAGGTTGGCCATGAACCCATGATCCTCCTGTCTCGTCCTCCCAAGTGCTGGGATTACAATGTTGTGCCACCACATCCGGCTCTCACTGATTCTTGTTACAACTTAAATTAATAAACTAACCAGGCATGGTGGCACACACTTGTAATCCCAGCATTCAGGAGGCTAAGACAGGAGGATCACAGTTCACAGACAGCCTCAGCTACTCAGTGAGGCCCTTTGCAACATAGTGAGACCCTGTTTCAAAATAAAGATTTTTTTAAAATAGGTCTGGGGTGTAGCCCAGAGGTAGAATGCCCCTGGGTTCTATTTCTAGTATGGAAAAAATTAATAAGCTATGATGTGCCTTGAAAGGTTATGTAGTTGAAAATTCTGGTATCTATACATACATAAATATAGTATAAGTGTGCACTGACATATGCACTTAGAAGTATACATGTGTGTACGTATGCGCCTATTTTATATACACACACACATATACGTATGTGTATGTATCCACTTAGAAGCGCTCTGGATACTCGTGCTTACAAAGGGATGGAGGAGGCAGCCAGGACAGATGGGTGGGGAGAGAGGCCTCGCGCCAGGACCCTGGGCCACCCTGGACCACTCTGGACCCGGGCAGCGTAATGTGGACCTCTGTGTTTTGGTGACGTCTCCTGTGAGGAGGTGACAGTTCTGAAATGACGCGCGGGTATCACCTGGAGAGCTTGTTAAAACACATCGATCTGGGGCTTATCCCCAGGGCTCAGTGGGCGGGGAAAGGTCCCTTATATCTGAATTCTCAAGGAGCTTCTCCAGCTTTTGAAACCTCACCTTAGTAGGAATGCTAACTTTAGATGGACTTCATGTACCCTTATTTTTATTATTATTATTATTATTATTATTATTATTATTAGTCCATCCGTTTGTCCTTAGCATTATAAATCAGAAAATAAACTGCTTACACTGAGCTATCGTTTGATGAGCCGAGTTGAAGCTTTAGACCCCTAAGAACTAAGTGCACTTGAGGGGGCGTGGCCGCGCGTGCCCGTGGCTCCAGAGAGGGGGCTGCAGGAGAAATACTTTGTTCACCCGCTTGATTCCCAAATTAGAATGGAATTGCTTGAAAAGTCATGTAGCAAAACATTTTTTCTTTGAGAGAACAAACAATAATAAAACAATACACACTTTATTATCATTAAAGAGCAGATTTCCATTCCCTGGAGCCCTGATCTGTGGAGGGATTAGAGGAGCCGGGCCCTGCCGGCACTTGTGAGCAGAGAGGGGAAGTGAGGGGTGCCAGGCAGGAGGGCCCGGGGGCCAGGCAGGCTGCCCTGGCCGGCTCCAGGGCTTTGTGTTTGAGGGTTCTTTAGAGGATTCTGCCCCAATTACAGGCAGGTTCTCTGTTTGCCGTCGCGTACAACAGAAGAAAGGATCAAAACGGCTGTTTTGTGAAATAGCATTGATGGGCTGGAGCTGAAATAAAACACGAATTGGCGGTGACCGTGAGCACGAGCCTGGGAGTGTCCGAGGGCGGGCGGCTCTCTCTGGCTGGTTTCTGTGGCCAGGCTCTGAGGCTGGGTCCTGTTGGCCGAGCACCAGGTACACAGTACCCATGAAAAGACGCTGACCGTGAGACGAGAAGGCCTTGGCACACGCTGCGGCTGTCCCTGTCACCTCGCTGTGCTGTGCTGGGGTTTGAACCCACGGCCATTCTACCTCAAGCTACACCCCTAGCCCTTTTTATTTGGAAACAGGGTCTCCCCAAATTACTGAGGCTGGCCTCAAACCTTCAATCCTTCTGTCTCACCCTCCCAGGCACTGGAGTGCACACCGTGCCGGGCCTGGTCACGGTTCTCTGTGGGGCCCTCTCTGCACTCTGAGGACAGCTGGTTATAAATCCACGTTGGCACTCACCAACAAACAGCTGGCTGCTGAGCTGCAGGCGGACGTGGCCGTCGGCGGGGGCGGGCTGGGTCTTCTGCGGGAGCTGGTCCACTCGGAGGGAGGCTGCCTTCACGTTCCTCTCCGCCCTCACGTGGTGCCACCGGCCGTCATTAAAGGGAGCGGGCGACTGCACCGTGACCTCGCGAGGCCCGTTCCCCACGTCGAAGGAAAAGGCCACTTCTGTGGGAGCTGGGATTGATAGACAGGAGAGTTGTGAACCGCGATCCTCCTGCCTCAGCCTCCCGAATGCTGGGATTACACGGGTGTGCCACCATGCCTGACTCTATTTTATTTTGAAACTGGGTCCGGCTAAGTCGCTGAAGCTGGCCCCAAGCCTGGAATCTTCCTACCTCAGCCTCCTAAGTGCTGGGATTACAGGCATGCACTACCAAGCCCAGCTCAGAACTGGTCACCTACAGAGTTTAGTATTCATTTTGCTAAGCTCTGAGTACTAGAGATATTTACCTGTAGAAAGGCAGTGGCATATTATCTGGCTTCATATGGATAAGAGATCTTATTTAAAGTTGGCTTAAGGCCCGGCGTGGTGGCGCACGCTTGTCATCCCCGCGCTTGGGAGGCGGAGACAGGAGGATCGCGCTGGTTTGAAGCCAGCCTCACTGGCTTAAGAGACCCTGTTTCCAAATAAAAATATAAAATAGGTCTGGGAGTGTAGCCCGGAGGTAGAAGGGCTTCCAGGAACCCCAGTACCACCAAAAAAATAAAATAAAATAAAATAAAATAAAATAAAATAAATAATAATAAATAAAATAAAATAAAATATAAAATAGGTCTGGGAGTGTAGCCCGGAGGTAGAAGGGTTTCCAGGAACCCCAGTACCAAAAATAAATAAATAAATAAAATAAAATAAATAATAATAAATAAAATAAAATAAAATATAAAATAGGTCTGGGAGTGTAGCCCGGAGGTAGAAGGGCTTCCAGGAACCCCAGGACCCCCCCCAAAAAAATAAAATAAAATAAAATAAATAATAATAAATTAAATAAAATAAAATATAAAATAGGTCTGGGAGTGTAGCCCGGAGGTAGAAGGGCTTCCAGGAACCCCAGGACCCCCCCAAAAAAATAAAATAAAATAAAATAAATAATAAATAAAATAAAATAAAATATAAAATAGGTCTGGGAGTGTAGCCCGGAGGTAGAAGGGCTTCCAGGAGCCCAGTACCACCAAAAAAATAAAATAAAATAAATAATAATAAATAAAATAAAATAAAATATAAAATAGGTCTGGGAGTGTAGCCCGGAGGTAGAAGGGTTTCCAGGAACCCCAGTACCACCAAAAAAATAAAATAAAATAAAATAAATAATAATAAATAAAATAAAATAAAATATAAAATAGGTCTGGGAGTGTAGCCCGGAGGTAGAAGGGCTTCCAGGAACCCCAGTACCACCAAAAAAATAAAATAAAATAAAATAAATAATAATAAGTAAAATAAAATAAAATAAAATATAAAATAGGTCTGGGAGTGTAGCCCGGAGGTAGAAGGGCTTCCAGGAGCCCAGTACCACCAAAAAAAATAAAATAAAATAAAATAAAATAAATAATAATAAATAAAATAAAATATAAAATAGGTCTGGGAGTGTAGCCTGGAGGTAGAAGGGCTTCCAGGAGCCCAGTACCACCAAAAAAAAAATAAATAAATAAATAAAATAATAATAAATAAAATAAAATATAAAATAGGTCTGGGAGTGTAGCCTGGAGGTAGAAGGGCTTCCAGGAGCCCAGTACCACCAAAAAAATAAATAAATAAATAAAATAAATAATAATAAATAAAATAAAATATAAAATAGGTCTGGGGGTGTGGCCTGGAGGTAGAAGGGTTTCCAGGAGCCCAGTGCCCCCCACACACAGACAAAAAAAAGTTGGCTTAAGCCTTCATAGAATTGAAAGAGCTGTGAATGACATTTTGACAGTTAAAAACTAAGATTTGAACATGTGATTAAACAACATGACCACTCAGCTCAATGTTTAGCTGAATAGAAATTTCCCATTGGACCTGTGCGGTTTCTCTCCCGCTGGCACCCAGAGTGGCAGCGAGTCCCAGGGACTCCGCGTGGCCCTGAGTCACCCTTCCACTCTCTGCGTGCTACGGTTTGGGTCAGGGATCCCAAAGGTGTGTTGCAGTCTTGTTCCCCGGGTGGTGCTACTGGGAGGCGTTCAGGACGCTGGACGGCGGGCCGGGGAGGAGTGAGGACGCCGGGGCATGCCCTTGATGGGAGCCGTAGGCCCCTGGCATGTGGCTCCCATCCCCTGCTGCCCAAAGCTAGGGGCCCACTCTAGCTTGGACTGGAGCTCCCAGAACCCTAAGGCAAAATTAACCTTTTCTCTTCATAAACCAATCGCCTCCGGCAATTTGTTCTGACGACAGGACAGTGACTGATACACTATTTGTGAAGACTGCTGAAAATAACGGAATTCCAGCATTTAATAAAAAAAGCAGCCAGAGAAAAGCATGGCAGTACACTGGGGCTCCGCGCAGGAGGGCTGGCGGCTCACGCCATGGACGCCGCCCGGGGCTTTTGATGGCTTTTACATGCGGGCAGCTCACCGCGCAGCTCGAGCCTGATGAAGTCTGTGCTCCCCAGGTCCTCTACAAGCACCCCAGAAGAAGCCGTCGTCTTGAAGAAGAAGGACACGTCGGCACTGAGCTCTCCTCGGAGCGCAGGGAAATGAAGATATGAATTCTCGGTATTGAAGAAGGCAGAGTTCCAAAAAGAATCTGAGGACAAGAGGGAAGGAGGGAGAGGCGGGGGGGGGGGGGGGAGGGAGGAGAGGGGGAGGGGGGAGGGAGGGGGAGAGGAAGAGAGGGAGGGGGAGAGAAGGTGAAAATACTAACACAGCAATGACATCTCATCCCAGCCTCCTTCCTGCCATTACATGTGCTATTCATCTTTGAAAACCATCACCGTGGGGTTCTTCTGACCACGGAGCCATGACGGGAATATCTAAACGGCGATTAGTTTGATGATCACGAGTCTAGAAACGGACGCAGCCGAGTCGAGAGATCATCACTCAGCGTGGAAACGGTCTGTGTCAACACAATTTTAAGTTATCACGGAGTGAAAGTGGCTCTTCGGGGGATGTGCAGTCCTAAATATTAACGCATGCACCCATGTGTGTAACCTCTACACAACTGGAAAAAGGAGGCTTCGTCTCCCCCACTCCCTCCTGCTAGCCCCCTGCCCCAGCCTAACTCCTGGAGAGGCCTCCTGTCCCTTTACCTTTTCCAAATGCCATTCTCATTTGGAATGGAGTTGTAGATGATCTTTCTGTGAGTGTGTGCGTGTTGCTGGGGATTGAACCCAGGGACATTCTACTTCTGAGCTACACCCCAGCCCTATCTTTTTTTTTTTTAAATAGAGTCTCACTAGGTTGCTGAGAGTTTCTATAAGTTGCTGAGGTTGGTATTGAACCTGTGATCCTCCTGTCTCAGCCTCCCGAGTACTGGGGTCACAGATGCGTACCGCCGGGCCCAGCTCTTAGGTAACTCTTTACGACTGGCTTCTTCTTGCAGTGTAATGCCGTTGGGATGCATCGACATGGCGTGGACCGACGTGGGTTACCTGGTCTTCCTTACTGCTGGCATTACACAAACACGCCTCCGTTGTTCCACGCTGGAGGACACAGGCATCATTCCATATTTGGGCGGCTATAAACACTTGTGGAAAGCTTTTCGTGTGAGCCTAAGTGTTCATTCCTTCCAGAGTGGAATTTGGGGATCACATGGTAGGTAAAAGAGGGTAGGATTTAGAAAAATATATGATCTTATTTTTATTTGGCTGATATTTTCCAGTCCGTCTCAGTGGCTTCTCTCTGTCAAGTAGCGTAAGTATAAAACTTAGGCTCAACTCTATGAGAAACTGCCAGACCATTCCCATCAGCAGCGTGATAGCGACCCAGTAGCTTTACATCTTTGCTGCCCTTGATATTAGTAAGTTTTTTGTCGGTGGAGGTGGTGTTTTGGTTTTGTTTTTCTTTGCTTTTGTTTTTGAGGGGTTTTGTTTGTTTTTCTGTAATTCAAATTGGTGTGTAATAGTACCACATTGTGGGATTGGACTTGACGTTTGTCTGTACTTGTAATTAAACCCTGAGGAAGTCTACCTCCGAGCTAACTCCCAGCCCTTTTTTACTTGTTACTTGGAAACACAGTCTCACTAAGTCACTGACTACTTCTTACAGAGTTGGATACACACTCTCTAAATTGCACACTAGGGGACATGAAGAGCCACGTCTACGCCCTTCTCGATGTGCGTTAACAGCAGGGGCATTCATAGCAGCCAGCAGGTGGAAACGAAGCCAAGTCCCTCAAGACGAGACGGATAAGCAACAAGCTGACATTTGGGAGGCTGAAACAGGAGGATTTCGTTTCACGGCCGGTTTCAGTCTACCTAATGAGGCCTCTCAGTTCAGTGAGACCCTGTTTCAAACTAAGAAAATTGGACAGGGGTGTACTGTGAATGTAGATTGCTCCTGGGATCCAACCTCACTACTTCCAAAAAAAAAGAAAAAAGAAAAAAGAAAGAAATCAAAGAAGGGAACGCTCATTCTTCTTCCTGGGGTACCCCTGAACGCGTGGTGAGAACAGCTGGGCAATTTTCCACCCACCCAGGGCTAGGTCTACTTGGTACTTTCTTTCTTTCTTTCTTTCTTTCTTTCTTTCTTTCTTTCTTTATTTATTTATTTATTTATTTTATGCTACTAGGGATAGAACCTTGTGCCATACTATTCCCAGGCTCCTCCTCAAGCTCTGTGTTTTGTTCTCAATTTTAAAAAAGGGTCTAAGTTGCAGAGAGCCTCACTTAGTAGAAGCTGGGCCTGGCCGCCATCTTAAGATCCTTCTGTCTCAGCCCCCATGTACTGGCATCACAAGCCTGTTCCGAAATGCCTGGCTTCACCAGAACTTATATTTTATTTTGAGACTGCCTAGCCCAGGCTGGCCTTGAACCAGCTATTTTTCTGTCTCCACCTCTCTACTAGCTGGCTTTGCAGTCATGTGGCACCACAGCTAGGGGAGCCTTGCTAACTTGCCGAGGTGCCTTTGACTCTGCAGTCCTCCTGGTTCAGCCTCCCAATGCTGACATTTGGGAGACTGAAACAGGAGGATTTCGTTTCACGGCCGGTTTCAGTCTACTTAATGAGGCCTCTCTCAGTTCAGTGAGACCGTTTCAAACTAAAAAATAAAAAATTGCGCTGGGTTGTAGTGCAGATGTAGATTGCCCCTGGTATCCAAGCCTAGTATTTTCAAAAAAAGAAGGAATGAAAATCAGAGAAAGGAACTCTTTCTTCCTGGGGCACCCCTGAACAAGTGGTGGGAACAATTGGGCAATTTTCTGCACACCCAGTACTAGGTCTATTTGGTCCTTTTTTTTTTTTTTTTTTTTTTTGGTGGTACTGGGGATGGAACCCTTCTACCTCCAGGCTACACTCCCAGACCTCTTTTATATTTTATTTGGAAACAAGGTCTCTTAAGCCAGCAAGGCTGGCTTCGAACCTGCTTGATCCTCCTGTCTCCACCTCCCAAGCGCGGGGATTACAAGCGTGCGCCGCCACGCCCGGCCCTAATTTTTATTCTCTATTTTGAAACAGGACCTCACTGAGTTGTTAAGGGCCTCGCTAAGTAGCTGAGGCTGTGCACGAACCGCGATCCTCCTGTCTCAGCCTCCTGAATGCTGGGATGACAAGTGTGCGCCACCGTGCCCGGCAGCATGTTTCTTGATTATAAGTTCATACACTTTATGATTTCAGGAGACAGTGGATTTTTGTTTGTTGTTTGTTTGTTTTGTGGGAGTGGGATGGAACCCAGAGGCACTCCAAGCTATGCCCCCAGTCCTATTTTTTTTATTCTTTATTTTGAAACAGGGTCTCACTGAGTTGCAGAGGGCCTCACTAAGTAGCTGAGGCTGTCTGCAAATCCTGATCCTCCTGTCTCAGCCTCCCAAATGCTGGGATGACAAGCGTGCGCCACCATGCCTGGTGAGACAGTGTTTTGATGAAGCCACACAGTTAAACTTCTCATAAAACGCTGCTGCTGCTGCTGCTACTTACTGTCCCCTCTGCAGAGCAGTGGTCCCAGGGTATACGCTGTTTCAGAGCGAGGTGGGCCCGCTTCCGTCATCACAAGCTGAGTGACTGGCAGGTACTCCTTACGGGAAAGAACTCCAGAGTCACTGGTCCTAGGAGACAAACACAGCCACCTTCACATTACTCCGAATCACACACAAGTAGCCTTTCCTCGCGGTTCAAAAGATAGTAAATTCGTAGACGTTAACAGCAGGGAGCTCACACTGCCAGCCAACAGCCATACAGAGGTGTATTCAACGTGATCTTCTGAGGACCAGCAGCCATCATTCCTGCCCAAAAGCAGAAGGCGGAGGCACTGGGTACAGGCTGAGATTACATCCTCACCGCCGCCAAGGGGCTCCCCGCACTGCGTGTGCGCAGAACTTAAACGCGGAGCTTCCTCGGGCCACAAAGAGCAGACTGCCCTCAGCAACAAAAACACAAGGAAGCCGGGCGTGGTGGCGCACGCTTGTAATCCCCGCGCTTGGGAGGCTGAGACAGGAGGATCGCACAGGTTTGAAGCCAGCCTCAGCTACTTAGTGAGGCTCTCAGCAACTTAGTGAGACCCTGTTTCCAAATAAAATAGAAAATAGGTCTGGAAGTGTAGCCCGGAGGTAGGGAGGTAGAAAGCCTCTGGGTTGCACCCCCAGTACTGCCAAAAGAAAAAAAGACTTGTGTGCTTTCCTTATCTTTATTCCTTTATTATTTTTGACATTGGTTCTTACATTTATGTATAGTTTCATATATTTTATACATATTTACATATTTTTATCTTCCAATTGCTCATTTCTAGTAAAACTGCATTAGACTCACAGAAATTGTCTATATTAGCTATTGCACATCTTTGGGTTTTGCTTATGTAATATGATATAATTATGCATTTTTAATTTTATGGGTATAGAAAATCAGGTTATTAGCTTTTTTTTTTTTTTTTTGCAGAACTGGAGATTGAACCCAGGGGCGTTCTACCTCTGTGCTACACCAACCTGATTTTTTATTCTTTATTTTGAAACAGGGTCCCAGTAAGTTGCGGAGGGCCTCACTAAGTAGCTGAGGCTGGCCTTGAACCTGTGATCTTCCTGTCTCAGCCTCCCGACTGCTTATTCTTTTTAAATTTCATTTTCTCTCTTCCTTGGAATTTATACACTTGAAACAATTTAATGCTAATATTACAATACAAGTTTATGTTTCAATGATATTTTTACTTTATTTTTTTTCTTAAGGTACTGGGGATAGAACACAGAGGCATCTTACCTAAAAGCTACATTCCTAAGCCCTATTATTTATTATTTATTTTTAGAAACAGCGTCTCACCAAGTAGCTGAGGCTGGCCTTGAACCTGCGATCCTCCTGTCTCAGCCTCACAGTCCTGGGATCGCGGCCTGCACCACCATGCCCGGCTATTACCCACTTTTATAGAAGCTGAGCAGAGTTCCGACTTGGGAATAATTTTATTTTCAGCTCTGGAGAGAGAGTCCTGTTCTTTGTGTTGCTGCTGTTGGCAGCTGTATTGCTCTTAACTTTTAGGAATCTTTCTTCCATCTCTATTTTTTTTCCTTTAACAGTTTATTTAATATTCTCCAATTTCGTCATAGTATGGCTAGGTATGGATTTCTTTCATTTGCCCTGCTTGGTATCCCGATGTTTTCTCAAGTCTAAACATTTGACGGCTTGGAACGTTACCTCGTCCTGACTATGCCCGATGACCTTTTGGAAGCTCTCCCAGGCGTGTGTGCCGTCTCAGCACCACCCTGTCGCCTGCACCCCGCCCACGTTCCCATTTTGTCTCCCTGCTACATTCCACATCACTTATTTATCCTTATTTTTCACTTTGCCAGTTTTCAGATCACTGTGTCTAAAATCTGAGCCAACAAGCCTTAAATTTCAATAGCAACAATTTCATTCCCGGACATCCACGCTTAGCTTTGTGCATCGAAATCGTCTTTGTTATTAGTATTTCACTGGGCTCTCATGGCCCAGTTTCACTGCTTTTCTTTCTTTCTCTCTTTCTTTCTTTTCTTTTTTCTTTTATTTTATTTTGGTACTGGGGATGGAACCCAGGGGTATTCTACCCCTAGACTACCTCTCCCAACCCTTTTCAGTTTTATTTTGGCTAAGTTGCTGAGGTTAGCCTTGAACTTGCAATCTCCCTGCCTCGGCCTCCCAAGTACTGGGATTATAGGTGTGTGCCACCATGCTCTGCTCCATTGGTTATTCTTTAAAACAGCTCAGAAATCTACCTTACATTTCTGGTTATGGTCATTATTTTCCACTTTCAGGCATCCGATTCTAATCTCTGTGAATTCTAGATTTCACTTTTGTCTTCTTGTGTTTTTTAATATCGGATTGTGAGCTTATGTTTGGCAGTGTTTCTCCTGTGAGACTCCTGGGGGCCCTTCCCTGAGGAGGTCAGACCCACAGTAAGAATTCCATGCCACTCTTCAAGCCACTGGTGCGTGGCCATGCTAATGCTTAGACTACCTAGGTAATGCCAGTTGGAATTCCAAGTCTTCGTGTGTGAGGGCAGCCTATGTACAGAGCACTGAAGGAGTGAAATTGATAGCTAGTGTGTCAAGAAGGAGAATTGTCTTTGCCCCAGTTTTCTTTGATTTGTAGCCTTCTGCGACCTCCAGCTATAGAGTAAATTTAGTGTTCCATATGTCCCCTTTCATGTACCCAAAGACTCTTCTGGTGTCCCTAAAATAGCCATGTAAGGAGTTAAGGTAAAAAACAAAGCAAAACAATGACAACAAAAAATACCCTGGGACCCTGGGCCAGACAGTTAATTTAACTTTGAGAAGGTGGATATCTTACTTCCTACAAATGAGAAATGCTAATCTGGTATTTCCATTTTGTTTTATTCTTTTTAAATGGCCATAATTATTCACTAGTACGTGAAAATACCCATCTTGATATGTTAGGCTTCCAATTCGTGGCATTCTACACATCAAAGCTTATTCTTTAACTAGCCTGGCACTTTTTTTTCTCTTTATTTTACCATCTCGACCAATATCTGCCTAAGGTACATATTTTAAACAACTAAAAATAATACAGTTTTCCTAGGGAAATCATGTGGAAATCACCATTCATCCTGGCCAGGATCGCAGCTGCAGTGATAGTGGGGATCCACACAGTTTCCCTCTGACTCACAAGCACACGTGTGAGCACCAGGCAGAGAGCCTCCCCAGGAAGCGTGGGTCTCGTTGGTTCTCCCAGCCCACCATCTCAATGAGGTTCCATCTGAAAGACAAGTAGGAGAAACTCACCCTATAAGCAAAGACTGTCAAGGCTGAAAGGTGAAAGGATGGAAAAATAGATTCCATACAAACGGAGGGAAAAAAAAACAAGTAGGAGTAGCAACTTTCATATCCAAACTCTCACATCTCACATCTCTAATAAAAAAAAAAAAGCAGGTCATGTCTTACTCATAAAAGGAACAATACAATAAGAAGATATAATGATTGGAAACATGAATATGCCAAATCTAGGCATGCCTGCTTTTGTAAAACAAACTTCATAACATCAAGACTCCGACCCCAACAAAATAACACTGGCACGCCTCAATACACCTCTCCCGCCACTAGATCAAGCTTCACGACAAAAAATCAGTAAGGACTCTTCAGAGATAGCGAACACTATAAACCAAATGTACTGACCAGACACACAGGATACTCCCTCCAACAGCCATATGCACATTCTTCTCAGCTGCTCACGGAAGTTTTAACAAAATAGAGCTTATTCATGGTCACAAAGCAAAAACTAGCCAATTCAAAAATATACTGGGGATGAAACTCAGGGGAATTCTGCCTCCAAGCTGTACCCCCTATCCTTTTTATTTTAAAACAGAGTCTCCCCGAATTGCTCAGAGTACCACTAAGTTGCTGAGGCTGGCTTCGAACCTGCAATCTTCCTGGCTCAGCTTCTCTAGCCCTACGATTACAGGGGTGTGCCACCGTTTCTGGCTTTTACAGTTGTTTTAAAGTTCTGTGGAAAGGCTGAGAGTCAAGTGATTACTTGCACTTCAGTAGGAACACACTGACCCTTCGAGCAGGAGTTCTTCCCTGACCTGGAAGTGGCGGGGTTCTGAAATAGACCTCATGCAATGGATACATGAATTTCACTCCCTGATTCAGATAGCCATTGTCTTTCTGCCTCTTTGTCAGTGGTTGGCTCCGAAATACACCCTATTTCTCTCACTACGTGACACACCTGGCATTTGTTTCCTGGCCCAAATTTACTCTCCTGGACCCAACTTCCCTCCCTCTTCTGAGAACACAGAACCTTAGTTCAGTGATCTATCTAGCAGCAAGCTAACAAGTACTATGCCTCCTAGCACTAACGCTAAATTCACTAAGCTGCAGAGTAGCTTTTATCTCACACTTAGGTACTGCACAAGTCAGTCCTGATGAGGCTATTGTCTTAGCTCTGAAGACTCAGAAAGATCAAAGGATTCCTGAACCCATAGCTGCCAAATACCAACCTTAAAACTGGGCCTGAGGGACTCTGCCTTCTGCTGCTCGGTGGACTTCCCAGTATTCCTGAGCAGAGGAGGCAGACCAGCTTTGAGCACACCAAGGAGGTTTCATGAAGGTAGCATGGTCAGACCTACTGGCAAGCTGAATTAGTTCCAAGGGGAAAAAATATTTCCAGAGCAGACTAAAATTAAAAAAAAAAAAATCAACCAAGCCGGGCGTGGTGGCACACACTTGTAATCCCAGCATTCGGGAGGCTGAGACTGGAGGATCACGGTTTGGGGACAGCCTCAGCTGCTTAGTGAGGCCCTCCGCAACTTAGTGAGACCGTTTCAAATAAAGAATAAAAAATAGGGCAGGGTGTGTAGCTTGGCATTTAAATACTCCTGGGTTCCATCCCAGACCCTAAAAAAAAAAAAAAAGACCAAGAGCTGAGTTACCTTGTCTTGAGTCCTGGAAGAACTGCAGGACGCCAGCCCTACTCCCTAATTACCCATTGCCCCAGACACCTAACTGTATTCAGTCTGTGAAAAAGGATCTCACGGGAACGTTGCCTTCAGACAGCTCGGCCACACTGAGCAGTCTTTACTGAGATAAAACAGGAAGGTGCTGCTGCCCTTCACGGTCAGTGAGCACCAGACCCCAGAGGACTCACTCGGTGGGCAGGAAAGACCTCCTGCCCAGGTGCCAACTGGGGCTAAAAAGACCCTTCAGATAACTCGTGGCTTTCAGCAAGAGCAGCAACTATTAACCTCACTTTCAGCTTCAGGAATATTCTCCAAGCCCACCTGATCCATGGACTCAGGGGTCTCACGAGTGTGCCACTGGCTGAGAGCAGCTTTGGGACATTTTCCCACACCAATTATTTACCTAGGCGCGAGGAAAGCCTTGCTCCCTCGCAATGGACAGCCAGCTCCTGTTGGCAGTGGTCCGCATGGTCGATAATGGCCCGGAGCTGGTCCATGCTGGCCGCATACTTGAAAAACACAGGCTGTGGGCTTCCTCCACGAGAGCCTTCGATTCTGGCCGTGCTGGAGCCGTTGAGCTGCACCGAGGTCCATGCTGTCTCTTGTGGACAGAAACAGAGTTGGGAGGAGAAGGCAGACCATGAGGAGGTTGACAGGACTCGACTAAGAATGAAAATCACAAGCATCTTATCTAAAAAATGTGTCTCTGTCTTTTGGTCCTGGGGATTGAAGCCAGAGGCATGCTGTCTTCAAGCTGCACCCTCAGCCTTTTATTTATTTATTTGAGTTTGTGTATGTGTTGTACTGGGAAATAAACCCAAAGGGCTTCTATCTCTAAGCTATACTCCCAGCCTTATTTTAGTATTTAATTTGAAACATGCTCTCACTAAGTTGCCAAGCTGCCGAGGCTAGCTTCAAACTTGCGATCCCCGTTTCAGCCTCCCAAGTACTGAAATTACAGGCAGGCACCACCGTGCCCAGCTCATTTCCGTTTTTAAAACAGGGTCTTGCTAAATGGCGAAGGGCCTAAGTCACTGAGTCCAGCCTCAACCGTGAGACCTTTCTGTCCCCGCCTCCCAGGTCCTGGGATTGGAAGCACGTGCCATATACTCATGTTGCATCAGGAGTGTTTAAACCTCCCACAGATTAATCTGTGCCTAATTCCTTCCTTGTGACATACAGTACTAATAAAAAGGGTGCCAATTCATAGCTAAGTCATAATTACCAAAGCATCTCCACTTGAATTTTTCTGAACGTTATCTCAGAAGGTGCAGAGCCAAATTCTGCAGCGGTCAAAACACGTAAGAGTTTAAAGTGTGAATCACGAGAGCGATATGAGAACAGCCTCCTAATACAGGGCAGTCCTCTTACTGTGGGTGAAGTGATGTGAGCAGGGAGGAGAAGTTAGACGTCTACACACACAGACAGACACACAGACATGGGAGAAGGAGGAGAGCTGCGTATTCAGAGATGTACAGGCGCACATCAGTCAGGTGACACTCAGTCCTTTTGAGCTCCTTTACCTGTAAGAACAAATGGCAAGTAGAAAAAAGTTCAGGGAGGGCTGGGGATGTGGCTCAGTGGTAGAGCCCTTGCCTCCCATGTGCAAAACCCAGGGCTTGATACCAGCACCCAAAACAAACAAAAACCAAAGAAAAAGGTTCAAAAGAATAAAGGACTTGTGCACAGCAGACATTCCTGTCTACTGTACATGATTATTTTATAATGATAGGTTATTGCAGGAAAACAAAATATTACTTATACATAATTACACGTGAATCTATTATTACATGAAGCATGTATGCTTTGGAAACATTGTTATCTTTTAGATAAATTCATGGACTTATGTGGAATCTAAAACAGTCAAACTCTAGCCGGGCGTGGTGGCGCACGCTTGTCATCCCCGCGCTTGGGAGGCGGAGACAGGAGGATCGCGCAGGTTCGAAGCCAGCCGCGTGCGCTGGCTTAGGAGACCCTGTTTCCAAATTTTAAAAATGTAAAAATAGGTCTGGGAGTGTAGCCAGGAGGTAGAAGGGCTTCCAGGAACCCCAGTACCACACACACAAAAAAAAGTCAAACTCTTAGAAGCACAAAAAGAATGATGATAGCTGGGCCCGGGCATGAAGAAATGGCGATGTACTGGTCAAGGAAACAAAGTTTTATACAAAACGGATGAAAAATGTTCAAAGATCTAATGCACAGAAGGGAGACACCAGATAACACTACTGAATTGTATACTTGCAATTTGCTGAGATAGTAGATCTTAATTGACTTGCCAAAAAAGGAAGGAGGAAGAAGGAAGGAAGGAAAAATTATACAGGATGATAGTTATGCTAATTAGCTTAATGGAGGTACACCTTTCGCCATGTATATATGTCTCAAAATATCAAGTTATAGATCTTAAATATATATAATTTTTACTTGTCAATGATACCTCAATACAGAGTTAAAAGATTTTTAAAGATTGAAAAGATTAAAGATGAGACATTTTCATAATTCTAAAAAGGATGTAGCTCAGTGGTAGAGGATCTGCCTAAGAGGCTCGAGTCCCTGGGTTCCATTCCCAGCACCCCACAAACAAAAGTAAATTGTGTGTGTGTGTGTGTGTGTGTGTGTGTGTGTGTGTGTTACTAGTGATTGAACCAGGGCCATTCTACCTCCAAACTACACAGCCAGCCCTTTTTATTTTTTATTTGGAAGCAGGTCTCTCTCACTAAGTTGCTGAGGCTGGTTTTGAGTGACTGTTCTTTGAGGACTTTGACATTTTTTTGACATAAGAAGTAAAGTTTATCTTTTGCCTTAGATTGGTAAGCAAAGACTTACTGATAATTGTTCCACAAAGAACAATTCCAGAAAAAGAGGGCACAACTTTGACCTGCCACCTCTTCACGCCTTTCGAACATTCTTTAGTCCTTCTGGGCCATCGTAACAGCAGTGCGAACTCAAAGGTGCGCACTCTGCTTTCTTCCTTTGGCTTTGCACGCCACAAGCATGGACTCACGGGCACGTAACTATCGTAGGAAGGCGTGTGCACACACCTGTCATGTTGCAGTACACGAGAGCCGGTCCCAGTGGGCCGCTGCCATCCGAGTCGATGTAGTAGAGGCCTGATGGGTCGCCCCTGTGCTTGTAGACCTCACAGGACCGCTCATGCAGAGCTGCGAAGAAGACAGCGTCCCGGAGGCTGCGACAGGGTAAAGCCTCCATGACTCTTCCCACCTGCCGCTCGCTCATCCTGCACGGTCATTAGTGCCCATCACCCCTAGGGGAGTCCTCCCCCAGCTCAGCCAAGGTCATTGGTCCCCATCGCCCCTAGGGGAGTCCTCCCCCAGCTCAGCCAAGGTCATTGGTGCCCATAGCCCCTAGGGGAGTCCTCCCTCAGCTCAGCCAAGGTCATTGGTCCCCATCGCCCCTAGAGGAGTCCTCCCTCAGCTCAGACAAGGTCATTGGTCCCCATCGCCCCTAGGGGAGTCCTCCCCCAGCTCAGCCAAGGTCATTGGTCCCCATCACCCCTAAGGGAGTCCTCCCCCAGCTCAGCCAATCAGGCAGCAGGGAGATACAGAAGCGCAGGGTGAAGCATTGTAGGAGACCTCTCAGTGACACCTGTGGATCAGAATCCTCCACACTTGACGCAGGGTGAGGCCTTCCAAAGCCAAGAAAGCCGAACTCGCTCTAATCTGATCACAGCGGCACTTTAATGTGTGAGCATCTAAAGCGCATTGGCCGGCGTGCAGCGGCACACATCCGCAATCCCAGGATTTGGGAGACTGAGACAGGAGGATTGCAGGTTCAAGGCCAGCCTCAGCAACACAGTGGGACTCTCAGCAACGCAGCAAGACTCTGTTTCAAAACAAAAATGGCTGGGGGTGCAGTTTGGAGGTAGAACACCCCTAAATTCACTCCTCAGTACCACAGTAAATAAATACGTAAATAAATAAGTACATAAACAGGGCATTGGCTTAACCTGCCTAAACGATTTGTGATCTAATAATCATTGATTTTTAGAATCTTACACAGTAATTATACCCTTTGCATACCTAAAACAATTTATATGCAAAATATATTTTAAATTTATTTATAACCTAAATATATTTTATAAGTATAAGTATATTTTATAACTAAGTTGATTTTAATAAATCATCAATTCATCTTCATGCAATTTCTAAAAGTTTGCATTCAAGAGAAACTTCCTTAGATGCTTCGCAAAAATTACTCGAGAAAATTCAAATTCAAAAAATAGGTATGTCTCTTTGTAATTTCAGTTCACCCTAATTCAAAACTGACTTTTTCTTATTTGTGTAACTTTTTATTTCTATAACTTTCAATCTGCTTTGCTAACTACACATATACAGATGGCAGACTTAATATTCAGTATAATTTAATTTTTTTTTAAATGGTACCAAGGGTTGAACTCAGGGGTGCTCTACTTCTGAAACCACATCCTCATCTCTATTTTATGTTACTTTTTATTTTGAGATAGTCTTACTAACTTGCTGGGGGTCTCACTGAATTGCTGAGGCTGCTGTTGAACCTGCGTCCTCCTGCCTCAGCCCCCCAAGTACCGGGGATGCAGGCATGTGTCACCACGCCCAGCACACTGTTCTTCTAAATGTCACTTGAAATTGGAGTTGGCTGCCCAGAAGACCAGCAGGACTGCTTCTGTAGCACCTGGTGGGATGTGATCACAGAGCCAGCCCAAAGGACCAGGTGGAATGGACTTGGGTAGTGCTTAGGCAAGACGCACCCAGCCACGAAATCATAGCGGAGGCAGAAAATACGACCTTAGGCCACACTGGGTGACCGCGCACCCACTGCCTCTCGTCCCTGTCTCTGCTTATGTCTGTCTACATATGTACACATAAGTATACTTTTCCCCAGTAAGCGATATTTTTTTTCAAACTGTAATGATACAGGGAAGGTATAGGAATTATTTTTCTCTCATCTCACAGAATAAGAAGGACAAGGAATGTCCACTTAGTTCAAGGCTGTTGAGAAAGAAATATTCTTCTATTAAATATGGTCAAGTGTCAGATTAGATGGCCCCAAATCAAGAGCCCTGCTGTCACCTCCCACAACTAACGAAAATGCGGGCTACGTGGATTGCTCTCCAGGCACTTAGACTGCGGCCACTTGTGTTTACATTTTTAGAAGTACACAAAGATGTGACAGCCACTGAGAGAACACTCCAGAATGATGCACACATTTGAACTACTCGGGGGACAGGGGCAGAGTAAAGAGGATTAGGAAGAAATTGCTCTAAACATGAATATATATATATATATATATATATATATATATATATGCACTAATTTTCTACTCAGAAGCCTGATCCCTGTTCTATACCCCACCCCAAAATAATGGCTTCATGTCACTTGGTTTTGATTTGGCAACGTTCAGTTTTCTTTTGGTTTTTCCTTTGGAGAATACCAATGAAATCAACTCAGTTCATATATCAGCTGGAGGGCACAGGTGGAAGACCTTTGACGTATATCCGGTTTTTTTGTTGTTGTATTGTTTTGTCTTTTGGTGGCACTGTGCACCGAACCTGGGCATTCCCCCTCTGAGCCACATCCCCAGTCCTATTTTATCTTGAAAGAGAGTCTCGCTAAGTTGTTGAGAATCTTGCTAAAAGGCTGTGATGCTCCAGTCTCCGTCTTCCAAGTACTGGGATTACAGGTGTGCGCCACCACGCCCGGCTAATTTTTCTTCTTTCGTTACTTGGAATTGTGGTTCAGTCACAGCTACTGCTAACAAATGCTTTAGCAACCATTCAGCAGCCATTAACGTCTAGCAGGTGTCTTCTTAGTCTTAGGCACCTTCTAGGTGTGTGTCTTCATAAATAAAAAAAGGCACCACCCCAGTCCTAACTACAACTGTGGCCAGGTCCCTCACTGAGGCCTCTGAGGTGAAACATCCAGCCCCTTTCAAAGCAAACTCACTGGCCATGTAAAACTAAACAAGATGCAAGGAGAACCGTCGGCTGTCTTTAAGGCATGAGTTCCTAACCATGGTGCAGCCAGACCTGCCCACGGAGCCCCACCTCTAGAGGCCTCAGGGCGCCCATTCCGCCACCCACACTAGCTTCCTGGGGTTCAGTTCATAACACTGCAGATTCTCAGTGATCCACGATCCGCTTTTGTTGCAGAGGGGAAGCAGTAGGAGGAGGGCCAGTGGGGCAGCTTACAGGAGTGGCAGGTGGCTCCCCCGTAGCCAGTGTGAGCGCAGTCACAGGAGAAGGTGGTCCAGGACTGGGAGCATCGACCCCCGTGCTCACAGTAGCCGGGCAGACACCTGAGGGAGGACAGACAGACACGCCGCTGTTTCCTATCTGGGTCATAGTCAAATGTGCATCTCATAAATAGCGCAGAGAACGAGGCAGGACTGTGCACAGAAACCTTTCAACAGACCTGGAGATGGCTACGTCGCCCTCGAGGTCACTTAACGTAACAACCACAGGCTGGTAAGTCAGGAAGGCGCTACCAACTGCCGTACACGTGACACAGATATATTTTCAGCACTTTATAGCATATTTGTTTGCTTTTCACACACAAAAAAAATCCCACAAGACTGGGATTGAAAACTGTTGGCAATGGGCCAGGCGTGGGGGCGCACACTTGTGATCCCAGCATTCAGGAGGCTGAGACAGGAGGGCCACGGTTCGCAGACAGCCTCAGCTACTTAGGCCCTTTGCAACTCAGGGAGACCCTGTTTCAAAATAAAGAATAAAAAATAGGGCAGGGCATGTAGCTCAGAGGAAGAATGCCCCTGGGTTCTACCCCTGGTTCCACACACACACACACAAAATTGCTAGCAATGACCAGAGGCAGATGCTCACTCCCCCACACCGCTTCCAGGCCCTTGTGCTGTGCTATCGCGGATCCCGCGTGCCCAGCACAGCCTGCTGCTCTGCCTCGAACCTGGGCTGGCATGTCAGACCTACTATGGCTTAAAGGGACACCGTAACAACAGCACACTGTTTAGTAATCAGACACAAAAGGCCAGCGTTCCCTTGTAGACCTCAAATATTTTTCTGGAATGTGTGCACAATGAAGTTATTTTGCCTAAGAGCATAGCAATCTGCCACATGTGTTATTTCCTAGTTTACCTGCATTTCTCAAACCATTAGCTTTACCTCCTTTCTTGTCCATCATGACTTTTTAGTGCACACAAATTTGCATAAATAAATGTAGCTTTGTTCCAAGTCCAACTTAGTTTATAAGAACCTCACCCGGCCTTGGAAGCCTGGAACAAAGTCTGAGAGCCTCCCGGGCCTAGCCTGGCCCTTCCAGCTCTCCCTGGAGGAGTGGACGGAGGAGAGGCTCAGACCCTAGCACCACCCTCCAGCCCCTCTGTGGCTGGCCCAGACCGTCCCTGGGCAGAGCTGTGAGATGGGGATGAGCCAGGGCAAGACGTCATCTGACATGGATGGCAAGCCCAGGAGGAGCCCGGCAGCCCTGGCTTCTAGCTTTAGACTCATCAGGGATTCTGAAGAGGGACAGAAAATGGACCAGTCGGGGCCCGGATCTCAGGAGCACTCAGAGGAGACACGGGATATATAAGAGCGGCACCTGCGATGCGTACCGCCGACCCGCGGCTCCAGCAGAAACAGCAAGGCTGGCAGCCACCGCGTGGGTACCAGAGCGGCGTCAGCCTCAGCTTGATGGACTCCTATTAAAAGGTGTACCCCGATTCTGTGCCTCCTAAACTACATTCTTGGAGACAAAAACCTCGGTAAGCTACCAATCCAGGCTGAGACCGCCTTCGCCTGGACCGACCCACAGTGGCCCGGCCAATCCCAGCTCTGTCAGTAATGTGCAAAACAAGACAATGGGTTTAGCAGACAGCGTCCAGGTCCCAGCGAGCCCCACCGCCCATCTCCTCAAAGTTAGAGCAATGAATAGTATATAAAAAGCCCCCATTGTTTGCACAAAACCGCTGGCAGTTATCCTCTTGAGCTCAACGCCCACTTCTTCCAAGGTATCAGAGTTAGGCTGGATAGATGAAATAAAAGAATTAGGTGGAAACAAGGCAGAAAGGAAGGAGAAATAAACTGCAACTTTAATATAAAAGACTGGCGCTAAAACTCCTCAGACCTTTGTACCCCAAACCAGCTCCCTCCCCAGGGCCTGTCTCTCCAAATGGTGACGTGTCAGGAAAATGCCCGGATCACCACAGAGCGGCTCGCGATCTCTGGACTGAGGCCATCCTCACAGACTTCCCACGATCACCCAGTGCACAGCTCCCACAATAGGCAGCCCGCATTCTCCCGTGAATGTGCCGTTCTGGCTTACTGTGTGTGTGTGTGTGTGTGTGTGTGTGTGTGTGTGTGTGTGCTGAAAGGTTGACCCAGAGGCAATCCACCTCCGAGCTACAGCCTCAGCCTGATTTTTATACAGGCTCTCACTAGTTGCGGGGAGCCTCACAAGTTACTGAGGCTGGCTGCGAACATGCGATCCTTCTGTCTTAGCCTCCCAAGTACTGGGGTTACACCTGGCTTCTTTCTTTCTTCCTTCCTTCCTTCCTTTCTTTCCTTTTTTTTTTTTTTTTTTTTTTTTTTTTTTTTTTTTTTTTGCGGTACTGGGGATGGAACCCAGGGGGCATTCTACCTCCAAGCTACACCCCCGGCCCTATTTTTTTATTCTTTATTTCGAAACAGGGTCTCACTGAGTTGCAAAGGGCCTCACTGAGTAGTTGAGGCTGTCCATGAACCACAATCCTCCTGTCTCGGCCTCTCAAACGTTGGGGTTATGAGCGTGCGCCACCACACCCAGCTAGTTCTTGCTTTCTTAAATAAACCTCTGGCCATGCCTCTGACTGGCTCAGATTCTTCTTGTCACTGCCGGTCATGTGTTGCGATTCCCCTCTCTCACTGGGAACTCTTCCTGGAATCAACCTTCTCCCAAAACAGAAGGACTGGACACTTCGGGCTGCTCTGCGGTGCCCACATTACGATTCTTTCGCTGCCTGGAACTCTGGTGTTGGAACAAGCCCTGTTCCTTTGAAGAGGATGCACGTGGGCACCGCTGCCGGGCCTTGCAGGCTTCGGGGCACAGAAGCCGGACCCTGCGCCAGGATCGGAAGCCCCACTCTGTGAGAGCAGGGCGACGTCTCCTCCCCAGGCTGGGGAAGGGCCAACCTGTCTTCCCCTCTCCTGCCTCTTTCTTTAGTGGCTGCAGCTACTTAGCTCCTCCAGGCAAGGGCCTCTCTGTACCCCTCGCTCCTGCTTCCCTGGATGGATCAGGAATCCATAGAGAGAACCGGAGAGGCATGTCAGGTGCAGTAAGAAAAAGGACGTCAGTGTGCCCACCAGTGTGTGCCTCTGTGGATGTATGCGCAGGCACATGTGCCAGGGTGTCCAGGTGTGTGTACCCCCATTTGAGTGTGTCAGTGTGCGGGCCCCCAGAACCTGTGACCCAAGGACCTGGCCACCTTCCCCATAGAGTCCCATTGGAGCCACGGAAGCAGAGCACTCCTTGTGGACGAATCCCAGCCTGCTCGGGGAGGCTTTGTCTGTTGCTGCGGGGTGTCAAACACATTTTCACGCTCTCCGCCTCAGCTAAGCAGGAGATGCTGAGTTATTAATTCCCTTGCCCAGTAGATGAGAGTTTCCAAAGCACCGACATTAGAAAATCTGATTTTTCTCTTGGCAGACAGGGCAGTGGAGTGGGTATCTGGGCACAGGGTGGAGAGGGCCTGGCGGGATGTCTTGTCCTGTTGAAAATTACTCTATTGCATGATGCTTCAGGTGTGCAGTTAGTGGGTATGGCCTAGACAGCTAAGGAAAATAAACACTTTTATTATTAAAGGGCAGCAGAGACTCGGGGCATGAGTTCAGACATTAGAGCCGACGACTCCTAAAATCAGTGGCTGTAGTGGCGTGGCGTGTCCACAGCTGCTTCATGCCAACTTAGAGCTGCCAATCGCCTCAGTATCTGCTTAAAGAAGATACCTTACTATCCTGGAAATCTCCAACAAAAGGCACATATCTCTAAAGATTATCTTAGGTGTGATACATTAAAGCTTCCCTGTTTTGGTGATAGCTACACGCACACCCAAGTACCTATAGGCACATACTCAAAGTGTGCACAATATTTTTTTGGACAAAAGAACTTTAGGGGAAACGCAGATTCTCTAAGTAAGACAAATATTGAGATTGCATCATACTTTTCGGAAGCACTAAAATAACCTCCTGTGGACTTCAGGACTGCATTGACCACCGGAGTCACTGCCGGTGAACTCTGACCTCTGAACTGTGACCTCCAGTGGACGGGCGATGGCTGCGATGACAGGTGCTGTGTCCTACCACTGAGTGGGCATCGCTAGACCCTCTTCCAACACCAGGGGTCAGGAGCCAAGCCGGCTGCCGTGATAACTTACAGATGATAGCAGTTTCTTCGCATAAAAAAAGAAAGAAAATTTAACTTAAAAATCAGTACAGTAGATCTTTGACAAAATTCTTTGGATCTTTGTTTCCCCCCACAAGTGAATAAAATGCAAATATGTGAACATGAATACCTGCATTAAAGAAGTCAGGTTCCTATGGTGGACATTTCATCTCCTGGGAGTCATGGTCAGCTTCCTCATTGCTAAGCTGCACCTGTGACTCCATATTTATTGGGCAAGATGTGAGATTTTTTTTTTCTTATTTGGTGGTACTGGGGTTCCTGGAAGTCCCTCTACCTCCGGGCTACACTCCGAGACCTATTTTATATTTTTGAAACAGGGTCTCTTACGCCAGCGCGGCTGGCTTCGAACCTGCGCGATCCTCCTGTCTCCGCCTCCCAAGCGCAGGGATGACGAGCGTGCGCCACCACGCCCGGCCAGATGTGAGATTTAAAACTGGAATAGACTGACCGCACGAAGGAGTCTAAAGCAGCCTTTCAAGGGGCTCACATGCATGGGTGCCGGGAGATTTATGAACTGTGTTCACTCTCTCAGTGTAAGCCTTTCCCACGTTCACTTCAGAGAAAGCATTAATACTGGGCACAGAAAAAACCATTTGAGCGTATATGCCTAAGCCATTCCTTTAGGCCAAGAGGACTTAAAAGTTCTTTGGCATGGCTAATAAGAAAACTTGAATATGATAACAATGCTTGAACATGTTAGCGTGCTGTAGTGGCAAGTCTCTGCCTTCCTTATTTCCTTCAATTAACCAGTGCTGTGCTCAGCACTGGGGCAACTGGGCTCTCTCCTATTTTATCACCGGAGATCCCCAAAGCCTCGGCCTTTCCCAAAACAAGATTCGCTTTTCATTTCCCCGTTGAAAAGGGAGCTAACCACATGTGGTGTCGATTTCCTGGCTGTCGCCGATCCGCCATCTTCTCAGAACGCTCCAATCTGTTTCGTGTGATGAGACGACTGTTTTAAACGTGCACACTTGTCGGTGTCGATCTGCGGCAGTGATTACGCGGCGTCAGTAGCGACCTGTAAGAACTCACTGGTGTAGAGACATATGACGGGAAAATCCATGGGCGAGGTTCCCAAGAAAGCACTACCATTGAAAGAAGACATTGTCCAGAACTAAAGATGTTGTGTTCTTATTTTTTATAGGCTCCAGCTTGAGTCTTCAGTGTGTCGGCGGCCTGGTCGCCAGCCCGTGGTGTAGCGGGAGGCGGTGGGAGCTCTGAGAGGTGGGGCCTCGGGAGAGGCCTTTGGGTCACTGGACATGTCCTCAGAGAGGACTGTGGGGCCCGGGTCCCTCTCTCTCTGCATCTTGGTCACGAGGGGAACAGCTTTGCTCCACCTTGCAAAAAGTAACTGCCCCAATGTGCCATGGGCTGGAAACCCCGAAAACCTGTGAGCCACAATAAACCTTTTTTCTTTATAAGCGGATTGTCTGAGGAATTGATTATGGCGACAGAAATAAGACTAACACACAAAGCAAATACATTCCCCCCTTTGGAATAAATTTCAAGAGCAGAGGAGACGGAAGAAGTTGTGCTTTGCCACTGTTCGTGTCATTTTTATCCAAAATATAAAATAGTAAAAATAGGCATGCCCAAAATACCTGCACCGGCCCTCACCTGTCAGTGACGCCGCAGGTGTCTATCTGGAGGTCGCTGAAACTCCCCAGCGCCCCCTGCTGTACTGAGATGGGATCCACCGCGGTGTCGCCAATGGAGATGAGCCGCAGGCAGCCCTGAAACCCTCCCTGGGGCCCTTCACATCCAGAGCTGTTGTGGGGACAGCCTGGGGACAGAGAGAAGAGGGGGAAGTCAACAGCGGCCACAGCGCCTCCCCGCGCGGGCGAGGAAGGAGCAGGCACCCGGGATCAGACTCCTCAGCCACCTGGGAGTCCCGGCCAGGGCAGTGGAGAAGCGAGGACGCGTGGACACGGCCAGGAGGCCGGGCAGGAGGGTTCAGGGAGCAGAGGCTAGCCCTGCGAGAGGCCAGGCTCTGAACACGGTCAAAGGAGGCGCTCCTCCAGCACCACGCTAAGGAGCGTGCAGTAGCAACCCGAAGAAAATCACACGCATCTTAGGATTTGCAAAGTTTAAACTAGTCTGAAAAATAACCAAGAACTGTGCGTGTGCGTGTGCATGCGTGTGTGCATGTGCGTGTGCGAGTGTGTGTGTGTGTGTGTGTGTGTGTGTATACACGGTATGGGGATGGAACCCAGGGTATTCATCTCTGAGATACATCCCCAGCCGTTCTGTATTTTCATTTTGAAATAGGGCCTCACTAAGTTGCCAGGGCTGGCCTCAAACCTGCCTCATCCTATCTCAGCCTCCCAAGTAGTGGAGTGAGTTTGTTTGTTTGTGTTTGTGGTCCTGGGGTGGAACCCAGGGGCTTTCTACCTCTGGGCTAAACTCCCAGACCCATTTTATACTTTATTTGGAAACAGGGTCTCACTAAGTTGCTGAGAGCCTCACTAAGTAGCTGAGGCTGGCTTCGAACCTGCACGATCCTCCTGTCTCAGCCTCCCAAGCGCGGGGATTACAAGCGTGCGCCGCCACGCCCGGCTAAAGAGACATGTGCACTGCACCCCGCAGCATTTCAAATAATATTGCCTTAATTCCAAAAAAAAAAATTGTAAATTTTATGTGGATCACAAAATACTGAACAGCTAATAGTGGAAATCATTATTTTATTATTCTTTGCTTTATAAAAATTGTTTCGTTTTTCTTATTTCCAGAACTATTTTCTTTTAACGTGTTAGACACAGTATCTTAATTATTCATTCGTTTGGCTTTGTATTCTGCATGGAAATCGTGTAAATACTAAAGAGTTCATATGTTAATATTTGCATAGCATTAGTTTATAAGACTGTTCTTTTAAAACCAACCGGGATAATTTCACGAGATAAAGATTTGAACCATTGTTCTGAGGCATTTTTCGTCCATTTCTCATTATCCTCATCATCTTTTTGTCTTCGAGTCACTGGTGCACTTTCAAAGAGCAGGAAATTAAAAGCCAGGCTCCTCTGAGTCGCACACGCTGGGATCTGGCTTGCACGCCCGGCTCTCGGGAGGCTGAGGCTCTGGGTGCCTCGCACCGTCAAACACGCCGAACCACGCCAGGCCGGGTCAGGCTTACACACCCACCGCGGGCGCCGTCGGTGCCCGTAGATTAACACCGGAGAGACTTCGCTGCCTCAAATGTAACGCGGTATTACAAACGACCACTAGGCCTCCGCCTTCCCTTTACCGCTGTCTTATTTTTTGTGACAGTGCACATATTTTAATTTGTAAAATACCTTATGAAAGGGTGGGCGTATTTGAAAGAAACGCGACATCTTTCTGTGCATGACATTCAACTCCGGCCCTTGTTAATCCAGAATAATAATGATGATAATAATAATAGGTCAGGGTGGGGAATATTTAGTCAATAAGCATTTTTGTGGAATCACTGGTATTCATTTTCTGTCTGTTACACTTTTTTGAGGGGATCACAGGCCTCAAGGCACTCCAAAATGAGTTCTTTAACTATATACCTAATTAACTAAACCTGTGATCACAGTGAAAATATACAGTTATATTTATTTATTCATACTGGGAATTGAATATAGGGCGTTTTACCTCTAATCTATACCCCTGGCCCTTTTTTTTTTTTTTAAGATTTAAAGAAGTTTATTAGAAAGATAGAAATACGGAGGATAGGTACAGCTCCATACCAGACTGGCATGGAGGGGTGACTCGAATGAGTACACCCTACCCCTGGCCCTATTTTATTTTGTGTTTTAAAACAGGGTCTCACTAAGTTGCTGAGACTAGTCTTAAACCTGCGATCCTCCTGTCTCGGCCCTCTTCTTACTCAATAGCGGCATGCTGGTGGCTTGGGGGTTTGTTTCTGTCTTATTTCCAGATTTTTCCCTGGTAAATGTAGTACTTTAGTTTTTTTCAATTAGTATATTTTCTTTCTCTAGGAAAAAGGTAAATTTACATTGGTATAGTCTGTTTGTTTGTTTGTTTTTGTTTGTACTGGGGCTTGAACCCAGGGGTATTCTATCTCTGAGCTATTCCAGCAACCCCCACCACCACCTCTTTATTTTGACACAGGTTCCCGCTAAGTTTCTGAGGGTTTCACTGAGTTGCTGAGGCTGCCTCTATCCTGTGATCCTCCTGTCTCAGCCTCCCGAGTACTGGAATTACAGGTGTGTGCCACCGTGCCTGGCTAAAATCACTTTTTAGCATTATTTTTTAATATAAAAAGATGAATTGCCGTAGAGTGGAGGAGTCGAAACGATAAAGCTTCATTTGCAATGTTACCTATTCCTTTCACTTACCCCCGAAATAATACGTGACCCCCGAACGGACCCGCCCACGCGGAGAACCGGCAGCAGAGGCCACGGCGCCGTCCACCTCCACCCTCAGGCGACTCGCTTCCGCAGATAAAGACACGGAGTGCCAGAGACCGTCATTTAGGCCATCACCTGGAGGGAAGCCAAGCAGGTCAGCAGGGCCCCAGAGCCCCACAAACACCTGCAGTCAGGGCCAGAGCTCGGACATAGTGGACGCAGACAAGGGGCAACTCGGGTGGCGCACGCCTGTAGGCGCAGCACTCGGGAGATGAGACAGGAGGTTGCAGGTTCGAGGACGGCCTCGGCAACTTGGTGAGGCTTTCAGCAACCTAGGAAACCCTGTTTCAAATTAAAGAATGAAAAGGGCTGGGGTTGTGTAGCTCAGAGATAGAACACACCTGGGTTCAATCCTCACTACGAGAGAGGGGGGGGGCGAGCATGAGTGAGCAGCATGACCCCCCTCTAGTCCAGCAGGACATTTTGCTTATGGGGCCTCTGATAGAGACAGGGAGAGGCTGAGGAAAGGTGTGGCCTTGTGTGGGAGATCATAAGAAGGTAAGGAGGTGAATTTGTGTCCTGGTAATTTTTTTGGGGGGGGGGATGGGGCAGGTCTGGGGATGGAACCCAGGCCTTTTTTTTTTTTTCTCTTTGAAACAGGGCCTTGCCACATTGCTGAGGCTGGCCTTAAACCTACTATCCTCCTGTCTCAGCCTCCTGAGTACTGGGATTATAGGCACGCACCACCATGCCCAGCTCCATGTAATTTATTTTAAAAATTGTCCAAAAACATAAGTAAATAAGTCACTGGCAGTTCTCTACGTGACTGCAGAACTCACTGGGTGCCGCAGCCCACTCACTGCTGGCGAGAGCGTCGTACTAAAGAGCACCACCTGGGAAAGACCCACGCTCAGACTCGAGCCGGGACTCGCACTGAGCACACGGGGCCTTTACAGCATCAAGGGCCGCAGAACCCATAGGTCAAAGCATCCCAAGTCAGTCCCAGACTCTCCTTTGAGAAGCGGTGAGTACAGAGCGATCTATTTTCTCCAGACTGCCCAGGATTGCACCATTTCTTCCAGGGTTTCGAATTTACCTCCGGTTATCAACCCCTGGCTTAGAAATACTGAGCCGCATTTTTACTTCTGAAATATCTGCTTGGATGTCACCAAATCTGTATCACACTGACCAACCCATGGGCAGCCTAGAGCTAGGTATTTACTTACCTGTTTACTTATTTTAGTGCTGGGGACTTAACCCATGGGTGCTCTTCCTTTGGGCTACACCCCCAATCCTATTTTGTTGGGTTTCTTTGGAACAGAGTCTTGCTAAGTTGCTGCGGCTGACCTTGAACCTGTGCCCTTCCTGTCTTATCCTCCCAAGTACTGACATTACAGGCAGCTACCACTATACCTGGCTTAGACTATATACATATATATATATATATATATATATATATATATATAGTGATACTGGGGTCCTGGAAGCCCTTCTACTTCCAGGCTACACTCCCAGACCTATTTTTTATACTTTTTAAAATTTGGAAACAAACAGGGTCTCTTAAGCCAGCACGGCTGGCTTCGAACCTGCGCGATCCTCCTGTCTCCGCCTCCCAAGCGCGGGGATGACAAGCGTGCGCCACCATGCCCGGCTTGAGACTTCTATATTTTAAAGAAAATTCAAATGTAGTTACTTCGCGTGGGATTATGAACAGCTCGTTGATTCAATTTCTCGTTTATTTCAAAGACTGATCTTGGGTTATGGGTGACAATGATGTATTTGTCAGTTTTTCCTTCTCTGTGACCAAAATTCCTGACGGACACAGTGTGGCGGAGGAAAGCTTTATTGGGATCGCTGTTCTAAAGGTTCAGTCCGTGGTCGGCCGGCTCCAGCCACTCCCGGTCACGGGGGCCAGAAGCAGAGGGCTGCCAGAGGCGGCCAGGGACAGATGTGGTCCTGGAGGCCCTGACCCAGTGAGCCCCCCCCTCCAACCACTCCCCACTCTGAACCTTGCTGCGTCGCACCGGGACATGCTTTCGACACACGAACCTCTTGGAGAATATTCCGACTCCAAGCGTGGCAGACGACATGCTTGGGCGAGTGCTCGCGCGATGTCTCACCTGCCGTGATGGCTCTCCCTGCGCGGCCGGGCAGGCAGAGGCTCAGCCTGAGTTTGCCGTCACTGAGAAGAAGGACAAGAGTCCCCGAGCCGTGGAGGGACTGGCCCGTCAGCAGCAGCCCTGCTCTGTCCCATGTTTGGAACTGGAACGTGACGGCCACTGTGTCCTCCCCAGAGGTGTGGGGCAGAGCCAGGCAGCTCCGGGAGCTCAGAAAAGTCACCGGGACAGCGGGAGGGTGTGCACAGGAGAAGGACACGTTGCCCTGTGAACGCAGTAAGACGGGACATTAGCCGGAGCAGAGAGTGCCGTCCACTGCATCAGCCACTGGTTCTCCAAGACTCGCGGTTTCTGATCCTCCTTCCAACCCACGAGGATTCTAAAGCCTGGGCTTTCCCATCAACCCGCTGTTCCAGATGAGCAGATCTCTTTCTGAGTCTGAGTCTTAGGAAGATCTCATACAGAAGGGGAAGTGATGTGAGACTAAGGCCTTCAAAGTGTGGCGTATATGATGCCAACTCCGGGTACTTAGTGCAAAATTGCGCTGAATTCTAAGGACATATGGCTGGTGTCCACGAGGTGGAGAACAAGCATTAGAAAAGGCCGTAGGCGGAAGGAAAAACATCTCATACACCTGGCGTTAGCAGTACTGTGAGCAAAAATGCTGCCCTCCCCTCTGATGATTACTTTCAGTATTAATAAATTAAATTCCTCTGCCGGTAAAGGTCAAATGGATGAGAGAACAAGACCCAACTCTGTGTTGTCTACAAAGGCTCATTTTTAGATAGAAGGACACATACAGGCTGAGTTGAGACGCCAAAAGATATTCTGGGCAAATTACAACCGAAATACAAACACATGACAGATAAAATAGACTTGGCGTGTAAACTGTCTGGAGAGACGCAGACGGCCATGACGGTGATATAGGAGCCATTTCACCAGGAAGGCATGGTAATTGTAAGTATTGATGGACCATATCAGATCCGATATGTAAAGCCTACACCGGCAGCGTGAAGGAAGAAGTGGGAAGAAAGTCCACAATAGAGAGTTAAGCCCAACTCCCAAGAATGCATAGAACAGCCACAGGGCAAATAGACGGAAAGAGTCCAACATGCTCTGGACCAAGGGGACCAGGCAGACGCGCACAGAAGACTGCGCCCGACAGCAGAGGGACACGCACTCCTCCCAAGCACAGTGAAACGTGTCCCCTGCAGACACGCGTCAGGTCACGAAACAAGTCGCAGCAAACTTAAGAGGACTGAAGTCCTTGAGATTCTTATCACAGTGGAATGGAACTAGAATTGAACAGCTGGAGGAAAACAAAAATCCATAAATATGTAGACATGAACCTCTATATAATATATATACATATATATATATATATATATATATATATATATATATATATATTGTCAGTACTGGCAATTAAACTCATGAAGCAATTTACCACTAAGCTACCTACCTCCTCGACCTTTTTTTTTTTTTTTTTTTTTTTGGTACTGGGAATGGAACCCAGGGGCATCCTACCTCCAAGCTACACCCCCAGCCCTATTTTTTATTCTTTATTTTGAAACAGGGTCTCACTGAGTTGCAGAGAGGGCCTCACTAAGTAGCTGAGGCTGTCCGCGAACCGCAATCCTCTGGTCTCAGCCTCCCGAATGCCGGGATTACAGGCGTGCACCACCACGCCCGGCTTATTCCACTCCTTAAAAGAAGTACATCCCGCCACGCACAGCAACATGAATGAACACAATGCTAGGTGAAACAGACCCTTCACTGAGGGGAAACTGCATGATTCCACTTCTGTCTAAAACAGTAGGACACACAGAAGCACAGACCCGAATGGCAGCTACCAGAGGGAAATGAGGATTGCTGGAAAACTGGTATAAAGTTTCAGTTATGCAGAACAGATAAACTGCCAGGCGTGGTGGGCACGCTTGTAATCCCAGCATTTGGGAGGCTGAGACGGGAGGATCGCGGTTCACAGACAGCCTCAGTTACTTACTGAAGCCCTTTGCAACTCAGTGAGAGCCTGTTTCAAAGGAAAGAATTAAAAAGAAAAAGGGCTGGAGATGTAGCTCAGACATGAAATGCCTCTGGGTTCCATCTCCAGTACCACACACACAAAAAAAACCCCACAGATAAGCTTTATAGAACAGTTCGACAACATCAAATGTATAGTTAATTTGTGACTGCACAGTTAATAATCTAAAAAAGTAAATCTCGTGTTAGATGTTCTTACCAACATGAGTGATCCTGCATTAAAAAACTTTTATATATCCAGACT
This sequence comes from Muscardinus avellanarius, assembly GCF_963383645.1. Taxonomy (NCBI): domain Eukaryota; kingdom Metazoa; phylum Chordata; class Mammalia; order Rodentia; family Gliridae; genus Muscardinus; species Muscardinus avellanarius. Next base: position 97,735,157 of record NC_137799.1, read on the forward strand.
TTAACATCTTTGTAAAATTATGCATCTATTTTCTTGTATATATATATATAAATTATACCAAACGTAAACTAAAACACATATGTGATTTGTATCTTTGTAAGAAACGTATTTTAAAATGGAATCAGTGAAACATACCACAGCTTCCTTACCATGACGGCAATCTGTGCTTCCTGTCTCTTGGCCAAATCAATGATATCCACTTCATTATAGTAGAGATTTTCAAAACACCCGTGGAAATTCTGTGACAACACCACTGATTTCCCATGTCCAGGAATCCCTCCAAAGCTGATCTTAGAAGAAAACAATGATACGAATATTATCGTCTAATTATTCTGATTTTCTGCCTACAGTGCGCCCGAGTTGCAGGGACGGGGAAAATTGTCTCCCAGGTTGTTCTGCGCCGGCTTCCATGGTCCCATCAACCTCAAATGGCAGCAGACTTGCCATTGCTTCACTATTACGCTCCGAGAGACTGAATCCCTGACTGCAGGTTCTAGGCCTACGTCTCCGCCACCGTCTGGGGCTGAGCCGCCTCTTTCCTTCGTGGGAGACGCTGATCTCTGTGGCGGCGCATTCGGAGGCGATGGCGTTAGCTGCTTTCTAGCAGCCAGATGTTGGGGTGCCGCTTTGGGGGGTGACGCGGTTAGGTGAGAATCATCAAGCTGTCGATGACCTGGCTCGAGCCCAGCATGAAAGCCAAAGCTTGCTGGTCCAGCAGAGCCCTGAGAACCCACGGTGCATTTCAGTGATGGAGCCGAGAGATGCAGGGATTACCTGCACACATCTTAAACCTCCAAAAATCCTCACATGCTGCTGTCTTGTCTTGCATGCATGTATCTCTCTTGTTACTAAAAAATCCAAGTGAAATACATATAGTTATCTCTGGATGCTTACTCTGTTTATGACTGTCCTAAGCAAGATGTCCCCAGGGTTCCCAGACATCAGATATAATACAGAAGAATTATACAAAAGAATGTGTTTCAAAATGGTGCTTGAAGCCGGGCGTGGTGGCGCACGCTTGTCATCCCAGCATTCAGGAGGCTGAGACAGGAGGGTCGCGGTTCGTGGACAGTCTCAGCTACTTAACGAGGTCCTTTGCAACTCAGTGAGACCCTGTTTCAAAATAAAGAATAAAAAATAGGGCTGGGGGTGTAGCTCAGATGAAGAATACCCCTGGGTTCCATTCCCAGTACTGAAAAAAAATTAAATAAATAAGTAAATAAATAAAATGGTGCTTGAGCTGAACATGGTGGTACATGCTTGTAATTCCAGTACTTGGGAAGCTCAGACAGGAGGACCCCAGGTTCGAGGCCAGTATCAGCAATTTGGCAAGACCTTCAACAACTGAAGGAGACCCTATTTCAAAAAGACAAATAAAAATAACTGAGGATGTAGCTCAGAGGTAAAACACCCCTGGGTTTGATCCCCAGTACCAAAAAAAAAAAAAAAAGTTTTTCTTGTATTGATAGCTTTTGATTCAAAACTTTCGTGTGTGTGTGTGTGTGTGTGTGTGTGTGTGTGTGTGTGTGTTTACTGGGGATTGAATCCAGGGGCATTCTATCCTCCAGCCCTATTTGAAGCAGGGTCTCACTAAGTTGCAGAAGAGAACCTCACTAAATTGTCGAGGCTGGCCATGAACCTGCGATCCTCCTATTTCAGCCTCCCAAGTTCAGCCCAGCTCACCCAGAAACTTTCTAAGTTTAACAGTGTGAGTACATTCTCGTCTGAGAACTCTAAGTAGGACAAAGTGTTTCTGAAGTGTGAGTTTGTACAGTTACGCACAGCGTGGTGATGCTTCGGTCGCTGGTGGACCACGCAGATGGGTGTGGTACCCTAACGTTATCCGGCCTGGTGATGCTGCCTAGCCATCCAGATTTGTGTAAGTCACAAAAAGATGAACTCCCTACCGCGCCTGCCTCAGAATGCATCCTCCAGCTCTGCGGAGCACGCCCATAGGCTGGGCAACAGTCACCGGTAAGAAACAACCAACCAGATCCTGCACGGCTTGGCAGGGTAGGCACTTCTTAATGTGGTGGTGTTTTCTCCAGAAGGTTACACTGCGTTTAAGTGGTAAAATCTGTGATACTTGAACAGTAATGTTCACACCTTATCAGCAAGATCCAAACAGCCGGATTCTCCCTCTGCCTGGAGACGGTGGGCGCGGCCGTCCAGGGTGAGGTTGGCGTGCGCGTGGCGGCGCTCGAGGGTCACCGAGTGCCAGTGCTCGTCGTCCAGCAGGCTGCCCAGGGCGAGGGCCCGCGGGGCGTCACCTAGTGAGAAGGCAGATGAGCCACGGTTCCGCCCAAGGCCGTACTTAGGCGGCTTCCGGCGAGAGATCTCGACTTCTCTTACCAATACAATTGGCTACCCGCGCTTGGCCCAAGACCTGGTGAGCCAGTTTTAGCTTAAACACAGTCTACTCGGCTTTGAGTGATCTCTTTCCTCTTGTTTTCATTAGAATTTCTTATTACACTTATTGCCGCTGCCTCAGAATGGCCCAGTGAGCCATGCTGGCTCCAGTGAGGCAATTTACGTCATTAGCCAGTCCTTTGCTGAGCGGCTGTAACCGTCCTGAGCTATTTGTACAGCTGTATGTCGGGTTAGTGTAGACGCTGGTCACCCTAAGACCCGTCAATGGTGGGTGGCCGTACTCCCCTTGCTTGGAAAGTCCTCATCTATAGACTTACTCCAGAAACTGTTTAATGGGCTTTCTTTCTTTCTTTCTTTCCTTCCTTTTTTGGTGGTACTGGGGTTCCTGGAAGCCCTTCTACCTCCGGGCTACACTCCCAGACCTATTTTTACATTTTTATTTGGAAACAGGGTCTCCTAAGCCAGCGCGCGCGGCTGGCCTCGAACCTGCGCGATCCTCCTGTCTCTGCCTCCCAGGCGCAGGGATTACAAGCGTGCGCCACCACGCCTGGCTCTTCTTTCATTTTTTAATTACATTTTTATTTTTGGGCACCGAGGCTCGAACCCAAGGGCATCCTGCCCGTGAGCTGCACAACTAGCCCTTCATGTTTTTTACCTTGAAACACTGTCTTGCTAAGTTGCAGAAGCTGGTCTCTAACCTAAAGTCCTCCTGTCTCAGCCTCACAAGTCCTGGAATTGCAGGTGTGCACCAGCCTACCCGGCTCCTTCCTTCCACCCCCTCCTGGTGCCCGACACTGTGGCTGGCATGGATAGATTGTGTCTGGACATCGTGTCGGCTCACGTGTTTCCCTCACGGAGTCTCCCTCCTCTCCCCACTGCCCTGTCTTTGGTCCCCTCCCTCACTCCACTAAGTTTCCTCTTTCTTCATCTGCAGCCCCTCCTCTGTCCCAATCTTTCCCTAGCTCCCACATGAGGGAGAACACCCATGCTTTCACTTTTTGCAACCAATCTCACTTAACACAATATCCTCCAGTTCTATCCATTTCTCTGCAAATGACATATGTCATTTTCCTTCTTTATTTTCCTTCTTTATTACTTCATTTTCCTTCTTTATTACTGAGTAGAATTCCATTGTGGGTCTCATAATTTTTAATCCATTCATCCGCTGATGGACACTGAGGCTGGTTTCATAGTTTGGCTATTACGAATGGTGCCGCCATAAACATAGATATGCGTGTGTTATTATGCAAGTCTGGTTTCAGTCTCTCTGTGTGGATGCCCAGCAGTGACTTGGCGGGGTCGTATGGCAGGCCCGTTCCCATTCTTCTGAGACCGTTCCACGCTGATCTGCAAAGTGGTTGCACTAATTTGCAGTCCCACCAACAATGTACCAGAGTCCCTGCTTCTCCACACTCCCTTCTTCACTCTTAAATGGATTTTGGTTTCAGGATAAACTAACTACATAACTGTGCAAAAAATAAGTATAAAAATACTTTCTTCTAAAAATCACACTTTTCCAACACTGCCTAGTCTTTTTACCTGAATCAAGGGTCAAGACAAGTCTTCCTTTGACCAGTTCCAGGGTGATGTGCTTGCCATCTTGTCCTTCTCTGTGGAGTAAAATCCCATTACTCTGCCTGGTTTTAAATTTCAGAGAAATAGTCTCCATTGATGGACTTGTAGATTTCTGATTAATCATGTACAGCAAGGAACTTGCTCCATCAAAATTAATCATCTCAGATTCTACAAGGGAAGACATCAAAACGTGATTCTAGGTATAACAGATTTTCATGAGTGCACAACACGCTCCTTTCTTGCCCAACCGAGGGGAACATGGCTGCTGCCAACCTCCGTGACACCAGGAGCCTTGACACCTCACCTCCCACTTGCCTTTTCGAACATTTCTCCTAAGACATCTAGAAAAACTTCCTCTCCTTCTAATTACACTCACCTTTGTATTTGCCATTTCTCATCTTATGAAAGGTGAAGCCAGGCATGGTGTCACACGCCTGTAATCCCAGTCCTTGGGAGGCTGAGACAGGAGGATCGCAGGTTCCAGACCAACCTCAACACTTCAGTGAGGCCCACAGCAACTTAGTGAGAACATGTTTCAAAAAAAATTTTTAAATAGGGCTGGGAGTGTAGCTCAGAGGTAGAACACCCCTGGGTTCCATCCCCAGCATCACGCACACACAATGAGGGTCAGGAAGGAGCCGCTGAACCCTCCTACATGAAGTCACCCAGGTTCAAAGGACCATTTTTCCAAAAGGTTACAATACTTCTCACCCACTGGTTAAAGGTTTCGCTTGACATAAATTCCTTACACATTTGTGAACCAGTGACTTTGACATTTAACAATTCTCATAAGATCACTCACACTAGTATACTTGTGCCTGGTGGTAAAAGTCACACACAGACACATGCCCCGAATTCACTCGGTACCAACTTAAGCTTGCTTTAGGGCATGCTGATGCTGGTGTGGACTCCCCCGCATTCTGCCTCAGTCACAGAGCAGAAGGGCACAGCTAAAGTCTTTGAACTATGAAGGCAATTCTTTCAGGACACTGACATTTTCCCTTAGGTAACCTTTTCTTTCTTACTCCCCATTTATTTATTTAATTCGTTATTTACCTATTTATTTTTGTGGTACTGGGAATTTGAATCCAGGGGCATTCTACCTCTGAGTTACACCTCCAGCCCTGCTCTGCAGAATTATGCAATGTAATTATTCTCCAAGAAAAGCCTTCATCTGTAGGTTCTGCAGGACGTCATTTTGTTACGGGCACAACCACACAATGGAATCTCTTTCAGACATAAAGGAGACAAAATTTTGCAAGAAAGTGGACAGAATTAGAAATATTATGCTAAGTGAGATCAGCCGGTCTCTGAAAGCCAAGGGCAGTGAAAACAGGAAACAACAGAGACTTTAGCTGAATGAGGAAAAAAAAAACAGTAGAATAATGGAAGGCAGGGGGAGAGAAATGAAGGTCAAGGTCAAAAGTCAAATGTCGAGGTCAAAGGTCAAGGTCGTGGAAGGACCTTGTGCATTTGTGAAGGTCTCCCCATCCCCTCTCTAGTACACATGGGGCAGGCAGCTGGGCTCCAGAGGGAAACACACCAAATGCCGTGGGCCTGTGTGTGTCACCTCGAACCTCACCGTGATGCGCACTCCCTGTGCGCCAGTTAAAGTATATCAAAAAGAAAGCAATCTGGGGCTCAGTAAGTTTTGTATGCTTGTAAACCAGCAATGTCAGGAGCAGAAGATCACCTCTGTTTTCTCAATAATTGGTCCTATTGGCTAACTCGGAGGTGTTTTGGACATCAGAGATTATTTTCTGGCCTCAAATTCTGGTAGTAATTTGTAATGTTCAAAATTCACATCTTAAATGCTTAAAATTTATTATTACGTATTTAGATTTAGATATTATCCATAACCACCTTGTCTCTTTTGAAACTTTATTAAATGTGTACTGATATGTTTTTCAACAGTTACTTTCAGCAAAATCCTGACTGTGGGCTCTTTTACATACAGTAGTTTCCTAACGAGTTTAATCTGGAAACCAATTAAAAATACAACAGTGAATAATTATGTAATAACTGCAATAGAAATTAAAACAGCACTAAATGGAGGTCTATTGTAACCAAAACTGTGAGGGGCTGTTTTTGCCTCATGTGATTTTAGAGTTAGTATTAATATGTTTCTGTTTAACATCAAATAAAAGTCTTAGGGCTATATGATCATGATTACGGTTTAGATAAATTCATTTATTCTTTATATATATACCTTTTGCAGTACTGGGGATGGAACCCAGGGGTATTCTACCTCTGGGCTACATCTCCAGCCCTATTTTTTCAATTTTTTATTCTTTACTTTGAAACAGGGTCTCACTGAGTTGGGGAAGGCTTCACTAAGTAGCTGACACTGGCCTCAAACCGCGATCCTCCCGTCTCAGCCTCCCAAATGCTGGGATTACAAGCGTGCGCCACCACGCCCAGTTTATCCTTTGTATTCTAAGACAAATAAAAACACATCTCCCACTTATCCTGTGACAGCAAAGCAGAAGCAGAGTCCGGTGCCCATGCCCAGCCTGGATCTGCTCTGTCCCCCGCACAGGCTCCGCAGCACCTGGCGGACAGGAATCGCAGCCCGCCTCGTCCAAAGCAAAAGCTCTGAAAATGGGCAGGCACTCAGTTGAACTGGACTAGCACTTTTTCTAATCCGGTTTTACTGCCGTCTCTTTCTTTCTCCAGAACAGGACTGGGTGGCCTCAAGCATCATCTCTAAAGGACCAGAGGGCCCCGCTCATGTCTCAGTTCGTGCACAAAGGCAACTGCTTCCACTTTCTTGGGGTTTTTTGTTGGGTTTTGGTTTGGAGTTCTGTCGGGTTTTTTGTTTTTGTGTTTTGGTACTGGAGATTGAATCCAGGTGTATTCTACCTCCAAGCTACACCCCCGAGCCTGATTTTTTATTCTTTATATTGAAATAGGGTGTCACTATATTGTGGAGAGCCTCACGAAGTAGCTAAGGCTGGCCATGAACCAGGATCCTGCCGTCTCAGCCTCCCAAGTACTGGGATTACAGGCCTGTTCCACCGTACCCAGACTATTACTGTATTTTCTACACTCAAGTCTACTCAGAGCAGGATTGGTACTGGAACGAAAGAGGTTTATAAGGAGCCTCTTTAACACTTACAAAGATATATTCCTTATATTTATGGAATAGTAACAGTGACAACAAGTTTATAAATGTTGACACACATTCTATTAAAATTTAAATTGTTTTTATTATAATAGTCAATATTAAAAAAAATAACAGCCAGCCGGGCGTGGTGGCGCACACTTGTAATCCCAGCATTCGGGAGGCTGAGACCGGAGGATCGCGGTTCGTGGACAGCCTCAGCTACTTAGTGAGGCCCTTCGCAACTCAGTGAGACCCTGTTTCAAAATAAAGAATAAAAAATTGGGCAGGGATCGTAACTCAGAGGTCAAATGCCTCTGGGCTCCATTCCCAAACCTGCAAAATAATAATAATAATAATAATAATAATAATAATAATAATAACAGCCAATTATCAATTTACATCCCATTTCATCAATTTTATTCCTTTTGTTTTGTACTGGGGATTGAACCCAGGGACATTCTTCTTCTGAGCTACACCCCCAGCCCTTTTTATTTTTTATTTGGAAACAGAGTCTTACTAAATTGGTGGTGATCTCTCTAAATTGTTGAGGCTGACCTCCAACATTTGACCCTCCTGTCTCAGCCTCGCATGTTCTGGGATTGCAGGCATGTGCCAGCATGCCTGGCTTCAATTTTATCCTTAATGCCTGACTGGACAGAGGGCGGATGCAGAGCCAGCTCGCCAGCAAAACCCAGGGCTGCGCCTATTGGCTCCATGAGAAAGTCTTTCAGCTCTCTCCTTTCTACCTTCTTTGCCTTGTTCAAACAATAAACACATTACTGTTACTAAGCTAAAAGTGTGACATAATAATGGAGTCCGTCCAGCATAGTGTGATGGGAACAGAACACGTTGCTGTGGGATTAACAGAGAAGGACAACGAGCAGGAAAACCAGAAATCAAAAAAGAAGGAAGAAGGAGGGATAGAAGATGCCCAAAATATGAACAACAGCCTAGCTAAAGGGACGGAGCAAGGCCTGGGACTGTCCTCATTAGAGAGGATATGGATTTTGACTTCAAAACAAAAGGATAATTTGCATCTAAGAGCCATCATCACTTTGAGTTGCAAACCACACTGTATTTAAGTCACTGTCAAAAATAAAAATGCAAAGGGCTGCATTTGAACAATTATTCCTACTGCTAACAGAAACAAAGACCGCACAGGGTGGCTCCTCTTAAAGGGCGCGCGTGGTCGTTCTTCGAGTGGCGGTGAAATACCAGTCCGTTATTGCCAAAGACCACCAGGAGCCGAGATTCTGATGCAATGACAAAGGGTCTTTATTCAGGCTCGAGCTTGGGCTCTCCACGCACACCAAAGCAGTGGATGCCGAGGAAGAGCCTTGTGTTCCCCAGGAACAAAACTTTTATCTCTTTGAGAGGCAGCCCAACCCATGCTTACAATAATTGGTTAATTTGGAACCAAGCACCTGTTGTCACCCCCCAATTGGTTCAGATTTTGCTCCTCAGGCAAGGGTCATCACCAAGGAAGTATTGGCCATATTAGGTGGCCTTTAAGCTGATTGGTCTGGCCCGCGACACTTATCTCAAGACTGTTCTGAGTGGATGGGGGTCTCTTACCCCTGCCGGAGTGACCTTGCCCAGATATCTGCAAATTCCAGACCTAAATATACTCGACACCGATGGGCTGTTGCCGGGGAAGGTCGGATTAGCACAGTTAACACTGTCTCCAGGGAATGGGGCAATGGGTTTGGGGGGAACAGGAACTTAACTTTTTAAAGAAACAGAAACTTAGGCCGATTCTTGCTCAAAGCTTTACTTGGAGCCTGTCATGGCGTCACTTTGGTCCTTCAGCGAGGACGATATCTGTCTGCATTTTATACCAGGAGCCCCTAGTGCTCAGCAGCCCCCGTCTGCAGGATAGGGTGCACGGGATGAGCGGCAGCAGCATATCCTACCTGAGATCAGACTTTGATCTTCTTGGTACCCACCTTTAACCCAAGGAGCTAGAGAAATATCTCATGAAACCTATCAAGCTAATGGCAAATCCCCATCAAAGAGCAGGTTCTGCTTTGAAACCTGTAAGCCTGAATTTGTTTCCAAAGTAATGGTAGAAGGAAGAGGCTACTTTCACAGGATCAAAGAGAAACTCTATCAGGCATCCCAGACACTGCAGGAGTGAGCAGACCCATAGGTCTCAGAGACACAAGGAGGGAGACAGGGCATGGAAGGCAATCCATGGTAGGAAGAGAAAGACCGTGGCAGCAGAGCGACAGCTCCTGTGCTGAGCGTTTCCAGAGCATGAAGGCGGAAGCAGAGGCAGTTAGAAAATCAAATGCAAAGAGGGGATGTCTGCGATGTGGCTGGGAAGGGGCGATGAGGCCAAGGCTCGGGTAATCCTCGACCCAAGGATGGAGCTATTTAGGTGAATCTCATCATATTTAGGTGAACCTCAGAGTAGGTCCACCTCTGACATCAACCATAACATGAGTAAAGCCACCATTAACAAGGCTCTCCATAAAATAACAGCTCTGCCTACACCAATAGCCTGGAGGAGCGGGCATGCGAGGCTAGTTTCAGCGCGGCTTTTACGATATGGCACGCCCACACGGATCTCAGACAGGCAAAAGTGACACTTACTGTACGCACATCCGTACACTTCGGTCCGCATCCCAATCCTGCCCTTGGGGTTCCAGGACAACGGCAGGAAGCGCAGGAACCTGGCTTCGAAGGGAGGCTGGAGTCCGTAACGCACCACGCCGTCCGCGTTCGTGTTTCCTGGAAACCCCTAGAAGCAAGCGGAGAAAGAGATCGGCACAGCTGCAACATGCCAACTCCACGTCAGCCAGCAAGGCCTCGCCGGCTTGGTCGGCCTTCTGTAAGGACGCCCGCCAGTGTGGGAACAGACCACCTCTCCATAGCCCTCAGAGTAAGGCCTGCTCCAAAAAGCGGCTCCTCCCAAGCTCTGGTCCTAATCTGCAACAGAAGCACCAAAGCCCAAAGCTCCTGGGCCTAGAATCCTAAAAACGCGCCCCAGGCACACAAGAGGCCGCCGCTGCGCCTGGCCCGCTCTGTGTTACCCATGTCTTTAAAGGATCGCACCATTAAAATGTCATTGAAATAAAGTATTTCTAAGCCCCAAGTTACAAGTTTTAACCCCTCAGTGTCACCTCTGGCTTGTAATAATAAAGCAGGAGGGACGATGGGCTCCCCTGACTGTGGAGAAAATCAGTAGCTCAATACTGTCTCTCAGTCAGTACTGTTTATCAATACTTTTTCATCCCAGTCAGGTGGAACACTTTTTATAAGACATTTGGAAATCTGATTTTTGCTAGCAGAGGTTGTAAATAGTCAGAAAAGAATGTAAAATGACATCAATACGATATTTTAAAACAATAAATTGAGCTGGGCGTGGTGGCGCACGCTTGTAATCCCGCGCTTGGGAGGCAGAGACAGTGGCTTAAGAGACCCTGTTTCCAAATAAAAATATAAAAATAGGTCTGGGAGTATAGCCCGGAGGTAGAAGGGTTTCCAGGAACCCCAGTACCACCAAAACAAATAAAAATAAATAAATAAATAAATAAATAAATAAATAAATAAATTGAAATGGTTGGAAACTGTTAGAAATACTGCAAATAAAAGTGTATGTAAGCCGGGCGTGGTGGCGCACGCTTGTAATCCCCGCGCTTGGGAGGCGGAGACAGGAGGATCGCGCAGGTTCGAAGCCAGCCGTGCTGGCGTAAGAGACCCTGTTTCAAAAATATAAAATAGGTCTGGGAGTGTAGCCCGGAGGAAGAAGGGCTTCCAGGAACCCCAGTACCACCAAAAAATAAAAATAAAAAAAAATAAAAATAAATAAATAAAAAAGTGTATGTAATTTAATATCTGGACATAAATATATTTTTCATTAACAAATTAGATTCCCATATATTTTTCTGTGGTACCGGGAATTGAACCCAGGGGTAGTCTATCTCCAAGCTATACACTGGGCTATTTTATTTCTGTTTTGAAACAGGATCTCACAAGGTTAATGAGCGTCTCACTACTTGCTGAGGCTGCCCTGGAACCTGCGATCCTCCTGTCTCAGCCTCCCAAGCACTGGGATTACAGGTGTGTGCCCGGGGACTGGGCTTCTGCTCATCACTGGGCGACATGGCAGACAGGTGGTGCGTGCGTGGCCGACGAGGCTGCTTGCCCAGGAGCGCCGGTGCTCCAATGCTCCGGCATTCTCTATTCCCACCTGAGAGCAGCTGAGCCAGCCGAAGCCCCGGAACAGCGCTCCTCCTAGGGGATGAGAGGTGACAGGCGCTGCCTGCGGCCCAGCTTCTTCTGTCCCTGCCGGTTCAGACAACAGAACATAAACCAGGAAAAAGATCGCAGCGGGTAAGCGCTGCACAGGGGCGTGGACTTCCAAGACGGTATGATAGTCTTACAGTTCCTCACTGTTAGTACACAACGGTCTCTTCTCTGGGTACATTTCAGAGGAGACTCTTAAGAGAGCTTTCCAGCAAAGCCATAACAATGTACCATAGTGTGATCAGAGAAGCATTTTAATAATTTACAGTTATGGCTTCTAACCTCTAAGGGGCTTCCTCTTCGCAGCTGGGCTTGTTAGGAGTCTTATAAATTTCTCTATGAGATTTCTGTCCCGAGATGTTTTTCTTAAAAAAAAAAAAAAAGTCTGTAGCTGCTTTTATGCTTTTACGAGGTGACTTCAAGAGAAAACATTATAATTTTTATTTATTTATTTATTTTGTGGTACTGGGGATGGAACCCAGGGTCCTTCTACCTCTCAGCAACACCCCCAGCCCTATTTTTATTCTTTATTTTGAAACAGGGTCTCACTGAGTTGCAAAAAACCTAAGTAGCTGAGGCTGGCCGTAAACCGCGATTCTCTTATCTCAGCCTCCCGAATGCTGGGATTGCAAGCGTGCGCCACCACGCCCGGCTATTATTTTTATTTTAAATACTCACTTCAAGATTAGTCAGTCACAGAAAGTAAGAAATCAGATGCTTTCCTCAATGCGTGGAAGCTAGGGAGAAAAAGGGTGGTAGGAGGAGCTCTGGACAAAGGAGGAGAAGCTATTGATGAGCAGATGGGGCAGCCTCACTGAGGGATGGAGGCCACCCCGGCCAACAGGAGCAGGAGGGGAGCGCGTGCGGCGGGGACCGGGGAGGCTGAATGAGGGATGTGCACACGCGTGCCTCCACCGGCTGTGCCCCATCAAGATGTCTGACGACAGTGCGCCAATAAAAAGACTTCAAGTATGGTAGACGTACTGGACGCAATCTCTCTGCCATCCTCGGCCGAGCCTGAGGCGCACTGGAAATGGCGGGCTTGTGGTGGTAACGCTGCAAGCCTTGGCACGTTTTCCTCCTGTCTGTGGCTCAGAGATTCCATTCTGGGACTCGGGGCCGCCGCTTCCATGGCTTCTGCACACTGCTCTGCCTGTTTATTTTATTTGTTTGGTTTCCCGCTAGGCATTGAACTCAGAAGTGTTCTACCTGTGAGCTACAGCCCCAGCCCTTTGTATTTTTTTTTTTTTAAACAGGATCTTGGCCAGGCGTGGCGGCACACGCTTGTAATCCTAGCATTCGGGAGGCTGAGACAGGAGGATCGTAGTTCAGGGACAGCCTCAGCTCCTCAGTGAGGTCCTCTGCAACTCAGTGAGACCCTGTTTCAAAGTAAATAATACAAAACAGGGCTGGGGGTGTAGCTCAGAGGTAGAATGCCCCTGGGTTCCATCCCCAGTACCACAAAAAAATTAAAATTAAATAAACTAGTAAATATAGATTTTGTGTTGGTATGTTGTCGGGGTCACCACGGCTAGTAACTTATTTTTTGCGCGGTGATGCCTCTTTGCCTCCAGACAGCGCACTTGCTAAGTGCAGGGGTCAGTAACCTACCTTGTTTCTGCCTCCGTTGTACTGGGCAGTGCTGGTTGTACTGGGCAGTGCTGGTTGTTCCTCGGCTATGGGTGCTTTTGAAGCAGCCCACAGAGCTTACCTTCCCATACCCAGCGGGGTCAGAGAGATCAGGGGAACAGAGGCACGACAGCCTTGAGTACTTTTAAGGCCAAAGGCTTCAATTGTCTTGATTGGCTTTTAAGGAAAAGGCCTTAATTTCCTTTACATTCTTTACTATATGTTAACCATTAGAACAAAGGGCAGAAAGAGAGGCCTCTGCAGTGTAACGGCCCCACCCCTCCCTGACCGAGCACCCGCGCAGCACCCAGGCCCTGACTGCTTTTTATATTTTGAAAATTAATACCAGAGTAATTTTCCAATACTGGCACATTTCTTTCGTTGCTGCGGTATTCATTCTTTTTTTTGGGGGGGAGGTTACTGGGGTTCCTGGAAACCCTTCTACCTCCGGGCTACACTCCTAGACCTATTTTATACTTTTTTTTAATTTGGAAACAGGGTCTCTTAAGCCAGCGCGGCTGGCTTCGAACCTGCGAACCTGCGCGATCCTCCTGTCTCCGCCTCCCGAGCACAGGATTAGAAGCGTGGCCACCACGCCCGGCTATTCATTCTTATCTATATTATTGAAATGCCTAGATTAGGAATGCATTCACTGTAAAGACAGTTGACTTAGACTCTATTTATAAGAGGGATAGTCAAGGCTAAATCCCAACTGAGGTGACAACCTTAAAAAGCAAATGAGCACATTTTCCCTGGCTGATTTTTCATAAGAATACATCTTCTAGCCATTAGCAGGGATCACAAGCGTGCGTCATCACGCCCGGCCTGGCGAAGCATACATCAATGGGAAATTGACCATTCGGACCATTTTCAAGTCTGCAGCCATGTCAAAGGAAGTGTATTCACACTGCCAGGCAGCCGTCACCTCAGCCATTTCTAGGACGCTCCATCTTCCCAAACTAAGACTGCCCATGAACACCGGCTCCTGGGCTCTCCTTTCCAGATCCTGGAAACCGCCTCAACTAGGCTCTGCCTGCCTGCCTGCCTTCCCTCCTTTTTGTGTGTATTTAGGGAGGTGGGCACTGGAGGTTGAATCCAGGGACATTCTGCCTCTAAACTGACCCCCAAGCCTTTTTATTTTGAAACAAGTTCTCACTAAGTTTCAGAGGGTCTCATTAAATTTCAGAGGATAGCCTGGAACTTGCAGTCCACCTCGTTCAGCCTTCCAAGTACTGGAATCACAGGTGTGTGCCACTAGGCACAGCTTCATTTTTTACTTAAAATAGGGTCTCACTATATTGTTAGCCTCAAACTGGCTGATCTTGAAGCTGAGGTCCACCTGTAAATCCAATATGATGTGCAGCCTCCTGAGTCCTGGGATTACAGGTGTGTACCACTCACCCACATATATATAATTTTTTTGTGGTGTGGGGGATTGAGTCCAGGGGCCTTCTACCTCCAAACTACACCCCCAGCCCTATATTTTATTCTTTATTTTGAAACAGGGTCTCACTATATTGCAGAGGGCCTCACTAAGAAACGGAGAATACCACAAACAGGATCCTCCTGTCTCAGCTTCCCAAGTACTAGGATTACAAGCATGCCCCACCACACCCGGCACCTGCATATATTTTTTATTTTAAAAAATAAAGCAGTTTCTTCTCCCTTTGCTAAAATTTCATCAGCCCGCCAGGTGCCCCACCAGCCAGTTACAGATACTCTGCAGACAGTTCCAAAGTCTCCTTTCAGAGTACGATATGATTTACATATATTAAATACTAAGCTTATAATAAATTATATATATTTGGATATTCAAAAAGCTGAGCAAACAGAACTTAGGAGACTTTTCTAAAAGAAGTCTAGACATGTACACAGAAGTAAAAAAAAATCACTAATAATTTCATTTAAAGGAGCTATCATTCCAAAGAATCTCAAAGACCCACAGACCGTGGGCGACAAGGATCCCGAGCGCCCTGTTCCTGAAGTCAGCTTCTGCAGACGCTCCTCGTTACATGCGTTTTTAACACATGTTACATGCGTTGCATGCGTTTATAGTTGCAGTACCGTACAACTGAACAAAAACAGCAGACTGTACGGCATTTCCTCACCCCTGACACTTCACACACCTTAGCGCAGTCTCACCACCTCGCTATATTCAAAGGTTATTTGACTCTCGATTCTTACATTAAACGATGGGCTTTGCAAGGCCACTTGTGTCATGCTTGAACACGCCTGTGTGGGGGCTCGTGGGGGCTTAATGTCCACAGCTGACGTGACAGGTCAGAGAAGCAGCCACACGCGGCACCGGCTCGTTCCCACGCACACGCCAGGCTTCCCCGGGGACTCACCCAGACGCCGTCTTCCGGGCGATGCTGCTTCCAGTTCCTCCCGGCGTCACTGAACATGAGGAGGTAGCTGGTCACCCAGTCGGAGCTCCCGTACCTGCCCTGGGTGGCCACGGCCGTGACCTCCGCTCTCTCTCCAAGGTCAATCTGCAGCCACTGGTATTTATTTGACACAAGCGGGGTCCAGCCGCCAGCGCCTTTGGGGGAAAATCAAATAAGAAAAAATGGCATATTTTAAAACCTAGCATTTTGCGGTTCTGGGAGGCTGAGGTCGCGGGTTTGAGGCCAGCCTCAGCAGTGTAGAAAGACCTTTGTCTCAGGATTAAAAATAGGGTTGGAAATGTAGCTCAGAGTTCAAATACACCGGTGGGCCCTTCGGAACCAATCAAATAAATAAAAAATCAACTAACATGTGACGTCGCCGTCGCACCCCTGCAGGCAAGAGGGATTACCCAGCACCTCCTGGAGATACCAGGGACAACTCCGCCAGGGTTTTCATTCTTGCAGGGGTCTGATCCAGAAATAAGTCCTCAAAGCAGAATGGATTACAAACTTACGGGATATATACGCGAGGGAATTCTCTTCCTCCGCGAGAAGTACAAAATTATGTCTTTTGCTGGGAAATGGACGGAAATAGAGACTATTCTGCTAAGTGCGATCAGTCAGTCACAAAAAGTAAAAGTTTGGACATCCTCCCTCATATATGAAGATAGGGAGATAATGGCACAGAGGATGGAGCCCAGGCAGAGGAGAAGCCTGGTGGCCTGAGGAGGGAGGGGAGGGGGGAGGAGACTTGCAGGGAGACGGATATCCAGGCCCATCGCTGTGCTGAGCAGGGAGGCCGCGCTCAGGGAGTGCTCTGGGCACGTGTGCCTCCATCAACAGGTGTAATCACAGGGCACCAATAAAAACTAGAGAAATGCAGCCCCAATGCACAGCACCAGTGTCTCATGAAGGACAGAGGCTTCGTCAAGTTGGACTATGGGAGCTTTTTGGATAAATTGGCCCAAGATATCCACCCAGTCAAAGAAACTATACTAGCTCTTTGGGGTTTTTGTTTGTTTGTTTGTTTGTGGGGTTTTTTGCAGGTCTGGGGATGGAACCCAGGGACATTCTACCTCTGAGCTACACCCCCAGCCCTATTTTTTATTCTTTATTTTGAAACTGGGTCTCACTGAGTTACAAAGAACCTCACTCAGTAGCTGAGGCCATCCTCAAACCGCAATCCTCCTGTCTCAGCCTCCCGAATGCTGGGATTACAAGCGTGCGCCACCACACCCAGCTCTGTACTAGTTCTTTGAACATTAAAAAAAAAAATTTTAAAAAGCTTTTAAAAATCCATAGTAGCCTCTTAACAATATGAACATGAATGAAACTTATGAAGATCACAGTTTCAAATTTTACAATAGATAACATCTCGTAATTACAGTCACACAAACTTAAAAACACAGGAAGGCTTTATGGGTAAAGCCTACATTAACTGCTCTGATTTGTAGCTCAGAAACCCTGGATCAAGAAACCCTGGATCTGTCACTCTTTCTTTGAGATTCCTTTATTAAAATTGCTTAACTCAGCCGGGCGTGGTGGCGCACGCTTGTAATCCCGCACTTGGGAGGCAGAGACAGGAGGATCGCGCAGGTTCGAAGCCAGCCGCGCGCACTGGCTTAGGAGACCCTGTTTCCAAAATGAAAATGTAAAAAATAGGTCTGGGAGTGTAGCCCAGAGGTAGAAGGCCCCTGGGTTCCATCCCCAGTACCACCAAAAAAAAAAAATTGCTTGACTCAACAGATGGATAACTGAACACAGGTTTCCAACAGCACCCTTGAGCCTGAACTCACCTCTGGACTGGCCTTTCTGAGGGAGCTTCGCTTTGCTGGACATAAAGAAAAATAAATATTTAGCCAGGCGTGATGTCGCACGCTTGTAATCCCAGCATTCATCAGGCTGAGACAGGAAGATCTCAGTTCGCAGACAGCCTCAGCTTCTACTTAGGGAGGCCCTCTGCAACTCAGTGAGACCTTGTTTCAAAACAAAGAATAAGAAATAGGGCTGGGGGGTGTAGCTCGGAGGTAGAACGCCCCTGGGTTCCATCCCCAGTACTGCAAATAAACAAATAAATAAATAAATAAATAAATAAATAAATAAGGCTAGGATGTAGCTGGGAGGTAGGACGCCCGGCTCCACCCCAAGGAGGAAGTCACTCTTGTTTTGATGCTTTGTGTCTGGGAGCGCAGGGATAGGTGAGCGCAGGGACTGTTGCTGGGGCACAGTCATGGTCCGGAGAAGCACTCGTGCTTACAGACCCCAGGGGAAACAGACATTTGTTATTTATTTATTTATTTTTGTGGAACTGGGGTTCCTGGAAACCCTTCTACCTCCGGGCTACACTCCCAGACCTATTTTTTATAGTTTTATTTGGAAACAGGGTCTCCTAAGCCAGCACGCGTGGCCGGCTTCGAACCTGCGCGATCCTCCTGTCTCAACCTCCCAAGTGGGGGGATTACAAGCCTGCGCCACCACGCAGACATTTCAAAAACAATTTGAAGCCAGGCGAGGCAGTGCACACTGTAATCCCGGCATTTGGGAGACTGAGACGGGAAAATCGCGGTTCATGGACAGCCTTAGCTACTTAGCGAGGCCCTTTGCAACTCAGTGAGACCCCGTTTCAAAATAAAGAATAAAAAATAGGGCTGGAGGTGTAGCTCAGAGGTAGAATCCCCAGTACTGCAAAAAAAAAAAATTATTTTGAAATGAGAGTGGCAGAAGGTGGAAGGGGACAGAGTGGAGGTGATTTCCGTGCAGAAAGGGTACGTCCTGAGGGTGCAGTGCAGAGGGAGCCCCACCCCGCCAATGGCACCGGGCTCTCTGGAGTCATAGGCCCTCCTCAGGCGCTCAGGACCACAGGTGCGGGACGCGTGCTTTGTTGAGTACAGCGCCTGTCTGCAACAGAAGCGAGGGATGCCTGGGGATGTCCTGCTGATGTATTTTATGCTTCTACTTCAATAGAAATATGAGTTATGCGAATTGCCCGGCAATATCTGCGGGGAATCGGTTCCAGGAAGCCAGAACCCAAGGGCGCACAGGCCTCATATGTGATGGCAGAATGCTCACATTTCCTCCCCTGGTCCCTAGCTCATGCTCAACGCCCAGTGAGACGCACCGCTGCGTACGCACTGGCTATTCTGTATTGTTGAGGGAGTTATGACAAGACATAACAGAAGTCTGTTCAGGAGTTGGAGACCGGAGGATCGCGGTTCGCGCCAGCCTCAGCTACTTAGAGAGGCCCTCGCGACTCAGTGAGACCCTGTTTCAAAAAGTAAAAAGACTAAAAAATAGGGCTGGGTGGAACTCGGAGGGCACAATGCCCCTGGGTTCCATCCCCGGTACTACAAAAAAAAAAAAAAAAAGTCTGTACCTGTTCAGCACAGACACAATTATTTTTCGAGTGCTTTTGACCAGAGGCTGGCTGGTTGCAGAACCTCTGGATGCAGAGGGCCGACTGGACTTAGATTTGTACTTTTCAAGCTGAATTTTCTGCCTTTTATACTGAATGGGATTATAAAAGCTTAGAAGTACTTTTGAAAGCCTAGTTTGCTAATAATCAATGTCTAGAGAACAAAAGTGTCTTGTTAACAGTCCTGAATATGACAAAACTAGCTTTTTTACGGCTCTGCCCCACTCTTCCGATGCCTTACTGGAGGCTCGGCGCTGAGGCCTGACCCTTGTAGACAACATCCTGTATCCTTGGCTTCT
This sequence comes from Muscardinus avellanarius, assembly GCF_963383645.1. Taxonomy (NCBI): domain Eukaryota; kingdom Metazoa; phylum Chordata; class Mammalia; order Rodentia; family Gliridae; genus Muscardinus; species Muscardinus avellanarius. Next base: position 97,754,186 of record NC_137799.1, read on the forward strand.
TGACGCGCCTCCTCTCTCTGGTCACTAGAGGGCCGCCCAGGCCGTACGCAGAAGGGGAGAGCACGCGTCCCAGGTCTGACAGGTGACCCTTTCAACCTGGAGATACAGCACATAAAGCTTTATTTTCCCAAATAAAATCCATTTATTTTAGAAAGAGGTTACTAATTTTCACAGCTACCGAGTATCTACACTGTTGAGTGCTGGAAACCGAGGGTGGTTTCTGATTTTACTTGCGTTTCTATGGTATGAAAAGATGAAAATACTGTGCCTTTGTATACAAACTAAATTTTTATTTTGCGAGCCAATTTCAACCAAATTCCAGGAAAAATAGGCTCAAAAGTACATTACCATTTTTTCAAATGAAAATTTATAAAGTGAAGGTTACCCAGTTTGAGGAACTCTGGTCTTCAGCAACACCAAGTGGCCCACACCTATAATCTCAGTACTGTGGAGGCTGAAACAGGAGAATTGCAGATTGAAGGCCGGCCTCAGCACTTAGCAAGCCCCTGATTCAAAATAAAAAAATAAAATATGGCTGGGGGTGTAGCTCAGAGGTAGAATGTCCCTGGATTCAGTTGCCAGCGACACAGACACCCAGTAATGAAGCTGTTAGCATCGTTGCATTATGGTAGGGTCTTCAGTCTTTCAAACTTCCTCAGGAGCTCTGAGCACATGACAGTCTCCTTCAAGAAACGCTACAGACTGGTTCAACTCGAGCTTTTCTTCATGACTAAATTCAGACACTGCTCTCTGGTCGAAAACGACACAGAAGTGATACTGTGAGGCAGGTGCGGGGGCGCACACTTGTCATCCCAGGACTTGGAGGCTGAGACGGGAGGACCGCAGGGTAGCAGCCAGCCCAGCAACTCAGTGAGGTCATCTGCAACTTAGACTGTTTCAAAATAAATGAATAAAATAGGGCTGGAGGTGTAGCTCGGAACTAGAAGGCCCCCGGGTTCCACCCCAGTCCCACAGGAAAAGAGAAAAGAAATGATCTTGTATGCTTCTCAGGGCATCCATCCTGAAAGATCCCTTTGGTACTTGCTAGGGACCCTCGAGGGCTTCCGCGCTACTGCTGACCCGGAGTATACGTGCTTGAGAGGCGTCAACTAGAGATTGGGAGACCGCTTGGAAAGTACACGCAAGCTAAGTCATACTAACCGACGTCTGCAACTTTAGACGGCCCAGAGAAACCGCAGACCGTCCCCGGGAGCGTGGAAGTTCTCGGGAAGGTACGGACGGTACAACTTTGCTGTTGGTTTTCTCTGCCTGTTTGTGTTCTCACATTTTACCATTTTTCTGTCATTTCTGTTCCCTCTGGATGCCAGGAAACACAACAAGGGCGGGGGCCCCGTAGACAAGGACAAAGGAAGGGAAAGCTCGCGCCCAGTGTGGAGTCCGGGCAGCTCCAGAGGTGACTGCTTCTGCTGCGTGGTCTGAAGAGGGGAAGGAAATGAAGAAACCCAAAGCGTGCCTTTGGGGCCAGTGCTGCGGGCATCGCCGTCGGGGGCCGGTCCCTCAGCGCTGCGGTGCGTGGAGAGCCGCGAGCTGCCCTCGGAGCTCGTCCTGGGCCCTTTTCCCAGGCTAACTCAGTGTCTCCTTTCCCTTCCCCGTTGCTTTGTCTACGACTGGCCACGTCCTTAAGCTCTGAGCACGTTCTGCCCCCTAAGCTCCTGCCCTTTACTCTCCCAGAAGGACCTGCACCCTCGCCGTGCTGTGAGAAGACTGGGAGCCAGGCGTGCCTTTGCGTGGGCCGCGTGCTGCGCGTGCCCGATGTGTATCGCTGACGTGGGGTAGAGGTCTTGGTACTTCTGTATGGTGTAAATACGCTGCGGAGCTTCGAACTGAACACCTGCCGCGCTCCCAAGCCGCAGCCCCGGGGCCTTCTTTACTGTCTTCTTCCTCCTCGCCCTCCGTTCCTCAGTCCTGACCCCCGGGGTGGTCACCACAATACCTCAGACACCATGTGCCGGGGACCCCAGGGTGCGGGGCCTGGCTCACAGCCCACCTCAGCCACCACTGCTGCGGCTACCCTCCGGTCTCGGCTTTGCAGGCCAGAAAAGCAGAGGATGGTTTTAGGTCCCGTGAGGATGCGTGTGAGATGCTGGTGTCTCGGCACCCTCTACCCACTCCAAGAGCACGTCTCCAGGGCTGACCAGCTGCCGGGCGCTGTGTGCGGCGTGTCAGTAGCCTGCACGGATGAGACACCTATGCGGAAACTCCCCTGCAGGGTGTCCCTGTGGGCGACCGCTTCTCGGACCCCGCACGACGCTCCCTGGGGAGAAGAGGTTCCCAGCCTGCTCCTTCATTCCGCTGGCCGTGGAGGTAACGACAAGGACCTCCACTCCCGTGGCCCCGAGTGTGAGCGTGTCAGCTCTGTGCGGAGAGGGCAAGCGCCGAGAGGTGGAGGTGAACTCGAGCCCGCAGCTGCTGCTGCTGCACAGAGAGCCGTCCAGAGAGATGCCGGGCACAAGTGTGAAACGCAGCCCCCGCCCGCCTGGGCCTCTGGAGTCCAGCGAGTAACCACTGAACTGAAACTGTGGCCCAGGGCGGCCGCCCGCCAGACCAGGGCGAATCTCAGCCTGCTCCCCGGGCTGGCCGGCTTCTTTCCTCCCGCGACTGCATCTGAATTCCCAGAGGATTCGTTCTGGGAGAAGATCAGGGTAGGGAGAAGGTCTCCACTGGTAACCGGCACCACCTGTCCCTGCAAGACCACAGGGGTCTCCATTGCACCCCGCCCTCCATCTTCTTTTATTTATTTATTTATTTATTATTTTATATACTTGAGACTGAACCTAGAGACATTCCACCAGTCCTTTTTATTTTATTTTATTTTTTGAAGCAGGGGCTTGCTATACTGCCGAAGGGCTCGCTCAGCGGCTGAGGCTGCCCTTGAACCTGCAGCTCACCTGTCTCGGCCTCCTCCGTACTGGTACCACAGGTGTGCACCATGGCACCCGACGAGGCGTCCCCGTTGCTCTAGGTCTTTCTACATAAAATAACCCAAAAGCTGCTGCTTGTGGCTTCGGTTTTCTCTCCCACGCTCCTGAACAAACGGCAGGAGCCGGGGCAGCGGGAGGCTGGCTCATGTCTCCACCGCCACACCGAGAGGCGCCGGGTGCCCCATCTTTCCACGCCAGAGCCTGCTCCTCCAGTCCTGCCTCTCCAGCCTCAGCCCCTTCACAGAAACGCTGGCTAAATAAAAAATGGTGTTTATGTAAATAAAGATGTGTCTAGCCGGGCACGGTGAACTGCGCACCTGCAATTCCAGTGCTTGGGAGGCTGAGATCAGAAGATCGCGGGTTTGATGCCAGCACTTGGTAACTTAATGAGACCCTGCTTTCAAATAAAAAATTAAAAGGGCTGGAGGTGTGGCTCAGAGGTAGAACGCTCCTGGGTTGTTCCGGGTTGTTCCGTTGTCTGTCTGTCTGTCTGTCTGTCTGTCTGTCTGTCTCTCTCTCTCTCTCTCTCTCTCTCTCTCTCTCTCTCTCTGTTTTTCTTTCCTGGCATATCCAGAGGGTCTCTTGCACAAAGAAGGCTTCTAGAGGCCAGGAATCACAAGATGACAAGAGCCGGGCATGGTGGGGCACCCTTGTAATCCCAGCGCTTGGGAGGCTGAGACAGGAGGATCGCACAGGTTCGAAGCCGGCCTCAGCTACTTAGTGAGACCCTGTTTCCAAATAAAATATAAAATGGGTCTGGGAGTGTAGCCCGGAGGTAGAAAGCCCCTGGGTTCCACCCCCTGTACCACATACAAGAAAGAAAGAAAGAAAGAAAGAAAGAAAGAAAGAAAGAAAGAAAGAAAGAAAGAAAGAAAGAAAGAAAGAAAGAGTAGACTCACCGTCTCTGTGGTTTAGACTTGCAAACCCAGGGCCATGGCTGCTGGACAGCTCGGAAGAGCTGCTGAAGGAGGCTCGAGGCAGGTTAGAGGCCAGGGGAGCCTCACAGCTGTCTGCGGGGAGAAGACCACACGCAGGTCAGCACAGGGGAAGGAGCTCCCGTCTCCCCTCCTGCCCTAACCCCTCTCTCTCTATTTATTTTTGGGGTGTGTGTGCCTGTTTGTCTATGTGCTTTACTGGGGAATAAACCCAGAGGTATTCTACCTCCAGGCTACACCCCCAGTCCTTTTCATTTTCTGTGTGTGTGTACATGTGTGTGCGCACACATGCATGTGTTTTACTGGGAGTTGAGCAGGGTGGGGGTGTATTCTACCTCCAAACTACACCCCCAAGTTTTATTTTTTAAATTTTTATTTGGAAACGGCGTCTCACTCGGTTGAGAGTCTCACTACTGGCTGAGGCTGTCCTCGGACTCGCAGTCCTCCTGTGTCAGCCTCCCAAGTGCCGGGATGACAGTAATGCATCACTACGCCTGGCTCTTAGCTAACAGGCTGGGGAAGGACCACCCCTGCTCAGCAGCACACTCTGAAATGCTTAGAGCAGGCTCTGGGGAGAGCGAGGCCCGGGCTAGCAGCCTTTGCCATTTTTCCTGTGTAAACGTTCCCACCGCGGCCAAATCGAAGCTGCGTGTGCCGTGACTGGACGGGGCTGGAAGGAAGCGCGGTTATCCCCACCGCTCGGAAGATGCTGGACGGCCGCAGGACGTCACGGTGCGAAGTGAGGGGGGAAGTTTGAGGACTTCTTCTGTGTGTTTTTAAAGTGATGTGCTTAGCTGTGTGTTTATATAATTTAAGTTTAAATAATAGCCGTGTTTTAAATCTGGAAACCTGGGAACTCTCTCTCTTGCAGCTGTCTTCAGTCTAAGATTGTTGGAGCAAAGGTTGCTGAGAACTAATTTTTCTTTCCCTAGCATCATTATAAAGTATTTGAATTTCACTAACTGAATATTGTTATCAACAATCTGACGAATTATATTTCTATTAAAAAAAACACACGAATCCTGTATAAGACTTAAGATTAAGGTATAAGAAGATTTAAGACTCCAATACTGAAAGCCGAAACTAGATAATTTTACCTCCTGGTTCGGCGAGCTCCCTATTTTATTGCTGATGACTAGAGTGTGTAATGAGCCCCAAAGAAAATACAGCATACAGCACCGTCAGCCCACACGGTGTTACGCACACGCTTACCAGATACTTGTAGACCCTATGTTGAAGCCATATATATATATATTTTTTTTTTTTGCAGTACCAGGGATTGAACCCAAGGGCATTCTACCTCCGAGCTATACCCCCAGCCCTATTTTTTATTCTTTATTTTGAAGCAGGGTCTCACTGAGTTGCAAAGGACCTAGGTAGCTGAGGCTGTCCGCGAACCGCGATCCTCCTGTCTCAGCCTCCCGAGTGCTGGGATGACAAGCGTGCCCACCACGCCCAGCTAGAAGCACTATTTTCAAAAGACCAGAAACATTTCTCATTTCTTTGAATTCTCTTTCGTTCCCCAGTTTCTGTCTAGTTTCCCCGGGTGAGAGAAAGCACACGACCCTTCACTTTCTGAGGCCGGCTTGCCTCGCTCAGCATAGGATTCTCCAGTTCCACTTGTTTTCCCGCAGATGACAGACTTGGCGCTTCTTTGTGGATGAGCAAACCTCGCGGGGTGTGTATTCCACGCTGCGTGCACAGCCCTGCTTCCCAAGCCAGTCTATCTGTTGACCGGCGCCGAGGCTGGATCCACGGTCTGGCTGCTGGGAATTGTGCTGCCATTACACATGGGCGTGCATGTAATCGTTACAATATTCTGACTTCGGTTCCCTTGGGAAGATACCAGTAAAATAACGGAAGGGAATTGGGGAGGGAGTTGGGATGGGGAGGGAGGAGACTTGATGACGGGAACAGTTCAAACAATTATATATATTTTAATCCCAGCACTTGGGAGGCTGAGACTGGAGGATCCTGGCTCGCAGACAGCCTCAGCTACTTAGTGAGGCCCACCGCAACTTAGTGAGACCCCGTTTCAAAATAAAGAATCAAAAATAGGGCAGGGGGTGTAGCTCAGAAGTAGAATGGCCCTGGGTTTCATCCCCAGACCATAACAACCCTATAGACACTCGTGAAGCAGGACCAACTTGGATACTGTGAGTGGGGTGGGGTGGGGTGGGATCCGGAGAAGCGCACCGGGCGCCGTGTGCACCTAGGGTTCTACACAATAAACCTCAACGTGATGTATGCATGCGGTGCACCAATGAAGCTCTTTTTTTTTTTTTTTAGTTAAATCACTTAAGCAAAATGCTGGTTCTTAACCAAATACAGAAAGATGTATAAGCTCATTAATTAATGACCCAATAAAGAGCATTTGAGATCTGGGAATTTATAAAAGGGTGTGAGAAAGCCGGGCGTGGTGGCGCACGCTTGTGATCCCCGCGCTTCGGAGGCTGAGACAGGAGGATCGCACGGGTTCGAAGCCAGCCTCAGCTACTTAGTGAGGCTCTCGGCAACTTAGTGAAACCCTGTTTCCAAATAAAGTATAAAATAGGTCTGGGAGTATAGCCTGGAGGTAGAATAAAATAAATAATAAATAAATAAATAATAAAATAAAATAATAAATAAATAAAAGGGTGTGAGAAAGAGATTGTTAGATTACATTAAAACGGATTAAAGTTCCACAGGGTACGAATATCTCTGTAGTTATCTTTCATACCTGTAAAAAGGAAATCATCGATTTAACAGGCAACCTCTCTGTGTCTAAACTATAATCAAATAGTAAATGAAAAGTCATATGTGAGAGCATTCTCCTAGATAATGAAGCCACCATGGGCACTATTAAACAACGCCCTGAGCCGCAGCATCGTAGCTCTTGCAGTATTTACAAGTTGTATAGAATGTGTCGGAACACATCAAAGACTTCTAAAGAATGTGATTTTATGCGTTAGAATCCAAACGGGGAAAACCAAGTCTCTGTTTTTTGAAGGAAAGCTACATTTGATTTTATGCCCTTCAGTAATATGCAGACACATATAATGCAGTTTTCAAAAAGTCCTTCGATACCAGTGGTAGAGGCCTAAAACACTCAGCCATCAGTAAGGTCCAAGAGCAGGGAGAAACGGATACAACTTAAATGTCACTTGGAAGAACTTTTTGTGTTGAAATAATCCCAAAAGTTCAAAAACTAAGTGTGAGGATGCTGGGCGTGGCAATGTACACCTGGAATCCCAGTATTTGGGAGGCTAAGACAAGAGGATCGTAGGTTCCAAGCTGGTGCCCAGTAACTTATTAAGACGAATTCAAAATAAAATAGCACTGGGGGCGTAGCTCAGAAGTGGAATGCCCCAAGTTCAATTCCTAGAGAAGAGAAGGTTCAGGGAGAGAAACACACGAAAGTTCATTTTCTCTCTGCTAGTAAGAATTCTAGGGCTAGCTGGGCATGGTGGCATAGCCTATAATCCTGGTGCTCGGAAGGCTAAGACAGGAGAATCGTAGGTTTGAGGCTAGCCTCAACAACTCAGCAAGACCCTGTTTAAAAATAAAAATAAATCCAGGTGTGGTGGCACACGCTTGTCATCCCAGCATTCAGGAGGCTGAGACAGGAGGATGACGGTTTGTGGACAGCCTCAGCTACTTAGTGAGGCCCTCTGCAACTCAGTGAGACCCTGTTTCAAAATAAAAAATAAAAAATAGGGCTGAGGGTGGAGTTCAGAGGTAGAATGGCCCTGGGTTCCATCCCCAGTACTTCAAAATAAATAAATAAATAGATAAATAAATAAATAAATAAATATTAAAAATAAAATAGGGCTGGAGGTGGCTCAGGAGCAGTGCCCCTGGGTTCATGCCCTACACCACCAAAAAACAAACAAAACTTAAGCTCTAGAACTTCAGGTAAACTCTGGGTCTACCGCTTCCTAATTGTCCAGGCTTATTTTATTTTACACTTTTATATTCAAATTCTGACGTTGACTTAAAGGGGAAAATTCAAAATAAAACGCATTCACTTAAGGAGACTTTTCTGTTGGTGGATATGAGTTTCTTTAGGTAGTATGGGGTGAGTTTTCTTTCCAAATCAACCAAAACGGAGAGAAAGAGATTTTCCTTCGGCCTGTGACGCCTCCTCCTGACCCTCTCCGGCTGCCAGGGTCCCTGAGAACGTGTCCTCGTGGCCATCTGATTTGATTCTGCTTTTGGAGTTTCCCAGCACTCAGTGGGCTTCAGCCCCCAGACCTGACTCTCCCTCCCTCCTCTGTGAGCTCTCTCTGACAAGCTCTGCCAAACTGTGCGCTTCCACCGCAGAATATGCTTTTGTTTTGCGTCGTTTACACACGCATCCCAGCCTTCACATTTCTAGTAGACACATTCAAACAGTACAAATGAAGGTGTGCTTTCTAATTTGTTAAAAATCTTTATTAAAAACCAAAAACCTCGAAGCTCACATGCCCGCTGCTACACACACACACACACACACACACACACACACACACACACACACGCATCTGTGGTATCAGTGATGGCTTCCCTTCCTCCTGCTTCTTGAGCTCGCCTCTCCCAGGCAGCCTTCCGACTCCAGGCTGATTCACCCGGAGCACAGAACTACACTCGGCAAAATAAAGCGCCTGGCTCAGCTGGACGTCGACAGGCGACCCACGGCTGTGTCTGCTGCACTGAACCTCTCCGCGCTCCGGGCAGTGCCTGCGCCCGAGCGTGCTCCGTTAGCAGTAAGGATGCTGACAGTACTTATCAAATAATGACAGATAATCCGTGTCCAGGAAATGACGAGACACCTGGAAAATAGACCCTTTGAGACAAGGCCGATGAAAAGCCCAGCGTCAGGCACTTCTGAAAACAACCCCTCGGGGCTCCGTGCTCCTTAGCAACGGAAACTTGGTGTGCAGCCCCTCATTCCCCAGGCCTGTGACTTTGCACCAAGTGTTTAAGGTTGATCGTGTTTTCAGCAAGAATAACTTGTGCACCGCAGTTAGCTCACTATTACATGACACTGTATATTTATATTTGAAAAGGAGAGTATTATACAGTAACATATTACGAGAGTTTATTGATACACTGTCACTGAAGCTGATATAAAGTCACGCTTTTAGCTCAGAAGAGACCCAGGGCTCCATTAAAGAAAGGATGTAAGTCTTCATATCCAGCTATTAGTATGGTGATTACATAGCCCAGTACTGAGCATTACTGGAAGGTCGTGGGGTTATGTCCCGTTATGGCCAACAGGATGGATTTAATCTGTACCCCTAATCATGGGCAGAGACATCTCATAAGCTGACGTCTGGATTCAATGGGGATGAGGGGAGGTGCCGTGGTTTTAAAAAATCGACATTATCACTCTTAGAAGAGTGATTCAAAGTGTATGTTCTACCTGCGGTGGGTCAAAAATATCTTCTATGTTTATCATTTGTGTGGTTCTAGGAATGAAACCCAGGGGCATTCTACCTCTGAGCTACACCCTCAGCCCCATTTTACCTTTTATTCTGAAACAGGATCTCGCTAAGTTGCTGAGGGCCTGGCCACGTTGCTGAGTTGACCTCCAACCTGCAATCCTCCTGTCTCAGCCTCCCAAATGTTGGGATTACAACCATGCACCACCATGCCTGGAGAGAAGGGCACTTTTGACAATATATTAAAAAAAAAAAAAAAGCTCGTGAAGACAATTCTAGGTGCTAGGATTGAGTGTCAAGGAGACGAGTCAGACGTGGGCCGAGCTGCTCCCTGGCCCCGTAGGGCATCACTTACAACCGCTGTCAGCATCAGGGATTAAACTGCTGACAGGTGCTACAGCCCTCCTGCGGGGTTGGGAGTGGGGAGCGCTTGGTCAGACCTCGTGCTTCGCCCACGTGGAGAAGTGGTGCAGCATCCTCCTGCAGGCTGAGAGCCAGCCCAGCAGACCGGTTACCACGGCAACGGCAAGCCCAGGTGCACAGAGCTTTTTCCGGCTTGCATCTCACTTTCTCCCAAATGCCCTGAAGCTCATTAGACTGGGGAGATGCACAGGGAGAGAGACCTGCTTCCTCCCCGCGTTTGTGCCTCTGGATGTAAAGAAACTGAGAGCTGTGTGCTCAGAAACTTCTAGGAAACAGGACGCAGACTCCGGGTCTGTGTTCAAACTCTCACCTGGAGTTCAAGTCACAAGTACAGAGCCACACAAGGTGCTCTCTTCTTTGCTAAGCACAGGAGTTTGGGAAGGCAGCCCAGACAGTCATTCAAGTTTTAAAATAATCAGATCCTAGGCAGGTGCGGTGGCACATGCCCAAATCCCAGAATTTGGAAAGCTGAGATAGGAGGATTACAGGTTCGAGGCCAGCCTTGGCAACTTAGCAAACGTTCAGCAACTTAGTGAGACCCTGTTTCAAAATGAAAAAATAAAAGGGACTGGGAGTACAGCTCAGAGGTACAATGCCCCTGGGCTCAAACCTCAATACTACTACTACTACTACTACTACTACTAATAATAATAATAATAATAATAATGAGAAGGAGGAGGAGGAGGAGGAGAAATTATAATTAGGTTGCAATCAAATCAACTTAGTTTATCCTAAAAACTATAGAGAATTGAGTACTAAAAACCCAGAGAGAGAGCTGGGCGTGGTGGCACATGCTTGTCATCCCAGCATTTGGGAGGCTAAGACAGGAGGATCTGGGTTTGCGGCCAGTCTCAGCTACTTAGTGAGGCTTTCTGCAACTTAGTGAGACCCTATTTCAAAATAAAAAATAGGAGGTGTAGCTTGGAAGTAGAATGCCCCTGTGTTCCATCCACAGTACTGCAAAAACAAGAGAGAGAGAGAGAGAGAGAGAGAGAGAGAGAGAGAGAGAGAGAGAGAGAGAGGGAGAGGGAGAGGGAGAGGGAGAGGGAGAGGGAGAGGGAGAGGGAGAGGGAGAGGGAGAGGGAGAGGGAGAGGGAGAGGGAGAGGGAGAGGGAGAGGGAGAGGGAGGGAGGAAGGAAGAAAGAAAGAGACAAAGAAAGAAAGAAAAGAGAGAAAGAGTGCACAGTACTGGCCATGTAGGAACTTTTTCACTCTATGCAGAAAAGTTGCTTTTACTTACTCACTTTCTTAGATTAAAAACATTCTGTTAAGCCAAATGTAAACCTTGAGAGGAGAAATGCCTTCAGTAAGTCCTGTTCTATAAGATCTTATCTTAATACCAACCCTGCGCTGGCTGACCCACCTGGATGAATAGTTTTGCTGAGGACCAGCTGTGAATTCAGGGGAAAAAAATAGCTCTGGGTCCAGCAGGGAAGAAGATCTGTATTTTTTAAAAGTATATTGAGTTTTCACTACGTTTATTCATGTTGGTGCTCAAAAACATTTCAGCTTAGTTAGTCCTAAGATCTCATCTGAAACAATTGAGTTCATTTTATTTTATTTTATTTTTGTGGGTCTGAGGATGGAACCCAGGGGCATTCGACCTCCAAGCTACACCCCTTACCCTATTATTTATTCTTTATTTTGAAACCAGGTCTCACTGAGTTGCAGAGGACCTCACTAAGTAGCTGAAGTTGTCCGCAAACCGCGATCCTCCAGGTCTCAGCCTCCTGAATGCTGGGATGACAAGCGTGCACCATCACGGCCAGCAGGATTGAGTTCTTTAAGCACTTTTTAGAGAAACTCAGATCAGGCATCAAAAGTTTGGAGTATCGGGCACCATAGACCACACCAGAACTCGGGAGGCTGAGACAGGAGGATAATAGGTTGGCAGTCAGCCTCAGCAATTAAATGAGACCCTCGGCAATTTAGTGGGAACCTCTTTCAAAATAAAAAATTAAAATTGGGCGGGCCTAGGGGTGTAGCTCACAGGTACAATGGCCCTGGGATCGGCTCCCATGCCACCAAAAAAAGGGAGAATGGAGTCAAGCAACCGCTAAGGTTCATAACTTTTTGTCCCAGCCCTAAATTCTACCCAGCTGGAAAACTCCTCTTTAAAAATCTCACATGATAGGGAGACACTAAAAAGACCTTTCTACTATGACTTAGTAATAATAGAATTCAAATACAGCATCGAAATTCTTTGCTTACATACGTGCATACAAATAGGTACCTCCCAAATATTCAAGAAGCAAAGAAACATGGGTCAAAATTAGATAATCTAAAAAGATGAATAAATCTACTCACCACGGTTTCCACTCCCACAAATCATGATGTCAAAATGACCCCCTTTCCTGAGAAATTGTAAAATGTCCCTTGCCTGGCCCCTGTGACCCTCACAATCCACAAGCCAGTTAAGTACGGTCTTGGCCAGTGGAGAACCATCCACGGCCATCCCTTTCCTGTGCTGACCGACCTTATTAACTACAGTGTTCTTGACGACACACATTTATGACCGAAAGCCCGCACTGACGAGGCAGCACCAACCGGAGACCCACTGGGATCGAGCTTAGGAAGACAGTGAGCGCAGACGGGTGCGCCGTCCTCCCCAGGGAGCACCTGGCCACAAACAAACTCCTTAGAGAGAGTGCGCAAGGGCAGGGTGAGCAGCCCTCTCGAATTTCAGGGAGACAATAAAATGCGAAATAAAGAGGAAAAGAACTACTTTAGTGGTAATTACAGGAAAGGCAGTGCAGTCTTCTGCTTCTCTGTGACAAAGGCTTTTATCTGTTTTGTGTTGTTTTGTTTTGTGGTCCTGGGTATTGAACCCAGGGGCACTCTGCTTCTGAGCTATGCACCCAACTTTTTTTTCTTTTTTGAAGCACTGGGGATGGAATCCAGGGGCATTCGACCTCCACGCTACACCCCCAGTCCTATTTTTTATTTTTGAAACAGGGTCTCACTGAGTTGCAAAGGGCCTCACTAAGTAGCTGAGGCTGTCCGTGAACTGTGATCCTCCTGACTCAGCCTCCCGAATGCTGGAATAACAATCATGCACCACCACGCCCAGCTCTTATTTTTTATTTTTGAAGCAGTTTTGCTAAGTTGCTGAGGCTGCCCTTGAACCTGCAATCCTCCTGCCCCCAGCATCCCAATATGCACCCAGCCATGTCAAAGATTTTTGAATACATGTTTCTCCCAAGGAAGAGGGAGCTTTGGCGACTTCCCTCTCAACTGTATTTCGGGGGCTCTAGGTTGACTCACCTGACAATTCTTTTCTACAAGCAAATTAATTAGCACTGGTTCTCTTTAACTTCTTAGCAGAATGCCAAACGCGTTCTTACAAGCCCTAAGGACTGAGCTTTATGTAAATATTCCATTTTAATTAATTCATGGAGGTGGTTACAGGAAATAGGTTGAAACTGTGTCAGTATTTGTATCTTCATTTGTTTTTAACACACACACACACACACACACACACACACACACACGCATACTGTGGCCTTAAATGGAAGAATAGTGATTTATCCAGCCACATAAAGTTGTGACGCTTTTTTCTCCAGGCTAAACTTCCTGGGGGTCACAGAGGTGCTCTGGACACCGGGCAGCAATGATGCCTTCTGAATGTGGCTCGCAGCACTTTGCCGGAAAGATTTGTCCTCCTGCCCACAAATGAATTTTTTTTTAAATGACAAGGACTTGGGTAGGGAAGGAAGGGCATATGGGACTTTAAATTTTTTTCAAAAAATAAGGAAAGCCTGGTGATGGAAATATTGATCAGAATGAAACTTTAACTTTTTTTGTGTGTTTGTAGTACTGGGATGTAACCCAGGGGCATTCTACTTCCAAGCCACCCCAGCCTTATTTTTTTATTCTTTATTTTGAAACAGGGTCTCACTGGGTTGCAAAGGGCCTCACTAAGTAGCTGAGGCTGTCTGCGAACTGTGATCCTCCTGTCTCAGCCTCCCAAATGCTGGGATTACAAGTGTGCACCACCACACTCGGCTTAAACTTTAACTTTTTTTATTTTTTTATTTTTTTATTTTTTATTTTTTTTGTGAACTTTAACTTTTTTAAATTGTCAAATGAAATATCTTGAGGTTGGCTGAATCCACATGGCCAGTATCTCATAGAGTTAGTCCAGAACTGAAAAAGTAACGTGGCCAAACTGAACTCACAAGAATCAAAGGCAGAAAAAACCACAAAATGCAGCGCGCGAGTTTCAGCAGGCTCTTTTCCGTTAAGCAAAAACCTCCCGAGGATGGGGCGATGCTTCCCTGAATCCCAGGTCTCTGGGGTTTAACTCTGGGTTCTGCTGCTGAGCCTGTCCCGGCAGCATCAGAGTTCTCTGGTCTGCTCCCGTGAGCGCCGACTGCATGCATATCTATGCCAACGCAGGGCAGAGGGTGGCACTTTCCTTTACTTACACAGTTCCTAAAAAGCAAATTTATAATAAAATGATATAAGCCACTGCACCGGCATCCTCTGCAGTCTACACCAGTCTCTCCCCCGGCTCTCCATTCTCGTGCTGATTTCACATCTTAGCAAAACTTGATCTTTCTCCAAGAAGCTGGGGATCCCGCTCGCCAAAAGTCAAAACAGCCTTCATGTATTTTAGATCTAACCAGAGGTGAGCTCTCCTTAGAGCTGGAAGTGGGAGAGACTTTTTCATGCCTCATCTGAATAAAAGGGCGGCGATTCCATTTGCAAATATCTATCAATAGCAATTATTATTATTATAATACAATTTCCAGGTTTTCGGTACAAGTTGTAGGAGATTCGCTGTACTCACAAGTATTCCTTGCCCCTCCTGCAATGCAGGTCTGCGCAGACAAAAGGGGGAGCATCCTGAGGACGGCTCTAGCCAAAGAGCCCATGTCCACACTCGCTGAGGCTCCCCGACCCCAACGCCAGCACCGGGTTCCTTCTTGCTCCTCTCCTCTCTGCTGAGGACGCAGCCCGCAGGTCTCACCCACCCATCCGCCCCAAGCGGTCCAGCGAGCCTGCGGGCCGCGGGCGCCCCTGGTGGTGATGCGGGGAACGGCAGGCCTGGACCACAGGCCTCACACCTGTCCCGCGAAGATGCTGGAGGGTCGCTGCAGAGCTGCCCCCTCTCTGGTTCGCCCTGCGTCTCCCGCTGCCAACAGGAGCACAGCTCCCGAGCTTCGTCTCAGTAAAAGAGAAACCAAGAGCAGTTGCCTGGACATGTGTGTGTGCTCTGGAGCAGGACAGTAGATGGAGGCTGTTCCTGTAAAAACAGGTGCCATTTCCTGACCAAGGTCTTCGTCTCCTGTGCACACCTGGGAGGCCCCGCATGCTGAGCTGTGTGGACCTGCCCCTGTGAGGAGGAAGGGCCGGGTGGGCCAGCTGCACTTGAGCCCTTGCCCCAGGCTTTCCTGGGATAAAGCACGACACGTTCACTTTCCTTCTTCCTTAGAAATGTCTTCCTGTAGATTCTGTTTCTTCACGTCACTTTTTTGTTTGTTTGTTTGTTTGTTTTGTAGTACTGGGGATGGAACCCAGGGACATTCTACCTGCAAGCTCCACCCCTGGCACTATTTTTTATTCTTTATTTTGAAACAAGTTCTCACTGAGTTGCCAAGAGCCTCACTAAGTAGCTGAGGCTGTCCTCAAATAGCGATCTTCCTATCTCAGCCTCCCAAGTACTGGGATTACAAGCATATGACACCACGCCCGGCTGAATTATTTATTTATGGTGCTAAGGACTGAACCTGATGGCATTCTACAAGCTAAACCCCAGCCCCTCTTTCTTAAATGTTTGAAATAGGGTCTCGCGAAGTTGCTAAGGGTATTTCTAAGTAGCTGAGGCTGGTGTCTAACCTGCAATCTTCCCTCCTTAGCCTCCGAAGTACTGAGATTACAGGCATGGGCCACAACTCTCAGTTTCTGCATGTCATATTTAAATCTAGGAATATATTGCACTTTACTCTCATAATGGAAACCGATTTGCCATTTAATCCTCTGAAGGGAAAACGCCGTGAATAAAATAGTATTTCTATTAAGAGTAATTTTTCCCATAAGCCTCCAAGCAACAAATCTCAGGGAACAGTTGCCAACAGACAAACTCCAGAGAGAATAAATGTCACCTTTGTGATGTAGAACACACAGCTCAGCAGCTTTCTGGGTTCTCTCCGACGAGCTGAGTTTTCTACAACCTGCCCTTGGAAGCTGGGGCTTTAACAATTGGCAGAGGATGAATCTGATTACATAAATCTCAACTTGGGGAACAGGCAACCTGATTTCAAATTCAGAGAGCCTAGCCCAGGAAGACTGACTGTGACCAGCCCTGGCCTCAAAGACAAGTAGGATACAGGAGCTTAGAAACAGCTCTGCATGGACATTTTGGAAGGCACTTAAGGAAACATTTGATATAATTGCATAGAGAGGGCAGTCATCTTTCCTGGCATCCTGGCATAAAGATATCAGAGAAGAGTAAGATCTAAACACAGCTGAGGGTCGGCAGGCCCACACGCCACCCAATCTGAGCCTCAGTGTCTCCGGTA
This sequence comes from Muscardinus avellanarius, assembly GCF_963383645.1. NCBI lineage: Eukaryota > Metazoa > Chordata > Mammalia > Rodentia > Gliridae > Muscardinus > Muscardinus avellanarius. Next base: position 97,770,412 of record NC_137799.1, read on the forward strand.
AGAGCAACTGACAGTACCCGAGGGCTCAGGCCGCCCAAGGAAGGAAGAAAGAGGAGAGGAGAGCCACTTCAGTCATCGTGCAAACCCTGGCACACTCCCTGGATGGCCATAGAAGATTCCAGGGCAAGCTGGGCATAGCGGCATGCCTACAATCTCAGTACTTGGGAGGCCGAGACAGGAGGATCACAGGTTCACGGCCAGCCTCAGCAACCTGGAGATGCCCTTCACAACTTAGTGAGAACCTGTTTCAAAATCAAAAAAAGGACTGGGGGTAGAGCTCAGAGGTATAATATCCCTGGGTTCAATCCCTAGTACCACTTACACACACAAAAATAGATTCCACGCCAGGCGTGGTGGCGTACACTACTAATCCCAGCATTTGGGAGACTGAGACAGGAGGATCAGGGTTCTCAGACAGCCTCAGCTACTTAGTGAGACCCTCCACAACTCAGTGAGACCCTGTTTCAAAATAAAAAATAAGGCTGGAGGTATAGCTCGGAAGTAGAATGCCCCTGGGTTCCATCCCCAGTACCGAAGGAAAAATAAAAAAGATTCCAGACCCCCCCAAAAAATTTCACTTTTATGGACGACATAAAAGATATTGTGTGATTTCTTGTTTTCATTTCTTTGGGTGTAGTTAGAGGGAAGCAGAATTCAGTGTATTCTTAAAAGATTTTTCTTTATTTGAAATGAAATTAAAACCTGATCTTGACCTAAGAAGAATTTTAAGAGTCATACTGGAAGAAATAAGGTATCTGAATATAGTTTTGTACATGGAGAATATAAGTTGTGCATCTTCCAGTAAAGTTTAAGACACAAATAAGTTTGAGTTGAGAGATTGCGTTTACTAAATGGAGCGTTTTAGTACAAAAGAAAATGCTGGTCTATATGCTGCACCCATTTTAGTAGAAACTAAAAGGGAGTTAAAAATTATGAGTCTAGCCATCGATACTGTCAGGCTGCATGATAAAAAGCCAAAAAAAAACCCTCTTTTTTTAGAAGTAGATAGCCGGGCGTGGTGGCGCACGCTTGTAATCCCCGCGCTTGGGAGGCGGAGACAGAGGATCGCGCAGGTTCGAAGCCAGCCGCGCGCGCTGGCTTAGGAGACCCTGTTTCCACATAAAGATGTAAAAATAGGTCTGGGAGTGTAGCCCGGAGGTAGAAGGGCTTCCAGGAACCCCAGTACCAATAATAATAATAATAATAATAATAATAATAATAATAATAATAAATTTAAAAAGTAGATACTTCCATTTTTATTGGCCTTTTCAAACAAATTAAGGGAAATGTGGGGCAAAATGTTTCATTACATCTATCTCATATGAGACAAGTAATACCATCTTAAGCAACCCTCCAGATGTGAATCATATTTCTTAAATTTGGTTGAGAAAATAATTGAATTCAGACTGAATGTGAAACATACCTGGTAGACAGTGTACGTCCACACGTCGCTTTAGCCCGCCTTTCCGTTGCTGTGACCAAGACACCTGGCATGAACAACGGAGGAGGAAGGGTTGATTGGGGGCCTCCACAGGCTTCGGTTCATAGTCAGCCAGCTCCACAGCGGAGGCGTCAGGGTGCCAGCGAACGCGGGCGGCACACGTCACAGACAGGAGCGGGAATAGGCCAGGGACGATTAGCGATCCTTCCCCGGCCACACCCAGGGACCTGCCGCCTCCGTGGACTGAGATTAGAACACCCATCTATTTATTTGCCTCTGCGACTTTCTACACTTTCAATACATAAGCTTTTCCAGAAAACATTATTTCAAACCAAAACGCATACATGGGATATATATATGATAGTTGGTAAACTGTAACTAATAAGCAAAGAGTTTATTCTTAAGAGGGACAGGAATCGAGAAAACAGTTCTTTCTCCTTTTAAGTTAATGCTTGGATATTAGAATGGGCTGGATGTTTGTATCTCCCAGGCGCACATGATGACATCTTAACCCCACCATGACAGTTATAAGTTTGCAAGGTGATGTCATGCAGGGCTGCCTCATGAGTGACATCCGTGCCGTGTTAGGTTACAGGGAGAAGGAGCCATCTGTGAACCCAGAGCCAGGCCCTCACCAGACCCTGAATCTGCCAGCAACTTGAACTCCTCAGCCCCCAGAACGGTGGGAAAGGAACCTCTACTCTTCATACGCCGCTGGACAACAGCCTTCTGGCATGGCAGCCCCGACTGACTGAGTCAGGTAGTGCATGTTACCAATATTAATTGTGTCTTCCTCTTTGGAGTTAAAGGACCCAAAGCCCTCTAATGTAAAATGGTGTTTAAAAATTAAGATGTAATTATCATGGAGTCGTATCGCTTTTATTCGATCCCCATTGGAAACTTACTTTAAGAATCACGCATGCTCCAGGTGTACAGAACTTAAGAAAAATAAAATTCAGCATGCTGAGATCATGCCCACAGGTTGGTTATAATAAAAGGAAAGCATAATATAAAATGTTGATGAGAATTTGGAGGGAAATGGAACTTTCCCTTATTGCTAGTGGGAATAAAAATGAAGAGGGTGCTTTGGACAAAGCCCGGCAGTCCTCCACGCGGCTAAGCATAGGATCCCCGTACAACCCAGGAACTTATTCCTAGAAATATAAACCAACAACACCAACAAAAAGAAACCAGACTGCTTTTCCCATTTCTCACACTCGGCACGGAACATTTCTACAACCACAAGGCGAGGGGACTTTTACACAACAGTCAATTCTTTGGTGAGACCCCTCGAGTTTATCAATCTGAGGCTAGCAGGGCCATAGAGTGGCGTGGCCCCACACGTCGCCCCCTCCCCCGCCTCAGGCTCCAGTTGCAAGCCCCAAACTGTGGTCTGTCCATCTAGACAGCCAGCCCTGAATCAGGGTCTCCATGGCCCATTCCTCGGGTCTAATAATATGCTAGAGTGATTCCCAGAGCTTACAAGAAGACTTCCATTCACTTAGTAATTGCATTAATAAAACACAGGGTAAGGGGTACCCATGAACAATCAGGGGAGGTGGTCCACCGCGTCCTGAGCACATGCGCTCCTGTACCGACGCTCTGGGCCCCGCTCTTCAGGGACTTTTATGGTGGCTTCATCGTAGGGGCACAGCAGATTGACTCCATTTTCCCTCCTCCCACTCCAGAGAATGTGGTGGGGTGAGTTTCTATCCAGATGTAGATAATGGAAACACTTAACATTTTCATATTTTAGTCTGAATACTGGTTGCTTAACTCAAGCCGACTTGAAAGCAAATGGTGAATCCTGATACAAGTGCCAGTGGGCAATATAACTGAGGACTCACTGTTGAATTGTTAAGGTTTAGTGTGTGCAAAGATAACTACTTTTTAAAATGTTCTTCCAAACCAGGCGTGGTGGCGCACGCTTGTGATCCCAGCACTCAGGAGGCTGAGACAGGAGGATCCCGGTTCACGGACAGCCTCAGTTACTTAGTGAGGTCCTCTGCAACTCAGTGAGACCCTGTTTCAAAATAAAGAATAACAAATAGGGCTGGGGGTGTAGCTCAGAGGTAGAATGTCCCCTGGGTTCCATCCCCAGACCCGCAAAATAAATAAATAAAATGTTCTTCCAGAAGTTTTGTCTGATCACAAACATACATGTTTGTATAAGTATCAGTGGGCACATGGAAGTGTTAATAACCAGCCCCTACATACACACACACACACACACACACACACACACACACACACTTGCGTTGTGGCTTCGTTGCTACGCCACTGACGTAGCTGGCAACAACTTCACGCCCCACACATCTTTACAGGACGGGGTTTTGGGCAGCGGCCAGGTGATGTTCTTCTGCCGCTTGCAGTAGGTTAACATTTTAGATTTGCATTTTTTCGTGTCAGGAGCGTTTTACCAGTGCAGGATGGAATCTTATTTTACCCATCATTCCAAAGCCACTTTGCATCCTAAATGGGTCTTCCTGAGGAGGCCCCCAACGACCTTCTTTTTAGGTGTTAATATTTTCTCTCCATGGGCTGTGAGTATTGGCTACATTAATTAATTAGCGAGTCTCCTGGCTATGGCATTGAAGCTATGGTGTTGACTCTTTATTCCACTATACAAATCAAAAGGAAAATATTATTATACACTCAGATCTCTTTTTTCAAGTAGATTCTGTGGTTGGTTGGTTGGTTGTTTCTTGTGCTGGGGGTTTTCATTTTATTTTGAAACAGGGTCTTTCTACATTGCTGAGCCTGGCCCCGAATCTGTGATCAGCCTCCCAAGTACTGGAATTACTGATGTGCACTAGTTTGTTGTGCTTTATTTATTTGTTTATTTATTTATTTATTTATTTATTGGTACTGGGGATGGAAACCAGGGGCATTCTACCTCCCAGCTACACCCTCAGCCCTATTTTTTATTCTTTAGTTTGAAACAGGGTCTCACTGAGCTGCAAAGGGCCTCACTCAGTAGTAGCTGAGGCTGGCTGGGAATCGCGATCCTCCTGTCTCAGCCTCCCGAATGCAGGGTGCTGTGCTTTATTCTGAGGAACGATTTAGAAGTGCTGGCTTGGAGTAGGAAGCTGAAGTCCCTCGTTTCTTTGCAAGCTTAGTCCTTGAACCTGCCAGGAACTCTCCCAGAGCTCTGCCTCTCAAATATCCCCCTGGTGTGCTTCAATTACCGGAAGGTTCAGGGCGCAGAACAGCCAGGAGCTGAAAGGGCCTTTCATTATCTCAGCAGCAGGAAGGCCTGCACCGCCTGCCGCCTCCCCAGCGAAGAAGAGACACCGCGCTCTCTCACACACCAGGAAAATGAGAACTGACTTCTCACAGCCTGTCAGACCTCAGCCGATATTTTCTGAAAAACAACTCTGCCTTTTTCAGAGCCACCCTGGGATGTAACTTTAACTCACACACAGAGCAAACCAGAGTTTCAAAAGAGTCCCACTGAGCCTTCATCTTCTGAGGCCTCTGCCCGATAGAGCCGCAGCCTTGGAGATCGCGTTACTCTTGGAGCAAGCACGTAGGAACCGAACAGAAATCTTCACCGAATTCTTTAAGCTGAATGAGTTCAAAGCCTGGGCACTAATCAGGATTACCTATGCACTAACCAATTCATTGGGTCATCTGGAAATTCCCCCCCACTCTAGCACGTGCCGCCAGTGCCAGGCGTAAGCGACCCACACGTGTCCGCGTGTCTGCGCCGTTGGTATCTCTTCTCTCGGGAATCATCTTTGATCTGCCTGAAGCCACGGCTTCAACCCTCACAGGGTTAATCGGTTCTTGTTTTGGTTTTTTTTTTTTTCTTGCTTTTGTTTGTTTATTTGTTGTCTTATATTTTGGTGCTGGAGGTAAAATCCAATAGTATTCCACCTCCGGGCTTGTAGTCCTTTTATTTATTTTTATTTTCTATGATTTATTTATTTATTTATTTTTGCTGTACTGGAGATGGAACCCAGGGGCATTCTACCTCGAGCTACACCCCTAGCTCTACTTTTTATTCATTATTTTTGTGTGGTACTAGAGACAGAACCCAGAGGCCTTTTACCTTCAGGCTATTTTACCCCCCAGACTTAGTTTATATTTTATTTTGAAACAGGGTCTCACTGAGTTGCAAAGGCCTTACTAACTATCTGAGGCTGGCCACAAACCGCCGTCCTCCTGTCTCAGCCTCCCGAATGCTGGGATTACAAGTGTGCGCCTCCACGCCCGGCTCTATTTTTTTTTTTTTTTTGAACGGCGTCTTGCTAGGTTGCTGAGGCTGGCTTTGAACCTGCAATCCTCCCATCTCGGCTTCCCCAGTACTGGGATTACAGGCAAGCGCTACTGGGCCCAGCTACCTGAAAGGGTTAATCTTACAGAGAAGCAATGGTAGTGGGAACAGGCAGGTTTCCAGGGACTAGAAAACCACCTTCGGACTCCACCAAACATCTCCAGCTCAGCACAGACCTGCTACTGTTTAGCATGAGACAAACACTTGGTCCTCTGTTCCTCATTGTCGTGCCCAAGAGAACTAGCGCATTGTAAGGAAAGCAGTGCCTCATAAGTCCCCCTCCCATGGGTCCTCGTGAAGCTCAGACATTTCTAAAGATTTCATCTGAGAAGGGCCCAGCCACGAGCGGCTCGGGGAGGCCTGGATCTGGCGGCTCTCCACCAGCTCAGAGAGAAGACAGGAGAGGATGCGGGAAGAGCCAGAGGGCGTCCGAGAAGAGTGGAGGCTTTGCGCCTTCCCCCAGAGCTGTGGGGATTGGATCCGGGAGTCCTGCGGACCACGGGACCTGGGCCCGCCAAGTGCCTCCTTGCGGCAATGCCACGCCGCTCGCATGTAACCTACACACGTCTTCAAATATGTGCCAAGTCATCTTAGATGAACCGTAATGCCCAGAACAATGTCCATGCTACACATGTCACTGCTGTCCTGAAATGCGTACGAAATAAGGATTTTTTTTTTTCAGTACTAGGAATAGAACTCAGGGCCATTCTTTCTCCAAGCTACACCCCCAGCCCTATTTTTTTATTCTTTTTTAGGTTTGGGGGGGGGTGTTTATTTGTTTGTTTGCGGTACTGGGGATGGAACCCAGAGGCATCCTACCTCTGAGCTACACCCCCAGCCCTATTTTTTATTCTTTATTTTTTGAAACAAAGTCTCACTGAGTTGCAGAGGGCCTCACTAAGTAGCTGAGGCTGGTCCTCCTGCCTCAGCCTCCTGAATGCTGGGATTACAAGCGTGCCCACCACGCCCGGCTCCACGTAGACACCTTTTTGTTCTTGGTATTGTTTGTCCGAAATATTATTTTCCGTCTGAATTCAGTTGGGTTCATCTGCAGAAGTGGAGCCCAGCCAAAGAGGCAAACACGTGAGCTATGAAGGCTTGTTTCCACAGATACACCCAGTGTCACCACGCCGGCCGTATGCAATGTTTGACTCAAGTGATTTAAACATGAGGCTGTAATGCTACTTTAAAAAAATCAAAGGAGCTTTGAGAGGTCTTTATCTAGGTCAACACTGGCGCTTCAGTCATCCAGAAAGCCTCGTGGCAGACTTTCGCTTCTCAGTATGCAGGCAGGTGAGGTTATTATGAAGACCCCAAGGAAAACGCACCCGACGCAGCAAGGCCTTCTGACCTCCAGCCCAATACTTCCTACCAGAAGTGCCTCAAAGTTGTGCAAGGAAAGAATTATTTCATTTCCATGTGGATAACTATGGTGCTGGAAGAACAGGGGAATTGGTGGGTCCATCTATAACAGGTAAATAGAAAAACTGGGCTTGCAAACTACATCACGTGGCACCTGGTAGCTGGAGGTGAGCATGTGGTTAGAAGTTAAGATTTTATGCCTACGGAGGCAATACGCTCCGGAGCCCTGGGTTGACCCTGCTGGGCGGGTTACGTGAGACAGGTCCAGGGAGCAAAATCCTCCATGTCTGCTGGAAGCTTTGCAGCCGGCAACGACCAGATAAGGTCCCTGGGTTCCATCCCCAGGGGCGTTTAAAATAAATTTTTAAAAAGAAATGAGAAGGGAAAGCTTATAAAGGGGCAGAAAACATCCTTGGGGAAAAGATATATTTAGTATCTTGATTAGGCTTATGGTGTCAGGGAATGTGCATTCTGTGCATAAAACTTAACAATTCAGCACTTTAAATATGTGTGGGTTATTGCCCACCGTGCTTACTTCAATAAAGCTATTAGAAGCCAGGCACAATGGCGCACACCTGTAATCTCAAGGCTTGGGAGGGGGTCAGGTTCAAGATGAGCCTCAGCAATGTAGGAAGACCCTGTCTCAAAATAAAAAGCTGGAAGTGTGGCTCAAATAGAATGCCACTGAGTGAATCCCCCACAGGAAGGAAGGAAGGAAGGAGGAAGGAAGGAGGGAAGGAAGGAAGAAAGGAGGAAGGAAGGAAGGAAGGAAGGAGGAAGGAAGGAGGAAAAAGGAAGGAAGGAAGGAGGGAGGAAGGAAGGAAGAAGGAAGAAGGAAAAAAGGAAGGAAGGAAGGAAGGAAGGAAAGAAGGAAGGAAGGAGGAAGGAAGGAGGAAGGAAGGAAGGAGGAAGGAAGGAAGGAAGGAGGGAGGGAGGGAGGAAGGAAGGAAAGAAGGAAGGAGGAAAGAAAAAAGGAAGGAAGGAAAGAAGGAAGGAAGGAGGAAGAAAGGAAAGAAGGAAAGAAGGAAGGAAGAAGGAAAAAAGGAAGGAAGGAAGGAGGAAGGAAGGAAGGAGGAAGGAAGGAAGGAAAGAAGGAAGGAAGGAAAGAAGGAAGGAAGGAAAGAAGGAAGGAAGGAGGAAGGAAGGAAAGAAGGAAAGAAGGAAGGAAGGAAGGAAGAAGGAAAAAAGGAAGGAAGGAAGGAGGAAGGAAGGAAGGAGGAAGGAAGGAAGGAAGGAAGGAAGGAAAGAAGGAAGGAAGGAAAGAAGGAAGGAGGAGGAAGGAAGGAAGGAAGGAGGCAGGAAGGGTCCTTACAAAAAATTGTGAGGATATGGTGTGGCTCAGTGGTAGAGAGCTTCCTTAGCATTTAGGAAGCCCTGGGTTTAAACCCAGCATAAAAGAAAGAAAGAGAGAAAGGAAGGAAGAGAAGGAAGGAAGGAAAAGAAAGAGAGAAAAGAAAAACCTTAGCTAATAGGCAGGATTGTTTTACCCGAGTTTGAATTTCCAAAGGCTTGTTGAGGGGAACTTTTCAGAGAAACTTTCCCAGCTATCTTCTTTGGCTTAAAACATAACAACGAAGTCCTAAGCCACATCTCCACAGATCAGATAACACTCTCCACTCATTCTTTGTGTTGTATGAAAGTCTGCCTGCCCAGTAGAAGTAAAAGAACAGAACCACAGTTCAGAAAACCACCCAGACTACCTTGTGCCCTAAAACTCACTCAAACATTTTTGTTTGGGGCCTATTATTTCCTGATCGGGTGAACAGGAGACACAGGAAGGTGTCCTGATAGTAGCAATAATTCCTTAGAGGCCACTGCAGAGAAACTGCCTTAGAGAAAGCCACAAAGTCACAGCATCCCCCTGCCCCACATCCGCCCTGGACCAGCCCACCCTTAACAACTTAAAGAGAACCTGTTTCAAAATAAAAAGGGCTGGGGGTGTCACTCGGAGGCAGAATGCCCCTGGGTTCAATCAATCCCTAGTACCAAAAAAGAAAAGAAAAGAAAAAAATGCCCGATGTAGTCACCTGGTTCATCTAACTGGAGTTCCAGTATCATAAACACAATTCACAGGTTTGTAGTATAAACAATTAAAATGATAAAGATGAAAAATCAAATCAAAGAAGATACCTACTTTATTCTCAAAGCTTTAAGTTCCACCCACAAAACTTCCATGAACAGTGTTTGGGGCCCATGGAAAAGCCAGAGGTCACTGAAGACACATTTCAGTGTTAGAAAGATCCAGAAAACCCCTATGTATTACTAATAAGGACACACAGAGGAAAAATACAAATGCTTTGAAAATCTCTCAAATTCTGGAGACAGTCAGAAACCCCTTGAGTCTCTCTAGTATCCTTCAGTTTCTTAAGGCATTTATTTTTTTAAAAAATCTCCCCAATAGCAAAACTCTTTTGCCTATTGTAACACTGAAATTGAGTTGGGGGTCGCAAAGGAGGCAAGAACCAGCCACGTTATTAAAGGCCTCTTTCATCAAACTGGCACCTGTGGGTGAGACCTGCCAACCGTGGGAGAAGGGACCGGTGACCGGGCAGCAGAGTCATGGTCAGTAGAGTCACGCCGCAGAGAAGTGAGGGTATTTATGTAGCCGGGGTCTTGGGGTGGGGCTAGCGGCGTGGGAATGCCAGTCCTCTCGCGACATTCGGAGTCTCGTGGCATCTGGAGTCTGCCCCGAGATGTCTGGAGTCTCGTGACCTCTATAATCTCACGACCTCTGGAGTCTCGCCATGTCTCCGCTTCTGGCTCTGGGGATTCTGCCTTCTGTCCCCGCTGTGGGGTCCCATGGGGGAAGGGAGAGACCTGACCTATCACCTGTCACTGCCTGAGTTGACTATTCTGGCTTCAATTTTTTTTCTTTTTTTTCCATACTGAGGATTAAATCCAGGGGTGTTCTACCTCTGAGCAACACTCCTAGGCTTTTATTTTTAATTTGAAGCAGCATCTCACTCAGTTTCTAAGGCTAGTCTAGAACCTATGACTGTCCTGTCTGCGCCTCTCAAGTCCTGGGATTACAGGTGTGTACCACTCTGCCTGACTAGCTTTCAAATTTTAAAGTGAACCCGCCACGACTTTCTTAGCGGTGGGACTACAAGATCAGACCCATAACACATTTTGAGTCAAAGCGTGACCATCCTGGGTCCCCAGAGTCACGCACATCTCTCCACACAGCGATTCAGAAATTACACACTTTCTTCATTAACCCAATACAATTATTTTTTGAACAATAAAAAACAGTATCTGGGGCTGGGATGTAGCTTAGTGGAAAAGTGTTCACCTTGCAAGCACAACCTCCTGGGTTTCATCCCCAGTGCCAAAAAGACAAAAAAGACCAAAAAAATTATATATATAATATATATATATATCCTCTGTTCACCAAAGACAGAAAGCCCAAAGTTTTTCCCTCCAACCCCAGGCCTAGGATCACTGATCCGATGTTTTTTTGTGATGGTCACAGGCACATCTCCATTTTCTGAAACCCACAGTGACTCGTTGGCAGAACTGGAATTAAGATGCCTTACTAAATGCCAGGCTCCCTGAGGACACCAGTCAAAGCCTACAGCTCCGGGGCCCAAGTCCCATGGGTCTTCCACATAGGAAATCTTTGATTAAGGACTGAGTCCTTCACTTCCCGATAGATTAAGCCTGGTCTGCTTTCACCAACGACCATATCTCACGTAGGGATTCAGTTGTAAACCTCATTCTCCTCGCCTCCTTAATTTCATGCTGGCTTAATGATCAGGCTTTGAGAATGTCTTGGCAATAGAAATCTCAGAGATTTAGGTCATGTCCCAAAGCCAGAAGAGTCCGGAGGGTTTTTCCTTTCTTCTTTGCACAGGACACTTTGCACACAAAGACAGGTGCAGCTCCCTGCCTTCCCCGGGAGTCTACTCAGGAGAACAGCCTCACACCGGACGCCGAGGACCCCATCTGGAATGCACCAGCAACCTCCTCCACCTTGGAATGAACGCATGCACCACTTCCTCCTGTCCTTCCAGAGTTACTTTGTTGTTGTTTTTTTTTTTCTACTAGGTAAAAGTGAAATATAGTTATAGGAAATCTAAGCTTTAGAGCTCTGGAGTCGCTCTGGAGTGGATAAGAGCAGGCTGCTGCAGGTCCAAGGACCCAGCCCGCCCACCTGCCCCAGGCGGCTCCTCACATCTGGCATCCACCTGTGGGCTCAGAGTGCGACCTACAAAGCGCCCCGGCTTGGTCAGTCTCCTGCTCAACTTCACAGGGGAATATCGGTCCATTTCCCTCCACTGCAGCTGTTCCCCTGACGTTGATCCAGAAAGAAAGCGCATCTAAAGCCGGGCGTGGTGGCGCACACTTGTAATCCCAGCACTTGGGAGGTGGAGACAGGAGGATCGCGCTGGTTCGAAGCCAGCCAACCTGGCTTAAGAGACCCTGTTCCCAAAATTTAAAAAGTATAAAATAGGTCTGAGAGTGTAGCCCGTAGGTAGAAGGGCTTCCAGGAACCCCAGTACCACCAAAAATAAATAAATAAATAATAAAAAAAAATAGGGCAGGGGCTGTAGCTCAGAGGTCGAATGACCCTAGGTTCCATCCCCAGACCTGCAAAAAAAAAAGAAAGAAAGAAAGAAAGAAAGAAAGAAAGAAAGAAAGAAAGAAAGAAAGAAACCATCTTGATTTCAGTACTTGGAAGTGCGTGGTGAGAGCACAGGCATCTACCACCATGCCCAGCTAAATATTTCTCCTTTAAACCACTACTTATTCTCATGTTTACTAGTGCTGGGCATGCATCCATTCTTCAGATTATGATAGACTCGTGTGTCTGTATGACAAAGAAAAAAAGAGGGGAACGGCAGAGGGACCTGACATCTTCTGTTAGTGGAAACTGGTTCCTTCCTACTGTCTTCCTTTAGACCCTAATTCAGAAACTCTTCAGCCGTGCAATCCGTGTTCGTAGGAATGGTGGCGGCGGTGTGCGGCTTGCACGGACCTGGGAGGTGAGTGTGACTCCGGGGCCTGGTGCTGGTGGGCTTCACGCTCCTACAGTCCATTTGTTACAAGGCTTGCCTGAACTCCCAAAGCAGCCAGCCATCTCGACTTCAGTTCTCGTCCCCGAAAAAATAAATGTCACATTGAGGTCACGACTAGACAATGGAACTGGACAAATAATAAAAACTTCGCAAATAAGATAATTTCTGTCATTGGGAGCTGGAAGTATTTTATGTCTCTATTTATTATATATCTGTATGGTTTTTTTTTTTGTTTTGTTTTGTTTTTTTTTTTTTTTTTTTGGTAGGGACTGAACCCAGCTATATCCCAACCTTTCTAATTTTTTATTTTGGTGGTACTGGGGTTCCTGGAAGCCCTTCTACCTCTGGGCTACACTCCCAGACCTATTTTTATTTTTATTTTTTTATTTGAAAACAGGGTCTCTTAAGCCAGCGCGGCTGGTTTCGAACCTGCACGATCCTCCTGTCTCCGCCTCCCACGCGCGGGTATTACAAGCATGCGCCACCATACCTGGCCTTCTAATTTTTTATTTTGAAACAAGGGCTCCCAACCCTGCTGAGGCAGGCCTCCAACCTGAGATTCATTTTTTTTTTTTTTTTCAGTACTGGGGATGGAACTCAGGGGCAATCTACCTCTGACCTACACCCCCAGCCCTAATTTTTTTTAGTTCTTTATTTGGAAACAGGGTCTCACTGAGTTGCAAAGGGCCTCACTAAGTAGCTGAGGCTGGCAGCGGACCACAATCCTCCTGTCCCAGCCTCCAAAATGCTGGGATTACTAGCGTGGGCCACCATGTCCGGCTCTGCTATCCTCTTGTCCCAGCTTCCCACGTGCTGGGATCACAGGCGTGCACCACCAAGCCCGGCCCATGCGTAAAGGTTTTATCCCCTGAACTGTGGTCCCAAGCTGAAGCCAAGCACCCTGTGAAGGAAAGGATTCTGCAGGTCCACACGTGGGATCTGTAATTCTTCCATTCAAACTTCCCCAGCAGGTCCCCAAGCAGAGACCCCCATTTGGGGCCGTGTGGGCCAAGTCCAGGGGTCTCAGGGCCTGGGGGCGCACTGGTGGCACCACTTCGTGCTCCCAGTGGACCAAGTGGTCCAGACGCACGAGGAAGGACGGATGGCTTAGATTCTGTGTCAGGTTTGTGTCTCAGATGTGCCTTATGGGGTCCTTGGGGGTCTGCGTGGGTCTCAGTGTGGCACTGAGAGGTCTCGGGGGTTCTCTGGTGGGTCTGTAGGAGACGGTCTCCATGGGTCTGGAAGAGATGGCTGCAGGAGGCCCGTGCGGCCGGCAGCGGGAGGCTGCAGTGGGAGGCTCTGTCTCGGCCTCCGTGACGGTATTTGCCGTCTCCCTAGCCCAAGCCTCCGTGAGAGGTCTCTGTGGGACACGCATGTGTTGCTTCTGACAGTGCTCCTCTGAGGGGCTTCTGTGAGTGCTGGCTCTGTCAGAGGCCCCTGTGTGCAGGTCTGCGTGGTCCCTGTAGAGGTCTCCGGGGGGGGGGGGTGTCTTGGTTTAGGTTTCTGTGGGGCCCTCTAAAAGGGTCTCGGTGTGGTCTCTGTGGGGGATCTTTGGGATGGTCTTGCTACAAGTATCGGCAAGGTCTCAGTGTGAGTCTCTGTGGGGTCTGTGTGTCTCTGTGGGGTCAGTGAGTCTCTGTGGGGTCTGTGTATCTCTGTGGGGTCTATCAGTGTGTCTCTGTGGGTCAGTGAGTCTCTGTGGGGTCTATCAGTGTTTCTCTGTGGGGTCTGTGTGTCTCTGTGGGGTCTTGCTGCATGTCTCCAGGGGTTCAGTTTCCCCTGCTGCTGGCCTTGCCACCCCTCCCGGAGGCTGGGGCTGGTGACCACGGGGGGGTGTTCCCCCTGCCTCGTCTGGTCCATGGGTGTCACCTAATGCTCCACCTGTGAGGAGCCCTGGGTCCTCACACTCAGAACCACCTCTGGGCTCGGAGAGGACTTGCAGGGCCAGACTCCGGGCCCCGGCTCTGTTCTTACTGCTGGGCCCGCCCAGTCTCTGCCATGATCACCTGTGGGTCCTGGCCCAAACCAGGAGGGAACACCCAGCCCCATAGACAGGTCCTGACAGGCAAGAGGGCAAAGCCAGGTGCCTATCACCTGCTAAGGTCTCTCCACTAAGGGTACTGGAGTGGGGCCCACTGCCGGGCCCGGGTGGGCTACAGCACTGAACATTCTGGAGAAATGGCCTCCTCTCTCCTTGCTTTCCCATGTGGACGCACCTCAGGAGAGAGAAAAGCTGGGCTGGACGCAGAGCGAGGCCAGAGGAGACTGGCCTGTCCCTCTACTCCAGGTGGCCCCCGCATCTTGGGCGGTCACTCCCACTGTGTGTACAGATCCTGCCCATCAGCCTCCTCCCTGCTGGTGGATGGGGCAAGCAATGGCCAGGGGCCAGGAGACCCCCCAGGCCAGCCTCGCTGGGCTGTGTGCATATCTGAGGGGTCCCAGATGGGAGTCGCAGCCAGAGTTTCCCCCTCCACCTGTGCTCTGTCCGCTTCCCTCCAGCCTGCCCTGAGCTCCGGCTTCACGTGGGCTGCCACCTCTGAAACCTCCAGAACTGTGAGCGAACACAGCTTCCTTCCTCTAAGCTGTGGCCGGTGGGTATTGGAGTCCCAGGAGTGAGGCTGCGGACTGAAACAGACCTGCAGGCTTTCGAATGTACTATTAGTAAAGTAATGCTCCCTGCCCGAGAGTCTGCTTCCCCTCCACTCTGAGTTGGTGCGAAAGGGGCTTCTCCAGCCCTTGGTCTAAGTGTCTTGGGGTGGCTCCAGGGAGGGGCGCTCAGCCATGGTGTCTCCCCCCCCCACCAGGCAGGTAGCCTCTCCAGCCCAGGGTACCTCTGATGGCATCTCCTTGCCGCTCAGGGTCCTTCTCCAGCCAGTTCAGTTATCCACCATACAAAGCCCCAGCACCCAGCTGTCACATGGCCACTGTGTGCACAGTTGTGCCCAGAGGGGACTTCAGGTGGCCATGGGCAGGGGTGATGGCCCTTAGCAGCCAATCTGTAACTCCCACCCGCAGGCAGAGCTGCAAGTTGCAACCTAGAGATGAGGAAGGCCGGGTGGGTGGGTGACTTGACCTGTCCTCAAGGCTGAGCTCAGAGGGGCTGGCAGGGAGATGGCCTTGCCAGCCTCCACCAGCAGAAGAAGGACTGGGGCTCAGGCATCCACTACTGCCCATCAGTAGATCCAGGAGGACAGGACGATCACAGAGCCAGCAGGCCACAGCCACCCTCCTGTGACATGCGAAGCCAGTGGGCCCACAGAGCCTCAGTGCTCCCACCACAGCTGCAGAGTTCCAGCTACAGAGAGTCAGGGGAAGGTGGGTGGAGACAGACCAGGGTGGGCCTTCCTGGGCAGCCTTGTCCTGACTGATCCCAAGGGCTTTCCCTTGTTCCTTCTGTAAGGCCTGAGTGATGAACACAGCTACAGTGGGGAGTCTGGGTGTGTGGCGGTCAAGGCCCCCTTCACTTCCTACCTGCCCTGTCCCTGCTGGACGCATGCCTGGGGAGAGCAGGTATTGGCCCCTTCTCTATGGTCCAGTGCAGCACAGACAGAAGCCATTACCACGCACGAGAGCAAACATGTATTAGGAAGCACTGGTCACCTAGTAGGAAGCCCTTCAAATGCAGAGGGCGGGCTCACATGAGAGGAGGCAGACTTTCTCTTCACGGCCTGGATATTTTCTTGGGGAAAAGTCTTCCTATTAGAACAGATGTAAAAAGCAGGTTGACCAGATAACAGATTTCTCTGAATAAGGCAGTGCCTGGGACAGTGGATGTGGTGGCTGGAGACGTCTTTCCCTCGTGGCCTCTGCTGGCTGGGACTGACAGCCCTGCGCTCCCTGGGCGGCAAGACAAGGCCGTCCTCTTTGTCTCTGGCCCTCCTATGATGGCTGTGGCCCTGGGGGCTGGCATGCTGGACGCAGGCCACTTCCTGCAGCAAGCACCTTTGCCCTGGGTAGGCGGGGCCCTCGTGACAGAGGGGATTTGTACCTCCAGGAGCCTGGGGCTTCTGTTCGTGCAGGTTCTCCTTGGAGGCTGAAGGCTCACGGTGCAGCCCCAAGGTCCACTCGAGCATGGCCATGAGCCCCTGGGTTTGAGCAGCGTTGCTGTCCACACATTGCTGGCCGGCAGCCAGCCCTGAGCTCCGGGGGGCAGCTGCGGAAGGCGTGGGCTTTTGCACAAGGTCTGCCCATTCTCTCCTTTTACTGGGGAGGATATATTGCAGAAAGTTCTTTATCCTGTTCCTAAGCTGCGTCTCTGAAGGCACCTCGCCCTCCTCTGGCGGGCCCAGGGAAGACTTGCTTCCGATGGCGTGCGCGTCCCCTCTGACCTGGGCAGGGGCAGGCCTCTCCTCAGCAAGCCTTCTTCCCGGCCCCCCTGACCCCGGCCTCCCGCAGTCCTCTCTGCCGCCCATAATCAGCCCTAACACACTCCAGTTCTCCCAAGGGTCCTGGGGTTGGGGCACCTTGGGCTCCTGCTGCTGCTGACTGCTCCCTACCCTGGACAAGAGCCGGTACAGCCCCTGCAGAGTGGGCGTGCCGCTGCCGGACATGCTCTGGGAGCTGGACAGAGAGGCCTGGGACGCCAGGATGTCTGCAGCCAGCCGCACCTCGGGGGCGCAGTCCTGAAGGAGCATCCCTGAGGCGCAGTCCTGAAGGATGACAACATCCTTGGCAGAGTTTTGAAGCTTCTTCTCTGGTCCTGACTGGGCTTTCGGGCCCGGGACGCCCAGATCCTGGGACACAGCGATTCTGGAAAGGCAGGGGCCCTGACTGGTGTCCAGAGATTCCGGACTCCTGGGCGTCACATAAATGGTCTTAAAGTCTGCTGTCAGGCGCTTTCTCGTGATGTCCACCCAGTCGGGGGCCTCCTTGCCCTCCTCCTCATCGTCATCCAGCTCCCTGATTTCTTCAGCCTTGGAGTACTGGGACCCTACGCTGGCTCCCGGCACTGACACACTGCAGCGGGAGCCATCCGAGGCTGCCCCCCACCCCTCCTGAACCTCACTCCAGCCCGCTCCCGGACCGGCACTCAGTTCCAGGCTGCCTGTCCCAGAGACTCGGGCAGCATCCCTGTGCCAGGCTCTACCCACAAGACCAGGAGGCGACGGGCTGCCTCCCCGTGCAGCCGGAGGGGCCTCAGAGGGGCGACACCTGTCACCAGGAGCAGGCATTCTCGGGGACTTGAAGGAGGGATCAGAAAGGAGACACCCCAAGGAGGGAGCTGACATTTCTGGCACCACAGCCTCTGCTGGGGCAGCCTGACCCAGGGCCGTGGCACACAGGGTGAAAGGCTGGGACTTGGAGTCCCGGGAGGCCCGCGAGACAAGGTCAGGCTGAGCGAGGGGCACCGGCCGGGCCCGCTTCAGCTTCCAGAGACTGAGGGGCCTGACGACCTTGAGGGCCAGGCCCCACCTGTGCCTTGTCCAGAATCTCTTAATGTGTGCCTCCAGCGCCTTCTGGGTTCTGGCATCCAGGATGAAGAGGTCCTGGGAGGTGGGCTTGCAGGGGTCCCAAGTCTTCAGGAACGGCACCTGCCCGGTCTCCATCTGAGTGTCAGAGTTTCCAGGAGGGGTCCAGCAGCGCTGCGTGGCCAGCCTCGAGCCCTCGGGGCTCTTTCCCCTGGAATAGGCCTTCCCAGCGCCTGCCGGGGCCTTCCTGTCTGTGCCGGTGGGGAAGTCGCTTTCCGAGTCGCTGCTGGAGGGCGTCACCAAGGCCAAGTCTGTCTTCAACCCTGTGTTCACCTTAGCCAGGGCCTCCATGGCCTTCGCCTGGAAGCTGCCCGAATCCCTGGCCACATCGGTGAGGAGCCTCTTCAGGCTGTACCCCGGATTGTTGCTTGCGTACTTCCACACCTCGAATGTTTCCGGTGCCCCCGACCTGACCTCCAGAATCTCCTGGCTGCTATCACTCGAATATAGGGAGGTCCAGGAAGGCACACCGCTGCCCTCGGCCTCCTCTGTCGCGGGGAGCTTCTCTCCAGACTCCATCAGGTCCAGACACAGCTGGACCTTGCTGGGCACCCCACAGTGCTGCTGGGCAAACCTCTCTCGCAGATGTTGCTCCAGCTGCTCCCGGAGCCCGGGGCTGATGAAGTCCCTTGGGAGGTTGACGGCGGAGCCGGGGTCCCGGGGGACCCGGGTGCTGGATGTGGGGCGGCTAAATAGTTCCTGAGATTTTTTGACTAACGAGGGTAACGCCCTCTGACTCTCTCTTCGCTTCCTCAAAAGGTGATATTCCAGGTGCTGAGCGGCCGGTGGCAGGGGAAGGTGAGCCCCTCCCTGGGGTGCAGGACGCTTCCCCCTGGGAGGTGCAGGGCAGGCCAGGATCGGGAGAGGCGACTTGGGCTGGACCCGGGCGACGATCTGAGCCAGGGGTGGGTGCGAGTCTTGGTCGGAGGCAGAGGAGGATGGCGTCAAGGCTGCAGTCTCGGGTTTGGGCTGGGGCTGGACCAGCACATGCGGCAAGTACTCGCGAGGAAGGGGCTTGTGGGGGGCTTTAGCCCGCACGTGTGCTGGGAGGAAATTCGGAAGTCCATTGAAGAAAATGGAGGGAAAGTCGGGCAGGCTGTCGGGCAGCCTGACGGTCAGCACCAGGGACTCGCTGTGCAACACTGGCAGCCCCCAGCACAGCTGGTCACCTTTCTGCTCTGAGTGGCCCCGCAGGACCTGGTGATACAAGAGCTGCTTTGGGAAGGGAGGCCACTGCCCTGGGGCTTTCCCATCCCAGGAGGGCGTGGGGGCCATGGTGTCCTGCCAGGGCCCCCGGGGCCTGGGGAAGTTCTCCAGGGGGGGCTCCAGGCCCCTCCCATCTCCCTCCTGGCACGCCTTCATTTCGACTCTTTTGCTTATCATTAACTCCAGCAGTTCCTGGGCATCGGGGTTGATGAAAGAAAAACCCCCAGCCTCTACCTGAGTGAAGGGCGCGCCTGCCCAGGAGACCTCCGGGGCCCGCTGGGAAAGGCCATCTCCCCGACCTTGCCCGTGCGGCGAGAGGAGCCAGGCCCTGGCGGCCACCTGCCACCAGGAGGACGCTGAGGCGGGACAGGCCACGGGGCCAAGGCCAGGAGGAGGCGGACGGGGGCTGCTGGAGGAGGAGAAAGACTCTGACTCGGGGACAGCCGCAGGTTCACACGCAAGGAGATCCAGCCTGGGGTCTGGCAGAGACGGAGGCAGAGCCAGGGAAGAGGCCCCTGGAGAGTGCTGGAGAGGGTTTTCTTCTAGAGAAATCGGAGGCTCTGGAGGCTGATACTGCCCTACAGAAGAGGCCGACCTGACAGAAGCCTGGGACGTCGAGGCCAGGGGCAGAGCCTGGGAAGCATCCTCCTCGGGCTGGCTCGGTGGCCGGCGGGCCGCAGCAGGTGCTGCGGAGAGCGTCTCATCTGGGCCATGTCCTCCAAGGAGCTGGCGAAAGCCGCTTCTGTCCCTGAGCAGCGCTAGATGGCTGCAGGAGGAGGAGGCAGGGCTGCAGCCAGGAGCCCACCTCCTGCTGCCCGCACCCGGCCTCAGGATGCCCTTGCTAGACCCCCACCCAGGGCTCCCTCCCGCCCCAAGTCACCGCACAGGCAGGAGGAGGCAGGCCCGAGGCAAAAGCTCCTCACCTGTGCAGGAGTGAGAGCAGGTCCTGGATGTCCTTCACTCCCTGCAGGCAGTCTCTGCGGGCTGGAAATGGAGACCGGAGGTTTGGGTGGAGGAGGAGGGAGGGGCCCGGGAGCTGACCGAGGCTGAGGGGGAGTTCTGGGGCCAGAAGCCTTGGGCGACTGGACCCTGGGGCCAAGGGAGGCCACGGGCACCTGGCAGCCAGCGATCGCTGGGCGTGGGTAGGGGCGCGGTTTGTTATTTACAGGGGTTCCTCTCCACCTGTGGGGAGGAAGTGCGCCCCACCCTTACGAGGGACGGGGACGGGGCTTGGGCGGTGAAGCATCTTGTCCACAGTGGGACCAAACCAGGCCACACCGCCCCCTCTGGCGCATCGCAGCGTCTCCCCCCTCCCTCTCCCACGGGCTCCCCAGGGCTCTTGTCTCTGGCCAGTTCTCTGGGCGCAAGGGCACGGCCGTACCTTTCAGGGTGTCGCTCTTCTTCCTGACTTTGCTACTCACCGTCTTTGCCATCTGAGGTCGAGACAAAAAGGAAAGAAGCTGGCCTGGTCCTGCCTCTCCTCCCCCCGGAGGGGGGGGGATGTGTGTGCTTCCTCCCCCCTCCCAGAGCTCGTTTTTAAAGTGGCCATGATGGTGCATGCCAGTAATCCCCGCGCTTGGGAGGCTGAGACAGGAGGATCACACAGGTTCGAAGCCAGCCTCAGCTACTTAGTGAGGCTCTCAGCAACTTAGTGAGACCCTGTTTCCAAATAAAAATATAAAATAGGTCTGGGAGTATAGCCCGGAGGTAGAAAGCCTCTGGGTTCCACCCCCAGTACAATAAATAAAGAAAAGAAGAAGGAAGGAAGGAAGGAAGATAAAGGTCAAGAACAAACAACTTTTTCCCTCTTTGGAAAACACAAAAGGGAGAGAGAGAAAGAGGGAGAGAATGCATATGCATATGCATGTATGTACCTCCGAGCTATACTTCCAGCCCTTTTTTATTTTATTTATTTATTTATTTTGCAGTACTGGGGATGGAACCCAAGAGCATTCTTCTGAGCTACACCCCCAGCCCTATTTTTTATTCTTTATTTTGAAACAGGGTCTGAGTTGCAGAGGGCCTCACTAAGTAGCTGAGGCTGCCCGCGAACCGCGATCCTCCTGTCCCAGCCTCCCGAATGCTGGGATTACAAGCGTGCGCCACCACGGCCGGCTTCAATGTTTTTTTGAAACAAGTTCTCACTAAGTTGCTAAAGCTGGCCTGGAACCTGCCATCCTCCTGTCTCAGCCTCTCAAGTACTGGGAGGACAGGCGTGTCCCTCCGTGCCTGGCTCAGAAGGGATTTTTTACGTAGGCCCCACTCTGGCTATCTTGTGTCCCATCCTGTGCTAGGAAAAGCGGGCTCCTTTCTACAGGTGCGTCTCAGCTGCCAGGTTTTATTCCTGAGACCCGACCTGACTCCTGCTCGTCACAGGAGCCCGCAGAGGCTCAGCTCAGCCCTCCTCAGCCCAAGACAGAGGACAGGCCTGGCCCAGAGGCCCGGCCATGAGAAGGCGCTGTGAGCCAGAGCTCAGGCCTACACCCCAACTCTCCTGGGCCTCCATCTCAGGTGTCTGATTTCACTCCCCACAGAACATCGCAGAGTCACCCACAGAGACTCAGGAAACCCTCGGGGTGTCCACCCTCACCCCGCCCTGTCTGTCCAGCCGGACACCAGAGAATGAGCTCTGCCTCCCAAGATGGCCCCTCTTGGGATCTCTGTTCTTGATTTGGAAACGGGAAAAGAGAGTGGAGAGCGAGCGAATCCGTTTCTGCCAGCCTGGCCCGCGGGCCCCTTACCTTCCTCGTGCTCCTTTTCCCAGGTGGCGGTGAGAGCTGATCTCCCGGGAGCCAGGGCAGAAGCAGTAGGAAGAGCCCCAGCCCGCACAGCAAGGCAAAGGTCACGTCCGTGATCCAAGTGTCCGAGCCGGAGCCCAGCCACAGGGCACTTCTCCCAAGAAAGAGAGGCTTCTCCATCGTCTGAACTGTACTGTACCCCTCGGCCACTGAGCCCCGAGAGCTCCCTTTGGCATAAAAGGAAGGCCCAGGCCAGCATCACAAACTGTGACTCCTCATCACAAAGAGGTCCTGGCAGCGGGGGAGGGGCCAGGAGCAGGGTCACAGCCGCCCCCTCCCCACCCCCCAGCCCAGCTCCTTCCAGCCCCACCTGCTAACTGTCACGGGCTCTTTCCCCTGCGGCCCAGGCATCACCTGCTTCCTGGCAGAACACAGCTTGAGCTCAATCACTTTCAAGGTTCTTAAAAATTATTTCAACCAGCTGTGGTGGTACACGCGTGTAATGCCAGTGCCTGGGAGGCTGAGACAGGAAGATCCCAGGATGAAGGCCGGCCTCAGTGACTTAGATTCTCAGAAACTCAGTGAGACCCTGTTTCGAGATAAAACATAAAAGGGGCTGGGGGTGTAGCTCAAGGGTAGAATGCACTTGGGTTGAATCCCCAGTACCAAAAATAATTCAATTCATGGGGCTTATTACTGTCAAGGTCTCCTCTCTGTGCAACTCCAACCTCCCTACAAAAATGTTCCTGCCTTGCTTCAATTCAGATATAGAAATGAAGTTTCTTTTATACTTACTTAGTTATAAAATTTTGAATAATAATTTTTTGGGGGGTATAGAGGACTAAACCCAGGTACATTGTGCCTCTGAGCCACACCTCCAGCCTTATTATTATTATTATTAAATTTGAAGCAGGGTCTCATGAAACTGTTGACATTCTTGCTAAGTTGCTGAGGCTGGCCTCAAACCTGTGATCCTCCTGTCTCAGTCTCCCAAGTACTGGGAATACAGGTGGGCACCACTGCACCTAGCTTGAATAAGTGTTTTTAAATAATTCAGTTTATTTTACTGTCTTCAGCAAGAGGATCATAAACAAAAAATAAATATATAATTATTAAAGGTTCACAAGACTATGAAAGTTGAAATACACTTTCAATTTCAAGAATGGTTTTGCATTTCTTCTGGTAATTTTGCTCCTAAAACCAATGAAGGTCAGGCTGCGGGGTAAAATTTGGGAACTTCCGTCCACACACCCTTTTGACAAATCCAGTATTTTCAAGTCAAAGAATAAGCCATTTCTTGCTACTCAAAAGCCTTCAGTATCTCTTTGTGTCCATGTGAGATGGGGATACTTGATATACCCAGGGGCATTCTACCTCTGAGCTACACCCCCAGCCTTATTTTTTTATTTGAAACAAGGGCTTGCTAAGTTGCTGAGGCTGGCCTCGAACTTGCAATCCTCCCACACTGTGCACTCATCTCTTTCTTTAGTATTTCTCTGTAACGTGGTACTGATGCAGACGCTTTTCTTGGGCTTTGTTTATCTGTGTTCTATCTACTGATAAGCCCATCAAAGGCAATTTTCATTTCTGTGGCTGTATAGGTCTCACACCGTCTTTGTGCAACTCTGTCCTCTGGAACCAACTGGGCTTCATGAAGACTCCTCATCCTTCCCCTCGTTGGAAATATAAAATATTCGGATAGCCTCCCGTACCCCAGGAAGGCCAGTAGGAGTGGGCGTTGCCTGTGTCTCTTCTTTTCGGGGGAGTCTACAGCAGGCTGATGTTAGCTAGCCCTCTTCCCCCAACTCAGCTCTGATGAATGCTTTGATAAAATTTGATGAGCTTTTAACACCTGGCCAAGCGATGCTGACACTGCCGGTCTGCGGACCACCCTTTGAGAAGCCCTGCCCTACACAGAGATTCAGTCACCCGGGCACGCTTTTACCTGGATGAAACCGCAACTCCCTAGCACCACCTTAGATTTATATATTTTTCGCAGTACTGGGGATGGAACCCAGGGGCATTCTACCTCCGAGTTACACCCCCAGCCCTATTTTTTATTCTTTATGTTGAATCAGAGTCTCGCTGAGTTGCAAAGGGCCTCACTAAGTAGCTGAGGCTGGCTGCGAACCGCCACCCTCCTGTCTCAGCCTCCCGAGTGCTGGATCACAGGTGTGCATCACTACACCCGGCCTACAGCAGATGGATGTGGAAGAAAATCGATTCCCTGGAGGCCTTCTCTCCCTCCACCCAGCCACCCCCTTGGTGCTTTCTTTGCTGGGAGAGTCAAGGCAAGCTCTCGCATTCCTCCTCCGGAGAAGGAACACCTACCTACGGAGGTCTGTCTACAAAATGTCTACGTTAATATGCTTTGCAGCTCAAAGTAGTTGCTCTCTCCAAAACGTCTCTGCCAGGATGGATTCTATCTGGGCTGGGTGTCCCTCTTAGAAACCGTACCTTAATGGCAGAGCCAACGGCTATCCATCTGCAATAACTCACAATAGCCACAAGATGGTGCGATTGCCCCGCGCTGCAGCCCGGGCCCTAGTGAGAGGGGCTAGCACTAGTCCAGTGCCCCAGGGCACTGGAACCAGATGGGCTCCTTGACGAATTCTCCAAAGAATAATCTCCCTAATACGCCAAGGCTGTGTGCATATGTGTTCGCATCACAATGAGCCTCACTGTGAGGTATAATTGTGAACCTCACTATGGCGGGCAATTGTGATGTACTAATAACGAGAGCTTCCTAATTAAACTCTGAAACTCTGAATTACTCTGAGACCTAAGGCTGGGTGCTTCCTAAAGAAAAGACGTTAGCCAGGTGTGGTGGCACACATCTGTAATCCCAGTACTTGGGAGGCTGAGAAGCGATCACGGGTTCAAGGCCAGTCTCAGCAACTTGGGGAGCTTCTCAGAAACCTAGCAAGGCCCTTCCAAAGAGCTAAGGGGGGAGCTCTGAGGTAAAATGTCCCTGGGTTCAATATCTGGCATCCTCCTGGCTCTGAAGAGGACCCCGTGGCAGGCAGAGTCACCATGGTGGTACCAGGGACAGAGGAGGCCACCCAGCCAGACCAGAAGTGAGAGATGGGGGTTGCCCCTGGTCTCACAGCCTGCTCCCCAGAGAACTAATCCACTTCCTTTCAGACCCCCAGGACCTGACTCCAGATCCCTAGACCCCACCTCTTAAAGGCCCCCCCCCAACCCTGGAACCCACCATCTCCAAAGCACAGCAGCCTCCAACATAAAGAGTCTCATGTGTCTAGAAGTCACTGATATTACCTTATCAAATGTTCATGTTAAGACCAAGAAATAGAGTTAATGGAGAGGGAGCCCCACTTAACTGGAGAAAGAAGTCACATAAGTCCTTCTTAATTGACTGACTGCACCCCACAGGACGGAGAGTCAAAATAAGGGCCGTTGCTATTGTATGTTTAGTGAGTATGGTTGACGACACACTCAGGTATTGACTACTAAAAACCTACTGCCACTTTAATCTGATTTTAAAAGTCACGGTAAAATCCTTCCTGAGAATCAATGCTAAGCAGACTGGACTTGAGCTGGGTTTTTTGGGTTTTGTTTTTTGTTTGTTGGTGGTACTGGGGGTGGAACCCAGGGGCCGTCTACCTCCGGGCTATTCTCCCAGACCTATTTTCTATTTTATTTGGAAACAGGGTCTCACTAAGTTGCTGAGAGCCTCACTAAGTAGCTGAGGCTGGCCTCGAACCTGTGAGATCCTCCTGTCTCAGCCTCCCAAGCGCTGGGATTATAAGTGTGCACCACCACGCCCGGATGAACTTGAGTTGTTTCTTTCTTTCTTTTTCTTTTTCTTTTTCTTTTTTTTTTTTTTTTTTTTTTGGTCTTGAAGATTGAATTCAGAGGCATTGTACCTTCAAGCTACAACCCAAGCCTGATTTTAGTTCTTATTTGTATAAAGGGTCTCACTAAGTTGCCAAGGCTGGCCTTGAACCTATGATCCTCCTGTCTCAGCTTCCCAAATACGGGAATACTGGGATTACAAACATGTATCACCACATTTCATAGTAATATGATATCAATAGCAAACATGCTATGGATAACATTTTTTTATCATCAAGGTAAAAACCAGAAGTTATTCACAGGACAAACTTCAAAACCATAAAACGAGTTATTGTGTACATAGAAATGGTCATGCGGTCTCGGTTTTGGGCGCTCTCTCTCTCTCTCTCTCTCCCTCCCTCCCTCCCTCCCTCCTACTGGGAATTGAACCCAGGGGTGTTCTACTCCCAAGCTCCACCCCAGACCTTTTTACTTTTGATTCTGACACAGGGTCTCACTAAGTTGCTGAGGCTGGCCTGAACCCTGCGTCCTCCTGTCTCAGCCTCCGCAGTGCTGGGGTCCAGGTGTGCGCCGCCCAGGGCGTCCTGCTCGAGAGCACTTCCGGGCGAAGTGGACGGGATGGCATCTGGGGGCACTTGGGTCGTAGGCGCTGAGCGAGGGTCTCGGCCCAGACTCTTCGAAGACCATAACAAAGGGCGAGAGAGACAAATAGCTCCAGCGAAGACTTCGTTTACTTTCACGTTTGAGATTAGAAGACTGGCTACACTTTGAAAGCCACTGCTTTACCGGAAAATATTCCTTGAGATATTATAACCAAACAGCATGCTACTGCAAACCAACTTTGAAAACAAAGTCAAGATTGTATCGGTCCCTTTTGCAGGGGCAGCTTACAGAAGATGACAGTCCCAACCTCAGTGAGAGGAGAGAAACTCCCTTCCCCACAGACTCCTTTGAATGACCTCCAAGTTTGAGTTTCTCGGTAGAAAGCTCACAACCTTCCATCAGCACATCTTTAACGGGCATCGAACAAGTCCAGCCCTAGTACGACTTTTCCATAGAGAAGTGACTCTTTAGAAATAGTTCCATGTTAGAAGTGTTGTTATTTGCAAATCGGAAGAGGACTGGTCTATTTTTCTGCCTGTCTGGTTATAGAAATCACCAGCAAATAAAGGCTTGTTAACAAAAGGTATGTTCAAGGGAGGCAGGTCCAGAGTCAGAAAGGAATCGATCCCTGGCACACACGGCGCTGTTATTCCCACTCGGGATAATTAAGGGCCACGCACTGCGGGCGTGTTCTTGTGTGTCCTTCACTGGTGCTGTGTGTGTGCTCACAGACAAAATATTAATCATCTCAGGTTCACAAGGAAATGAATGACTGATTGTCTCTGACATGCAAACTCAGCCACCACAAAGGTTTGCTCTCAAGTTTCGGGAGAGAAACGTCTCAGCGCCGGGGCAGATGATCCTGTGCGACTTCACTCCCTTCCAGATGACGTGGCTTGTGAGGGGCCCTCCGGCCCCCGGCCGGGTGGCGGCAGCTCCTCGGAGAGGCCTTTTGCCTTTGGGAACTCTAAAGGAGTAAGGGTGCTTGGTGTTGGCAAGCAGGACCATCTGCTTCTGATGGTTTGTCAGTGTTTCAGGAAATACGATCTCATCTTCTGCATATAGATATTTAAAACAAAAGGAAACTTTTAAACTGTTCAAATGTCCCCTCTCTGTCTCTTTCTTTCTCTCTTTCACACACACACACACACACACACACACACACACACGCACACGCACAAACTTTTTTTGTGAGAACTGAAAACTTGAACCCAGCTCAATTCAATTTCAACTGAAAATTGAAGCCAGTTCTACCTTCGAGGCACACCTGTAGCTTTTTTACTTATGTATTTGTTTACTAATTTATTAAACAGGGCTTGGCCAAGTGGCTGAGCTTCTTACCACGCCACTGACGGCCTCCAGCCTGCGGTCCTCCTGTCTCAGCCTCCCCAGAACTGGGATTACAGGCGTGCGCCACCACACCCGGCAGAGACGCCTCCCATCTCTTAATCCTCCGTGGTTAGTGAGGAACACAAATATCAGACTGTTCTGCTTTGCAAAAGTTCGAAGTAGCAGACTATGACCAATTAGGGATAATTAGCAGCATTAACATATAAATTTAATCTTTGATTGAGGCTATGCTTAAAAATAAATCAATCGTTCTTTGTATCTATAAAACTGTTTCACCAGGAGCAAGTAATTCCTTTGGCATATTTCCACTTAAATGTGCCCCATCGCTTTTGGTTGGTTGTGGTAGGTACTGGGGGTTGAATCTAGGGCCAGTCTACCTTGTGGCTATATCTCCAGCCCTATTTCAATTTTTGTTTTTTATTTTTATTTTTTTAATTTTTTTGTGGTACTGGGTATGGAACCCAGGGGCATTCTACCTCCGAGCTACACCCCCAGCCCTATTTTTATTCTTTATTTTTGAAACAGGGTCTCACTGAGTTGCAAAGGGCCTCGCTAAGTAGCTGAGACTGTCCAAGAACCGCAATCCTCCTGTCTCAGCCTCCCGAATGCTGGGATTACAAGCGTGCGCCACCACGCCCGGCTTGATTTTATTTTGAAATGGGATCTCCCCAGATTGGTGAGGGTCTTGCTATATTGCTGAGGCTGGCCTCGAATCTGCAACCCTCCAATCTCAACCTCCCAGGAACTGGTGGCACCCTGGTGTGCCACACGCCTGGCTCTCATCATGTGCGTCCTGCTTTGTCCTGCCAGAGTTTTGCAGCTTAAGGGCATGAAAATATTCAGTTGCAAAGTGGGGTAATTAAGCAAAAAGGGCTACTGCTCCTAAATATAAAAACAATTACCCTTATGATAATCCAGCAGGACACTTGAGGGCCAAGGCAGGAAAAGGCGGTGAGGAGAGTCGCTTGTGGTCCCACACTGCCCTCTGCTCCACGGGAAGACCAGTCTCTAGGTCTCACTGACAGGGTGGTGAGCAGGGTTACGGCCAAGCTGGCAGCCCTCCCTGACTTCTAGGTCAAGACTGATCAGGGATTTCAAAGAAGAATGAAAATGGGCCAATCGGAGCCCAGATCTAAGGACCAATCAGGGCGTGGATCTAAGGACCAATCAGAAGAGTTGCAGGCTCTATAAGCTGGCATATAAGGTGGTGGGCAATAGCCAGGAGAAATGGAGGACCAGCATGTCTTCAGAGCCATGCCACCAGCAGCAGTGATAAACTAGCCACACTGGCAGCTGCCTGGAAAACAGGCAAGGGTAGCAGCAGCCACCAAGTCCCAGTGTGAGCATGGGCATGGTGACTGTGTGTGTGTGTGTGTGTGTGTGTGTGTGTGTGTGTGTGTGTGTGTGTGTTACCAGGGATCAAACCCAGGGCTTTTCTACCTCTGGGCTACACTCCCAGGCCTATTTTATATTTTATTTGGAAGCAGGGTCTCACTAAGTTGCTGAGAGCCTCACTAAGCTGCTGAGGCTGCGTGATCCTCCTGTCTCAGCCTCCCAAGCGCGGGGATTACAGGCATGGGCGACCACGCCCAGTTTACCCCGACACTTCTGAGACCCCTCCCTGTGCGGGAGCCCTGCTGCCTTTTCCCATCTCCTTCTATGAAACGCAATGCCACGATTCCTGTGTCTCCTGAGCTGGATTCTTTCAGCTCTTGGAGACACAAGCCAAGGTGAGCTACAGGTCTGGCCTGGGACCTCACCTGGGCCCAGCCCGTAGTAGTTCATCTCATCGCCTCTTCTGAGCTCAGGTCAAGAGGCAACCCTTCCTAGATCCCTAGAGGTTGGGCCCCCTCTGTTTTAGATCTCCGCACCCCAAAGTAAGCCATGCTGTCAACTGAAAACCCAAAGAAGCTGAGGCTGTGGATGAGTGGTAGAGCTTCGTGCAATAAACCCAGGTTCTCTGGGGAAGTGGAGTCTTCAGGGTGGACGCTGTGGAAGGCTGCCAGTGGCCACAGACGCCAAGGAAAGTCTGGGCACCACAACAGACATGCCGGGCAGACCCTCCTGCGGGCCCTCTCGTCTCCCCAGCCACTGGCTCCATGACCTCTAAGGCCGCCCGGAGAAGCTGGTGCTCAGAGGGAGAGGGAAAGAGGTCTTTCTTACTTGCCGTCTTGTGTTTGAGATATATCAATCGAACTCTTCCAAATGTAATATGTTTAGAGATCCTTCCCTATTCAAAGGCTGAGTCTGAAATAAAAAAACAACACAAGGTTACCATTGCAACAAATGATTTGGGATTATTATAAGAATATTTTCTTGTTGATAAAGCGCTGCTTATTAAACTATTCTGTTTAAAAATCACACCTCTAGGGCTACTCTTTTGCAGGGGCCCCTTCTGTGTGGGGGAGCTTTCCTGTATCTCTATTTTCTATTTTTTTCTTGGCTTAAAATAAAATTTAATAGCCCCGTGCTCTTCCCCCAAAAAATCACAACTACAAATATTATATTTTGATAGATAGATGGTATAACAAATTGGTATTGATGACATTTCAGAGACATATCATAGGTTAAAAATCTGAAATTACCCATATATGAAGGTATCACTACCAATCTCACTAACGTGTACGGGCAGTTGGGGGGAGGAGAGATCTGGAAGACACCAAGTGCCGTGTGCACGCGTGTTCGTGTCACCCTGAACCTTACTACGATGTATAATTACAACCCATCAATAAAAGTATAATTTTTAAAAAGTCTGAAAATTCTACCTGAGATAGAAACACGGTAATTCTTAAATTAACTTTAGTTGCTTGTTTGAGGCTATGCCGGGGGTTGAAGGGGCCTGGTGCATGCTAGGTGAGTACCCCTAAAGCACACCCCAAGCCCTGAATGAACTTAAAAAGTAACTAGACGGTTTCTGAAAAGACGCATCTGCCTTGTGACCTCATTTTGTCAAATGGTGCACGTGACCAGCTCATATCCAGGATGTCAGAAAAATATATTTTAAGGTGTCATGGAGGTGGCATGGGCCTTGGGACAGCTGTCAATATTTCTGAAAATAGGTCACTGTGACTTTCCTCTATAAACTCCTTTTAGGGGCTCACACTAAGTTTATGTAGAACTTGTTTCTACAACGTATTCATTCTTAAATCTTCAATATT
Source organism: Muscardinus avellanarius (assembly GCF_963383645.1). Classification (NCBI taxonomy): domain Eukaryota; kingdom Metazoa; phylum Chordata; class Mammalia; order Rodentia; family Gliridae; genus Muscardinus; species Muscardinus avellanarius. The sequence continues at coordinate 97,800,851 of NC_137799.1, forward strand.
CTTCTCTTAACAAAAGGCACCTTTTCTTTAACTTTTTATCTGTGTTTTAAATTATTTGTACTGGAAAGACAACATTTTTTTATGATTCTGTGACATCCTAATTGAAAACCTGAAGCATTTTAGTTACATTTTTTAGTTATGTCTCCCTTCCCTCCCCCATCTGTATAATTTTCCTTCGCAGGAGGGAGGCCACATTATATTGTTAAGGGAGAATTAGTACAAATAAAAGTAACCTTAAACGAAATGGAAATTCACTGCTGTATTATTATCACTATGCTGTACACAAGCCGTATATTTATAACAGGTCTAGTTTATATAATACAACCGAATATATCAAATAGCTCTAGTATGAGTAATAAAAGTTCTAAAACAGTGCTTGGTTATATATTTTTTTCACGTTCAACGTGAAAAAAGTAACGTACAATGGACTGTGGCTGTTTCAGCTTTATGGTCATGAGTGCGGGGTTATGGTAAAGGGTAAAGGGGTCGGCAGCCTGCCCTCCCTGACTTCTAGCCCATGATCAGGGATTCTAAAGAAGGATTGGAATGGACCAATCAGGACCCAGATCTAAGGACCAATCAGAGGCGTTGCCAGGGTATATAAAGTGGCCTCCCCAGAGCCAAGCAGGTAGAGATCAGCGCACAGGTAAGGGGGGAGCAGCAGCCTCCTTAGCAGCCCTGCTGCCGTTCCCTCCCGGGCTCCTTCTGCCCCGGTGCTGCGTCCTAAGCTAGTCTTTGCTCTTGGACACGAGCTGAGGTCACCTTGGTCGGGCCAACCCTCAGAGGTCCATCTGTTACTGATCTTCCTGTCAAATCGCCTTCTGGAGGGGAACTGTCTGGACCCACTCCGTGGAGTCCGCGTTGAAGACGACCAGGGCATTCTAACTGTACACCAAGAGGAAGGGGGCGCGGTAACCTGGAGGCGGAGGGCAAGGAAGAGCAAGCGAGGCTTCGGATTCATATTTCTTCTGTTGTTATTGTTACTTTGTTTTGTTTTGTTTTTTGTTTGTTTTGCAGTATTGGGGATGGAACCCCTGAGCTACACCCGCAGCCGTATTATTTACTCTTTATATTGAAACAGGGTCTCACTAAGTTGCAGAGGGCCTTGCTAAGTAGCTGAGGCTGTCCACAAACTGAGATCCTCCTGTCTCAGCCTCCCAAGTACTGGCATTACAAGCAGGACCCACGACGCCCGTCTTGGGATTCATATTTCAAGTGACATTTTGAAGATAATTGTAGGCTCCCATGTTGTAAAAATAATAGGGACATCCCTCCTACACTCTGCCCAGTTTTCCCCCCACGATGACAGTCTGGAAAACAAAGATAATGATGTGATTTGATCAACTGACCCACGTTACACAGTACTTTCCCGGTTTTACCTGTGTTTTCTGTGTGTGGACACATATACGCGTTCATTTCTTACAGTTTTGTCACCGGCACAGGACCGAGTGTCCCCCACCACAGTCCAGAGACCACGTAGCTCCCCAGATCCCTCTCATGACCGCACCCACCTCCTCCCAAGCCCTGGCCATCGGTCATCTGTCCTCCTTTTTAAACATTTTATTATTTCAAAATGTTATTTAAATGACATTGGAGCTGGGTGTAGTGGCACATGCTTGGGAGGCTGAGACAGGAGGCTCGCAGGTTCACAGCCAGCCTCAGCTACTTAGTGAGACCCTCTTTCCAAATATGGAATCAAATATGGGTTATGGGTGTAGCCCAAAAGTAGCATGTCCCTGGGTTCAATCCCCAGTTCCCCCCCAATAATAGTAACAATAAAATAATAAATAACTAAATGACCATATACTATTCGTGACAAACCTTATCTACTAAGCTCAAATTTATTCTAGATGCACAATTCGACATTGAGGAGAGTTTCTACTCTATATTTCCTACAATACTCCTATTATTATATACTACCTTAACACATTATTTTAAATAGACATAATTTAATTAAAAAACCAATAAAAAGTGACACGTGTGAACCAAATTATGAGTAGCTTCAAAATATATAACAAAAGTTCTATTTTTTTGTTTTTCAGGGTTTTGTGGCACTGGGGATTGAACCCAGGAGCAGTCTACCTCTGAGTGACACCCCTGTCTCTATTTATTTATTTATTTATTTATTTATTTATTTATTTATTTATTTTAAAACAAGGTTTCATAATGTTGCTGACGGTCTGCTGTCACTGAGGCTAGCCTTCAACTGTAACCCTCCTGTCCCAGCCTCCCTTTGAGTGATCCTGTCCTGGGATTACAGGTGTGCACCACTGTGCCAGCTGGGTGTGACAGGTCCTGATTCCCCTCCCAAGGATAGCTAGATATTTTTTTAAAAGGCTCATACATGTGCTGAAGTTGCTTAGTTATTTTGTATCTATGTATATACTAGAAACCTAAAATACAAAAAAATAATAGAAGTACTACTTTCTGCAGTCAATTAATGCTTACATGTGACATATTTTTGGTAATCACTGAGATACCAAAATTTATTTCTCTTCTTTTCTTTTTTTTTGGGGGGGGGGCGTTTCTGGGAATTGAACTCAGAGGCATTGTACCTCCAAGCTATACCCCCAGTCCTTTTTCTTTTTTATTTATTTTATTTTATTTTTATTTTTTTGGTGGTACTGGGGTTCCTGGAAACCCTTCTACCTCTGGGCTACACTCCCAGACCTATTTTATATTTTTATTTGGAAACAGGGTCTCTTAAGCCAGCACGGCTGGCTTCGATCCTCCTGCCTCTGCCTCCCAAGCGCGGGGATTACAGGCGTGCGGCACCACGCCTGACTTCTTTTTTATTTTGAAACTAGGTCTTGCTAAGTTGCTGAGGCTGGCCCAACCATGCAATCTACCTAGCTCAGCCTCCCAAGTCCTGGAATTCCAGGCCTGCACCACCATGCCCAGCTGCGATGCTTATTTTGTATTATTACAAAAGCAACCTCTTAGATTAACACAATATTCGAGGTAAATTGGGCTATGCATGAATAAGCAAAAATCAAGCTAAGCTGACCTCAAATTGTCTGATTTAGCTACAACATCGTTAGAATTATTTTTGTTGGAAAAAACTAACGGGAAAAACTTCAGCGCTGTTGTTCTCAAAAGTAAAACCTGCCGTTAGCACCGCGGGAGATGGCTAGTGATGAGGAGACAGGACCCAAGATGCAGGAAGCAGGGACAGAACAGCAAAGGGCCTACAGCAGCAGCTTGGCGGCGCTGGCCACCGCAGTTCCGCCGGCCTGGACCTGAGGCCCCTGCGGTCAGTGTAAAGCCGAGGCTCTTAAAGCACAGCAGGAACTGGTGCTGGAGATCTTCACCGCACAGAGCGCGGCCTCCGCCCGGCCTGCAATGAAGGACAGGGTGGGGTCGCCGGAGTGGGGCATCCTGCACGGCACCCCTTCTCTCCCCAAGGGGTACCAGGAAGCCCGACTGGCAGCCTACGCAGAGCCGCTGGCTCAAGATGGCCACCCACTGCACAGGGGCTGGGGACTCGAACTCTGAAATTTTCCGTGTGAAATGATCTTGCCCCCAAACAGCTCGAAACAGAGCACTCAGCTCTCCCTGGCCACGCGAGGCAGGCGTGGGCGCCCTGGCACACCGTCCCCCAGGCCATGGCCTGGCAGCCCTCGGTTCCCGCCAGCCTGTGGACATCCATCTTCCATCCATTCAGGGCCGACATGGGAAGCAGCTGCGAATGGCGACTTCGTCCAGTGATCATGGCGACTCTCTGGCCCTGCGGGATGAGCTCGATCTGACGCACCTTCCTCAGGCCCCTGACGCGCAGGATCCCTGTGTGGAAGAGGGGGACGCTGCAATGTTCTTCTCCATTTTGACCTCCGTCCCAACTTTACCCAAAAGCACCTATGAAAACTTCCTAGAGCCGGGCACAGTGGCACACACCTGTAATGGGGCACTCGGAGGCTGAGACAGGAGGATCACAGGCTCCAGGCCAGCCCTGGCAATTTAGTGAGACCCTGTTTCAACATTTAAAAAATAATAAATAGAAGCCGGCGTGGTGGCACACGCTTGTAATCCCAGCATTCGGGAGGCTGAGACCGGAGGATCGTGGTTCGTGTACGGCCTCAGCTACTTAGTGAGGCCCTCCGCAACTCAGTGAGACCCTGTTTCAAAATAAAGAATAAAAAATAGGGCTGGGGTGTAGCTCAGAGGTCGAATGCCCCTAGGTTCCCACCCCAGACCCGCAAAAGAAAATAAATAAAAAATAAATAAATAAAACACAAATAAATAAATGAAGGACTGGGGTGTAGCCCTGAGGTAAAATGCCTTGATTAATTCACCGGTACAAAAAAAAAATGAAAGTTATATGTCAATGTCATCAGTATGAGTGATTTTTCCACCAATAAAATAGCAAGTCACTTTTAGACTAGTAGCACTTGTTTTCTTTTGTTTTTGTGTCGTTGTTCAGTTTGTTTGGCTTTGGTACTGCAGATGGAACCCAAGGGCTTTCTACTTCTGCGCTACACCCCCAGCCCTTTCTATTTTGAAACAGGGTCTTGCTAAACTGCCGAGGCTGGCCTCAAAGCTGCAACCCTCCTGCAGTCTCCCAAGTGCCGGTATTACAGGTGCACACCACCACGCCTGGCTACAGAGGTTCTGTTATTTACAGAAAAAAACTGGAGAATGAATTTGATACTGCCATTATTAGATTTAAGGTTATTCTGGGTCAGTACAGGTCCCCCTTACCATCTACGGTGATGTGCTCGACAAACAGCCTTTCTTCATTGCCCAGAGCAATTCTTCTGGGATCTAAAATTAACACATAGGTAAAAACATCAAGTTTTTTTTTTTTTTTGGTAAACCTTAAGTAATGCTAATAAACTGGACAAACTGATCAAAAGTAAAGAAGTTCGAATTAAATTAGACAACTAATTAAAAGTCAGTTAAACACAGACTTAACATGTAAAATGCACCACCATGCCTGGCTGAAAACTAAAATTCTAACAGTGCTGAAAATATGTTGTAAGTAAACTACTTGCAGTTTCTACAAACAAAATAATTGTGCCTTTCCTATGATTTATTTCAATCTGACCACCTTAAAATAATAAAATAGCCGTGCGTTGTGGTGCACTCTTGTAATCCCAGCATTTGGGAGGCTGAGACAGGAGGATCACAGTTCTCAGCCAGCCTCAGCTACTTAGTGAGGCCCTGTGCAACTCAGTGAGACCCTGTTTCAAAATAAAGAATGAAAAATAGGGCTGGGGGTGTAGCTCGGAAGTAGAATGCCCCTCCGTTCCATTCTCAGTACCAAAAATTAAAAATAAATAAATAAATAAAAATATTCAAAAATAAACATATCATAAAAAGAAAAGAGAGAAACAACTGAGGAAAGAAAGGAGAGAAAAAAGAACTAACACTAGAGATTAAAAAAAAAAAAGGCACTCTAACAGAAATGGAAAATCCTCTGATAGGCCCATGAGGAGACTGAATTCAGCTGAGGAAAGTATCTCTGAGCTTGAGGCTATCTCAAATAAAAATTCCCAAAACTAGCCGGGCGTGGTGGCGCATGCCTGCGATCCCAGCACTTGGGAGGCTGAGACAGGAGGATCGCACAGGTTCAAAGCCAGCCTCAGCTACTTAGCGAGGCTCTCAGCAACTCAGTGAGACCCTGTTTCCAAATAAAGTATAAAATAGGTCTGGGAGTATAGCCCGGAGGTAGAAAGCCCCTGCATTCTACCTAGTACCACAAAAACAAAAACAAAAACAAAAGAAATCCCCAAACTGGTGAGCAAAAAGAAAAAGAGGGGAGAAGGGCAGACTGTGTAGGAATTGCAGGACAACGTTAAAGGTACATCCTCCTCCTCACAGGGATGTAAGTGAAGACAATAAGGAGGGTGCTGAGGACAGAGTCAAAAGAATCAAGATTGACAACCTCCTGCAAATTAGTGTTGGATTCCAAACCACAGGCCCGGGAAGCCCGAGAACACCAAGCAGAAGAAATGCAAAGAAAGACAGAAAGACAGACAGAGAGAGAGAGAGAGAGAGAGAGAGAGAGAGAGAGAGAGAGATTGCATAATTTTCAAACTCTAGAAAACTAAAGATTTTTTTTTTTTTTAAATCTTGGTGCTGGGCACAGTGGCGCATGCCTGTAATCCCAGCCTGTGACGGGAGGATCACAGGTTGTGGGCCAGCCCCAGCAATTTAGACAGCCTTTTAAAAATAAATAAAAAGTAAATACATAAATAAAAAGGGCTGGGGGTGTAGCCCAGGTAGAATGACTCTGGGTTCAACCACAAATAAATTAATTACTTAGCTAGTTAATTAAGCTAAACCACACTTCACTAAGCCCACTGTTCAAATGGAGGCCATGTGTCTTTTTTTTTTTTTTTCATTGATTTTCAGGAACAGCTCTCTCACTTGGTTGGCTAAACTGGAGAATCTCTGCTAGACACCGTCTAACCGAGCCAGGCATGCCATTAGGAGAGAAGTCCCACTCTGCCCATCTTTTTTTTTTTTTTTTTTTCCTTTCATGAGGGTGAGGGTTAGACACCCAGCCGCCCAGCGAGGTAGTTTGGTGGGTCTGCCTCGTCCTCGCTGTGTGAGGAAGGAGACGCAGATCCAGAACTGATGGAAAACCTGATCTCTACGTCCTGTTCCCACTTCTTCTCTACCAGGTCTGTCTGCAAAAGCAAACCAGGAAAAGATACAGGCGCAGGAGGTCGCTGCGTGGAGCCCCAGGCGCGGAGGCAGGCCTGAACCTGACGGCTTCTCAGGGCAGGACGAGCAGCGCGTGGCCCCTCAGTTAGAGCACTTGGGCATCATGGCTCGGCCAGAGTGGACATCTGGGGCCAAGAGGCTGCGCTCATCTGCCCTGCGGAGCGCGTCTCCTCTGCTTGGGGGAAGGGCCTCAAAAAGAACCGAGCTCGTGGATTCTACCTACAGCAGGTGATAGGAAAATAAACTGGAAACTCCAGCCTCAAATTGTGTCCCCGCAGGTGCCCGGCCGCAGGCACTGTGGAATGCACCTGCTGTGAATGGCAGTCCAAGACACCAATCAGCATCGCAGCTCCTGGCAGGGCCCGCCCCCGGCTGCGCTGCTTAGAGACCGGCCTGCGCTCAACACAGCTTTTAGCAAAGTTCACAGCTCTAGCTTGGGGGATCCTACTAAGTGCAGGTGAATGATGACTACTAAGTGCAGGCCCAAAGCATGGCATTTCTTCAGTGCAGAGGCAGCTCCAGAATTTCTGCACTGGAGAGGCTGGTCGTGAAGGGGTGAAGGCAGGCATGCCAGTAGGGAACTGCCTGGGCCTGCCTGGGAATGTGTTTTGGATACACTGGAGAAGAAAAAACAGTGTGTTTTGCTGGGCAGGGTGCCACACTCATGATGAGAGAGAAGGATTGCCATTGGAAGGCCGGCCTCGGAAACTTAGCGCGACCTTCAGGGACCTGGCGAGGCCCTGTTTCAAAATAAATAAATAAATAAGTAAATAAGTAAATAAATAAATAAATAAATAAATAAATAAATAAGACAATACGGCTGGGGTGTAGCTCAGAGGTAATGTTCCCCTGTGCGTGTGCACGCGCGCACACAAACACACACATAATTTTTGTTGTTTTGCTGTTTGCTTTGCACTTCGTATTATGACACATAAGATGGGATGATAGCAATTTTAACTGGGGATTTAGAAATTTGGGGAGTTTGCACAGGTCATGGAGAGCAGTCCAAGCAGTCCCCAGCACCCCTTAATCTTAGACCCACCTCTGAAAAAGATACTAGGGGTTTGGGTGAGCGTGTTCTTGGACCAACGACACATTTCTTTTCAGAGTCGGGCCACTTTAAAATCACTTTTTTTTAATCACAGAAAGGACCAGTGGCATGCAAAGAAGGAAGTTCTGCTTTAGAAATTCTTTTCTAAATGTGTTTCAGTTCCAGGCAAGATCAAACATGTGGCTTAGATCTCCAAACACGCTGTTTATTTCAAGCTGGAAACGGTATCATCCATCGTTAACAACTGTGAGCATGCTGTGAGATTATGATAGAGTCTTCATATAACAGTGCATTGAACTTGGGAGGCTGAGACAGGAGGATTGCAGGTTCAAGGCCAGCCTCAGCAACTTAGGGTGACCCTGTTTTAAAATAAAATTAAAAAGGCTGGGGTGTACCTCAAAAGTAGAAAGCCTCTGGGTTCAGTCTCTAGTACACCCCCACCCATGCATGTGCTAGTATATAGCCATATATATGTATGTATATTGAATTGATGTTTCTTTGGTATGGAGAATTTAAGTCAGGATTCAGTCCTGGTACTGAGTTTCTAAGTAGCTAATAGTGTGTGTGTGTGTGTGTGTGTGTGTGTGTGTGTGTGTGTGTGTTTCTGGGGATTGAACCCAGGGACATTCTATCCCTGGCCTACACCCCCATTTACATTTTAATTTTTATTTGGAAACAGGGTCTAGCTAAGTTACCAGGCCCGGGATTCAAGCCTGTGATCCTCCGTCTCAGCCTCCCAAGGCCTAGCTTACAGATGTGTCTCACCACGCCGGACTAATAGCTTGGAAACCCACAAGCCTCTCAACAAATGAAGGCCGATGTTGAAGTCGAGGTCAAGCAGCCAGCAGTAGGTGCCACCCAGCGCTGACGGGCTCCTTCCCCGAGGGAGGCCTGGAGTCTCTGAACGCGAGACCCTGAACATCTTGCAAAGCCATTCCTTCATACTTTGCCTGGCACCCTTGACATGCCAGTCCTGTCCCTCGGGAAGCTGCCATTTCTACACTGCCTGGAAGCACAGCTGCACATCCAATAGTGCCAGCTCCCCAGCACTTTCTTTCTTTCTTTCTTTCTTTCTTTCTTTCTTTCTTTCTTTCTTTCTTTCTCTTTCTTTCTCTCTCTCTCTCTCTCTCTCTCTCTCTCTCTTCTTTCTTTCTTTCTTTCTTTCTTTCTTTCTTTCTTCAGAACCAGGGACATCCTACTTCTGAGTCACACCCCCTGGCCCTATTTTTTATTCTTTATTTTGAAGCACGGTCTCACTAAGTTGCTGAGAGCCTCACTAAGTAGCTGAGGCTGGCTGCGAACCTGCGATCTTCCCGTCTCAGCCTCCCAAGCATTGGAATTACAAGCGTGCGCCACCACGCCCGGCTGTTCCCAACATTTTCTATTAAAAAAAAAAATCAACTAAATAGATTTTCATTTCTTATAATTACAACATTAAATCTCATCCACAAAAATATGACAAGGTGCTCCAGACTATTACTTTTGAATAGTAAGTAGAAAATTGGTTGTCAAAATACATCAAGTTTGGAAATTATATATATATATATATATATATATATATTTTTTTTTTTTTTTTTTTTTTTTTTTTTTTGGTGGTACTGGGGTTCCTGGAAGCCCTTCTACCTCTGGGCTACACTCCCAGACCTATTTTTACATTTTTATTTGGAAACAGGGTCTCCTAAGCCAGCGCACATGGCTGGATTCGAACCTGCATGATCCTCCTGTCTCTGCCTCCCAAGCGCGGGGATGACAAGCGTGCGCCACCACGCCTGGCTGGAAATAATATTAAAGATGCATCTGGGCGGTCTCATCTCTGCTTGTCACCAGGTAGCCGCCTCCCAGCACTGTTCTTAGGCTTTCTGCAGGCTGAGTCCTAGGCAAGCTGCAGCCGTCTGGCAGCCTCGTCCCAGGTTTTAGTTCTTCATTTTGCATTCTGGGCCATGACCGACACTTATTACTGCTCCTGTAACCAAGCCGGTGCTTCTTAAAGACTCTGCTTCTCCGGTTACTACTGAGGTCAAGCCCTGAGCATCCTTCTTATTGCCAAAGCTAGAATCGAAAAAGTAAAATACAGGTATAAAATACAAATATGGACAAAAAGTAAAACAGCCCAAGTAAAGATATAGAATGATATAACACGATAAATCTGTGTGAGACTACTTAATGAGAGGCTGAGATGTGAGGATCGCTGGTTCGAGACCCACCTCAGCAACTTAGATTCTGTTTCAAAAAAGAATAAAAATAAAAACGGCTGGGAGTATGTCTTGGTGGTAGAATGTTGCTGGGTTCAATTTCCAGTACTAAAAAAAAAAAAAAAAAAAAAAAAAAAAAAGGAGAAAAATAAAGAAGAAAGAAAGGAAGAAAGGGAAATGTTTGAAAGAAAGAAAATTTGTAAGAAGTCCTGAAACCCAATGATAAGTCTAGAGGCTGTTTATTACACACTTAGAAAAGCGTCTGGGGCAGAGTGGTGGGAGGAGCTGGGGTTACCCTCACACACCTCTCCGGGGTGTCCGGGCGAAGCTGGTGATCTTTGGGCCTGGGGGACGAGGCCACCCCCTCCTGGCTCCTGTACTTCTGCACCCGCGGCTTCTCCTCCTGGGAAGGCAGGCTCTCTGGGAGGAGGAGGGCCTGGCCGGCTCTTCCTAGTCCGCAACAGTCCAAAGGGGCTGCCGGAGTCAGGCCAGCTGCTGCCCTGGCGGAAGGTTCCTGCCCCGGGATTCCAGGGACAGATGTGGCCGGGTGGCAGTTACAGGTGCTGACTGCTGGGCACCGTGGGAGGACCCGCCCTCAGGAAAGGGGATCGGAGGGCAGGGAGGGTCCTTTAGGCGTCAGCCTGGTGACACCTGATCACTGGACATGGCTTTTGAATTAGGAACGCACATGTGCGTGTGTGTGTGTGTGTGTGTGTGTGTGTGTGTGTGTGAGATATCACAGGCAAATGGGAAATAATATACTTTTTCTTCTTTTGTTTCATTGAGATATTTCCTTTTGGTAACCTTCAGGGGTGTTTTTGGTTGTTGTTGTTTTTTTTTTTTTTTTTTTGTGTGTGTGTGTGTAACTGGGGGTGGTACCCAGAGGCTTTCTACCTCCGGGCTATATTCCCAGCCCTATTTTATATTTTATTTGGAAACAGGCTCTCACCAACTTGCTGAGAGCCTCACTAAGTAGCTGAGGCTGGCTTCGAACCCGTGTGATCCTCCTGTCTCAGCCTCCCAAGCGCGGGGATTACAAGTGTGCGCCACCACGCCCGGCTATTACATTCTCTTCTGAATGTTAATGGAGCAAAGAAATTGACATGTGAGGCCCTCCACAACTCAGTGAGACCCTGTTTCAAAAATAAAGAATAAAAAATAGGGCAGGGGGTGTAGCTCGGAGGTCAAATGCCCCTGGGTTCCATCCCCAGACCTGCAAAATAATAATAATAATAATAATAATAATAATAATAATAATAATAATTGACATGTTCTGAGCTTCGCTCTCTGAGCCACACCTGTGAATAAAGAGACTGGCTTTATCCTGCCCCAGCCTCTATTTCTGGTTCTCCAAGGACCAAGCCTCCTCCCTCCTTGCAAATAATTGTACGATGGGTAGTACATGCCTTCCTGCGTGGGCACAACCTGATTTGAACAGTTTCATCCACCCTTGGCCCTTTTTTGATAAGTGCCATGCTGATTATTACGGAGTGAGGGAGTGTGCCCGGCGAGTTAGCTGGGACATATCCAAGTACCCGCTCCTCTTTCAGGGATTCTGGCAGGTTTTAGAACTCACGTGTCCACACCAGTGATTGGACAGAGAAGCCACTTGCTGTTCGTAGAAACTGAAGTCCCAGGACGCAAATCCCTATTTGATCGCAGGGATGGACGGAAGCACAGCCTCAAGACGGGACGCCTCAGTGCTGTTGTGCAACTCGCCGTGAGGACACCAGCTCCGGGAACCCAGCCAAGGAGCACCGGCGCTGTCAAACCCATCCTGCTTCTCCAGTACCCCAAATGGTGTGACTCCAGACATCAAGCATTTGATTCTAACTGAAACATCTGAGAAGACTTGTAGAGCTGCCATTCTCTTCGGCGCCTACACTTTTCCCCGCCCAAACCTGATACCATCTGCATTAGGAACTAGCATTACCACACACCTGAACATTTGCATACGTGAAATAGAGAAACAATGGTAATTAGCTACTTTCAATCTGTGCCATTAAGGAAAAATTAGTCACTCAGAACTTGAAGTTCCAGATACGGAGCATGATAGCTTTTCATGTTCAAAGACCCAACTGAGAGCTCGTGGTGTGGTGGTGCAGGCCTGTAATCCAGTCCTTGGGAGGCCGAGACAGGAGGATCACACAGGTTCAAAGTCAGCCTTGGCAATTTAGTGAGGCTCTCAGCAACTTACTGAGACCCTGCTTTCAAATAAAATATAAAATAGGTCTGAGAGTATAGCCCCGAGGTAGAAAGCCCTGGGTTCCATCCCCGGTAACACACACACACACACACACACACACACCCCTAATTGAACCGAGTGTGGTGGTGCATACCTGTAATCCCAATCCTTGGGAGGCTGAAACAGAAGAATCACAGGTTCAAGGCCAGCCTCAGCTACTTAGGGACCCTCAACAACTTATCAAGACTCTGTTTCACCATGAAAAATATTTAATAGGAGTCACGCGTGATGGTGCACTCCTGGAATCCCAGTGTTTCTGAGACTGAGAATGATTGCAGGTGTAAGATGGCTTTTGCCACTTAGCAAGGACCTCAGCGACTTACCGAGTGCCTGCTTCTAATTAGAATAGAGCTAGGGATGTAGCCTGGAGATAGAATGCTCCCAATTACAATCATATAACAAAAAGTAATGGCTAGGGTATAGATGTACTTGACTACAATAAAAAAGGGTTTTGGTTTTTTTTTTTTTTTTAAGGGCTGGAGATGTAGTTCAGATGTAGAATGTTCTGGGTTCAATCCCCAGTACCAAAAAAAAAAAAAAAAATGTGGAATGATTCACCCCCTCAGATGGCACTGAGGGAATAAATGCCACCCAGCAATGGCGGCCAGCCCCCAAAGGGCTCACCCCTGTTTCCCGTGTCAAGGTGAACCGTGTCGGCCTGGCCCCTGCAGTGGGAAGAAACAGAAGCGAACTGCCAAGCCCGTCCTAGACGCCTGTCTCATCTCCGATGGGCAGACTCTTCAGGCTGGACCCGAAAGCTTGCTTGACCCTGCACGGCCCAGAAAATGACACCCGGTGGCACTCGGGCCGGAACCTGTCCATCCCCTGACGTCCTCAGCAAGGCTCCCAGCCCCTCGGTGCCCTCTCAGCCTGGACTGCTCTAACGGTAACGACACTGTCAGCAATTGCTAACCGCAAACAGCCAAGCAGGTGTGGTGATGAAGGCCTTCCTACGCAATACACTGAGATTGGCACATTACTCTACATAAAATATTCAGCACAGGTGTTAACCCAAAACAGGAACAACTCGACAAACGTTGGGCAAAAATAACTTTTACACAGGAAAATACGATATTCGGAATGTGTAAGGAGCTCCTGCAAATCGGTAAGGAAATGAAAAGCAACAGGAAAATACGCCAAGAATATGCAGTGGCCATTTATAGGTGTACGAATGCCAAACAGAGTCGTCTGGCTTCACAAGTCATCAGAGGAATGGAAAACAAAGGTCAGGGAGGTATCACTATCTTCATTAAGGTAGATAATGTGCACCACGGGCTAGAACAGGGATACATTTTCAATAAACGGAGAAATTTTGGAGAGACTATGGTGGCATTTACAAACATTAGTAACACTTTTAAACTAGAATTACACTTTCAGGAGAATGGAAACCCTCCCCAAAGCACAGTGTGCACACGGAACACCGATGTTCATGGCAGCTCCTTTCTCACAGGGGTAGATTAGGAACGACATTCACCGATAGGGAACTGTCTGAGTGAGATGGAACGAGAAATGCGCAGAAGGAACAATTCCGAGAAACAGTCTTTCGCCATTAAAAAAAAAAAAATTGAAAATATGCAGACAGAGGGTGAAACAAAACACTCGGAATCAAAAACAGAGGGGAAAAGTAAGTCGCAGGAGGTGCGATCCGCATCGTACTTAAGAAACTCAACTGACCCAAAGATTCCGCCCAAACTGCTAACAACTGGGTACGCTCGCATACGTTTCTGGGCTATTTTTTTTAATGCTAATGCATTCTTGGATAACATAATTTAAAAGTAAAGAGCATGTTGCCTGTTTTATTCTGCACCCTGCTGACTGCCAGGGCAAGAACTACTCTCACGCTCTTCCTAGCGTAGCAGGCGCGGCGAGAAACACCGAACCGACCGGTCCAGGGCGCGGGGCCGTCCGCCGCGCAGTGCGCAGGCGCGGGGCCGTCCGCCGCGCAGTGCGCAGTGCGCAGGCGCGGGGAGGCGGGGCCAGCGCGCGGCCGCGCCCCCGAGCGCGCTGACGTCACGGCCGCGCCGCGCACTATTTGACGGGCCGCGGCCCGCCTTCCGGAAGCAGCGCGGAGGCCGGCCATGGCGGCTGTCGCGGAGCAGTGGGTGCTGGTGGAGATGGTCCAGGCGCTCTACGAGGTGGGCCCCGCGGCCCCGGCGGGAGGGCAGGGCGGCGCGGCTCGCGTGGACGCCGCAGGGCAGGGCTCCGGCCGGCTGCGGGGCGCGGGGACGGGCCGTGGAGCCCGCAGGCCGCCGCCCCGGGGACCGGCGCCGAGGGGCCGAGCGGGTGAGGACGGAGGGAGCCCAGGCCGCCGGCCCGGGGAGGCGGACCCGCCGACCGCGCGCCGCCGATGGGGGCAGCAGTGCGAGGACAGCCTGTTTTCCCTGGGCGGAGGGAGGGTTGGTGGCAGAAGAGGCCGAACGGTTTATATCACTCAGAATAGGAACTCGGCCGTCATGTTTGTGCAGGAGTCCCGTTTTCTGTCTCATAGAGATGCAGATATTTTAATAGATTTTTAAAAAAGAGAATAGGGATAAGCCGGGCGTGGTGGCGCACGCTCGTAATCCCAGCGTTCGGGAGGCTGAGACCGGAGGACCGCGGTTCGCGGACAGCCTCGGCCACTTAGTGAGCCCCTTTGCAACTCAGTGAGACCCGGTTTCAAAGTCAAGAATAAAAAAAACAGGGCTGGGGGTGGAGCTCGGAGGTCAAATGCCCCCGGGTTCCATCCTCGGTGCCGAAAAAAAAAAATAGGTAAGAGGTTTGTTTTTAAAGACTGGCTATTTCAGATAGCATGAAATCCAAATATCAGTCTTAAGAGAGTGTTCACTTGGTGAACAGCTGAGCTTCCTGCTGTGTCCTGTGGACTTCTTCCCTGTCTCAGGCCTGGTCAGCGCAGTTGTCAGTCACATGTGGCTAGAAGCCTAAAGATCTGAATTTTTTTATTTTTTTAGGAACTAGGGATTGAACCCAGGGGCATTTTACCTCCGAGCTATACCCCTAGTCGTTTTGTTTTTATTCTTTATTTTGAAGCAGGCTTTCACTAAGTTGTGGAGGGCCTCACTGAGTAAGTAGCTGAGGCTGGCCACAAACCTGCAATCCTACTGTCTCAGCCTCCCAAGTACTAGGATTACAAGTGTGCGCCACCACGCCCTGCTGAAGATCTGAATTTCTAATTGAATCTAAATGTAAATTTATTTATTTATTTTTGTGGTACTGGGGGTGGAACCCAGGGGCTTTCTACCTCTGGGCTACACTCCCAGACCTATTTTATTCTTTATTTGGAAACAGGGTCTCGCTAAGTTGCTGAGAGCCTCACTCAGTAGCTGAGGCTGGCCTCAAACCTGTGCGATCCTCCTGTCTCAGCCTCCCAGCCGCGGGGATTACAAGCGCGCGCCACCACGCCCAGCGAAATGTAAATTTAAATAGCTATGCGTGACTGGTGGCTATGATATTGGGTCAGACAGATCAAGACTCTTTTAGAAGCTCTCCCTTTTTGTTTTTGTGATCCTCGGGATGGAACCCAGGGGCAGTCTACCTCTGAGCTTCCCCACAGCCTTATTTTTTATTTTGGAACAGGGTCTCACTAAGTTGCAGAGAGCCTCAGTAAGTTGCTGAGGCTGGCTGCAAACCTGTGATCCTCCTGTGTCGGTCTCCCAAGCACCGGGATGACAAGCCACCACCCCGGCCGAAGCTCTCCCTTTCTGAAGTCTCTTTGACAGTGTAACTTCTCATAACAGGAAAGTGAGCATCAGAGAAGCCTGAGCGAACTCAGCTTGGATGTAACATTTCTTGGGGAGGAAAAGAAGGGCATTTGTGACTTTTATCACGTCACTAGACTAGCGGTTTCTCATGTCTCTGAGCATGATTTCTCTGTGGGCTGCACTGGATAGCGATGTGAGTCGACGTTGGCCTGCTAGATTCTACTCGCTGAAAAACCAAGCCGGTCTTTAGACTTTCTCAACTGCAGGAGGATCAGCAAATTTCAAAAATGGTCTTGGAGACTCTAGTTCTTGTTTCCGAATTCTCTGTCCTTTGCGGGAGGCGTGTGAGGTCTACTCAAAAAGAAATACCTGGTGTGTATGTATGTATCCATGTCCGTGTAACTCCTACACATTATTATTTGTGTAGGAGTATTATTTGTAATATTATTTGTGCATTAACTTGATGGTTTATATATGAGTTTTTCAGCCATTTCCCAGTTTTCAAAGTCAAATTTGTTTATTCTTTATACTACGGTGAGTCATTATTTCTTCCTGTCTAATGCTTGAAGACAATTTATGCTTACATTTCTAAAATGCCTTTTAAAAATCTTTTTTCCAATGACAACCCACTAAACTACAGCACCCCATAGCATAACTGACGCGCAGTCTAGTTGGTGTCTAGACTCTTCCACATGAAAGTCAGCCTGGCCTTTATCATGAAGACATGTGGTTCCGCAGATCTTAGGTAGTATGTTTGTTAGCCTATTGACGTGGACAGCGCCATATAGATTTGGAGTAACTATGATAGGAAAGAGAGCTGCTGTTCCTTTAAGTGTTTGTATTCTTTTTCTCCCCTTCTCTGCCACGTTCCAAGAAAAATTTAAGGAGATTTATCAGGGACATAGAAAATATAGTAAGATGTGCAAAACTTTTAAGAATTGTGTTCCTACCGGTGAAAATTTAAATTACCTGAAGTAGGTGATAGCCAATATTGTTTTAAATACTGCGATTCTTTGTCACATTTTAATTTTTAAGTTTTCATTTTTACTCCTAAAGAGAGGTTGTTTTTTCTTTTAAGCTGGAGTATTAGAGGTTTCCCGTGTAAAGAAGAAAATGCCTGCTATTAAAAATGGGGGAAGGGCCAGGTGTGGTGGCGCATGCTTGTAATCCCAGCATTCAGGAGGCTGAGACAGGAGGGTCCGGGTTCGCAACCAGCCTCAGCTACTTAGGCCCTTTGCAACTCAGTGAGACCCTGTTTCAAACTAAAGAATAATAAATAGGGCTGGGGGTGTAGCTCAGAGGTAGAATGCCCCTGGGTTCCATCCCCAGTACCGATAAATAAATAAATAAATAAATAAATAAATAAATAAATAAATAAATGGGGGAAGGAATGAGTGGACACCTGGGAGCTCTGAATGTAGACTGGAAGCAGTAACAGGTTAGAGGTGGCGAGCAGCAGCGTCGTCTGCAGGTGTGCTGCGTTTCACATCCAGGCCGTGGAAGCGTCGTTTCCTTTCATTGTTTGGCTTTTTTCTCATAGGCTCCTGCTTACCATCTTATTTTGGAAGGAATTCTAATACTCTGGATCATCAGACTTCTTTTCTCCAAGACTTACAAATTAC
Organism: Muscardinus avellanarius; assembly: GCF_963383645.1. NCBI lineage: Eukaryota > Metazoa > Chordata > Mammalia > Rodentia > Gliridae > Muscardinus > Muscardinus avellanarius. The sequence continues at coordinate 97,818,328 of NC_137799.1, forward strand.
AAGAACGATCTGATCTTACAGTCAAGGTAAGAAACTGTCTTATTCAGTGTGTGATTGTAATTGCTACATCTTGCTAAAAGGGAGCCGTGGCGACTCAGCCACAACAGGATGTGCTAAAATGTTTTCTGTGACACACGGAAATCGGGAGAGATGGACTAGGAGGTGAGCAGGACTGGGGCTGCCGGGCTGGCGTCAGGGTTCGCAGCAAGGCCTGCCGGGCGCCTGGGTCCTTGTCTGGGGGTGTCCTTGACCTGAGTGGGGCCTGCAGGTTGCTGAAGAGCTCGGGAAAGAGAACCGTTTCAAAGCCTGGGAGAAAGTTCTCCCTGTGGCCCCCACAAAGGAATTTGCAGTTGGAAAGAATCCAGCCGACTCTCATCTCAAATGGAAGTTTTATGCCTTGGAAAAAGATCCTGAGTATAGAAATAAAATTTTCTGAAATTTTTAAGTCACCCACAAAACAGTGCGTGGAGAAGAGCCTTTAGTTGTGATAAGAGAAGATGCGAAGGTGGTCTGTGCGCGGGCTTTAAGAGAGATTTTGTTTTCATTCTGGCCACGGCAGTTGCATAGGTGTTTCTAGCAGTGTATTTTTTATGAATTTACAGGCTAACTCACAGTTCAGATATTGTTTTAAATACTGGGATTCTGTGTCAAGTAACTGGTGCTGTGCTACATTTGACGCCTTTTCTCCTGCAGGAAAAGGAAGAATTGATTGAAGAGTGGCAGCCGGAACCTCTGGTTCCCCCCATCTCAAAAGACCATCCTGCGCTCAACTACAACGTCGTCTCTGGGTAATTTGCTTTTGCTATTAGAAAGACTTGTGGTTGGTTTCCTGCACATGTGTATGGTGTGTGTGTGTGTGTGTGTGTGTGTGTGTGTGTGTAAGAGAGACAGACAAAAGCACTGAAGATGAGACCCAGGGGCATTCTACCATCTCCAAGCTATACCCCCCAGCCCTGTTTTATTTTATTTTGAAACAGGTCTCACTAAGTTGCAGAGGGCCTGCTAAATTGCTGAGGCTGGCCGCAAATCTACAATCCTCCTGTCTCAGCCTCCCAAGTCCTGGGATCACAAGCTTGTGCCACCATGCCTTGTAGGGATATTTGCTGAAGCATATACTGATTTATAGATTGATATAGCACTCCTTTTCTTAACTGAAGTAAAATGCTTAGAAATTTCTGGAGTAACTAATTTCTTTAGTTCCCAATATAAAAAAAAAATTTTAGGGATGTTCTGAGCATATCTTAAATTTCTCGATTTAGGCTTTAAATTTTGCCCTTTTTTATGAAAAACAAAACTCCCCCCCCCAATTAGTGTATGCACATCGTAATATTTCAGATGGTCAAATAGACTTAAAATGAAGAAAACACACTCTACTTCCCCACCTGGCTTGTTCCTGAGTTTAGATCTGCCCTAAGTTACCTTTATAACTCGACAACGCCAAGCTTCTGATTCATCAACTGGAGAAAATACCTGTTGACCCAGAGCGTGAATAATGAAACTTCAGCTCACTCGTGCTCCCTCCCTCCTGGCTTCCAGGGTCGGCCTATGTTTAGTTCTTCTATTGATTACCTTTAGAGAGAGTGTGTGTGTTTATCAAGATGTTTTTTCCCACTAAGGATGCAAGAAGCCCTAAGTTTGACTCCTAACCACACACACACACACACACACACACACACACACACACACGCACGCACACACACACGCACGCACACGCACACACACGCGCACACACACACAGAATTTTAAATATGCAGAAAACATCAAACACCTACTTACGTACCACCCAGAATTAATAGGCATTAACATTTTGCTATCTTTATTTCATATTTGTTTTTTAGAAAGAAAAACCCAGCCAGACACGGTGGCACATGATTGTATTACCAGTATGTGGGGGGCTTAGGCAGGAGGATCGCAGGTTTGAGGCCAGCATCAGCAACCTAGCGAGATCCTGTTTCGAGATAAAAACTAAAGAGGACTGTTAGTGTAGCTCAGAGGTAAAATGCCCCAGGTTTAATCTCCAGGAAAAGGAAAAAAGGACAAATTCAGCTTAGAAACTATGATCTTATCTGTCACTCTTTCCACCCCCCAAGAGCTGTTTTGAAGGTCATAAATGTCTTTCTTTTGCTTATGTCACCACATATATCTGTGGTCATATAAATGTTGGATGAAAATCTCACTCACGAGTACCTCTTGTCTCACATCTACTTCTGATCTGCACCACAAGAGACATCAGATGACCCTCTGTGGACCTTCTTCGTCTTTTTACTTTGTCCGTTTTGTAAAGGTCTACTTACTCCCATGGGACAGTTGTCTCCGCATTATTAGTTGAACAGTCTGTTGTTTACCTGCTGATTAGAAATTCTACTTCCCTCACATCCCAAGTGCCCTTGGTTAAGAATCTGTTTCTGGCTTCTTTTATTTCTCTCTTTTTTTGGTACATTTGTCTCCCTGGGGCTGGAGCCGTACTCACAAACGCCACCACTTTATAATAAATGTTGGCAAAAGTTCTTGCCTTTCCTTGTTGTTCCAAATTGTACAGTTATGTATCTGTTTGGCAGAACTGGGAATTGAGCCCAGAGGCGCTCTGCCACTAAGCTACAGCCCAGAACTTTTTCCCTAGAGTTTTTATTTCTAGACAGTCTTGTGAAGTTGCCCAGGCCGGCCTCGCTCTTGAGGGCCTTCTGCCTTAGCCTCGTGCACAGCTGGGGTCACAGGCATGGCTGCCACCCCTGGCTGTCTAGGCTTGGCTGGTGGCTTTTTTTTTTTTTTTTTTTTGTAGTATTGGGGATAGAACCAGAGCATACTATCTCTGAACTACATCCCCAGCCCTATTTCTTATGTTTTATTTTGAAACAGGATCTCACTAAGAAACCCTGTTTTAGAGACTCCTCTGAAGGGTACAGAGGGCCCCTCTTAAGTTGCTGAGGCTGACTGTGAACCTCCTGTCTCATTCTCCCAAGTACTGGGATTACAAGCTTGTGCCACTGTGCCCAGCTTCTAGGCTTTTTTGACTCTTTATTCTTCACTGGAAGTTTACATTTAGTTGAGCAAATTTGATTTTTTAAATGTATTTTCATTTTTACTAGAAATTTATGGATTAATTTGGAGAGAATCGGTATCTTGTTATTTCTACTTTTTTATTTATTTGTTTGTTTCCAAGCTATATCCCCAGTCCTATTTTTTATTCTTTATTTTGAAACAGGGTCTCACTGAGTTGCAAAGGGCCTCACTAAGTAGCTGAGGCTGTCTGTGAACCGAGATCCTCCTGTCTCAGCCTCCCAAATGCTGGGATTACAAGTGTGCACCACCATGCTTGGCTTCTTACTTTTTTATTTTTAAACATTGGCCAATTCATATGCAGTGGTTAGAAAAACATACAGAGAGACGCCTGTGTTTGTAAGTTTCCATTGGTGTGACTAAGTATTCAAGATAAATAACTTAAAATAAGGAAAGATTGATTTGCCTCGTGGTTTTAGAGTTTCAGTCTGTGGAATCTCATGGTTTCAGAGATTCAGGCCACATTGCCTTTGGTCCTGAGATGAGGCAGTATCTCTTGGCGGGGAGCACTTGGAGGCGGCTGCTCACCCCGTGGAGCCAGGAATCAAGTAAGAGAGGAAGGGGCCAGGTCCCTTGTGCCCTCAGGGGCACTCCCCCAGGACCTGACTGCCTCCCTCTAGGCCCCGCCTCCTAGAGGTGCCACCAGCACCAATAGGGCCACAGACTGATGCCCAGGTGTAGCCTTTGGGGGACAGCTGCGATCCAAAGCACGGCACCGCTTTGTGCACTTTACCCAGTTCTCCTCAGTGATCACGCCTCACATGACTACGAGCTGCACATGAGGAAATGGACATTGTGTGCCTTTTAGTAGAGTCATCTCTAGGTGCTGAGTTTTTCTTTCTATCCTGAAGAGCGCCTTCATGTTCCTTTTCCAAATGCATTAGCTAAGACACTTTCCCTTCAGTATGACATGAGTGATGACAACAGACTTCTTGATAATACCTGATGTTAAGGGATAACTTTGCCTGGTGCCTGGTTTGGGGGCGCATGCCTGTAACCTCAGTACTCAGAAGGCTGAGACAAGAGGGTTGCAGGTTCGAGAACAGCCTCAGCAGCTTAGTGAGATCATGTTTAAAAATAAGAAGGGATCCGGGCGGGGTGGCACACACTTGTCATCCCAGCATTCGGGAGGCTGAGACAGGAGATCACGGTTTGCAGTCAGCCTCAGCTACTTAGTGAGGCCCTTTGCAACTCAGTGAGAGCCTGTTTCAAAATAAAGAATAAAAAACAGAGCTGGGGGTGTAGCTTGGAGGTAAATAAAAAATAAAAAAGGGCTGGAAGTGTAACCCAGAGAAAGAATATCCCTGGGTTCAAGCCCCAGTACCACAAAGAGTAATAATAATTATTATTATTATAATAACTTTCTTTATCTAAATCAGAGAATTGACTTTAATCAGATACTTTCTCTGCTATTGAGATGACTTTTCTCGTCAGTTACTGTGTTAAATTTACTAATAGGTTCTTTTAATTAGTCATGCATATCCGTAATTTAAAGTGTTTTTTATGAAGAAAATTGTAACCTGTTCTCCCTCACCCTAGATCACCACTGTAGAAGGAATCAGCTTCTGCTACTTCCGTAGTTTTTCTCTGGTCTTTACTTTGTTTTTCTTCCGTTCCAGCGTGTACTGTCCCTGTTGGCAGCTGTGGAAGCTCACAGCCTCCCAGGCCTGCGGCCCCCGGGGCCTCTGTGAGGCTAGGAGCCGTGCCGTTGGCGGCCTGGGCGGGCCTTGGCGGTGGTTGCTGCTCTAGTGCCCTGGGCGGGACGCCTGCCGCCCAGCGGTCCAGGCCGCCCAGCCGTCCAGGCCGCTCTCTCCTCCTCTTCCCCAGCTCGGCCATTTAGCGTCCCGATTGTGCGCACGTTCACGTCTTGATGACGACTGTGGAGCCTCGCGACCCCTGTCTTTTTCCTGCGGCTGATTGTCCTCCTTTGCTCACGTCCATCTTTTTTGCTTTTTAGTTGTCTCTTAATTCTTCCTTATCTCCCCTAGGAGCATGAATCTCTAGGAAGCAGTAACTCCTGGGCTCGTTTTTCTTTCTTTGCAGAGTACTTGGGTCCCGCCCGGCCACTCTGTGCGGCCCCTGCGCTGGCCCAGGGCTCGTGTCGCTGCGAGCTCAGGAGCCCCTTTCTCCCCACTCTAGCCGCCTTCCTCTCTCGCGCCCCTGTATTTGGGGTGCAGACAGTCCTGGGAGGGCCAGTGCAGGGTGAGCTTTGTGCGTCTTACAGTACCGTTGTACTCTATCCCGGTGGTCTCGGTCTGTTTTATTAATGTGTTGAACACCTTGGTTTTCATTATCTTTAGCATACATTCTTTTTTTCAGTATTCAAAGCACTTGTTGTCGAGCATGGTGACTCACGCCTGTCATCCCAGCACTCGGGAGGCTGAGACTGGAGGATCGCGGTTTGCGGACAGCCTCAGCTACTTAGGCCCTTCGCAACTCAGTGAGACCATTTAAAAATTAAAGGGACTAAAAAATAGTTGGGGTGAGGCTCAGAGGTACAGTGCCCTGGGTTCCATCTCCAGTACCGAAAAACAAAGTCATTGTAGTCAAGAGCATTGTGTAAATTCTTTGCAAAAACTGTAAATTTTTTTTTTCTTTTTGCGGGTCTTAGGATGGAACCCAGGGGCATTCGACCTCCGAGCTACACCCCTGCCCTATTTTTTATTCTTTATTTTGAAACCGGGTCTCACTGAGTTGCAGAGGACCTAAGTAGCTGAGGCTGCCCGCGAATTGCGATCCTCCGGTCTCCGCCTCCCGAATGCTGGGATGACAGGCGTGCGCCCCACAGCCAGCTGTAAATAAAGTATGAAGGACGTTTTGTTGGTTTTGCTAAGTTAGTGTTACTTTCCTTCAATTTATACAATACATGTAAACATTCGCTACTGACTTCACAAAAAGATAAGTGAATTTACTTACCTTGAATTTATATCTTTAAATAACAAGCTTCTCTCCACAACCACATACCATAAAACTTATTCTTTTAAATTACACAGTTAAGCGGTGTCTTGTATGTTCAGAGCTGTACAGCTCTCACCGCTCTGTCCCAGAACGTCCATCGCTCCCAGGGCTCCTGGCAGTGGCTCCCTGTTCCTCCCTCCCTCGCCCAGCGCCCACACCTGGCAGTCGCCACTAATCTACTTTCTGCATTGACTTAGCCATTCTGGATATTTCATAGAAAAGGAGTCACGTGACATTTTGTGCCTAGCTTATTCTACTTAGAATGTTCTAGGGCTCACCCATGGTATAGCATGTATCCTTCATTTATTTTGCGACTAAATAATGTATTCTTATAGAGATACACCATAACTACAGCTATCCTGGGAGGTGAAGGGGTGTTTCATTATGGATTTGAGTTCTTTTTTTTTTTGGACTGGGGGTTGGCATTCTACCTCCGAGCTACACTCCCAGCCCCCTTTTTTTAACAGGGTCTCACAAGTTGCTGAATCTGGCCTCGAGCCTTGCGACCCTCCTGCCTCTGCTGGGATCCAGCGTGTGCCAACGAGCCTGGCTTCTTTGTGGACTTAGTTTCACTTCCTTGATGACTAGTGAAGCTGAGAATCTTCATGTGCTGATTGGCCCTTTGTGTGTCTTTCTGGAGACCTGTCTTTAGGTTTCCTGCCCGTGTTAATGGGGTTATTTTTTTATCCCAGTCTGTGCGGTTTTATTTCAGTTGCGTTTCGCTTACTTGATAGTGTTCTTTAAAGCATACAATTTTTAATTTTAACAAAGTCTAAGCTTTTTTTCTTTCATTGCTTGTACTTTTGTGTCATATCTAAAAGCACATCTATTCAATAAATAAACGTCCACTCAGGGGCACCGCGCAGTTCATGTTTCTAGTTTCTGCCCTTGGCTGTGAATTTCCCGAGAGGAATGTTCGTGCACCGCTCCGAGGCATGCTGCTGGAGTCCAGCATTTGGGCGTGGAAGGGGGGTGCCCGCTCCCTCGCGTCCATCGTGTTTCCTGCACATCCTGTCCATTTTCAGATGGCCCTCCCTCGGCCCTCGCGTGTCCTCAGGACTTGCAGAGAGTTCCTGTGCAGCCCGAGGCGCGGCCGCTGTCCCGGGTCAGCCCCTGCCCGCCCTCCCCCGGGCGCGGGCGTCTGAGCTCAGGATGGCGTTCAGGAGGGGCTGCTTGGGCTTCACTGCCGGCCCAGGCTAGCATCCTCCTGCGTCTGCCTCACCAAACTCGCTGGTGCATTTGTGTCCTGGTTTCCAACATTGTGTCTCTTCTCTTGGGTCCTGGTCCCTCTAGGTTTCAAGTGTAAGCTTTGTAGCATCTTTGTGTGCTTTGGAAAGGGATCAGAGGTGGAATGGGTTTTGTGCACTTGAAGCTGAGTGTCTGGAGCAGCTGGAAGCAGGGAACAGAGGGAGCAGATGGGCACATGGTGAGGCCGCCTCCTCTGGCCTGCGCCGGATCCCCGAGTGCACAGCTCCGCTCTCGCTCAGCCCCCGCCCTGATGGATGCCAAGTGCCCTGGCCCACAGTCACAGGGGATCGGTGGTCAACAGTCCCTGAGGACCCGTGTTCAGCTCCCTCTGGGCCTGCATAGCCAGAAGCGGGCTGCAGCTGTATACTACCTAAGACCCCTCCGAGGCTTTTCTGCGTCGTGATCCTTGCCCGAGCTGGCACGTGGGAGTTCTTCCCCTCACAGTGCTGTTCAACATCCTTATATTACTTTGCTTTTCTCTTATTTGGGCATCCGTGTGTGCGCGTGTGCATGTGAACACGTGTTACTGGGGATTGAGCCCAGGGGCATCCTACCTCTAAGCTATCCCACTGGCCCTATTTTATTTTATCTATTTATTTTTTTTATTATTATTATTATTTTTTGGTACTGGGGCTCCTGGAAACCCTTCTACCTCCGGGCTACACTCCCAGACCTATTTTATAGTTTTTATTTGGAAACAGGGTCTCTTAAGCCAGCACGGCTGGCTTCGAACCTGCGCGATCCTCCTGTCTCCGCTTCCCAAGTGCGGGGATTACAAGTGTGTGCCACCACGCCCGGCCCTATTTTATTTTTTAATCTTGAGACAGGGGCTCACTAAGTTGCCGAGAGTCTCACTGTGTTGCTGAGGCTGCCCTCAACCCTGCGAGCCTCCTGTGTGTGTCTCCCAAGCTCTGGGATTACAGGTGCGTGCCACCACGCCGGCTCTCCTCAGCTGGCAGGTGCTGGTTTCCCCCTGTGCATGCCCCTTCATTCCCTCGCTACTTGTCTGCTGGAGTCCCAGCCCTTCTTTGGATGAGCAGGACTTGCTGTAGCTGTGGCCGCCGGTCCTTGGTCTGCTGCAGCGGGGTCACATGCGCTGCTGCTCAGGGAGGTGGGAGGCGGCGGGCGCTGGGCAGCCGTGCAGCCGCTGTGGACACCTGCCACACCGCCCTTGCCATTAGCTCGTAACACCGCGGCCTCTAGAAGCACGCGGCTTGATTGGAGGAGAGACGAAACTAGGAACTGGTCCAATGGTAAAATTTCAAAGCTTGAGAACGGGAGACAGTCGGGTAATCGCACAGATGCCATACGAACGCCGAGCTGCGTGGGAACCAGCGGTGCGGGGAAGCTGAGCAGGACGCCGGGGGCGCCTTGGCCGGCCGTCTCTCCCACACTTCCTAAGTGCACAGGTGACAGGCGTGTCTGAGACCCACTCGTGGGCCTTTCACTAACGCAGACTGTGCAGTGTCTCCGTGACGAGAGCCGGCTTGCGGAGCGTTCTTCACGGATCCTAGTTTTAATTCTGACTCGTCACACGCATCCCTTTGGCCTCGTGTTTCGCTGTTTGGAGACGCATATGCTTAGTCATTTCCTCTTCCAGGGTCGCAGAATATTCTTAGACTTTTTCTTTTCTTTTTCTTTTTTTTCTTTCTTTCTTTCTTTTTTTCTCTTTTTGCAGGTCTGGGGACGGAACCCGGGGCATTCTACTTCCAAGCTACACTCCCAACCCTATTGTTTTATTCTTTATTTTGAAACAGGGTTTCACTGAGTTGCAAAGGGCCTCACTAAGTAGCTGAGGCTGTCTGGGAACCTGGATCCTCCTGTCTCAGCCTCCCGAATGCTGGGATTACAAACTGTGCCACCATGGTCGGCTGACATTGAATTTTAATACGCCAGTCCTTTATATTATTTTCTTAAGTTGGAGATTGAACCCAGGGTCATTCTACTTCTAAGCTACACACCTAGGCCCATTATTTATTTATTTATTTCTGAAACAGGATCTTGCTGGGTTGCTGAGTCTCACTAGGTTGCTAGGCTGTCCTCAAACTTGCAGTCTTCCTAGCCGGGCGTGGTGGCGCACGCTTGTAATCCCAGCGCTTGGGAGGCTGAGACAGGAGGATCGCGCAGGTTCAAAGCCAGCCTCAGCTACGGAGTGAGGCTCTCAGTAACTTAGTGAGACCCTGTTCCCAAATAAAGTATGAAATAGGTCTGCGAGTATAGCCTTAGAAAAGCTCCTGGGTTCCACCCCCAGTACCACATACACACAAAAAACCAAACTTATAGTCCTATCTCAGGCTCCCAAGACCGATCACAGGCTTGTGCCAGTGTGGCTGGCTTTCTGTACTTTTTTTGTGTGTGAGTGTGGTACTGAAGATTGGACTTGGGCATTCTGCCTCTAAGCCTATAGCCCTGGTCCTTTTTATTCTTCTTACTTTGAAATAGTGTCTTACTAAGTTGCAGAGGGTTTCACTAAGTTGCTGAGGCTGGTCTCAAACTCGCAATCCTCCTGTCTCAGCCTCTTCAGTACTGGGATTCCAAGCATGCACCACCATGCCCGGCTCTCTATACTTCTTAAAAACAAAAATAAAAAGAGAGGACTGTTGGGCAAGTCCGGGTGGGATGCCGCCCTGTTGAGCCGGGCTGGCCACCGGGGGGTCGAGTAGCCGGGGCATGAACATGCGTTCACCGCACCGCTCTTTGTCTTTCCCCAGCCCTCCAAGCCACAGTGTCGTGGTGAATGGGGTCAAGTGTGTCAACTTCGCCTCCTTTAACTTTCTTGGACTGCTGGATAACCCTAGGGTTAAGGTGAGTAGCCTGTGACGGTGAACTGGGCAGATAACATTACTGACTTAAGAAGCTGGACATAAAGCGGAGGCCACTGCAGACTCCTCAGAAGGGGCTGTGCAAGCATCCCTGGTACTGTCTCCTAACCTGGACTCGGAACCTGGACAACGGCGGGCAAGAATTTGTAGTGGGGCTTAGTGGGTGACAGCCAGGGAACCCGTGAGCCAGACCCAGGAGTAGTCAGCAAAGAAATTGCTCCATCTGTTGGAATTATGAATTAGCGGACACTTTTTGGGAAAGACTCGGCCCACAAACGCAGGACTTAGAAAACCATTGCCTTGAGCAGGTGTTCGAATCAGGCTTCTGTAACTCTGCTTTCGGTCTGGGATCATTGTTTTCTTTGTATCCTGTTAATATCACAGTTGTAAGAAAGAAGTGTGGGAAGGCCTCAGGGGGGAGTGTGTAGGTTAGAGAATGGATGTGTCGGTTTTGTTCTCGTAAAGGTAAATTATTAACGTATCTCTGCTTCAATAAAGGCAGCAGCTTTAGCTTCTCTAAGGAAGTACGGCGTGGGGACCTGTGGACCGCGGGGTTTCTACGGCACCTTCGGTAAGTCGCTGTGGCCTTCGTCAGACCCCTGCTTTCAGGAGATAAGACTCCACTCGATGTGATTTGTTTAGACGTTATTGTTGCGTCATAGTGACAGTCAAGGTGTTACACACATAGGTGCGCAGATTGCTCGACGTGTCTCGGATCCCACTCGCCGCCCTCCTCCCTGCCCTGCCGCCCGCCTCCTTGGCGCGGCCCTTCCCCTACGCGTGTGGCTGGCTCAGCTGCTTCCACCCCCGTCCTCCTTCCCTCCCCACCCAGCGCCCCGCTGCCCTCCTCGTGTCCTCAAGTCCCTCTCGGTTCCCGTTTCCTCCGGAGCGCCCGCGTGAGAGAAAACGCAGGCGCTTCGCTCGACCTGGCTGGCCTCGCCAGCTTCCTAGTCTCTGGCTCCATCCAGTGGCCTGCAGGACCAGCTTCGCTCCTCTCTGTGGCTGAGGCGAGGCCCTGGAGCGTCTGTGCCCCCTCTTCCTGGCCCATTCATGTCCACAGATGCCCAGGGTGGTGCCAGAACATGGCCGCTGAGAACTCTGCTGCTAAACAGCCCTGGAAGACATAATCCGTTCTGCTGTTCAGCTCGAGTGTGCAGTTTCTTTTTTCTTTTGTTCTTTTTTGTGGTCCTGGAAATGGAACCCAGGGGCATTCTACTGCTGAGCTGCACCTCCAGCACTAATTTTTTATTTTTTATTTGGAAACAAGGTCTTAGTAAGCTTCACAGGGCCTCACTAAGCCACTGAGGCTGACCAGGAATCCATGATCCTCTTATCTCAGCCTCCCAAGTGCTGGGATTAAGTGTGCGCCACGCCCAGCGTTGTGTGTGCAGGTTCTCACCTGGTTCCGCTCTGTGGTTTGGAGCCCGGGTGGGACAGTGGCTCTGGCCGTGGGGAAGAGCGTGGCGGCCACCTCGGGGCCCCATGCCCAGGAGGTGGTGCTGTGCCCGGCCCTGGGAGGCGAAGGCCAGGCGTGGGACTGCTTCTCAGCGGTGCAAGGCCCAGGCCCGTGGCTCTAGCGTCTGGGGGCGCCGTGTGGTCTGGGGGCGGGCGCCAGGCCGCAGTGCAGGGAGCAGAGTGCGGGCCCTTCGTGCACAAGGGCCGCCACGTCATTCAGGGACAAAGGCGGAGTGGATTTGCTGGGGAGGCGCGCATGCTGTGTGGCCCTCTCTAGACTGCAAGTGACGGATGACTTGATTTCCTTGTGTGTATATCCTGGGACCAGCTAGCTAAATACCAGGGTGAGTGGATAATCAGTCACCATGAGGTTCCCAACTCAGCGTCTTCAAAGAAGAGTTCTGTATTTGACAGTAGTTTTTATTAATTGTATATTGATTTTTGCTTCTGACAAATGCTATTAAGTAACTGTTGAAATGACTGTGTTGCGTGAGTCACTTTCCCGTGTACCCAGCTGCACGCGGAGGGGAGGAGTGGGGAGATGGCGTCTGCCTCCTGCCTCCTTTGCATCGCTAGATCTTTCTGTGGTTTTGACTCCTAACAGCGTGTTTTTCTGTAAGGGAGCATCTTTTGATTTATTTATTTTTTGTGGGTATGAGGATGGAACCCAGGGGCATTCGACCTTTGAGCTCCACCCCAGTCCTATTTTTTTCTTTATTTTGAAACAGAGTCCCCCTGCGTTGCAGAGGGCCTCACTGAGTAGCTGAGGCTGCCCATGAACCGCCCCTCCGGTCTCAGTCCCATGCTGGGGTGACAGGCGTGCCCACCGCGCCCGGCTCGGGAGCATCTTTCTTTATTCCTTAGTTTGGTCATCGCATTATTCATGTTGGAAACAGATGACGGGAATTAGTGTCCAAGAGTCCTACAGCTGGAAGGGATTGCAAAAAATCTTGTCTTCCATCATCCCAACCCTCAAAGGAGGCAGAGAGCGCCAGAGAGGCTGCGCGTCTCACAGCCACACAGCTCCTCCATTCCAGCCTTCGGATTCCACGTAGTGACCTCACTTCCAGTCTCCATAGCAAGATCAAAGGGCTGAGCTCAGCGCAGAGCCGCCCACTTTCCTCCAGTCTACGGCAAACACGTGCTGTTTGCTTGGGTTTTATGGCAGGGGTTATTTCCTTGATAAAGTACCCAAAAGCTAGGAAAGGTATTTTTTATGGGCTTGTTGGTTGTTACCTGATTAATGGAGTTTTCTTTCAGTGACTCTGCTGGGAAAAAGAAATTGCTTTCTTAAAAGCCTCTCTTTCTGGTGGATGTTATTTTCATGTGTGGCCTTGACTCCTGCTTAGGAGTTAATCTAGGAAGACAGATGAGAGATTTGTTTCTAGATCTGATTGTGGGGAAAATGTTTCAAGTCTTTTAAGACTAGTTTTCCCGAAGTGAAACTCGTTGCTGGAATCGCCTGTGAGCGCTGCATTGGGACCACCTGCGCAGAGGCCGCCACAGCCTCTGTACGTGGCATCTTCAGATTGGGAGCTGATGACTTAACTCTCTTGACTGGGTCATTCCGTACAGGGCGTAAGCTTGAGAAGACGTGGACAGTAACGCAGAGGCTTCTGGCCTGCTCCTGTTCTCCGCCCGCCCGCCCCAGGACGAGCTGCTCTGGGTGGTTTCTTGCTGACTCTCCAGAGGCTTTGGTTTTCACAGTATGCAAACCCACTTTGCAGACATAGTCGTAGACCACGTGTTGTTCTGTGCCTGGTGTGGAGAGGACTGTGTTTGCCTGCTTGGTTTTTGCAGTGCGGGAAGGGAGCCCGGGGCCTTGCCCTACTGGAGAGTGCTCTACCACTGACACCAGTCCCAGGCTGGATGTCTTCGGTTTGAATCGGATCAGCTCGTGGAGGGCTGGGCAGGGCGAATGTGCAGTGACGTGCTGGCCCTGTCGGCTGCCTCTACTGATGACTGCTTTGTATCCTAAAGTCACACGTGGGGGCTCAGGCAGGCATGCGGGCCGAAGCTGAAAGCGCACTTGCAGTGGGCAGTTTCACAGCAAGACCCGTGAAGAAATAACGTGTCCTGTGTTCTGAGTGTTGTCATAAGACACATTTATTTCACTCCGTCTTACAGCCTTAGTGCAGCTGATTGCTCTACATCAGCATGTGTAAACATATGCTTAATCCAGAAGAAAAGAGGCAGAAAGAGTTAAAACTCAGAACTGTTTTAGGCTAAAAGTTTCCCCACCTCCTAGAGGCATGGCAGGTAGAACCAAAGTACTTAACATAGTGATCGGGACGTCTCCACACAGTTACAGCAAGAGTGGAGCCTTCCGTCCTGCTAAGGCAGCTGGGCTCTGGGCACTCGGGCACGTTTGCTGCTGAACTTTCTGGGTTGTTTTGTTGTGTTTCTGGTACTAGCGACTGAACCCAGCAGCATTCTACCTCTGAGCCTTTTTCTATTTTATTTTGAAACAGAGTCTCCCTAAGTTGCTCAGGCTGGCCTTGAATCTGGAATCCTCCTGTCTCAGCCTCACAAGTCCTGGGATTATAGGTGTGCACCACCACACCAGACTTTCTTTGTTTTGTTTTCTATTTATTTATTTATTTATTTAGTACTGGGGATGCAACCCTGGGCATTCTACCTCCGAGCTACATCCCCAGCCCTATTTTTCTATTTTTTATTTTGTAACAGGACCTCACTGAATTGGAAAGGGCCTCACTAAGTAGCTGAGGCTGTCCGCGAACCTCAATCCTCCTGTCTCAGCCTCCCAAATGCTGGGATTACAAGCGTGCACCCCCACGTCCAGCTGTTTGTTTTCTTTTAAGACATTTAAACCTTTATTGACCTGTGACTTTTTTCTGGTGTCCGGGGATCTTTCTGCATACGTAATGCCTACTTGACTTTTTGGTCTCAACACTAAACCAAAAGAGTTTTGTGTAGGGTTTCGTAGCAAGAGATGAGGGCTTTTATTTATTTATTTATTTATTGAGGTACAAATGTTGCTATACTCTATTATTTTTTAATTTTTATTTTTATATTGAAATGAAATACATTACTTCCCCTCCCCCCTCCCAACAATGAGTGTCCAGGTTAACCAAGGTATATTTATATTTTTACACAAATTCGGATGTAGCTCCTTCATTAATCAACCTCAACCTTCTTCCTCTCCTCAGCTTTGCCGAGGTTTCCCTTCCATTTTCTGGAGTCCCTCTGTATCCCCAATGCTCCCTGGTTTGGGCATATTTGAGAAAACACATGTCCCTTCTCTTTTCTGTGCTTGGCTGAGCTCATTCAATGTAATGTTCTCCAGAGCTTCCCGTCTCCTTGCAAATGACATGGCTCCGTTCTTCTTTATAGCTGAGTAGAATCCATTGTGTGTATTTCCCATAATTTTGCAATCCATTCATCCGCTGATGGAGACCTAGGTTGGTTCCATACTTTGGCTATTGTGAATTGTGCTGCTATGATCATGGGTATGCATATGTTGCTGTAGTTCTCTGATTTCAACTTTGGAAAGATACCCAGGAGTGGTAGAGCCGGATCGTATGGTGGCTCCATTCCCAGTTTTCTAAGGAATCTCCACACTGATCTCCAAAGCGGCTGAACTAGTTTACACTCCAACCAACAGTGTAGAAGAGTTCCTCTTTCCCCACATCCTCGATAACGTTTGTTGTTATTTGATTTCCTTATTTTTGCCACTCTCACTGGGGGTAGATGGAATCTCAGCGTAGTTTTGATTTCATCTCCCTGATGACTAGTGATGTTGAACATCTTTTCATGTATATATTGGTCATTTGTATCTCTCTTTTGTGAAGTGTCTATTCATTTCAGTTGCCTATTTATTGATTGGGTTGTTTGTTTTCCTAGTGTAGTCTTTTGAGCCCTTTGTATATTCTGGATATCAGCCCTCTATCCGAGTGGTGGCTGGTAGAGATCTTCTCCCATTCTGTAGGCTTCCTCTTTAGACTTGATGATTTCCTTTGATGAGAAGAAACTTTTTAGTTTGATGCCATCCCACTTGTTAATTCTTGCTTTAATTTCCTGCGCTTTGGAGGTCTTGTTGAGAAAGGTACTGCTGCCTGTGCCTATATGTTGGAGTGTTGAGCCTCTGCCCTCCTCTAATAGCTTCACAGTCTCTGGTCTGATTTCTAAGTCTCTGATCCATCTCAAGTTGATCCCTTTGCACAGTGAGAGGTAAGGATTTTGTTCCATCTTTCTACAAATGGATAGCCAGTTCTCCCAGCACCGTTTGTTGAAAAGGCTGTCTTTTCTCCAGCGTTCAAGTTTGGCCCCTTTGTCACAGATCAGTTGACTGTAGGTGTGTGGGTGTGCTTCTGTGTCTTCTGTTCTGTTCCACTGGTCGGTCTGCCTGTTGTTGTGCCAGTACCATGCTGTTATTACTACTATTCTCTATGTATCATTTCAAGTCCAGGACTGTGATGCCTCCTGCCTGATTCTTATTGCTGAGGATTGCTTTGGCTATTCTGGTCTTTTGTTTCTCCATACAAAATTCATGACTGATTTTCCTAGGTCTATGAAGAATGTCATTGGTATTTTAATACGAATTGCATTGAATCCATAGATTATTTTGGCAAAATGGCCATTTTGATGATATTTATTTTACCTATCTATGAGCAAGGGAGATCTTTCTATCTTCCAAGGTCATCTTCAGTTTCTTTCTTTAGTGTTTTATAGTTTTCGTTGTATAGGTGTTTTACATCTTTGGTTAGGTTTGTTCCTAGGCATTTTATTGGTTTTGAGGTTATAGTGAATGGAATTGTTTTCTTTATTTCTTTCATTGTGGATTCATTGTTGGCATAAAGAAAAGCTACTGATGTCTTTAGACTGATTTTGTATCCTGCAAGTTTGCTGAATTGGTTAATCAGCTCCAGTGGTCTTTTGGTTGAGTTCATTGGGTCTTCTAGGTAAAGGATCATGTCATCTGCAAGTAAGGATAGAATTGGGAATTGCTTTGGCTATTCAGGGTCTTTTCTTTCTCCATATAAAATTCATGACTGACTTTTCTAGGTCTATGGAGAATGTTGTTGGTATTTTAATTCTTCCTATTTGAATTCCTTTGATTTCCTTCTTATTGCTGTGGGAAGAGTCTCGAGGACTATATTTAAAAAGTGGTGATAGTGGGCATCCTTGTCTTGCTCCTGTTTAGAGGAAATTCTTGCAGTTTTTGCCTATTCAATATGATGTTGGCTTTGGGTTTTTGTGTATTGCCTTAATGATGCTGAAATACGTTCCTTCTCTTCCAATTTTCTGCGGTGTTCTTAACATAAATGGGTGTTGGATTTTGTCGAATGCTTTTTCAGCATCTATTGATATGATCATGTGGTTTTTGTTCTCATTTCTATTTAGCTGGTGAATAATGTGTAATGATTTATGTATGTTGAACCAGCCTTGCTTTTCTGGGATGTAACCGACTTGGTCATGGTGTATAATTCTCTTGAGAGGGTTTTGAATGCGTGTAGCTAGTGTTTTATTTAGAATTTCTGCATTTGTGTTCATCAAGGATATTGGTCTGTAATTTTCCTTTCTTGAGGTATCTTTTTTGGTTTGGGGATTAATGTGATATTGGCCTCGTAGAAAGAACTTGGGAGAATTCCATCTCTTTCAATTTACTGGAACAATTTGTGAAGGATTGGGATTAGTTCTTCACTGGAGGATTTGTAGAATTCAGCTGGAAACCCATCAGGGCCTGGGCTTTTCTTTGATGGCAGAATTTTTATCGCCGTTTCTATTTCTTTGCTTGCTCTTGGTTGGTTTAGGCTTGCTGTGTCCTCTTAGTTCAGTTCAGGTAGGTTAACTGTGCTTAGGAATCTATCAATTTCTTCCATGTTTTCTAGTCTATTGGAGTATAAGTTTTCAAAATAGTTTCTGATTATCCTTTGAATTTCCTCACTGTCTGTGTGGTGTCTCCTTTTTCATTTCTGATTTTAATAATTTGAGTTGATTCTCTTTTTCATTTGGTTAGGTTAGCCACAGGTTTGTCAGTCTTATTAATCTTTTCAAAGAACCAGCTTTTTGTTTTGTTGATTCTTTGTTTTTTTTTTTCCTCTATTTCATTTATTCTTGCTCTGATTTTACTAATTTCCTGGCATCTGCTGGCTTTGGGATTAGACCGTTGCAGTCTTCCTCGGTCCTTGATATGTTGTTTACTTGGCGGCTTTCTGTCCTTCTCATGCGGGCACTCAGTTCTATAAACTTTCCTCTTAACACTGCCTTCAAAGTGTCCCATAAATTTTGATAAGTTGTTTCTTTATTTTCATTTAATTCTAGAAATTTATTTCTCCCCTAATTTCTGATCTTACCCACTCGTCCTTCAATCGTTTAGTCTTCATGTATTTAAATAGTTTCTTTTGGTCTTCCTGTTGTTGATTTCTACTTTCATTCCATTATGGTCTGAAAAGATGCAGGGAATTATATGACATCTTTTGAATCTGCTGGTGCTTGCTTTGTGTCCCAGGATGTGATCTATTTTGGAGAAGGTTCTGTGGGCTGCTGAAAAGAATGTGTTTCTGTTGTTCCTGGTTGAAATATTCTGTAAATGTCTATTAGGTCCATATGGTTTATAGTTTTCTTTAGTTCTGAAAAGTCTTTACTCATCTTTTGCCTTGAAGATCGATCTAGTGGTGTGAGAGGTGTGTTGAAGCCTCCCAATATTATTGTATTTGGGTCTATTTAAGATTTGATGTCCAGAAGGGTTTGTTTTAAAAATGTGTCTGCCCCACATTTGGGGCTAAACATTTACTGTCATTATATCCTCTTGGTGATTTGTTCCTTTTACCAAAAGGAAGTGCCCTGCTTTATCTCTTCCGATGTGTTTTAGCTTAAAGTCTGTTTTGTTGGATATCAGCGTTGCTATCCCTACACGTTTTTGGTCTCCATTGGCATGATATATCTTTTTCCATCCTTTCACTTTCAGTCTGTGAATATCTTTAGCTGTAAGGTGAATTTCTTGCAAACAGTATATATTTGGATTATGTTTTTTAATCCACGTTGCCAGTCTATGACTTTTGGTTGGTGAGTTAAGTCCTTTCATGTTCAGAGTTATTATTGAAATATAATTTTTGTCTCCTGACATTTTGCATTCTGTCTTCTGTTTGGTATAATGTTATTTCTTCTTTAATTAGATTGCCCCACTGATCAACTTCATCTCTTCTCTGGTTCTGAAAATTGCTGCTTTTTTCTTCTTTATGGTTTATTTCTTTAAGTATTTTCTCTAGTGTTGGCTTTGAATTCATGAATTTTTTGAGATCCTGCTTATCTTGAAACACTTTTATTTCTCCATCAATTTTGAATAATTATTTTGCTGGATATAGCAGTTTTGGTTGGAAGTTGTTTCATTCCAGGGTCTGGATCACATCACCCCTGTCTCTCCTGGCATTTATGACTTGAGTTGTATAGTCCGGGGTGATTTTTGGTGTGCTTGTGGAACGCAGAGGCTTTCTACCTCTAGGCTATATTATTTTTTTTTTATATTTTATTTGGAAACAGGGTCTCACTAAGTTGCTGAGAGCCTCACTAAGTAGCTGAGGCTGGCTTTGAACCTGTGCGATCCTCCTGTCTCAGCCTCCCAAGTGTGAGGATTACAAGCGTGCACCGCCACGCCCGGCTGTTCTCACTGCTTTTAAGGTTCTTCCCTTGGCTTCTCTGTTGGTCATTTTGATTCTTACGTGGCGTGGGGAGGTCCTTCTTTGATCTTGTCTTAATGGTGTTCTGTATGTCTCCTGGACGTGCAGGTCCAAGTCTCTTTCCATGTTTGGAAAGTTCTCTGAAATTGTTTCTCTGAAGAGATTATGAATGCCCTTGGTCTGTACGTCTATCCCTTCGTTTCCTGTTGTCCCACAGTTATCGGATGTTTAGGTTTGTTGCTGTAATGACTTCTGTGTGCTGTTGATTGCTTTCAGTTTTGGTTTGTTTTTTCTAAGAATATAAGTCAATTAATACTGTTAATTTTATAGCACAAAATAAAACAAGCTATGATCCCCCAAAATAATTTTAAGAGCTTACACAGAAAATGTTATTGCCTGAAGTTTATGATCTTTAAGTTACAGGTCAAAAGAGTTTTATGTTGTTTTAAAACACACAGTGAAGACCATCAAGAAGCAAGGCCACTGTTCCTCCTGCAGGACGATGGTCCTGTCTCAGAACTGTCCTGCTCCTCCAGAAGACACAGCCAGCTCAGTGCTCACGCTGACAGGCTGCTTTCAGTTTTGAATGAGCTGTCTTCTAGTAATAATACTCTACTTTCCATTTCATCTAATCTTCCAGAATTTCTTTCTGTTGCTGTCTTCATTTCATTTATTGACTCATTTCATTCCAGACCTCTTTCTGATTTTTTCTTAGTGTCTATTTCCTCTTTCATTTTCTGAACACTTGATTTGAGGCCTTTCTTCATATTGTAGATCAGGATTCGGAACTCCCCTTCTTGCATTTCTTGTAGGTGAGTATTCCTGATTGCTGTTGTCTCTTCACTGCCCTAGAGCTCATATTTTCAAGGTTGTCAGGCTTGCTTTTCTGATATCTTCACGTCATTTGTGGGTATTATGTCAAATCCATTCTTAGCAGTAGGATTCAGAGGTGCCGGCAGGTAAACAGTGCTTTTTCCAGTGGTGAGGGTTGAGTATTGGGGAGGTAGCTGGGTGACGGGTACAGGATTTGGTAAGGTAGGGACATGGTTAGGTTTAGTATGAATTTAAGTATAATAAGGTAGTATCTGGATGAGAATGAGAGAAGGTTAGAAAGTAAGACTGTCTTAGTTAGAGTATTTAAGTCTGGGGATGTGAAATACCTTGAATATTAAACATGGAGGTACAGTAAGGGTAAATAAAGTTTTGAGAGAAGAGAGTAGATAGGCTAGTGTGAGGAAGTTTGTAAGAGGAATGGGGTGAAGGGGCAAACAAACACGAACAAAGTAACACAACAAGATACAGAAGCTAACAATTATAATCGAAGACAAAAACAAAAGAAAAAATAAAATGCTATAAAAAGAATAGTGACAGTGTGAGACAACAAAGCAAAACAAACAACCAAACCAACAAAACCCAAAGAAAAAGAAAAAAAGTCCTACTAATTTACAAATACGGGGCTGGGCCCATATAATATCTGTGTGTCTGATCACTGGTAGATTCTGGAGTATATTCCAATGTCTCTTACTTGCTCTGTACCCTGTTGTCAGCTTTTGAACCTAGTCTCTCATTGCACAAGATTACCTGGCTGTTCCATCCCAGGACTCTGGAGGGCTCGCTGTGCCGCTGGGTCCCCCGGCTTTTCTGTGCATACAGGATTACCTGGCTGCTCCATTCCAGGACTCTGGAGGGCTCGCTGTGCCGCTGGGTCCCCCGGCTTTTCTGTGCATACAGGATTACCTGGCTGCTCCATCCCAGGACTCTGGAGGGCTCGCTGTGCCGCTGGGTTCCCCCGGCTTTTCTGTGCATACAGGATTACCTGGCTGCTCCATCCCAGGACTCTGGAGGGCTCGCTGTGCCGCTGGGTCCCCCGGCTTTTCTGGGCACACCCGGCTGCCTGGTCTCTGGAGTGCTGGCTATGCCGCTGCGGCTATCACCTTTGGTGAGCATGCAGGATTTTCGCTAGGACTCTGCTCGCCGCATACGATGTTGGAGGCCTGTAGCTGCTTTCAAGCACATGGATTATTTATCTGGATTTCTTGGGACTGCCACACGAGTGCTGGCCAGAGCCAGGGATCACGGCTTGGGCCCGCGGCCAGTCCGCAGCAGGTCCATTGTGCGCTTGGGCTTTTGCAGTGGATCTCGCAGTTCAGAGTTACTGGAATTCCTTCCATCGTGATTCCTGTTTCTGTTTGGTTCGTAAGCTGTCTTTATTTTGCTTGTCTAGACTCTGCCTTCTCAGTAGTTGAATTTTATTTGTTTCAGCTACTGAGATGTGCTGCGTCCTGCAGTCGCCATTTTGAGATGAGGGCTTTTAATTCTGTTGTAGAGCCAGTAGTAAACAGTTGGGCTAGGTGTGGTGGCCAGTGCCTGTAATCCTAGTACTTAATTAGGAGGCCGACACAGATTCGAGGACAACCTCAGCCGCTTAGCAAGGCTGTTTCTAAATTAAAAATAAATAGGGCTGGGAGTGTAGCCTGGTGGTAGATTGCCCATAGGGTCAATCTCCAGCACCACAAAAAGTAAAGTAAAAATAAAAAAGAAAGAAAAGCAAGTGGTTATTTATTTGAGTGTTTTTCGTATCTGCTTGCTTTTGAGCAGCCTGCTCAGCCAGGACTGCACGTGTCAGCAGAAAGGACATGGAGCCAGACGTTCCCTGAATGTGGCGCTTCTTCCTGCCTGTCGTGGGGTCGTGGTGTTCTTAGGTGTGGGGTGGGAACAGTCTTTGATTTCGCAGCTCATAACATTCTGGGAAGAATCACTGAGATTCTCATGTGAAGACAGTTTGAGAACCATCCTGTTCTACATTTAAGTTCTCAAGAGTGCCTCAGCCGGCGCTGTGGGCACGCTTGTCATCCCCGCGCTTGGGAGGCGGAGACAGGAGGATCGCGCAGGTTCGAAGCCAGCCGTGCTGGCTTAAGAGACCCTGTTTCCAAACTATATATATATTAGGTTTGGGAGTGTAGAGCCTGGAGGTAGAAGGGCTTCCAGGAACCCCAGTACCACCAAAAAAAAAAAAAAAGAGAGAGAATGCCTAAGTGCTATTTTTACTTTTAGGAAAAATTATCCATGTTGCTAGGGACTTTTGATTTTTGTTTTTTGTTTTAGAATAGTATGTTCACAAGACTTTGAAGTTCTTAACAGAAAATATAGTCTGTTGTTTGTAAACTGTTGTAAGTTATGTGCTTTATGGACTTTCCTTGGGAAAGCAACCGAGAAGGCCGTGATCTCTCCTCGTTTTAAGTAACTGACGGGTGGCTTTTGTGCATGTGGTAGGATGCTGGGGCTGAATGGGGCTGCGGGTTGTACCTCTGAGAGGTGCCCTCATCACTATTTTATTCTTTCTTTTGAATCAGAGCCTCGCTAAGTTGCTGAGGCTGGCCACAAACCTGCAATCCTCCTGTCTCAGCCTCACAAGTAGTGGGATTCCAGGTGTGCACCACTGCACCCAGCAGATGAGTGTTCTTAAAAGTAGAGTCTCCAACTATTGGAAATGTATGGAACTTAATTATAAGAAAACAGCAGGGTATGGTGGCACAACATTCCCACGCTTGTAATCCCAGCATTCAGGAGGCAGAGACTAGAGGATTGTGGTTCGCAGACAGCCTCGGCTACTTAGCGAGGCCCTTTGTAACTCAGTGAGACCCTATTTCAAAAAATATATAAGGACTAAAATAGGACTGGAGTGTAGCTCGGAGGTAGAATGCCCTGGGTTCATCCTCAGTAGCCCTCCCCAAAAGTTTTTCCTTTTAAAAGAAAAACCTTTGCCGTGCATGGTGGTACATGCATGCAATCCCAGTACTTGGGAGGCTGAGACAAGAGGGTCACGGCTTTGAGACCATTTTAGTAATTTAGTAAGGCCCTCTGTAACTTAGTGGGACCCTGTTTCAAAATAAGAAAGTAAGGCTGGGTTGGAGATGTAGCTTGGAGATGGAACACCTCTGGGTTCCATCTCCAGTACCACAAAAGAAAAAAAGAAAACATACAAACAGTAGTTTGTTGTTTGGGGGTTTGTTTTGTTTTGGTTTTTGTTTTATTATTTTTTGTGGTACTGGGGGTGGAACCCCCAGGGGCTTTTCTACCTCTGGCCTATCCTCCCAGACCTATTTTTTTTATACTTTATTTGGAAACAGGGTCTCACTAAGTTGCTGAGGCTGGCTTCAAACCTGTGCGATCCTCCTGTCTCAGCCTCCCAAGTGCGGGGATTACCACGCCAGCCTGCAAACAGTGGTTTAATAGAGCAAAGCCTTACGTAGCGTGATGCTTGCAGTGTGCCAGGTGTGGGGGTCCGAGCGTCCATCAGCCTTTACCGGGGCAGGTGTGGCCACGGCCCCATGTGGCAGAGAAGTCGGAGTGGCTCCGGCTCAGCCAGACCTCCTCCCTGTCACTGTGACTAACAGTGTCTGAGTGTAGCCCCATGCAAAGCCGAAGCAGCCGGGTGCTGAGGTTGATCTCACAGGAGACATGACACGGAGGCCCAGAGCTGCGCCCTGCCTGCGCTCCTGCTCGCTGCTCGCCTCCCTGGGGAGAAACAGGTTCTGCAGTGCTCTCTGTTTACCTGTCACCGAACCTGCTCTGCAAGGCTGACAGCGCCAGAACCCAGAGCCCTCAGATAGACGGCAGGCAGGACGGTGCGTCCCGCCTCCGATCCGAGCGCACCGGCCTCGCTGGATGGCAGAGGCCTCACCAAGCAGCCGAGGCTGGCCGCGAACCGCATCCTCCCGCCTCAGCCTCCAAATGCTGGGATTCCAAGCGTGCACCACCACGCCCGGCAAGGCCTTTTAGACGGGAGATTAGTCAAGGACTGGGAAGTCACTGGCGTCCTGTCTAAAGAGGAACCACCGCGACTGCAGGCGGCCTGATGAGCGCACAGAGGCACGGGCTGTCTCAGCCTGCTGCTTCTAGCCGCCAGTCCCTCTGTCTCCTGAAGCAGGGCCTCCTTCATCTGTACAGTGGACACTCAGCTGCCTTTGCCGTGAGGGCCGAGGAGCCTGCACAGTGGCTCGGGAGCCCTTCTGTGGGTGGCGGAGGCTGTCTGTATCCACAGCATGCTTTTCTTTGTGGGCGTGTGGTACTGGGGATGGAGTGCAGGGGCTTCTGCCTCCGGGCTGCACCCCGAGCCCTATTTTATTTTATTTTTCATTTATGAGTGTGTGTGTATGTTGCTAGGGATGAAAGCCAGGGACATTCTACCTCCAAGCTACACCCCCATCCCAATTGTATTCTTGTATTTTGAAACAACTCACTAGGTCACAGAGGGCTCACTAAGTTGCTGAGGCTGGCCGCGAGCCTGCGCTCCTCCTGTCTCAGCCTCCCAGGTGCCCCGGGTGCCAGCGGCCCGCCTGGCTTTCTTTTTGCAGAGGGAGATATGAAGCGGAGGCAGCCCGCTGGCCCGGCTGCCTGCGCGCTGGCCCGGCTGCGAGGGTTTGCGGCAGGGGCCCCCATCACAGTGCTGTGAAGTGCCCTCGGGGGAGTGCACTGGGGCACACTGACCCCTGCTGGCCGTGCTGAGCTCACAGCCTCCGCCCTTCTCGCTCTGGCCAGACTCTGCCTGAAGCCTTCAGCGTCTCTCCTCGGTCAGGTCAGGAGCCTGGCCCGGAGCGGTGTCCGTTCCACTGCCCCGTGCGGCAGGCCAGCCGGGACCCAGCGCTAAGCTTAGTGTTGTGCAGTCCGACATGTACTTAGTGTCAACGGAATGAGAGGCGTCCAGTGTGTCCAGGACGCGGTGTCCAGGACGCGGCCGGCAGTGACGGCTGAGTGCATCGTTCTGTCCGTTTCTTACGGGCTGTGGTGGTAAGCACTGGGACTAGTAAATGGTGAGAAGCTTGCTTGCTGTTTGGTGATACTTACTGGCCTGGGATGTCTTTCGTTTTGTCCATTCGGTAACGCCCCTGGAGTCTACATATGGCCAGACTGGGCTCTGCTGGCAGCGCACCGCAGCGCTCACCTGGCAGTGTGCAGACCCCTGCCGCGTGCCCAGCTCATTGTGCCCTTCGGTGGGCGTGCTCCTTCTCCACCGTCTCGCGGCCTCTGGGAGGCCTGCCGCCCCGCACACGCGCGCGGAGCGCTGCCTGGTCCTCCAGGTGCGGGTCCTGTGCAGTGAGAGGAGCCACCGTGATGATGAAAGCTCACGGCTCTCCTCGACAACATCTCACCTTAAAACCGCTCGGAGCCAGGCATGTGGCACACTTGCGATCCCAGTACTTGGGAGACGAGACAGGAGAGCCACAGGTGTGATGGCCAGCCTCGGCAACTTAATGAGGCTGGCAGCGATCCAGTGAGACCCTATTTCCAAACAAAAAATAAAACAGGTCTGGGGGTGTAGCTCAGCACCACAAAAAAAGAACAAAGGAAAAAATGTAAGTTCTGAGGCCCAAATGCTGGGCTCCCCGTTCACCCTGACGATTGTCCTTCCAGCCCAACAAGCCTCGTGTGTCAGCCCAGGAGGTGGAAGGCTCAGGGAGTCGTGATTTGACAGGGAGATAAAAACAATGATTTACCCCGTCACCGCATCAGCACTCTTCTTTCACTGCTTCTGCGAAAGGACCCTACTTCTTTCGGTGCCCCGAACTCGAATTCCCCAGTTCACCCTTGGACACTCAGAAGCAGCTCGGTCCTCTGGCGCGGTGACGGCAGGTGCCAGCCAAGAGCTGACGTGGTGTGAGAGAAGAGGTCGCTGGAATCCCCGTGCCTGTGTGCCCGCCACCCTCCTGGGAAACGCAGAAGGCCATTAATAACTTAATGTGCCTCGGGGTCCGCGGTCGGGAAGTTAGAGCAGGTCGAGTCAGTGGATCTGGAGTTTTTATGGGGCCGGGGGGAAACTGCCCCAGTAGCAAGTTGTACAGACAGAGGGTGGCTGATTAGTCCACTTACTTCACAAGTGCTCTGGCCCAGCCTGGTGCACTGTGCACGCCGGGGACTCCAGTGCCGGGGAGGCTGAGACAGGAGGGTCGCGGGTTCAAGACCATCCTTCTTAGCATCGTAGACTCCATTTCAGACTAAAAATTAAAATAGAGATGGGGCTGTAACTCAAAGGTAGAATGCCCCTAAGTTCAATCCCCAGTACCATTAAAAAAAAAAAAAAAAAAACCACAGTGTTTCTGGCCCAGAATTATTCCAAGAGCTTTTATAGTTTATTCTTTAAAAATAATCCTACTTACCATAAGGTAGAAGTGTTAATAATTAAACCGTTATGTTCTTCATTCTGCGATAGAGGAAGAATTGTCAGACAGTTTAGCCTCTGCCTTTCTGTTGAAATAGACGTCCATTTGGATCTGGAGGAGCGCCTAGCAAAGTTTATGAAGACGGAGGAGGCCATTATATACTCTTACGGGTTCTCCACCATCGCCAGCGCGATCCCCGCCTACTCCAAGCGAGGGGACATCGTGTTCGTGTGAGTACCCTTCACCTGTTCTAGCACCGTTCCTTTGGCAGCAGTACTGACCGCCCTGGAGAATCTTGCGTTGAAGCTAAGCCCGGTCAAGGCCTGCGGGCCTCCCCTCAAGGCGGCTCCGGGAGGCCGGCGTTGCGCACCGCGTCACTCGGGTATCGATGGGCCCGCCTCCCCATGCTTCTCCTTGGCGGCCGCACGCCCGCCCGCAGCTGACACTTCTCTGTCTCTGGGACTATTTGTGCTCCTTCTTGCCTGGAGGTAGTATTCATCTCTTAGTGGTAGTAACTAATACCAGTGCAGTAAATAATTGAAGGAGTGCTGACATTCAGGAAAGGGTGGGAGTAACTGGACGTCAGGACCTGCCGCCTGGCCCGTGGGACTCAGTGCACGGCCTCCCATCGCACCTGCTGCAGAGCAGAGCCCACACCGGACTGCCCCGCAGAAACCCTGCAGGCCTCCATCGCTCCACCTGAGACCATGAAAAGGGATATTTTTGTTTATTTTTTGCACATAGGTTTTGTTTTGTTTTGTTGTTTTTGTTTTTTGCTGTACTGAGGATGGAACCCAGGGGCATTCTACCTTCGAGCTACACTCCCTGCCCTATTTTTTATTCTTTATTTTGAAACCGGGTGTCACTGAGTTGCAGAGGCCCTCACTAAGTAGCTGAGGCTGGCCGTGAACCGCGATCCTCCCGTCTCAGCCTCTCAAATGCTGGGGTTACAGGCGTGCACCACCACGCCCAGCTACGCAGTTTTTAAAAAACAATATGAAGGACCCATCTTCAACTCGAGATCTGGTCATTGAAACAGTGTGTCTTGGTCTCTAGTTAAAAGCACAGTTAGGCAACTGCGGCGCCATCCTGTGTCGCTCTATACAAGCATCCCCTATCAGTTTCTCCCTAAGTTGAGAATGTGTTTAGGGTACAGGTGAACTCATAACTTCCTTTGTCAGATAATACATACTGTGCTGTGTGTTTGGTTTCATTTATTTATTTGTTTGTTTATTTATTTATTTATTTATTTATTTATTTATTTATTGGTGGTACTGGGGTTCCTGGAAACACTTCTACCTCCGGGCTACACTCCCAGACCTATTTTTATATTTTTTTTATTTTGGAAACAGGGTCTCTTAAGCCAGTGCAGCTGGCTTTGAACCTGTGCGATCCGCCTGTCTCTGCCTCCCAAGTGCGGGGATTACAAGTGTGCGCCACCACGCCCGGCTATATGTTTGGCTTTAACCAGTAGGAAATCTGAACTAAGTACCTCATGTGCTCTACATGGGGCCTTGAAACTCCGGTTTCCAGTGTATCACTTGGCATCTGAAGTCTTCTCTTTCACTTTATTTTATTTAAATTTATTTTTAGCTACATAATAACATTCATAAAATGTAACAATTTGTAGGTACTGTGATCTTTTGATCCATCTATACACTGTGTAATGTTTAAGTCAGTTTAAACATCTCTGTCTCCTGGAGCGTTTGTCTTTTTTAATGGTGAAAACTTTCAGTATACTTTCCTCGCAGTTTTGTGATACACAGTGCACAGTCCTCTGCATTCACCGTCTGCACTGGCCCGCCGGGCTCCTTCTCTCTGACTAGCCTGTGCCATTGGCCGGCCCCTCCCAGCCTCTGGTAACCATACTGCTCGTGACTCCATCACTACCGTTTCTAGATTCCGCGCGGTCTAGGGGCCACTCGAGTCTGCTGCTGCCCCGTTGATTTCTGTGGGGTGACCCGCCCATTGCTGGGAGTGGGCAGTCTAGCCCGTGTTGCTGTGCCGGAGCCCGCCTCTCCTGTAGACTGCTGTTGCTTTACACCTGGGCGTTTCAGGGATGCGTGTGTGTGAAGTGCTCCCTTGTTGAACTGACCCCGTCATTAGTGCACGGTGGCCTTTCTTGTCTCTCCACTGCTCTTGGTGTAAGCGTCTTCATCCAGCTGGGTGCTCCAGCAGCACTCTCAGCCAGACCTCATGGAAAGAAGGTTGATTTTCTTACGTTTTTCGGGCTCAGTCTGTGTGAGCTGTGGACTTTGGGTCTCGGGGGCCAGAAACAAAGAGTAGGGGGGAAGGAACAATGTATAACCCCAAGGCCAGCCCCAGGGATGTGTCCCGGCCTCACCCTCCTGGCCAGGCCAACACCCGATGAATACGCTACCATACATTATCTACTGCTGGATTGGAGCCTTATGACTCAATTACGTCAGATCCAGACTCCAGCAGATGAGCTCTTGAGGGGACATTTCACGTCTACCTGCAACGCTGGGCGTGGTGGTGCACGCTGCAATCCTGTACTTGGAAGGCTGAGACAGGAGGGCCACAGGTTCACAGCCAGCCTCCGCAACCTAGTGAGATCGCGTTTCAGAATGAAAGAGTAAGAAAGGGCTGGCTGGAGCTCAGAGGTAGCATGCCCTGGGTTCCTTCCCCAGTTCCTCCCCCAAAACACTACTATATCTGATCGAGTATGGCTCCTCCCGCTTTGACTCGCCTGCCGTCCTGTGGACGCTCCGACTGCCTGCCTTCGCGTCCAGCGTGTGTCCCCAGAGGTCAAGCCGGCCTGCTGTAGGCACATGGAGTTGTGTCTTGTTCTCCTCTCGGTCACTCTGCCTTTGAGCCGGAGAATCTGCTGCTCTGCACTCTTGATGACTGGCGATCGCCGATCGCCCACAGACATCTTCTGGCTCATCTCGTTTCTATTGAGGCGCCTTTCTTCTCTTCCTCACTTGTCAGAGCTGCTTTGTGGCAAGTGGTTTACCCAGTAGCATGTGTTGACTCCTTGGTTCTTAGTTCGTTGATCTCTCAAATTTTTACGTCCTGGTTGCCAGGAGGCTCACAGAAAATTATCCTTTGATTATTACAAGCTGTTTTTAAATAATAGTGCCCCGAACATCATCAATGAAGATAAGAACAGAAAAAAGGAAATAAAGAAAATATACCAGTAATTAAACTATACTTGTTCTCTGCTTCCCCATGTTTAAATTATTTATATCCCACTTTACATCTTTCAAAATTGCCTATTGCTTAATATTATTAAAGCGGCTGCTTATGTTTGATTGTTTGTTTTTTAGTCTTCATACTAAAGTTATGAATGGCCTATGCACCATGTTTCCAATATTTTAACATTCTGGATTTGTATAATTGCTCTTACCAGTGAATTTTATGCCTTCCAGGTTTCCTTCTTACCTACCTGCTAACATTTCCCTCTCTTTGAGTTTGAAAAGCCACCGTTATCATTTCGTGCCGTGCAGGTCTTGTAGGGATGCACCCTCTCACTTCTGCTCCTCTGGGACTGTGTGCCTCTCTCCTGACGGATGGTAGTGCCCTGGCTCGGCAGTTGTCTTCCGGTGTACTGTGGAAAATCTCACTCCCCTGTCTCCTGACCTGCGACATTTCTCCTGAGAAGTCTTGCTTTCACGTGCGCTGGATGCCCTCTGCATTTGCTGTGTCTTCTCTAACTTCCTGCAAATCTCTTGGTCTTTGACTGTTGAGAATGTGACACATTGGTGCAGGCTTGGTTGAGGTCAGTCTGATTCATGGTCTTGGCTTCCCTGTG
Organism: Muscardinus avellanarius; assembly: GCF_963383645.1. Classification (NCBI taxonomy): domain Eukaryota; kingdom Metazoa; phylum Chordata; class Mammalia; order Rodentia; family Gliridae; genus Muscardinus; species Muscardinus avellanarius. The sequence continues at coordinate 97,848,443 of NC_137799.1, forward strand.
CCGTGGCGCTCGTGTCCTCTTGGCTTTGGGAGTTCTCTGTGCTCTTCCTTGGAATGCGCTTTCTAACTAGCGTTCTGCTTCCTCTCTGCTCGTTCCCCTCCTCTGACTGTGGGCTTGTGATCTCGTTTTGTTTATCTGCCCTGCTGTGGAAGACTTCTGTTTGTATTTTTGGTTCATGCTCATTTAGTGTAGTTTTTAGCTCAGGAGTTCTGCTGGACTTACTTTATTACTTCCGTCTCTTTATTGGTTATCTATTTGAATGTTAATAGTTTGAGTCTTCTTCAAACTCGCTGATTTTTTTTTTAAACAGCTCTCTTAAATTTTCCATCTAAGTTCTTTCATACTGATTGCTATCTGGTCAGTCAGTTTCTGGCCTTTTTTTTTTTTTTTTTTTTTTTTTGCAGGTCTGGGGATGGAACCTAGAGGCATTCTACCTCTGAGCTACACCCCTGCCCTATTTTTTTATTCTTTATTTTGAAACCGGGTCTCACTGAGTTGCAGAGAGCCCTAGCTGAGGCTGTCTGCGAACCAGGACCCTCTGGTCTCAGCCTCCCGAATGCTGGGATTACAAGCATGCACCACCACGCCCGGCTCCCACAGCCCTATTTTTTTTTCTTTTAATTTTTTGTATTGGTGCATTATATTCATACAACATATTGGGGTAAAAAACTTGTGTGTACAGACATGTACACATCACTGATTTAACCCCTACCCAATTCCCACCCCGTTCCCTCCCCGTCCCTCCCTCCCTTGCTTGGCTTAGTGATTGACTTTGATATGATTAAGTACATTGTGTGTTTTAGAGATTTTCCTCTTCCCCCTCCTTTCTCCTCCTTTAGGTTGTCTTGTTTGCTCCTCTATAGGATTTCCTCTTTCAAGAGTTCCTCCTATGACCCATTTCTCCCTAACTCTCACATATTAGGGAAAGCATCTGATTTCTTATTTTTTGTGACTGACTAATCTCACTTAGCATAATGTCCTCCAGTTCCATCCATTTCCCTGCAAATGATGTAATTGAGTTTTTTAATGGCTGAGTAAAATTCCATTGTGTACATATCCCACAGTTTTGTAATCCATTCATCTGTTGATGGACATCTTGGCTGGTTCCATAGTTTGGCTATGGTGAATTGTGCAGCTATGAACATAGATACACATGCATTAGTTTGGTAGTTTGGTTTCTTTTCTTTTGGGTAGATACCCAACAGTGGTATTGCTGGATCAAATGGTAGATTTGTTCCCATTCTTCTGAGGATTCTCCATACTGTTTTCCAAAGTGGTTGCACTAATTTGCAATCCCACCAACAATGTCTTAGAGTTCCCACTTCTCCACATCCTCGCCAACATCTGTTGTTGTTTGTGTTTTGAATGATGGCCATTCTAGTTGGAGTTAGGTGAAATCTCAGCATAGTTTTGATTTGCATCTCTCTGATTGCCAGTGATGTTGAGCATTTTTTCATGCATTTATTGGCCATTTGAATTTCTTCTTTTGTGAAGTGTCTATTTAGTTCATTTGCCCATTTTGTTATTGGATGCTTTGTTTTCTTAGTGTTGAGTTTCTTGAGTTCTCTGTATATTCTAGATATTAGTCCTCTATCGGAGGGGTAGGTGGCAAAAATCTTCTCCCATTCTGTTGGCTCTCAATTGAGATTCTTGATAGTTTCCTTTGCTGAACAGAAGCTCTTCAGTTTCATGCAATCCTATGTATTGATTCTCCTTTTAATTTGTTGTGCCTTTGGGGTCTTGTTGAGGAAATGTTTGTCTGTGCCTATGTGTTGTAGTGTTGGACCTATGCCCTCTTCAAGGAGCTTCAAGGTCTCTGGTGTAATTTCCAAGTCTTTGATCCATCGTGAGTTGACTTTTGTACAGGGTGAAAAAGTGGGATTAATATCCAACTTTCTGCATATGGTTAACCAGTTTTGCCAACACCATTTGTTGAACAGGCTATCTTTTTTCCAGTGTATGTTTTTGGCCCCTTTGTCAAAAATCAATTGGCTGAAAGTGTGTGGACTTGTTTCTGGGTCTTCTATTCTGCTACATTGGTCTATGTATCTGTTCTTTTGCCAGTACCATGCTGTTTTTATTACAATGGCTTTGTAGTATAGTTTAAAGTCAGGTATTGTGATTCCTCCTGCGTGATTTTTGTTGCTGAGAACTACCTTGGCTATTCTAGGCTTTTTGTTATTCCAGATAAATTTAAGGACTGATTTTTCTATATCTGTGAGGAATGATCTTGGTAGTTTAATGGGCATTGCATTAAATCTGTAGATCACCTTTGGGAGGATGGCCATTTTAATGATATTTATTCTGCCAATCCATGAACATGGAAGATCTTTCCATCTTCTAAGATCTTCAATTTCTTTTTTCAGTGTTGAATAATTTTCTTTGTAGAGATCTTTTACCTCCTTGGTCAAGTTTATTCCTAGGTATTTTATTTTCTTGTGGGAGATCCTGAGTGGAAGTGTTTTCTGAATTTCTTTTTCAGTGGATTTATGGTTGGTGTACAGAAAAGCTTCTGATTTTTTAAGATTGATTTTGTATCCAGATACTTTGCTGAATTTGTTGATCAGTTCTATAAGCCTTTTGTTTGAGTTCTATTTTTTATTCTTTATTTAGAAACGATCTAAGTGGCCGAGGCAGGCCGTGAACCTGTGCTCCCCTTCTCGGGCCCCGAGTCCTGGGATGGCGCGTGCGCCAGCTCTCCAGCTGCTCTTCCTACACTGTGTCAGCTCAAGTTTATGAAAAACTCGTGATTCTTCTTGGCATACAGCAGTGCCTGGCCGCAGACAAGGATGGGATACTTACTCTGGATAACATGGTCCTGTACCTATCCAGAAAGTCTAAGCAGGCTGCATAGCTTCACTTGCACTGTGTGGCGCCCAAATAGAGGTTTGCCAGGCCTTAGCTGTGGTGTTTTGTCACGGCTTGAACACTAGAGGGCAGCCCCAGCCCATTTATCCCAAATCCGCAGTTGACAAGTTGAGGAGGAGCCAAGGGAGCACCTAGGAGGGTAGGTGGCCTCCACAGACCTCTCCCTGGAGGCAGGGAGGCCCAGGTACTTGTCCCGAGTCACCGGCCTGTGAGCAGGCACTGGAGGGCCCCCCCCCCTCTAAGCAGAAGCCTCGCGATGGACGAGCCGGGCAGCTGTGTGCCACGGCTGGTGCCAGCACCGCCCGGCTGTGACGCTCTGAGCTGAGTCCTCAAGGCCCTGCGCTGTGTGTGCCACGGCTGTGGTGCCAGCACCGCCCGGCTGCAGTGCTCTGAGCTGAGTCCTCAAGGCCCTGCGGCCGTGGGCTCCTGCTGCTGACGTAGAGTCGCTGCAGGATCAGGGCAGCCAGCCACAGGTGCTCCTGCTGGAGGGGACGTCAGGTAGGCAGGCCGGGCACGGGCTGTTCCAGAGGCTCCAGCCACAGCGGGCTGGGGTGGGGCTCGTAGGATCTGCCTGGCGCCAGCTTTCACCTTAGTTGCACTAAGTTCCCGGGCAAAGTCCTGCACTTAGGACCTGGCTCTGCCCTCAGCAGTGGAGTCTCGCCCCAGGCAGGTTCATGAGGACCACCCCTCGGCCGCCTAGACTGACACTCAGCTGAGCACTGCTGCGTTCCGGAGCCACCAGGGCCTGCAGTCAGGAGGCACACACCAAGGCCTGGTGTCGGTGGTGGTGCGGCCAGCGCCCAGGTCTGTGCCCCAGGGCGCTGGGCGTGCAGGCTGCAGCTGTATCTGTGAGCCTGGCCGCAGTGCTGCCCAGGGCGGGGAACGAGGTGGTAGAGCAGTCCTTTGACACCAGCGCTGACACCTGACCCTCCAGACTGAGGGCTTGCCAGGCGTGGGGAGAAGACTTTAACTCCTACGGGTCGTCCTGCGGTGGCCGCTCCCTCACCGCCTCCTCCTCGACCCACCAGCCTCTCTGGCTACTTTGCTTCTCAGTACTGTCTCTGTGGGCCCCTTGAAGTGTGTCTGCTGGCTCCTCGAAACTATTTTATTTTTAATACTGGGAGTTGAACTCAGAGGCACTCTACCTCCCTTCTGGGCTTCCCTCCCATTGCCGTGCTTTTTTATGTTCAAATGGGGTCCTGCTGAGTTGCAGAGGCTGGTCTCAAACCTGTGATCCTCCTGCCTCGGCCTCCTAAGTACTAGGATGACAGCTGTGCCCCTCCGCTCTCGGCTTCATTGAAACACTCATCATGGCTTCTTCAAGATTGCTGTTAGCCCATCTTGATGTGTCTGTCATCCCGGTGTTACTGGCTTGTTTCTTGGTGTAAGTGACACTGAATTAGAACCTAGGCATCGCCTCGTTATGCTGTGACACTCTGTTCCTTGTTTAGGCCACTGTCCCCTGGCTGTCTCGGGCACTGCTGGGCACGTGCAGGGGTGGGGGACGGCTGCCTCGCTGCTGGGTGCTCTTCAGCCCAGGTCCCTGTTGGCCTCCACCACCACCTGAGGCGGAAGCTCCGTCATTGCTGCTGGGTGGCGGTGACCTTCCCGATTCCCCCTGACCTCCTGATTCCCCCACACAGAGGCAGGAGCGTACCCGAGGCTGGCAGGTTAGACTGGCTGGCTGTGCTCCCTGAGGGGTCTTTGCCAGCACCACAGGAGAGGACTTGTGGAAGTCCTGCTCACCGCTTGGCCTTCTCTGACAGCACCTGCGAAGGCCTGGGTCTTGTGACAGCCCACGGGGTCCAAGTGTGTCCCCTGCTCTCCCGTGCTGGCCTGGTGCCTTGGGCCGTGTGGTTAAGTCTTAATGTCTGGCGGGGCTGCCAGCATTGTCCTCAGGGCAGAGCTCCTCAGCCTGACGCTGGGTCGAGGCAGGCTGCCACACTGGTGTGCACCCAGCACGCCGGTGTTCTTAGAGGGCGAGCCGGTGAGTCGGCCGAGAGGCCCTCCCTAAGGGGCAAGCGCTTGTGAGCGGGACCTGCGAGAGGGACGCACGGAGGCTGACCACGCTCCAGCCCGCTTCCCTGCCAGCCCCAGCTGACTGCGCGAGCCGGGCCGCCTCCCGAGCGAGCTTGCGTTTTCTGAAAACATTGACAAAGCCCTTTAACCCCCACTCGGTGCACCTCTCTCCTCACAGAGACAGAGCTGCCTGCTTTGCCATTCAGAAGGGATTACAGGCGTCGCGCAGCGACATCAAGTTATTTAAGCACAACGATGTGGCTGACCTGGAGAGACTTCTAAAGGAACAAGAGCTCGAAGATGAAAAGGTGGGAGTCTTTTGAGGAGAACCACGCGGTGCTTTTGTACTCCGTAACCTGCTAAATTATATATGAAATGGTGGTTTGTTATTGAAAACCTGCCTGCGGGTCACATTTGGATATTAAGTAAGGGTTCCTGCTTATTGCATGTATTTCATGTTGCAGAGCCAAGTCTGATTGTAATTGCCTTGTCAATGCCGTCATTACCCAGCAAGCTCCGGGGGAGGTGATCGGGCTGCTCCCTGCGGGGCTGAGCGGGGAGAGCCAGCGTGCACCGCGGAGAGGCCCAGGCGCCGCTCTCTGCCCCCTTGGTAGAGCCAGAGCCCGTTAAGGCTCTAACGGGATGTACGTAGTGAATTCAAAATAGACTTGATCGTATCAATAAATGGTGTATCTGTGCATGGAGGAAAGAATGCCAGCATGTTGTTATTTATTAATTTATGAACAGATTAAGGCCCCGTTGCCTTCCCTGCTGGACCTGGGTCCCCGGCGGCTGGCCTGGGGATGGTGCCCACAAGGCCTCTCACCTCTCGCAGGCTCCTTAGCCCCGGTGACGGTGCTGTGAGCGGCACAGAGGCAGTCTGTTCTGATGTGCCTTCTCCCCTGGTGACCGGCATGGAGAAGGTGACGCGGGACCGCCCGGAGCCCAGCCACGCGCTTTGTGTCAGATGCCCTTTGCAAGTGGACTTTGCTGGTGAAGCCCACTCGTAACTAGAGTGACCCACAGAATTGCTCATCATGAGCCTTAATTTTGGGTTGATTTCCATTTTCCCAAATATTTATATTGTTCGTTTCGGAGTCTCATCTTTGTTTAGGAGGCAGCCAGAGCGCAGCGCTTCATGAATATGCACAATCTGTTGATAAATATGCATGAACTCACTGTTTTATGCCGGAGATACCATAGGCCAGTGTTTTATATTTAAACAATTTTGAAAAATCTACAGGGAAAATTCTGAAATTAAGACCAGCCCACCGATCAGCTTTTTTCTACAGATCATAAAAAGATGTCCCGTATTGTGATTCAGTAATAGCCTGCCGGCCACCAAACTGAAGAACAGCGCCCAGAAAAGTAGGGCCAGGAAGCCAGCCCGCGGGCGGTTCTGTGCGGCACTCTACAGATTTGGAAGGCGTCGTGTTCAAGTTTCACGGGTGTTTTATATAATCCATGGAAGTTTTTTATGAATAACAACAAAAAGCATAATTAAGTATCTTGAAACTTAATTTCCCTTCTGCACTAATTGATAACACGTTTCCCTGCCTAGAGTAGACTTCCTAAATAGCTCCACATTGGGCTTTTAGACATACTCTTCTTCAGTTTCATTTTCACATAAAGAATATGAACTCTGAATGTTTTCTACTCGGACGCTTCTCTCTCCTTCGAAAGCGAAGTGAAACGCTGCAGTGCAGTCCAGATTCGGATCAGACCTTTGTCAGTTTCCCAAGTATTGCAGTTCCCGGAGGGGTTTTTCATCCCGTTTCTTACAGGCTTCTCCTGCCCCGTATTTTTCTTATAAAAAATAAGTAATGGGCAGTAGACGTGAGCAGTAATTCATAGAGTACACGGGACTCTATACAAATGGAAAGTAGCCTCGTATTCACTAAGGAGATGGGCTAGCAGGTCTTGTCTAACAAGGCAGGTTGTTTTGTTCCTGGGGATTGAATCCAGACGCATTCTACCTCCAAGCTACAGCCCCAGACCTTTTCATTTGTATTTTGGAACAGAGTCTCGCTAAGTCACCAAGGCTGGCCTCTAGCCTGCGGTCTCCCCATGTCGGCCTCCGAGGTCCTGCGAGTGGCCGCGCATGTCAGCACACCTGGCTTAATTAGGGCCCTTTTAGAGTCACTGCCAACACAGGTATGGTGGCAGTGCGTCCACAGGCTCCTGGGATACGGGCAGAGTTTAAATTGGCACCTCTCTAGAAAGAAATGGGCATATGTAGGAAGGGCCCCTTTCTCCTATACCTGGGGTGTTGTGGGTTTTTTTAAATTTATTTATTTTTAAAATTGGTGCATTGCAGTCATATATCAATCACATTGGAGTACAAGACTTGAGAGGATATACAAGCACACATCATCCAGTTAGCCCTCATCTACTCCCCAGCCCATTCCCTCCCCCTCCCTCCATCCCACGCTTCTTCGGTGATTAACTTTGATACATTTGTTTATGTACCTCCTGCGTTTTAAAGAGGTTCCATCCTCCACTATTCCATACCCTCTGATTGGTCACATTAGTTGCTTCACTATAGGGCCCTTTCTATAGCTCAACCTCTTCCTGTTACCCCTTTCCTCCTAGTTATTGCTGATTAGGGGAAGTGTCTGATTTATATTTTCTGCGATATTTCTCTGTGCATGCTGCATTGCAAGTACCGATCCCACTCTTGACGGCCCCAGTAGTGGCCTGGCTACTCAGTGGACTGATCCAGACCTCGCTGGCTCAAGCAGCGGCCTTGCCTCATGGGAAGCCCCGGTTCTGGTCTCGCTGGCACCCACACCGGCCTAACCCCTTAGCTGGCTTCGATCCCGGCCTCGGAGGCCGCAGTAGTAGCCTTGCCTCATGGCAGGCTCCGATGCCGGTTTCGCTGGCCCCAGCACCGGCCTAACCCCTCGGCAGGCTCCAATCCCGTCTTCAGAGGCCCCAGTACCAGCCTTGCCTCACGGCAGGCTCCGGTGCCAGCATCGCTGGCCCCAGCACTGGCCTAACCCCTCGGCAGGCTCTGATCCCGGCCTCGGAGGCCCCAGCACCGACCTTGTCTCACGGCAGGCTCCGATGCCGGCCTCGCTGGCCCCAGCACCGGCCTAACCCCTCGGCAGGCTCCAATCCCGTCTTCAGAGGCCCCAGTACCGGCCTTGCCTCACGGCAGGCTCCGGTGCCAGCATCGCTGGCCCCAGCACTGGCCTAACCCCTCGGCAGGCTCTGATCCCGGCCTCAGAGGCCCCAGCACCGACCTTGTCTCACGGCAGGCTCCGATGCCGGCCTCGCTGGCCCCAGCACTGGCCTAACCCCTCGGCAGGCTCCAATCCCGTCTTCAGAGGCCCCAGTACCGGCCTTGCCTCACGGCAGGCTCCGGTGCCAGCATCACTGGCCCCAGCACTGGCCTAACCCCTCGGCATGCTCTTATCCTGGCCTCGGAGGCCCCAGTACCGGCCTTGCCTCACGGCAGGCTCCGATGCCGGCCTCGCTGGCCCCAGCATCGGTCTAACCCCTCGGCAGGCTCCAGTCCTAGCCTCAGAGGCCTCAGTAGTGGCCTTGCCTCACGGCAAGCTCCGATGTCAGCCATTGGCCCCGGCACCCGCCTAACCCCTCAGCAGGCTCCGATCACTGTCTCTGGGGTTATTATTTCAAAGGTTCCAGGTGTAATGTATCAGATCTCTTCCTCCCCTGAGTACTGGCCACTGCCATTGCCACTGCCTCCACCATTTCAAATCCTTCCCAGGCTCTTTTTCCACTCTGAATGTTGTCCAGTGTTCCTAAGCATGCGTAATGGTAGCATTCGACATTTGGTGTAATTTCTCCAAAAAAATAAGGTTGGTAGGATCCGGTTTCTGCTTCTCCTGAATACAAGTCTCCACCGCCATCGCGGAGACCTCTTTCAACACCACCTTTCTCCTTGGTCTCCACTAAACTCTCTCCTTACAGGTGATGTCCAAGATTCTTAACAATATAGAGAAACAGCAGTCCTCCTTCACGGGGAATTTTTCCATAAGTTCCATTGCATTTAGATAAGTTTTGTCTACATCTCCAGTGTCCTGGCATCCGCAATGGCTTTCTTACCTCCTCTCCGATATTTTTCTTTTTCTTTTTCTTTTCCTTTTTTTTTTTTTTTAAATAAGAGAAGACAGTATATATGGTTTGAGGAGGTAGTGGGATCAGGCACTCACTCAGTAGCACTGTAACCCGGTCGGTTTCCCCATGGGTCCAGAGTGCTCCGCACTACTCCGCCTGGGGCCCAGAGTCCCGTGACTCGGGCCCCGGCTGGCGTGCCCTGCGTGACCCCCACCCGGGTCCCAGGGTACTGGGCCCGGTTTCTCCAGGGGTCTGGCGTGCTACGCGCGTTCCGGCCTGGGGCCCAGAGTCCCGCAACCCGGGCCCCGGCTGGCGTGCCTCGCGCGACCCCCACCCGGGACCCAGCGTCTTACTGGACCCGGTTTCTCCAGGGGTCTGGCGTGCTATGCACAGTTTGGCCCGGGGCCCCGAGTGCCGCGACCCGGGCCCCGGCTGGTGTGCCCTGCGTGACCCCCGCCTGGAACCCAGGATACTGGGCCCGGTTTCTCTAGGGGTCTGGAGTGCTACGCGCCGTGTTGTGTTTAAAATAATCAAAATGGTGTTCGAAATTGAAGATCTTTTTGATGCAAAAAGCAGAATGAGGGAAACTACCAAAATCCAGTATTCAGAGAATACTTAAATAATTTGTGTTCTCCCCACAAGGTAGATATTCCCGTCCACAAGCAAGTACCACCATGCCAGGCTCCTAGCAACACTGTAAAATTCATTTTGTACTTTCTCATTTCCCAAGACTCCTGCGTTGAGTATTTTAAAGTCCTGAGAAAATACGTGGGCTTGGGGAGTAGTTCAGCGGTCCAGTCCCTGCCCAGCCTGCACGAGGCTCTGGTCTAGTCAGCCCTACACGCAGACACAGAACAGGAGTTGGAAGCAGGAGGCCCTGCCTGAGTGGCGCCCACAGACCCACTGCCAGCCCAGCAGTGTTCTGTTTTGATCCGCAGCTGAAGAAAACGTGCGTGCTCGGCGATGTGGCCGCAGGCCTCACAGACCACCTCGCTCTGAAGCAGTGCCTGCTGCTGGACCTTCGGGCTGTCCATGGAGCGAGCTCAGAGCAAGGCTTTGAGTAGGCAGCGGTGGGTTCTAACCCTCCACGGAGCGCAGGGTTCCTCCAGGTGCCACGCTGGGGCCTCTAGTCTCCGTTGTGCGAGAGACCAGTGCCCCGCTGCGGTGGGGAGGTGTGTATCTCGGGAACAGGCTCTTCTTACTAAGGCCATGTTGGCTTTTCCTTGACCCAGGGCTAGGGCAGTGAGAGGGTAGGGACGGAAAGGGATTCACTGTGCCTTGGTACCGAGGGGGTTCAGAGTGCGCCTTTTTGCTCATGAAGAGCTGCTGGGCACAAAGGAAGCACGGCCATATGGTGCAGCCCGTGCCCTTCCCCAGCCTGCCGCGGCGGCCACCATGCTCACTGCTGAGCTGGCATCTTCTCCACCGGAGCTCGGCTTTTAGGTAGAATTTAGAAGCACGAGTTCTAGCCCTTTGATTTTTTTTTTTGCGCATTTTTAATTTTTTATTTTGAAACAAGGTCTCACTAAGTTGCAGAGGGCCTCACTAAGTTGCTGAGTCTGGCGGTGAACCCACAATCCTCCTGTCTCGGCCTCCCAAGTACTTTTGACAGTGATTTTACCTGTGTAACCCAGGAGTCAGTGCATCTTTGTGATATAAAACATTCTCATCTCCCCAGGAAAGTTCCTGTGCGCCCATCTCTGTCATTTTGCAGTTGGAGGGGTTTATTTGTGCTTTAATCTAGTCCAAGCTGGGCGTGGTGGCGCACGCTTATAATCCCAGCATTCGGGAGGCTGAGACAGGAGGATCGCAGTTTGAGGACAGCCTCAGCTACTTGGTGAGGACCTTTGCAATACAGTCAGACCCTGTTTCAAAATAAAGAATAAAAAATAGAGCTGGGGGTGTAGCTTGGAGGTCGAATGCCCCTGGGTTCCATACCTAGTACTGCCAAAAAAAAGAAAAGAAAAGAAAGAATATAGTCCAAGTGGCGCATGCCTCTAATGCTGGTACTTAGGAGTCTGAGACAGGAAGGTTGCAGGTGCAAGAGACCAGCTCGCCAACTTAGCAAGGCCCTGTTTAAACTAAAAAGGGCTCGCGGTGTAGCTCAGGTAGAATGCCCTGGATTCAGTCCTCAGTACATCCCCCAGAATTTTATCCAGACTCTTTTTTTATGAATAAGTCTTGTGGAAGTAAGTTCTGTGGGCTACATAATGGGTTTGTATTTGTGGCTGGTGCGATTGAAAATGTCTCGTTCTTCTCTTTTAAAGAATCCTCGGAAGGCTCGGGTAACGCGGCGTTTCATTGTGGTGGAAGGGCTGTATATGAATACTGGAAGGATCTGTCCTCTTCCAGACTTGGTAAGCGGCCACGTTTAGTCATTATTTTTAGTGTTTGGACTCTGGTGGGAATGTCTTTTGTTTTGTCCATGTGTAATATACAACATCCACACTACTTCGCATGATAGATACTATAGGCACATTTTGATCATACTAGGGAAATAGGTTCATGTTAAACGCCAGTCTTGGCCTGGAAAGAGTAATCACGGGTTAGCTTTATAAAAACAACTTTACTGTGGTTGTGGCACGACTGTAACCCGGAAGCTGAGGCAAGAGGATCGCAAGTTTGAAGCCAGCCTGGACACCTTAGCAAGACTCTTTTCGAGAGCTGCAGCAATAGCTGAGGAACGGCTTGCCCAGCATGCAGAAGGCTGTGGGCTCAATCCCCAGCAGCACCGCCCACCACAACGAAAGGAAATGGAGAGCCAGCTGTACCGGGGAAGATTAACACACAAGACCCGCCGACCTTACGGCTGCAGCTTGATCATTGTGGACAGATGGTCGCCGCTGACACCGCGGTCAAGGCGGAGGTCCATGGCGCTAGCGGCCCTCCCACAACCTCCGGCAGCACCACACCTGGCTCCCATGGCGCGCGCGCACTGCTGGACAGAAGAGCAAACATCTCCGCGTTTAAGATAGGCCTCGACTCCAGATTAAAGCAGAAGCACTGGGGAATGTCTGTTTCCCTCAGAGTTGGGAGGGACAGTCAGTCCAGTGTGAGACAGACAGACTCTGTGTCTGTGCGTATGAATGTCTTCACATTTCCTGTTTTAAAATCGGTGTTGCACGGGCCTGTTACTGGGTCCAGCTGGATCCTTTTAGACCTAAAGGATGGTCGGTCCTCATTCTCCGGAGTCAGACTCTGTGGAGCTGCCCCGAGCGTGGACCAGGGCGCTCCGAGCCAGGTGTCTGGACCTGTACTCACTCCATTTCACCGCCCGACGAGGACGTGGCTTGTCTCAGGTGTGTTTCTGTGTGAAGCCACCTTCTGTTACACGCGCCGTTGACTGATCCGCCCTTCCCCGGGGCCGAGCGCGCCCACACGTGGCGTCAGCGCGGCCGGGCTCTCCACAGCACAGCCGGGGAGGCGGGCCTGTGAGGGGCAGCAGCAGTGTCCGGAGAGGACCCTGCTCCTCCTCGCAGCGCTTCCGACGAGACGGGCCCGGTGGCTGCCTGCGAGCCTGGGGACGGGCAGAGGGTGACGGTTCGAGCACAGCAGGAAACGTTAGCAAGAAGCAAACGCTGAACCCACACGTCCTGGGGCCCGCCGCTCGTCCGTGCGCGCTCTTTCAGGCTGGGTTTTAGTAGGACTGCGTCCTGTACGCTGCTGGCCATCAGGATTTTAAAGTTGGTTTTCTCTAACACCTAGGTCAAGCTAAAATACAGATACAAAGCCCGGATCTTCCTGGAGGAAAGCCTCTCGTTTGGAGTGCTTGGGGAGCACGGCCGAGGAGTCACCGAGCACTATGGGATCAATGTGAGTCTCCACTGGGGTGCCCCTCGCGGGAGCGCTGACTCCATCCTGCTGAGCATCCTCGCCGCAGAGTGCGGCGCTTCCGCCCATTCGGAGGCTCTCAAAACTTGGGTGTCTGTCTCCTCACTGAGCCAGGCTGGGGCTGGTCCAGGGAACTGTGTCTTTTGTGTTCTGTGTATATGGGAGTGTGCGATCTTGGCTTGTCTCCTCTCTCTTCTCTACAAACAAATTTTGTTTTATATTTATTAAAATTGTTAAAATTTTTTTTTTTAGTCAGACATGGTGTAATCCAGTACTTGGGAGGCTGAGACATGTTTGTAATCCATGCTTGTAATCCAGTACTTGGGAGGCTGAGACAGCTGTGACAGGAGGATCACGGGTTCGTAGCCAGCCTCAGCTACTTAGGCCCTCTGCAACTTAGTGAGGCCTGTTTCAAAATAAAGAATAAAAATAGGGTTGAGGGTGGAGCTTGGAGGAAGAATGTTCCTGGGTTCCATCCCCTATGCCGCAAAAAAAAGGAAAAAAATGTTTAGTAGTGCTTTTAGAAAAGTATGTATGATGCCAGCCAAAGATCTCTAGTGTTTAAATTCTGTATTGCACACCGTTTGTGGGGAGGGGTGACAGACAACTGTGTGGATTTAGTGTGTGGGTGTGTCTGCACACGCTCACGCCTCTCTGTACGTGCTGTAGACCCCGGTACTGTCAGAAACAGTGCTGCCCGGAGCCAGCCGCGAGCGAGCGTGCTCGGCCTCCTGCCGGAGGGAAGTGGCCCAGGCGGCCCACGCGCCATGGTCTGCGCCCCGGAGCCTCTGGAGGAGTGAGCCAGCCATTGCTGTGAAGCTGGTCTTACAACCACCGTGGGCTGGAGTCCCTGCTGCCCCCCCACGAGACACCCGCCTGCAGCTTTGCAGACTGATACAAAGTAGAACCGTAAATGTAAAATGACTTCCTTATCTGCATCAGAGCACATGCTCTGTGACCCTAGACGGAAGCATGCTCGTGTAAGACACTTTGATATTTGGAAATTTGAGGTGAATGGGAATGTTATCCAGGCGAATTCAGCAGTACAGTGGAGCCATTTTTAAGTCATGAAGACATTGACTCTTTATTTTTTATTTTTTTAAATTTTTTGTGGTACTGGGGGTGGAACCCAGGGGCTTTCTACCTCCGGGTACACTCCCAGACCTATTTTACACTTTATTTGGAAACAGGGTCTCACTAAGTTGCTGAGAGCCTCACTAAGTAGCTGAGGCTGGCTTCGAACCTGTGCGATCCTCCTGTCTCAGCCTCCTAAGTACTGGGATTACAAGCGTGTGCCCGGCCTCATGAAGACATTTAAAAAGGGAAATCATTTTAAAAAAAGGAAAATCATTAACTCAAGTCTAGTTTTCTAAATGTTCTCAGTATTGTCACTGAGATGATATTCCCAAGGGGCTAAGAGCAGGTGCTCAGCAAGTCGGTACCGACTGTGTGTGTGTGTGTGTGTGTGTGTGTGTGTGTGTGTGTGTGTGTGTGTGTGTGGTACTGGGGGTGAAACCCAGGGACATTCTACCTCTGAGCAACACCCCTGCCCTGTATTTTATTCTTTATTTTGAAACAGGGTCTCACTGAGTTGCAGAGGGCCTCACTAAGTAGCTGAGGCTGTCCTGGAAACATGATCCTCCTGTCTCCGCCTCCCAAATGCTGGAAGTATAAGTGTGTGCCACCACACCCAGCTGGTACCATATTTAGATCCCGCTTCAAACAAATGCTGCCAGGACACAGCAGTCAGGGACATGTGGACGCCAGTGATGTGATCATAGCAAGAGATTGCTGGTTTCTTCAGTGGTGATAGTTTCTGATTATGGGGTTTTTTTTGTTTTTTTTTTTTGTGTGTGTGGTACTGAGTGTAGAACTCAGAGGCTTTCTACCTCCATGCTATACTCCCAAACCTATTTTATACTTTATTTGGAAACAGGGTCTCACTAAGTTGCTGAGAGCCTCACTAAGTATCTGCGGCTGGCTTCGAACCTGCGCGATCCTCCTGTCTCAGCCTCCCAAGCGCGGGGATTACAAGCGTGCGCCACCACGCCCGGCTTCTGGTTATGTTTTTGAAAGAGTAATTTCTTTTGGAAATTCCCGTGAGATATGTGTATATGGAACTCCTGTGGCAAAGAAAAGGTGAAGGCCGCCAGGACCTAGGCAAGCCAGTCGTCATGTGTGGGCACGGAATCTGGGTGATGGGATTCTTCATTCTGTTCTTTTTACGTTTGCATATGCTTGTAGTTCTTCATAGTAAAAGCTTAAAAATGTTTTAAATAGAGCAAGAGTGCACAGGTTAAAGAGAATATAGATCTCTGTTGTGTCTGTGGACCACGTAGAACACGCTGAATACAACCTGATGAGCCATTGTCATAGTCCTTAAGAAGTAATTAACCAGCTATGGAGGCTGAGACCTGAGGATTGCAGGGTCAAGGCCAGCCTCGGCAATTCAGCATGCCCTGTTTCAAAACAGAACAAGTGCCGGGGGTGTAGCTCAGAGGTAGGTGCCTTGGATTCAGTCCCCAGTACCACAAAGAAAAAAGAGGTCGTTACTGAATGTCGGCCGTGTGTGGAAGTGGGACTTGGTACTGGGTATCGGAGCAGAAGAGCGTTCTAAGGAGGTAGAAAATGTAGGAACTCAGAAGCCCCCGGCACCGTAGGCCGGCTCAGGCTGTCCATTGTGTTCAGTGTGCTCAAAATTCTATTGCTATGATGTTTGGATTTTGGGAAAACGTGCTCAAAAAACTTTGCTGAATTGGTTTTATTTATGTCAAGTACGTTCTGTGAGCCGGCTGTGGAGGCACGTCCCTGCAATCCCAGCACTTGGGAGGCAGAACCAGGAGAAGGACAGGTTTGAAGCCAGCCTCAGCAACTTAGTGAGACCCTGTTTCAAAGTAACGTAGGGCTGGGGTGTAGCACGGAGGCAGGGGCCCTGGGCTCCATCCACAGTAGCACAAAGAGCAGAAATCAAGTCCCTTCTGTCAGAAGGCCAGCCAGCCCGCCATGTTAGCAACAAAATAATCTTGTCTGTGGCTCCAGCATGTTCAGCGCACACAGCTTTGCCTCCATCTCCTTGTAATCACGTCTCCTCTGTGAGTAAAGTCCAGTGTGAGACGCCAAGCGCAGAGCGGGGCCCTTCAGAGCGGCCCAGCCCGCGGGCCTTCGCTCGGCCTTCGCGTGTATGTGGGCAGCTTGCTTGGATCCAGATATGCACGGGCACAATCAGTGTCCAGGCTCTTCTTGTCCTGGGCGTGGCGCCCCTGCTTTTTCCTTGAGGTCGAGCAGTGACTGTCGCTTCTCTTGCTTATTGACAGATTGATGACATCGACCTCATCAGCGCCAACATGGAGAACGCACTCGCTTCTATCGGAGGCTTCTGCTGCGGGCGGTCTTTTGTAATTGATCACCAGGTGGGCCCTTTGGAAAGGCAAAATCGGAAGCCGATAGCTCCACTGGTCACCTCACAATGTGCCTTCAGCATAGAACATTTACTTTAGTATAGCACAGTCTTTATAAAAGCTGAGTTTTAAAGAATCACGCAATATAGCCATCTTCAGGAATCATCTCCCTTTTAACAAAGAGGTCTTCCTTTTCTTACACTCGTCACGGTTATTCTTGGCGGAGTCCTCTCCCTCGCACGCGTGCACACCGCTGAGTGGGTAGCGCAGCGACTCCGTGCCCAGGGGACACTACCAAGGAGGTTGTGTCTGTTGTGACCCTCCCCTACCTCTCCACAGCGACTCTCCGGCCAGGGATACTGCTTCTCAGCCTCACTGCCTCCCCTGTTGGCTTCTGCCGCCATCGAGGCCCTCAACATCATGGAGGAGAATCCAGGTAAAACCTTGTAACTCAGCTTCCGTTAACTGTGCTACTGGTGTGCCTTTGGGAAGAAATAGCCAGAGGAAAGTATTAACCAGAAAAACACTGGCTCTGAATGATATCACCAGCTGAACATCCCTAGTCCAAATACCCAAGACCCAAAGTGCTGCGAAATCCAAAGCTCTGTCAGCAGGGGCAGGGTCTGCAGTGTTTAACACTGATGACCGAGGGCCACGAGCACCTTTAACAGTATCTGTAGAGTATGCTGGGCATGGCGGCGCACACCTGTAATCCCACAACTTTGGAGGCGGAGACAGGAGGCCAGCCTCAGTAACTTAGCAAGTCCCTAGTGATATCCTGTCTCAAAATCTTAAAATAGGGCCGGAGGTATAGCTCAAATGCACCATACCCTTGAGCGGGATCCTCAGTACCGCCAGAAAAAAAGTTACTAGAGTAGTACTGTCAGTGCTCCAGATATACTTAATATGAAATGTGTTTTTTTTCCATTCAGATATTTTTGCAATATTGAAGAAAAAGTGCCAGCACATTTATAAAGCTTTACAAGGGTAAGTGTTTCGACCAGCATAAAGTTTATGTGTACCATACTTAAACAATTAGTGAAAAGTTTAAAATTTGACCGGCTTGGGTCAGTTTGACCACATTGCAGCTAAGAATCCAAAACCTCAGTCCGCAACTCAGTCCGCCCGCCTTTGTTTGTTGGTGTAAAACTAAAGCAGACATTGTGCGCTGCTGTGTGAAATAGCATCGTGCAGCCCGCGCGGCCAGCCTCGGGCGCCCTTCACCTCGCCTACTTCCATCACCCCTTTTCTTCCTGCAATCCCTGGCCTCAGCCAGGCGTGGCGGTGTACACCTGTGATCCTAGTACTTGTGAGGCTGGCATAGGAGGCTGTAGGTTCAAGGTCCGTCTCAGCAACTCAGTGAGACTCGTAGCAACCTAGTGAGACCATGTTTCAAAAATGAGGGCTGGAGCCAGGCGTGGTGGCGCCCGCTTGTAATCCCAGCACTTGGGAGGCTGAGACAGGAGGATGACATGTTCACCGCCAGCCTCAGTAGTGAGGCCCTCTGCAACTTAGTGAGACCCTGTTTCAAAATAATAAAAAATAGGGCTCAGGGTGTAGCTCAGAGTTAAAACGCCTCTGGGTTCCCCCAGTGCCACACACAAAAAAGGGCTGGAGGTAGAGTGCCCCAGGTTCAATCCCCAGTGCCACTTAAGTAAATAAGAAATAAGATCCCCAGCCTCTGGGAGCTCAGATATGCAGATCTGTGGGCACGGCCAGCCTTCTGCTCCAGCAGAAGAGCGCCCTCCAGCATCACGGCCTTCGAACCTGCGCGATCCTCCTGTCTCCGCCTCCCAGGCACAGGGAATTACAAGCGTGCGCCACCACGCCTGGCTATTTATTTATTTATTATATTTTTTGTGTACTGGGGATGGAACCCAGAGACATTGCATCTCCGAGCTATACCAGTCCTATTTTTAGTCTTTGTTTTTTGAAACAGGGTCTCACTGAGTTGCACGGGGCCTCCCTAAGTAGCTGAGGCTGTCTGCAAACCGCGATCCCCTGGTCACCTCCCAGATGGTGGGATTACAAGCGTGCACCACCACGCCCGGCCGGATGTTTAGGTTTAGGTAAGAGCTTAGGTCTTGTTTTACTTTCCTCTGCCCAGCAGCTCGCGCCTCCAACTCTGACACTGAGCTGGGAAGCGGGCAGTCTGCTGGTCCACCTTTGTCAGACCGGAAGGTTCTCACCTCACGGCCAAGGCGAGGTGGGGTCTGTCTCTCCCTAGCCTCTGAGCACAGCGCCGCCACGCTCACCTGGGTTATTGCTCTGAGTCTCCCCTGGCCCAGGGTGAGGTTTACCCACTGGGATAAAGTGACATGTTTGCAAACTTCTTTAAGGCCTGTACAGTGGTTCTGAAGCGGGGCTTCTCGGTCTCTGAACCTGAGCTGCACGTGCGCATTTGACTTTGGTTAAAGCCCTGTGAGGCGGGGCCTGCGCAGACATGGGCACTGCGTGGCAGTTCTCCAAACAGGCTGGGCTGGGCTACGGGCTTCGCGTTTGTGTTGAAGAGAAGCCAGGCCGTTTGATTCACATGAAGCACTGTTTCAAAATTGTTAAATTTCTCCTCTGAGAAAACAAGAAAATTAATAGAGCTTACTGCACCCATTCAGAATCCACATAGGAAAGGGCTTGGAAAGCGCGTGGCTCCGTCTCCACATTAGCAGAGGAACTAAACTGGGCTCCCACGTCCAGGTTCCGCTCAGACCTTCGTCCAGCCTTATCCAGGTCCTGCTAGAGGTTCCACACTTAGGGACAGGGACCGGCACGGCGCGCTGGGCAGGGACCGGCACGGCGCGCTGCAGGCCCAGTCCTTGGGAGGCCGAGACGGGAGGCTGCAGGCCAGCCACAGCAAGCCCCTGCTCCAAAGTAAAAGAGCCAACCGCGCTGGGTGCGTGGCGGGGCGGTGCCAGGGTTCAGTCCCCAGGCGCAGGAGAGACAGAGAAGCAACAGTGGCGTTCCCGCGGGTTTGGAAGTCAGGCAGGACGGCGTCCGCGCCTCGCGGGGCTCAGTGTGCGAGTCCGTCGTGTTGTAAACTTTCACTGTAATGACTCACCTCAGACAAGTGACGGATACAGAGAAAAGGCTTCTTATAAAGCCCACTCGAGGCGGCCGCCCTGGGCCTCAGCGAGGCGGAGGCGCGGCAGAGCCAGCCACAGTGTGAGCCGGAGCGGGCAGAGGCAGAGGCTGAGGCTGAGGCTGGCCCCACCTCCTGGGGACCACAGCTCCTCCCACGACCTTTAACAGCTGGCCCTGCGAGGAACCCCTCCCAGCCCTGCTGGACCATTCCAGAAAGTGTGTCCTGTAGCTGGGTGTGGTGCACACTTGTAATCCAGTACTTGGGAGGCCGAGACAGGAAGATCGCGCGTTCCCGGCCAGCCTCAGCTATTAGGCCCTCTGGAACTTAGTGAGGCCCTGTTTCAAAATGAAGGGAAAAAAGTGTGTTGCATCCTAAACTGGGAAACTCAGCTGTGTCACCTATTGCTGCTAATGGTTATTTCGTTTATTTATTTGTTTGTTTATTTTGATGGTACTGGGGGTGGAACCCAGGGGCTTTCTACCTCCGGGCTACACTCCTAGAACCTATTTTATACTTTATTTGGAAATAGGGTCTCACTAAGTTGCTGAGAGCCTCACTCAGTAGCTGAGGCTGGCTTCAAACCTGTGCAGTCCTCCTGTCTCAGCCTCCCAAGCGCGGGGATTACAGGCGTGCGCCACCACGCCTGGCTTGGTCATTTAATTTTAAGGGGAAAATCCATCTTTCTAAGTAAAACAGACTAAAGGAAAGCAATCTAAAAGATTTTCCTGGATTTCAGATAGACATATATAACCATGTATGTCCTAGGAAGTGGCCAAAAGTCAAACCATGTTTTTATTGTAGAGCAGAGTAGACTGAGTGAGCCGAGTAAACAGTGTGGTAGAGAGAGCCCATCACACCAGGAGGAGTCATGCAACATAAGGGCGTTACCCCTGAAGAAAGTTTGCTTTTTTCTCCGAGAAGCAGCAGATCTCTGTACTGTTTGTTGGTCCTAAGAAAATCGTAATCCAAGTAAAACGTAAAACGAAGTCAAGCTCATGAGGGCGATTTTCCAACCTAAACATCCTGCTGGCAGTCCAGATAGAATGGTATTAATGCAGAAACCATGCCTGTCATTTAGGAGAGAACGCATGTTGTCAGATCCTAGATAATAAGGAATGTCACAGTGTAAAGTGTCGTAAGTCATCCCAAGAGCTGGCTGGGAGGCGGCCAGCCCCAGTGGCTGAGGAGGCCTCCTCGGAGGCGGCTTGGGGCTGGTCCCCGGCCCGGGGCATCCGTGAGAATGCATGGGCGCCCAGACCTCGCTGTGTCCCGGGAGCAGGCCTGGCGGTGTCCAGTTCCGCTTTTTCTAGACGGAAGCACTGACCACACCTTTACTTCCTCCCACTGGAGAGCGACTCCTGCCCCGGTCAGTGGGCTCAGGGCGGGGCCTGGAGAGGGCTTTGAGCGGGGACTGATGGTATGCGCTTCCTCCAGCATCTCTGGACTAAAGGTGCTGGGTGAGCCCCTTTCCCCAGCGCTTCACCTGCAGCTGGAGGAGAGCAGAGGATCGCGGGAGGAAGACGTGCGAGCACTTCAGGAAATCGTCGATCAGGTCAGTGCTCCGAGCCCCCGGGCCTCCTACGCCTCTGGCGTAGAAGTTACTGGTCCCCACGGGCACTGGGATGTGGCCTGGGCCTGCTTGTGCCCAGTAGGGCCGTCTGGGGCACCTGCCGACCCTCTGTCCTGCGGGGTCCTCCGCTCCTCCAGCCCTGCTGTGCTGCGTTCATGGTAGTTAAATACCTCGTTGCCACGTGGCATTTAAATATACTGGCTGCTCCTCTGAGTAGCCTTGCAGAAAACTCACTGGCCTGCCATGGGCAGCGCCAGGCTGGGGACTCGCGGGTCGGGCATGCTGTGTGTGGTGGGCACACTCTGGGCCGCTGCTGGTGCGGCCCCCCTCGTGCAGCCCAGAGCATCACCCACCCAGCCTGAAGTCGTGTTCCCCGATCAGGAAGGAGAGCCTTCTGCAACACGTCTGATTTGGGAGTCGTTTGCTAAGGCGCACATCCCTGCTCTCAGCAGCCGCACTCCCCTCTGTCCGCACTCGTCCAGTGGGCGGTGGCCCTGGAGCGTGCGCCCCTAGGGTGGCGCCACCTTTCACCTGCGTAGGCCTGCGTGCTCCTAGCGTGCCTTTGGGGATGAAAACAGCTTCACTTCCTGCCCCGCTCCTCCTCCAGAGGCCCAGGCGTCCTGGGATGATGTCCTGTGCGTGTCCAGGGCCCCGCCAGGCCTCCACCCAAGTGGCTCTGGGGGAGCGGGGGTGCTGTGTGTGCAGCAGGCTGTGAGGCACCTCTGCCACACGTGGGGCCTCCCGGCCGGCATGTCGAGAGCCACGCAGAACAAAGGCAGAGTGCGAGATTCCTAGTAAGGAGGTGCGTCGCGGCGGAAGGATCAGGCCGCTGTCGTGGCCTTGCGGAGCGAGGAAATGCCGCGTGCTGCCCGCGGCCTCTCAGGGCCAAGCCCCCGCGGCCTTGCCGTCTCCCCAGTATGGTGACGGACACAAAAGGAAGTTGTGATTGCAGCCTTTGACAAAAGTAATCCCAAACACGTTTATAAGCTCAACGCCCCTTGAGTGCGCCCTGGTGCCTTCCCTTGCCGGGCCAGCTGGGCATTCTGGGCACGGGTGCCCTCGCTGGTGGGCTGCAGCCCTTGTGAGCCGCACAGGCCCCTGCTGGACCCCACCTGAGGACCCCCGTCACCCTAGACTCCCCTCAGCCCAGCTCGGGACAGTGGTGTGCTCACACCTGTGTGGCGAACCAGCGTGAGACTCTGCACCCGACCCGACCCCGCTCCTCTCCGTCACTGGATAGCAGCAGTTAGCCCGCTTCGTTCGTGGCGGGGAGGGGTCACGTCATGGAATGAGCAACACAGCCAGCCATGCTGAGCAGGAAGAGGGGCTAGAGCCCGTGGGCCCAGGGGCGAGGGCGCGGGCCTCCTCCGCACACCTCACTTAGGAGGAGGGAGCGCCGCCGCGCCCGCAGACGCTCGCGGACCACAGCCCGTCTGGAACGTCCTCGGGCCCCACGCCCCTGGCTTGGGTTTTTGTGGTTTCATTCTGGTTCCCCCCAAATGTTTAAAAGAGGAGAGAGCCCTGGCACAGCGACTCCCGTTCTGCTGTGTACAGCGGAAGGGTTTGCGGCGCTGGGCTCCCGCAGAACCGTCGTCGCAGGCCAGCCAGGCCAGATGTTTTCCTGGGCTCTCGGGCTGCGAGGTCACCACCTGGACTGGACGGCCGTGGACAGCCCCAGCCCTCCGCCCGCTGCACTGCCCCTCGCCGCCCTGCTCTGTCGAGTTTACACATCTAGTGTGCATAGATATGTACACACGCAAGTATATATATTCACATGCTGACAAAGTCACGCCTTTGAAAGTACACAGCTCAGTGGTTCTTAGTATACTCACAAGATTCTGGAGCCATTATTGTTTAATTCTAAGCCAAAAGGAAAGCCTGACTCAAGCTCTTATTCTTCGCTTTTGTAGAAAATGTTTTGGTTTGAAGGTGAAAGCATTTACAGGTGTTAAGGTACGGGGAGCTGTGCGTAAAACGCGTTGGCCTGGGCTCCGGTGTCAGCCCGCCCGGCCGACCCCTGGCCACGTGGCTGGGGCCGCAGCTGAACAGGCAGCCCTGCCGACTTCTGGCGTCCGGCTTGGGTACCTTCACCCCTCCTTCCCTGGTTCTAACTCTGCTTGTGTGAAATGCGCGGGACGGGGCAGCCGTCCCAGGGCGCACGTGGACATGCCTGTCACTGCAGGGAACTGGCTGAGAGCTGCTGGTGCCTGTGTTGTGTGTGAGCGTTGTCTGCCAGCAGTTATAACTGGGACAATGAAGCCAGGCCGCCGTCGGGCTGTCGGTGTCCCGGCTGTGCCGGTCAGCGAAGCCCGGGGCTGACCCCGCTTTCCTCCCCGCAGTGCGTGCGCCGAGGCATCGCCCTGACTCAGGCGCGCTACCTGGAGAAGGAGGAGAAGTGCTTGCCCCCGCCCAGGTGGGTCGCCGGGAGTGCTGGGCGGGCGGGCCTTTGAGCAGCCAGCTGGCGTGAGGGCTGGGGGCCTCCGTGTCCGCCTTCACACAAAGGTGGGGCGCCCTGAAGAGTTGGAACACCTTGTGGGATTGTGGGGAGAATTTATTTGGGGGGGTATCCTGGGGCTGGAACCCAGGGGCATTCTACCTCCAAGGTGTACCCCCAGCCCTATTTTTGATTATTTGGAAACAGGGCCTCACTGAGTTGCAGAGGGCTTCACTAAGTAGCTGAGGCTGGCCGCGAACCGGGTCCCCTTGTCTCAGCCTCCCAGCTGGGATCACAACGTGCGCCACCACGCCCTGCCCCCTTCCTCATTTTTTTATATCCTTTTCCATTGTTCAGCATTAGGGTTGTGATCACAGTGGAGCAAACAGAAGAAGAACTGGAGAAGGCCGCAGCCACCATCAGGGAGGCGGCCCAGGCCACCCTGCTCTAGGCCGAGAGGCACGCCGGGTGGCCTGGCCACACCACGCGCAGACAGAGCTGCTCAGAGGCCGGCACTGTCGGCGTGGCCCAGAGCGCGAGGACGCACCGGCCGCACGGTGTGGCCCAACGTGTGACCGGGAGAAGGACGATGCTCTTCATTTTTAAGACGACTCATCCCAAAGCCCAGATTTCTTAAGAGGAAGACTAATGACGACGTGAGACTAGTACTTAGCTGTGCGCCCAGCATCTTTAAACGTCTCGTCACACTGGGACTTGGTGTCCTTTTTTCTTGTCACTTACACCAGAGCTTCAGTTTCTCCCCCCCCCCCTCCTCTGGTAATGACTCGATAAGCACTCCTTAACATTGGGTAGGAAATTGACTTTGCAGCTGAAAGCTAAGAGGAAGACTTCATAGATCATACAGGGCTTACTACCAAAGATGTAACCGAGCCGTGTCGTGTCCAGGCTTCATCATTTAAAGCTGGTGTGCAAAGGAGCACTTTTGTGTGATTATTACAAATTTCATTATAATATATTTCAATCCTAGAATTTTATATACTCTAGATATTGACGTTGTACTATTTCTAATCTGAGCGTCCCTGACCAGGTAATATTCATTCTACTGCCTAAGTGAGCAGTAATTTAAATAAAACACTATTTTACTTTAATATATTTGACGTTTAAGTTTATTATGTGTTGATTTCTAATTTGTTCTTAAAAGAAAGTTATTGTGTAGATCCCAAAATACAAATCATGCTGTTGATATGTAGAATACCTGAAGTGTTTTTTGTTGTTTGTTTCTGTTTTTTTCTTTTATACAGTGGGTTTGAGTAGGAACAAAAACCACAGGTTTTTTATAAGAAAAATGAGAACCTTTTTTTTTTTTTTTTTTTTTTGCGGTACTGGGGGTGGAACCCAGGGCCATTCTACCTCTGAGCTACACCCCCAGCCCTATTTTTTATTCTTTATTTTGAAACAAGGTCTCACTGAGTTGCCGAGGGCCTCGCTAAGTAGCTGAGGCTGTCCGCGAACCGAGATCCTCCTGTCTCAGCCTCCCGAACGCTGGGAGTACAAGTGTGCGCCACCACGCCCGGCTGAGAACCTTCTTTTCATTCCATCTTATGAATTCCAGATATCAAAGAAAGATGCGAAAGCACTAAAAATAAAAATTTAAGCCATATTTGAGCTTTCTTTTTTCTTTAGCAAAACTAAGCTAACTTGTGTAAAGGTTTGTGATATGTGCTGCAAGATGGCACATAAGTATTATTATTTCTTCTCTTATTAGAAAGGTAGAGTAAAATTACTCAAATTGACGTCACTTTGTTGCCTATGTTCAGATGACCGAAGGGTCTTCAGTACCTTTCTAAACAGCACATACGTGTTTAATGTTGTGCCTCAGTTGTTCACACCCATGTGCCTTGTGGTTGCTTCTGCTTTAAAGGATAGGGCACTGTCCGGGAGATGAATCAACATTTTGTTTTTTAATGAAATAAATCTACATTCCTATGTCTATTTGCATATATAATGTATTCAAAAAGTCTCTTAATTTTAACTTTTTTGCAAAGCTAAAGCCGTGTTCTTCCTACATGTGTTTTTGTTTTAAAAAATAATCATTTAACTTCTTAATCTCTTTCTTCATACGCACCCAACAATGTATGATGTACAATATCTCAAAGTTCCTAGGTTCCTACTGACTTAAACACTGGTGATGGATGACAAAAATACCAGGACCATTGTTTTTATAAACAGATAAGAGTAATATCTTTCTCGTTCTTGTTCAGATTACTAGTGCAGCGGTGGTTCCAGGGCTCTCGTAACCCAGTCAAACGCCCCACCCTGGGCGTCCCTGCACCGGGGCAGCCCTCACACGTGAGTCTCAAGGACCTTTCACACCCAGACCTCAGCGCTGCCTTTTAAGAACTCCATTAAAGTGTGAGTGGACTCAGTCCACCACTCAAAAGGCGAGCTTGACAGACCGAATGGGGAAAAAAAAAAATCCTAGCTACAAGAGACACAGTTCAGAGCCAGAGACACAGTCAGGGAAAAGTTGAGAGGTGAAAATGGTACGCCTTGTACACAGTGGCCAGAAGAAAGCTGGAGTGAACTGTACTAATGCTAGAAAAATAATGTACTCTCAGCCAAACACAAGTGTGTGCGTGTTCCTGAAATACTCAAAATCTAGAAAGCAGACCCGACGTGACTGGGAGGAGCAAGTCACGTAAGCAGCAGCCGGAGGCTGGAATGGTCAGACGAGCAGCAGGAGGAAGGCGGGCCAGGCTGCGGGAGACCCACGTGCCGCCCAGCAACGCTGAGCCCACGGAGGCCAGAGGCTCCGGAATAAAATAAGTCGCCTTTGCAAGTGCCCGAGGTGCATTCCCAAATGCTGGGATTAAAAGCGTGCTCCCCACGCCCGGCTCTGAAAGCCTCTTAATGAAGCAGCAGATAATTCCTCGGCCAAGAGTGAGCTGCCCCGGAGCGGGCTCACAGAACCCCTGGGTTTCGCTTAAAGTCACAATTTTGCTCCCTAGTGGATACCCCAACTTTTGTGTGCAAGACACGAAGTCCATAAGGAATCCATCAGGCAATCGGGCTTCGGTGGGGCAGCTTTGATTTGACACTTTTGAAATAGGATCCGGTGGCAGCAGTGAGGGCTGCAGCAGCGGGGGCATCTGGACTAGATTGCTCTAGCCGGTCCTGGGCGCGGCATCCCGCCCCTCCCAGCCCGCAGCTGCAGCCAGTGGGAATCCAGGGGGTTCTTCCTTTTTTGGTACTGGGGATTGACCGGAGGCGCTCTATCGCCGAGCTGCACCCTTAACCCTTTTTATTTCATGTCTCAGCCTCCTAAGTACTGGAATCATAGTCATGTGCACCGAGCTTGGCTTAACGTGGGCTTTAAATATTTACAAATAAATTTTATATGACTTTTTTTGGTACTGGGGACTGAACCCAGGGACGGTCTACCTCCAAACTACATTCCCAGCCTTATTTTTTTTTAATTTTGAAACAGGGTCTCACTGAGTTAGCGGGGCAGGGGGGTTGCTCACTAAATTGCTGAGGCTGGCTGCAAACCTGCGGTTCTACTGTCTGAGCCTCCCAAAAGTCTACTCATGTGCACCGAGCCTGACTTAATGTGGGCTTTAAGTCTTTAGAAATAAAACCGGGTCGCCGGGCGTGGTGGGCACACTTGTAATCCCCACGCTTGGGAGGCTGAGACAGGAGGATCACGCAGGTTCGAAGCCAGCCTCAGCTGCCTTAAGAGACCCTGTCTCCAAATAAAATATAAAATAGGTCTGGGAGTGTAGCCCAGAGGTAGAAGGCCCCTGGGTTCCATCCCCAGTACCACCAAAAAAAAAAAAAAAAAAAAGATAAAACTGGGTGTGGTGGCGCACACTTGTAATCCCTGCATTTGGGAGGCTGAGACAGGAGGATCCCGGTTCATGGCTACCCTCAGCTACTCGGTGAGATCCTGTTTCAAAATAAAAAAATAAAAATAGGGTAGGGGTGTAGCTTAGAGGTAGAATGCCCCTGGGTTCCATCCCCAGTACTACAAAAAAAAAAAAAAATAGAAATAGCAGGGTGTGGTGGCACCCACTTATAATCCCAGTACTTGGGAGGCTGAGATAGGAGGATCGCAGGTTCTTGGCCAGCCTCAGCTACTTGGTGAGACCCTGTTTCAAAAGTAAAATAGAAAGCCGGGCATGGTGACACACGCTTGTAATCCCAGCATTTGGGAGGCTGAGACTGGAGGATCACGGTTCGCAGACAGCCTCAGCTATTTAGTGAGGCCCTCTGCCGCCTAGTGAGACCTGGTTTCAAAATAAAAAATACTCCAGGGGAGAGGCAGCAGTTACAGCCAGAAGAAATGGTCCCAAGAAGCGCTAGTTGGGATGACAGGATATTTTCTTCTGTCCTCCGTGACTCGGGCCCACACTTCACACAGGCCTTTGCTTGTGTTTTCGTTCCTCTGCCTTGACCTCTAGCCAGCAGATTGTGTCCACAGTGTTTTCCCACTCCTGCATCAGTCTGGTAAAAACATTAGCTACAAGAAAGAGGTCTGGGTTGATCAGGCAAATTCCTCTACCACAAAAAAATAAAAAAAATAAAAATAAAAACCTTTGCAATGAAAAAAAATAAATAAATAAAAAATAAAAAAAATAGGGCAGGGGGTGTAGCTTGGAGGTCGAATGCCCCTGGGTTCCTTCCCCAGACCCGCACACACAAAAAAGTTAAAATTAAAATAGGGCTGGGGGTGTAGGTCAGAGGTAGAATGTCTCTGTTTTCAATCCCCAGTGCCAAAAAAACGGCTGTAAGGCAGGGCCATGGGTCCAACACCATCCTCTGGCCTCTCCAGGACAAGGTCCCCAGCCCTGCTAAGCAAGGTAGCAGCCTGGAGACGGAGCTGGAACAGGCGCTGTTCCCTATGGCGAGCACCGCTGGCCGCTGGTCTGCGAGGGCCTAGGATGTGGGCTTTTCCCGACAATCTTCTCATTGCAGCTCCTTCCTGTCCCCAGACCAGTCTTGATCTCTGAAGAGCTTCAAGAACAGCTGCTCCAGCTGGATGTGCCTGGAATCCAGTACTGGGGAGGCTGAGACAGGAGGATCACGTGTTCAAGGTCAGCCTCAAGAACTCAGTGAGACTCCATTCCCCATTTCGAAATAAAAAATTGGGGTGGGAGATGTACCTTGGAGGTAGAATGCCCCTGGGTTCAATACCTAGTACCAAAAGAAAGCAAGGGCCTGTTTCAAAATAAAATAAATACGGCTAGGGATGTAGAGTGCATGCGTTTAACCTCCTATACAATAATAATAATAATAATAATAATAATAATAATAATAATAATAATAAGCCGGGCGTGGTGGCGCACACTTGTATTTCCTGCGCATGGGAGGCTGAGACAGGAGGATTCCTCAGGTTCGAAGCCAGCCTCAGCTGCTTAGTGAGGCTCTTAGCAACTTAGTGAGACCCTGTTTCCAAATAAAAAATATAAAATAGGTCTGGGAGTATAGCCTGGAGGTAGAAAAGTCCCTGGGGTCCACCCCCAGGACCACAAAAAAAATTTTTTTAAGTACATAAATAAAAGGGAGCCAGATAAGGTGCACACCTGTGATCCCAGTACTTGGGAGGCTGAGACAGGAGGATCAGGTCTGAGGACAGCCTCTGCAAGTAGTGAGACTCTCGGCAACCTAGGAAGGCCCTGTTGCAAAAATATGAGGCCAGGCATGGTGGTGCACGCTTGGAATCCCAGCATTCAGGAGGCTGAGACCCCAGGATCACGGTTTGCAGACAACCTCAGCTACTTAGCGAGACCCTTTGCAACTTAGTGAGACCCTATTTCAAAAAATAAAGAATACAAAATAGGGCAGGGGGTGTAGCTCAGAGGTTGAATGCTCCTGGGTTTCATTCCCAGACCCACAAAAAAGTAATAAAAATACATAAATAAATAAAAATAGAGCTGGGGGTGCCACTCAGAGGTAGAATGCCTCTAGGTTGAATTCCTATTACCAAAAATAATAATAAACAAACAAATGGACTGGGGAGAGTATATATATACAGAGAGTATATATACAGAGGGAGAGAGGGAGGGAGAGAGAGGGAGACTGGGTTCAATCCCTAACACCAAAGGGGAGGAAAAAACCCGTTACCTAGTCTACTTCATCTCAAACAGAATTAAGGCTGGGTGACTTAATTCCAAATGTGTTCCTGAATAGCAATGCTTTTAAGGTTTCCTTCTGTAGAAAGTTTTCTGAATGAGAGCGACTCGGGTTGAAGCCCCTTCGAGGCTTTTCCGTAGTCTGGTACACAAATGTGTTTGGATGCAGTGCTGGTTGTCTGTGTGCTCCGTAGGTAAGGAAACCGACTTAATTTAATCCAGTTCTTGGCCTACAGTTCTCCAAGGTCTCCGGGGAATTTGTTTAAACAATCCTGTTCTCAAAGCCAAAACATAAGTTCATTAAAATTCTTTACTGTATTGGGGAAATTTTAACAGATCCCATTTTCCTGGTGGTACTATTTTCAAAAGGAAAACTGTGAACACAATTTGTCTACTTTACAAGCTAGCAAAATAATCTACCTAACACCATTCTAATGTATAAACAAATGAGTGTGTGTGCCCAGGGGAATCCAGGCTGCCTTTCAACAGGGGGATGGGGGACCAGATCTCTTTCAAGAAAAAGTCTAATTTTCATTCCATGTTGAGCAGCGTATAAAAACTACATTATAAAATATTTCAAGTAAGATTTTACTGTAGTAGAAGAAAGACCTTAAGAATTCAGGAAGTATCACAAACAAAAATGACCCTTGTTCTCACTGCACAGAAGTCACCAATACATTATTAACACTTGAAAACAGTAATTGAATGACAGAGTGAGTTCAGTGGCCAAGAAAACAATATTTAAGGGAAAAATGGTTTAAACTGGGCTTGATGCCGCACACTGCAATCCCAGCGCTCGGGAGGCTGAGACAGGAGGATCGCAGGTTCGCGGCCAGCCCCAGCTACTTAGTGAGACCCTGTTTCAAAATAAAAAGATAGCCGGGCGCGGTGGCGCACGCTTGTAATCCCCGCACTTGGGAGGCTGAGACAGGAGGATCGCGCAGGTTCGAAGCCAGCCTCAGCTACTTAGTGAGGCTCTCAGCAACTTAGTGAGACCCTGTTTCCAAATAAAATATATTAAAAAAAAAAAGGTCTGGGAGTATAGCCCGGAGGTAGAAAGCCTCTGGGTTCCACCCCCAGTACCACCAATAAATAAATAAATAAATAATAAAAAATAAAAAATAAAAAGATAAAATAGGACTGAGGGTGTAGCTCAGAGGTAGATTGCCCCTGGATTCAATCCCGTCCTCCCAAACACTTACATGTTTGAGGAAGGTATATTTAACACTAAAAATATAGAATAACAAGTAAATGCTTTTGCATATACATTTTGTTTTTCTTTTCTTTTACTGGGGGTGGAACCAGGGATATTTTGTTTCTGGGCTACACCCCTAGCCCTATTTCTATTTTTTATTTAAAATAGGATCTCAAGCCAGGCGTGGTGGCGCACACTTGTAATCCCTGCGCTTGGGAGGCTGAGCCAGGAGGATGGCACGGGTTCGAAGCCAGCCTGAGCTACTTAGTGAGGCTCTCAGCAACTTAGTGAGACCCTGTTTCCAAATAAAGTATAAAATAGGTCTGGGAGTATAGCCTGGAGGTAGAAAAGCCCTTGGGTTCCACCCCCAGTACCACCAAAAATAAAATAATAAATAAATAAATAAATAAATAAATAAATAAATAAATAATAGAAGTCGTTAGCAATTGTAGCAACAAGAAAAATAGTGATAACAATGAATTACAACCCTTAGAATTAAATAAATACCTGTAAATCCACACTGACACATTTGGCAGGGGTATTAGGAATGGTACTCAGAAGCATCTATCTCTAACCTAGACCCCCAGCCTTTTTAACTTTTTATTTTGAAACAAGAGCTTGCTAAATTGCCGAGGCTGGCCTCCCACCTGCACCCCTCCTGCCTCAGCCTCCCAGGTCCTGGGATTACAGACACCGACCACCGTGGCCAGCTTCAGAAAACTTGCTTTCGGTTCTTCTCTTTCCAAAGATTACTTTCGAAGGATGACTAAAAAAAAAAAAAAAAAAAAATAGAAACATCCACGCTTGCAGTGTGAGCCCGTGAGCGTAGCCTGCCTTTTTCAATAACCCACATGGCGAGCTAATTCAAAACAAAGCGGCGGGCACTGAAGATGGCGGGGCGTCTGTGCTGACTCGGCGGCGAGGCCGAGCAGCTCCAGGGTGTGATGGAGGCCGGAGCGGGCTGCGGGCTCTGCCAGGGCCCGGCTCTCCTCCTCCCGCTCCACAGGGAACCTGAACCCTTGACCTCCGCACATGGAGACATCCGTGACACCGCCGCCCCATCTGGGGCTCATAAAGCCGCTTTCTGTCTCTTCCCGGCCTGGGCTGTTCCGGAGTTGCAGGGCAGCGCGGACGCGCTCCTCCGCTCGTGGACTCTAATTCAGAACACATTTCCACAGGCCAGCAGAACAAAGCACAATGGCTCCGAAGCCCCATTTACGTCCTCAGCCAGAGAGACAGAGTGGAAATAGGAAACACTTGTGGGGAGTCCTTTATAACCCAAGCCCGGCTCCCAAAGGGCCTCGTCCAGAGCGTCATGGCAGGAAAGACTTCTCTCTCTTTTTAAGCCACCAGCAAAAAGCTTAAGTGGCCAAGAAAGAAGTTCAGGATTTTGATCTTAAAGAACTTTTGTAATGAAGGTGCCGATGGAGTCGGATACCGTGGTGGGGATTTCCTGGTGCAGACTCTCTCCCTTCTGCACGGCTCTGGCGCCTGGGAATCTTCACACCCCACCGTCCCCCGCAGCTTGGCCGGGCTCCCTCGGCCGAGCAGCATCACACCTGCAAGATTCCCGGCCCAGATCTGCACGCGAAGTCATGCCTGGCTCGCCCTGCAGAAGAGCACGCCGGGCGCCTGCAGATGGTGCGACCCCAGCCGCCGGGGCGACCTGAGCGTTTAGAAGCTGTGCAGAGCGCGCTGTGCTTACAGGTTGGAGCGGTGTGAGATGGCGCTGATGATGGGGTCCCTGAGCTCGGTTGCAGCCGAGTCTCACACTGTTCATCTACGGCAGAAGACTTTGAACTCACGTCCTGCATGTTTCCTGCAGATCCAAACTGTGGACATTTTTCTGGCACACGTAGGACCTCAAGCCGCAGCGGGACACTCAGAGCTCCCTGGGGTGCCGGCGGCCACCTGGACCAAGTGTCTGATTCTCTTATCTCTTCCCTTCCGACTGGTAGAGCCAGCATTTCTCTGAAACATTTCTGAGCGCCCAGGCCGGGCCACCATTGCCCTAGCGGCGGATCTGTTTTGTGCTATTACTGTAAGCTTTCCAAAGACACAGAATGTCTCCATTCATCTTTGTTGACTTGGTTTTTTTTTGTTGTTGGGGGGGGTTGTATGTTTGTTTGGGTTTGGGGATTTTTGATGTTGTTTTTGGTTTTGTGGTGTGTGTGTGTGTGTGTGTGTGTGTGTGTGTGTGTGTGTGTGTATTACTGGGAATTGAACACGGGCATTCTACCTCAGAGCTACACTCCCAGCCTATGTTAGTTTTTGTCTTGAATCAGGGTCTTCTGAGGTTGCTAAGGTCTCGCCTAGTGGCGGAGGCTGGCCTCAAACCTACCATCCTGTCTCAGCCTCCCAAGTACTGGCATTACAGGTGTGCGTCACAGCGCCTGGTTTCTCAACTAGGTTTTTAGCCAGAATTTGGTGTTTGTAGTTATCGATTTGTTAGATGTTTACAGAAGGAACGGAATAATCTATCTATATTGAAGTCAGTTCTTTTTTGTACCAGGGATTGAATTCAGGGGCATTCCAACCTTGAGCCCCACCCTGTGACACCTGAGAAGATCAGCTTAACAGGACAGCGGTTGGAATCCCAGCATTCGGGAGGCTGAGACAGGAGGATCACAGTTTGTGAACAGTCTCCCAGCATTTATTTTATTTATTTATAAATAAATATTACCGGAAAAAAAAAAAAACAGAAAAACAGAACCACAGCGACAAAGGAGAGCCACCTCCACAGTGTGAGGAGTAAGAGATGGCGCTCTTCAGGACAGGCGCTGCAGCGGCCAGAGCGGCTGTCTTTCTTTCTTCCTTCCTTCCTTCC
The DNA here is from genome assembly GCF_963383645.1 of Muscardinus avellanarius. Lineage (NCBI taxonomy): Eukaryota > Metazoa > Chordata > Mammalia > Rodentia > Gliridae > Muscardinus > Muscardinus avellanarius. Next base: position 97,881,839 of record NC_137799.1, read on the forward strand.
TTTCTTTCTTCCTTTCCTTTCCTTTCCTTTCCTTTCCTTTCCTTTCCTTTCCTTTCCTTTTTGCTGGTCTGGGGATGGAACCCAGGGGCATTCGACCTCCAAGCGACACCCCCAGCCCTATTTTTTATTCTTTATTTTAAAACAGGGCCTCACTGAGTTGCAAAGGGTCTCACTAAGTAGCTGAGGCTGGCTGTGAACTATGATCCTCCTGTCTCAGCCTCCCGAATGCTGGGATCACAAGCGTGCGCCACCACGCCCGGCTTTCCAGCGTGGCTTCTTTGCACTGATGCTAGGACTTTTTGTGTGTGTGTGTGTGTGTGGTACTGGGGTTCCTGGAAGCCCTTCTACCTCCGGGCTACACTCCCAGACCTATTTTTACATTTTTCTACCTCCAAGACACATCCCAGGCCTATTTTTAAAAATATTTATTTATTTACTTATTTATTTATTTACTTATTTGCAGTACTGGGGATGGAACCCAGGAGCATTCTACCTCCAAGCTACACTCCCATCCCTATTTTTTATCCTTCCTTCCTTCCTTCCTTCCTTCCTTCCTTCCTTCCTTCCTTCCTTCTTTTCTTCTTTCTTTATTTTGTGGTACTGGGGGTAGAACCCAGGGGCTTTTCTACCTCTGGGCTATACTCCCAGCCCTATTTTATACTTTATTTGGAAACAGGGTCTCACTAAGTTGCTGAGAGCCTCACTAAGTAGCTGAGGCTGTCTGCGAACTGGGATCCTCTGGTCTCTGCCTCCCAAATGCTGGGATTACAAGTGTGTGCCACCACGCCTGGCTTTATTTTGTTTTAAAATAGAATCTCAACGTCTCACTATGGCCGAGTGTGGTGGCGCACGCTTGTAATCCCCGCGCTTGAGAGGCTGAGACAGGAGGATCCCACAGGTTCGAGGCCAGCCTCAGCTACTGAGTGAGGCTCTCAGCAACTCAGTGAGACCCTGTTTCCAAATAAAATAGAAAATAGGTCTGGGAGTGTAGCCCAGAGGTAGAAAGCCCCTGGGTTCCATCCCCAGTACCACCAAAAGTGAAATGAAATAAAATCATAAAATAGAGTCTCATTAGGTTGCTGAGAATCTTGCTACACTGCCGAGGCTGTCCTCAATTCTGCAATCCTCTTGTGACAGCCTCCCAAACACTGAGATTACAGGTGTGCACCAAAACACCTGACTAGTTGAGACAGTTCTAAGGCCTAGTTGGTTTTGTTTGTAGGTTTTTTTTTTTTTTTTTGGTGGTGGTGGTGGTACTGAGAATTGAACTCAGAGGCATTCTACCTCTTAGCCACACTCCCAGCCCTATTCTATTTTTACTTTGAAATAGGGTCTTGCTAAGTTGCTGATGAGAAGAGAAGGCCTTGCAGACAAAACATATCCAACTGACCTGGAACTTTTGGAAAAATTCCCCGTGAAGGGGGACTGCTTCTTCCTTACATGCTTAAGAATCCTGGACATCATCTGTAAGGAGGGAGCTCAGCGGAGACCTTGGAGGAAGCCGGTGGCTACGGTGGCGGTGGAGGCTTGTATTTTGGAGAGGCAGCGACCTGATCCAACCCACCCTGATCTTCTGAAGAAATTGCCCCAAAGGTGGAATGCTATCGTCACACATGCTCAGGAATACTGGACAACATGCAGTGTGGGAAAAGAGTTTGGGAAAGAACTGAGATGGTGGAGGCAGTGGCAATGGCAACGGCCAGTATTCAGGAGAGGCAGAGATCTGATGCAACACACCTGGATCTTTTGAAGAAATAACCCCAGAGGCAGAATGCTACCACCACGCATGCTTGGGAACTTGGGACAACATGCTGTGTGAAGAAGGTGCTCAGATCGAAGCCTGCCATGTGGTGAGGCCAGTGCCAGGGACAGCGAGGCCAGGATCGGAGCCTGCTGTGAGGCAAGGCCAGTACAGGAGCCTCCGAGGCCGGGATCGGAGCCTGCCGAGGGGTTAGGCCAGTTCCAGGGCCATCGAGGCCGGGATCAGAGCCTGCCGTGCGGCAAGGCTGTTTCTAGGGCCTCCGAGGCTAGGACCAGAGCCTGCCAAGGGGTGAGGCTGGTGCCGGGGCCACCGAGGCCAGGATTGGAGCCTGCCACGAGGCAAGGCCGGTGCTGGGGCTTCCAAGGCCAGAGTCAGAGCCTGCCGAGGGGTTAGGTCTGTGCCGGGACCAGCGAGGCTGGGATCGGAGCCTGCCATGAGGCTAGGCTGGTGCTGGGGCTTCCAAGGCCATGATCGGAGTCTGCCAAAGGGTTAGGCCAGTGCCTGGACCAGCGAGGCCAGGATTGGAGACTGCCGTGAGGCAAGGCCAGTGCTGGAGCCTCCAAGGCCGGGATCGGGGCTTGCCAAGGGGTTAGGCTGGTGCCGGGGCCAGCTAGGCCAGGTTCGGAACCTGTAGTGAGGCAAGGCCGGTGCAGGGGCATCTGAGGCCGGGATTGGAGCCTGCCAAGGGATTAGGCTGGTGCCGGGGCCAGTGAGGCCAGGATCGGAGCCTGCCGAGGGGTTAGGCCTGTGCTGTGACCAGAGAGGCCGGGATCAGAGCCTACCATGAGGCTAGGTCAGTGCTGGGGCCTCCGAGGCCGGGACCTGTGCCTGCTGAGGCCGGTAGTGGGGCCACTGAGGCCAGGATTGAAGCCTGCCGTGAGGCAAGGCTGGTGCTGGGGCTTCCAAGGCCAGGATCGGAGCCTGTCAAAGGTTTAGGCCAGTGCTGGAACCAGTGAGGCCGGGATGCGAGCCTGCCGAGGGGTTAGGCCGGTGCCGGGGTAAGCGAGGCTGGGATTGGAGCCTGCCATGAGGCTAGGTCAGTGCTGGGGCTTCCGAGGCCAGGATCAGAGCCTGCTGAGGGGTTAGGCTGGTGCCGGGACCAGCGAGGCCGGGAATGGGGCCAGCCTTGAGGCAAGGTCGGTGTTGGAGCCAGCAAAGCTGGGATCAGAGTCTGCTGGGTGGCCAGACCAGTGCCGGGGCCATCAAGAGTGGAATCAGAACTTGCAATGTGGCATACACAGAGAAATATCACAGAAAATTAAAAACCAGATGCTTTCCCTAATATGTAAAAACTAGGAAGAAATGGGTAATAGGAGATCTAGTTGAAGGGCCCTGTGGAGGAGCAATTAAGGTGACCAATCAGAGGGGATGGGATGGGGGAGGATGGAATCTCTTTAAGACTCATGATGTACGTAAACAAATGTATCAAAGTTAATCACCAATCAAGCATGGCATTGAGGGAGGAGGAGGGAATGGGATGGGGATTGGATAAAGGCCAATTGGATGATGTGTGCTTGTGTAGCCTCACAAGTCTTGTATTCCATTGTGATGTCTGACTACAATGCACCAATAATATATATATATATATGTTAAAAAAATTTCTGAGCGAGGCATGGTGGTACACACTAGTATTCCTCCAATACTTGGGAGGCAGAGATAGGAGGATCAAATGTGCATGGCTGGCCTTAGCAACTTCGTGGGGTCCTTAACAATTTAGTGAGACCCTGTTTCAAAATAAAAACTAAGCTGGGTGTGGTGGTGCAAGCTTGTAATCCCAGCATTCGGGAGGCTCAGACGAGAGGCTGAGACAGGAGAATCATGGTTTGTGGACAGCCTCAGGCACTTAGTGAGGCCCTCCACAACTCAGTGAGACCCGGTTTACAAATAAAGAATAAAAAATAGGACTGGGGTGTAGCTCAGAGGTAGAAAGCCCCTGGGTTCCATCCCCAGACCTGCAATAATAGTAATAATTATAATAATATAAATGAATATAAATAAAATAAAAAATAGGACTGGAGGTATATCTCAGAGGTAGGATGCCCCTAGGTTTAATCCCCAGTATCACATAATGATGATGATGATAATAATAATAATAATCTTTTTTTGTTTCTTTGATTTTTCTCTCTAGTCATTATTATTCCCTTTTGCTTACTTTGGGTTTCTTTTCTTCTTTCTTTCCTCTTTCTTTCTTTCTTCTTTCTTTCTTTGTTTCTTTCTTTGTTTCTTTCTTTTTCTTTTTTTGAGGTACTGAGGATGGAACCCAGTACCTCTGAGCTATTACCCCCAGATTTATTTATTTGTTTGTTTGTTTGTTTGTTTGTTTGTGGGTCTGGGGATGGAACCCAGGGGCATTTGACCTCTGAGCTACAGCCCTTGCCCAATTTTTTCTTCTTTATTTTGAAACAGGGTCTGACTGAGTTGCAGAGGGCCTCACTAAGTAGCTGAGGCTGTCCGCGAACCACCATCCTCCTGTCTCAGCCTCCTGAATGCTGGGATTACAAGTGTGCCCACCACGCCTGGCTTTTTAAAATCTTTTTATTTTTGAAACAGGGTCTCACTAAGTTTCTGAGAGCCTCACTAAGTAGCTGAGGCTGGCTTCAAACCTGTGCGATCCTCTTGTCTCAGCCTCCCAAGCACGGGGATTACAAGCGTGCGCCACCACGCCCGGCTTAGACTATTAACTTTTTTTTAAGTACTGCTTTAGCAGAAACCCCACAATGTGTGTGTGTGTGTGTGTGTGTGTGTGTGTGTGTGTGTGTATGTGTATGTGTGTGTGTTACTGGGGATGGAACCCAGGGACATTTGACCTGCGAGCTACACTCCCAGCCCTATTTTTTTAATTCATTTTTTGTATGTGCGTGTGTTTCTGGGGGTGGGACCCAGGAGCTTTTCTACCTCCGGGCTATACTCCCAGACCTATTTTCTCTTTTATTTGGAAACAGGGTCTTACTAAGTTGCTGAGAGCCTCACTATGTAGCTGAGGGTGGCTTTGAACCTGTGCGATCATCCTATGTCAGCCTCCCAAGCACTGGGATTACAAGCGTGTGCCACCACGCCTGGCTATTCTTTATTTTGAAACAGGGTCTGACTGAGTTGCAGAGGGCCTCACTAAGTAGCTGAGGCTGGCTGCGAACCCCAATCCTCCTGTCTCAGCCTCCCGCAGGCTGGGATTACAAGCGTGCCCACCACGCCCAGCTAGCCCCACAAAATTTGATAAGCGTTGTTTTCATTTGCATGCAATTAAAGAAAATTTTTATTTTCTCTGTTTACTTTCTCTGTTTCTTGGATTCTTTAGAGTTGATAAACTTACAGAGTAATATTCCTGTAAACTAATTTTCACGTGGAAAAGATGCATACTATAATCCACAGCTCTGTGTTCTGTAATTTCTAAGTGCTTACATACATAATACTTATACCTTAACAGGTACCATTTGATGCGAGAGACAGAATTGACGTGATGTTACTCCGTTGTGAAGTCTCCGTATACAACAGCACAGTGAGAATTTCTATATATGGCAAGTCAGAATTTGTTTAACGGATCATAATCAATTTTGAGAATGGTATACATCCTGCTATATTATTTTGCTACATTGCCGAGATCAGGATTTACCAAGATGATTTAACTTCCATCCCGTGAGAGTGCTAAATTTCCTCCTATCCTTAAAAGCCCCACTTCGTCTTTTATTATTTCAACAAGTTATCAATCTGTTTTCAGTCAGTCCCCATAAATTTCAGTTGTTACTGCTCATATCATTTGTACGACATGGCTTCTGACTCTCAAGTGTATACCGACAGGAGAGGTTGGGATTCATGGCATAATGCGCCATTTGTATAATCTAAACCCCCGAGAGATGCGTAAATCACGCGGCCTCGTGTTACAGGCTGGACGTTCCCGCGTGAGCCAGCTGAGAAAGGCCGAGTGCGCCTGTGGCACGTCCAGGCCTGGCTCACAGGACTGGGTGGCCGTCCCTTGGCTGGGCAGACCCACCGGGAGGGGCTGCCTGTCGCGTGAAGAGGCCAGATGGGCCTGTGCAGTGGCCTGATGCAGCCCCGCTGAGCATCCGAGAGGCTGCGGGCTGCGTGGACCGTGGACCTTCAGACGATGTCTGACGGATGAGAAAGGAGAGGGCAGTGGGTCCCCCACGAGGAACTGACACATCTCAAAGATAATGGAGAGGTGGGCGGACCCACAGCTACATCTGCTGTAAACACTGGTTGGCTTAGGGGTACTCTTTTTTTTTTTTTTTTTTTCGGTACTGGAGATGGAACCCAGGGCCATTCTACCTCCAAGCTACACCCCCAGCCCTATTTTTTTTTTTATTCTTTACTTTGAAACAGGGTCTCACTGAGTTGCACAGGGCCTCACTAAGTAGCTGAGGCTGTCTGGGAGCTACGATCCTGCTATCTCAGCCTCCCGAATGCTGGGATTACGAGCGTGCCCACCACGCCCCAGCTTTGGGATGCTTTTTTGTTTTTGCAGTCCTGGGGATGGAACCCAGGAACATTACACCTCCGAGTTACACCCCCAGCCCTTTTATAGTCCTTTTTTTTTTTTTTTTAAACAAGGTCTCACTGAGTTGCAAAGGCCTCACAAAGTAGCTGAGGCTGTCCGCAAACCGCGATCCTCCAGGTTCCGCCTCCCGAGTGCTGGGATGACAAGCGTGCCCACCACGCCTGGTCTTAGGGATGCATCCTGATGGCAAAGCCAGCATATTTCTGTGGGATTTGATGTGGGCTAGGAGACAAGTAAAGAGTCGGCGATGGCCTAAAGCTTGCGGCCTGCAAGGTATTTCTACCGAGATGAGGAAGGTTGCATAGAACGGTGAACACCTAGGCATTTCAGAAGTTTCCGCGCTTCTCACAACTCAAGTGGAAATGTTGCAGATGTCACTGGACATGGGCTACCAAGGGTCAGGGCAGGAATATACTGACATCATTCAGGTGGCAGGGACTTTCACTTGAGAGTATCAATATATAGCTGGCATGAGACTGCACACCATCTCCCGGGGAATGAGACTGTCCATCATTTAGAAGTTATATTGGGAGCCGGGCGTGGTGGCGCACGCTTGCCATCCCAGCGCTTGGGAGGCTGAGACAAGAGGATCACAAGTTCATAGCCAGCCTCAGCTATTTTGTTGGGCCCTCCACAGCTTAGTGATACCCTGTTTCAAAATTAAGAATAAAGCCAGCCGGGCGCGGTGGCGCACCCTTGTAATCCCGGCATTCGGGAGGCTGAGACAGGAGGATCGCGGTTCATAGCCAGCCTCAGCTACTTAGCGAGGCTCTTGGCAACTCAGACCCTGTTTCAAAATAAAAAATATAAAATAGGGCCTGGGGTGTAGCTCAGAAGTAGAATGCCCCTGGGTTCCATCCCCAGTACTGCAAAACAAAAACAAAACAACCTAGCACTCTTCCGTCGGTGATTCTGAGTTCTGCCCTTCATAATAAACGAGCAGAGTGTGTCTCAGAGTCCTGCCAGTTCTATCGGCTCCCAGACTGTGCCGGGAGTTATGCACGAATCTCTACAGAGTCAGATTTCCTGGAGATGGAACTCAGGGACATTCCACCTCTGAGCCCTATTTTTTATTCTTATCTTGAAGCAGTGTCTCACTGAGTTGTAAAATGCGTCACTAACTGAGGCTGTCTGCGAGCTGTGATCCTCCTGTCTCAGCCTCTAGGTAAGCTCTGTGAACTTCTAAGATTTGTAGCTATTGGTGAGATTTGTTATTCCTGAATCAGGATTTTTTTTTTTTTTTTTGATACTTGGGATTGAACCCAGGGACATTCTACCTGTGAGCCACATCCCCAGCCCTAATTTATTCTTTATTTTGAAACAGAGCCTCACTAAGTAGCTGAGGCTAGCCTCAAATCTGCGACCCTTCTGCCTCAGCCTCCCAAGCACTGGGATTCCAAGGGTGTGCCACCGCACCTGGCTTCAGAAACAACTTCTAATGAGGAAAGGTAGCCTCCGGCTCACAGATTCGGAGCGTCAATCCACAGTCGTCTGGCCTCCCTGCTTCTGGGTTCTAGGCACTGCTTACCTGGGCCCTACCCTGTCGTGAGGACGTCAACAGAAGAGGCAGCTCTGAGCAAGAGTGCAGCCGGGCGTGGGGGCGCACGCGTGGAATCCCAGCGTTGGGAGGCTGAGACAGGAGGATCGCAGGCTCACGGCCAGCCTCAGCTACTTAGTGAGGCCTCTGCAACTCAGTGAGACCCTGTTGCAAAATAAATAATAAAAAATAGGGCTGAGGGTGTAGGTTGGAGGTAGAATGCCCCTGGGTTCCATCCCCAGGACCGCAAAAAAGAGAAGAAAAAAAAAGACACATTGGACTTAATCAGAATGAGGAACTGCTGCTTATGAAAAGACATTGCTCAAAGAAGGAAAGAAAGGACAAAAGAAAGAAAGAAAAGACAAACCAAAGACAGAAAGAAATGCATTTGTCTGTCTGAAATGAGCTAGTATTTAGAACTCATAAAGAACTCTTAAAACTCACTAAAAAATGAGGCCAATATTTGAAGAGCTACGTCACCAAACATGGTACGCAGAGAGCCAGCGCGTCTAGGCAGCAGCGGCAGCGTGAGCGCGCCAAACGTGCGTCACTGTCCACTGAGAAAGCAAGCAGGCCAAGCCAGACACTGCTCAGAGCCCTCTGGGCTTGCACTCCACTGGAACCTCTCCTCCCAGTGTGCTGCATCTGCTCGCCTGCAGGGGGCGCCTGCCGTCTTTTTTTTTTTTTTTTTTTTTTTTTTTGGTGGTACTGGGAATTGAACTAGGGTATTCTCCTTCTGAGCTACATCCCTAGCCCGATTTTATTTTAAACAGGGTCTCAATAAGTTGCTGAGGCTGACCTCGAACCTTCAGTACTCTTATCTCAGCCTCCCAAACACTGGGGTGAAGGCCTGCCCCACCACACCTGGTTCCTGGGCCCTCTTGCTGTAGACAGTAGGCTTGCGCGCGCTCTCTCTCTCCCTCTCTCCCTCCCTCCCTCCCTCCCTCTCTCCCTCCCTCCCTCCCTCCCTCCCGTGAGGAGCACAGGAGCCTGTGTCAGTCTCTTATGAAGGCGAGGCGGGATCCCAGTGACCTTGATTCCCTCCGGTACCTACCCCAGTCTAGATCTCTTCTGTGATAAAGTGGATCCACCCATGCAACCTACAGGATGTCACAGAAAGGATGCTGGGTGAGTCCAAGGTCAGGCTATAAAGACACAGGGCACCCTGCTGTGTTTGGGCAAGCTAGCCGCCAGGCAGCGAGGGTGCTCAGCGGGCCCTGCAGACAGGTGTGTGTGGCCAGACACTGAGGGTTCCAGCAGGAGTCATCTGGGTTACCCTGTTTGTCTGTTTGTTTGTTTGTTTGTTTTTGGTGGTACTGGGGTTCCTGGAAGCCCTTCTACCTCCGGGCTGCACTCCCAGACCCATTTTTTTATATTTTTATTTGGAAACAGGGTCTCCTAAGCCAGCGTGCGCGGCTGGCTTCGAACCTGCGTGATCCTCCTGTCTACGCCTCCCAAGCGCGAGGATTACGAGCGTGTGCCACCACGCCTGGCTATTTGTTTGTTTTTAGGGTGCCAGGGATTGCACCAGGGGCATTCTACCTCTGAGCTATACCCCCAGCCCTATTTTATTTTTTATTTTGAATCAGGGCCGTACTTACGTGGCTGAGGCCGGCCTCAGACCTATGATCCTCCTGTCTTGGCCACCCAAGTCCTGGGATGAACGGTGAACGTTAGCAACCTGTCTCTGGATTACCTCTGGGAAGGGCGGTGGATGTAGCTCAGTGGTAGGACACTTGCCTAGCATGGGCAAGCCCTGGGTTCAGTCCCTAGTACTGTAATAGATAGGCGCAGATAGATAAATAGATCACCTGTTAAGATCTTCCAGCCCACAAATTCCTGGGAGACCTTGAGCGAGACCACCTGGGTAAAATTATCCTGAACATTTGATGCACAGAAGTAATGTGAGATGCCAAGTGCCCGCTGTTGGAAGGCGGGGCGTTTGTTACGCGGCCATTGGTAACTCACACAGGTGGGAAGGAAGATGTAGCCCCGATCGGCCTCGGATCTGGGGCACATTCTACTGACCACTGAGACGGCTTGGGTTTTGACCCCTTCAGTTTTACGTACTGTGCTTATCCTTCAGCTCCGCCGGGGAGGGGAGGAAGGGAGGGGTTCAGGTAAGGAGAAAAGGCTGGAGTGAGGGACAGGAAACGGCAAGCCCAAAAGTGCTAGTGCCTCATCTCCCCGGTGCACAGTCCACAGACAGGACGGGCTGGCTGAGCTCAGAGAGCCTTCCCGGCAGCCTCCGCCTGGTCTTCGCTAGAGCCAGAATGGAGGGGTCTGGAAGTGATTCAAGACCAGCGCCGGAGGCTTTCTTCTCTCTAAAAGCATCTTTAAGAGCCCCCAAGGAAAGGTAAAAGGAGGAAAACCCCAAAGATAAACATCTGGTTGACCTCAAACGAGGCCCTGGAGAGTAGCCCCAGCTTAGAGGCACCAGTGTGGGTACAGGAGGGGCGCGGGGCCCAGGGAGTTTGGTCCTGATCCTAGCACCCGGCCCAGGAGGGTAGGGCTGGGAGCATCCTCGTCCATTTCCCCCTGGGTTCCCATAAGGTGTGGACCAGCCACGACCATTCCCCCTCATCTGTGTTAGTAATAAGAACCCCATGAGATGCCCCTTGACAGATGGGCGGAGCCGGCTCTGAGGGGAGACCTTTCCAGCAGGGGTGGGGCCGGACTGGCTCAGCCATTTTGCCGACAGACCCCTGCGAGACAGTTTTATTCCCTGCATCTGCGGGGGTCGATTCCAGGAGGGCGAGCCAGGCTGGGGGCGGGTGGGACCCAAGGCCGGGCCTCTCCCTAATTTACCCCAATTAACAAGGAGCAGGACTCCAGAGAAACTCCGAACGAACCGCGGTGGTAATCAGTTAAAGGAGGAGAAGCCAAGCGCTTTCTCTGAGAGCAAAAACAAAGAAAATTCCTGGGTTACAGACGGGAGGATCAGGCCTGCGCCTGTGCTAAGCAAAACCAAGAGTAAGGAAGAAACTTCGCCATCTGAACTGCGTTCAAAATGTCTTTAACAAGTGGAGCGGATTACTTCTGCATGTTTGGGGGGGCTCTGCAGCGAAGCGTTCTGCCTTTAATGGGCAAAATGACACAATTTGCTTTTAAACAGTGACCCCGAGGCCGCGGCGCCGCCTTTCTCCTCGGGGCGCCTCTGCCCAGGGACCGACGTCCCCACGGCCTGGCCCAGGCCGGCCAGTTCCTCCTCGGGGCATCTTTGCCAAGCCCGGGCCAGGGGCTCTGTGTTGCCCGCGGTTGGCGGTGGGTGGCTGGGTCAAGGGTCCCTCGGAGCTGCGGCCCGGGTCCGCGGGCTCGGGCCGCCGAGGGGGCGCTGGACGGCCCCGGGTCCGGCGGAGCAGGGCCGGCAGGGGGCGCCGCCCGCGTCCAGGGCGGTGGGCGGGCCGGCGGGACCCCGCCTCGTCCGGCTCGGCCCCGCGCAGCCCGGGCAGCAGCAGCAGGACGAGGACGCGGGCCGGAGGCCGAGCTCCGCGGCATGGCCGGGGGCCGCGCGCTGCGGCCGCTGTGCGCCCCCGCCGTCTGGGCGGCCGCCGCGCTCCTGCTCTGGGCGCCGGGCAGCGCAGGTAGGAGGCGCGGCCGGGCGATGGCCGCCCTGGGGCCCCGGGGGCCCGCCAGCCGGGGTGGCCGGGTCTGGAGGGCGCCTTTGGGCTCGCCGGTCCCGCTCCACCCGCCGTGGCTCTGCTCGAGGGCGCCCCCGTCCCCGGGAGCCCCGCAGGGCGCAGGGGGCGCGGAGGGGAGTAGGGGGCGCAGAGGGGTGCAGGGGGTGCAGTGGGCGCGGAGGGGTGCAGAGGGGTGCAGGGGGCGCAGAGGGATGCAGAGGGATGCAGAGGGGTGCAGGGGGCGCGGAGGGGCGCAGGGGGCGCGGAGGGGTGCAGGGGGCGCGGAGGGGCGCAGGGGGGCGCGGAGGGGCGCAGAGGGGTACAGGGGGCGCAGAGGGGCGCAGGGGGGCGCGGAGGGGCGCGCAGGCCGTGGGGCCAGCTGGGCGCAGGACGGACCCGGAGCACCGCGCCTGGACCCGGCCGGACCCCGCCGCCTCCCTGGGGGGCAGGGCCTGCAGGCCTCGGGGCGCCGGGACCCCCGGCCCACAGGGGTCCAGCATCCCCCCGGGCGCACCCCGCAGGCAGACGGCATCCCAGGGTCTCCGGCCCGGCGGGCCCGGCCGGCCTGCGTCCCGCGGAGGACTTTGCGTCCCTTAGCCCGCCAGCCCGGTGCTCGCCAGTGCGAAAGCCGAGCCGCCCTTGCCGGGGGCGCGGGCCGGGGGCGCAGACCCCGACCGCCCGGCATTCCTGCCCCCCTGGGCTGGGCCGGGCGGGGGCGCGGGACTGCGCGCTGAGCCCTCCAACGCGGGCCCAGGCGGGGGCGCTCAGTAACACCGCCGCGATTTCTGCACCCCCCCCTGCCGGAATCGCCTTCTCCTCCCAACCCCCAGCCCCTTGGGGCCTCTTTTCGCCGGGGGCGGGGGCTGGACTCGGGCCTCGACGGCGAGCTGGCGGCCACGTGGTGGCTAATTGCCCAGCGAAGGCTCGGCCTGGCAAACCCTGGGCTGCCTCGCCAAGTCAGGGTTGTAGTAAGAACAGGAAAGCCTCTCGCGTTTAGAACACAGCCATGGTCCAGAGTCAAAAGTGCGGCCCGTCTTAGGACAAGGCCACCCAAGGTCATTTTTGAAAAAGGTTTTCAACCCTGTGTGGAAGTAATTTTCCTTTCCTAGTGGAATAATTACACTGTCTAGGGGCCGGAGTGGGCTGTACCGTTCTTCTTACAGGACGGTTAGGCTAACTGAAAACTCAAAGAATAGGAGCATTCATACTCAAAATGTGAACAGGGGCGCTTACACATTCAGGTGTCCCAGGGTATTTTCTGCTGTCCAGCGCTGGGGGGAGGGAAGCGTGTCTGGATAATTCAGAAGATGATTCTGAAGTGATCGTGTGTCAGTTCCCCTGGCTTTTATAGGAAGGCTTTGTTCCTAAGGAGAGAAATCTGCGCCCTGGAACTGTTTATCTGTTGTGGCGGGGAGGCTGCGGGCTGGGGCCTCCTCTCTCCTGGACAGGGTGGTTTGCTGGGGTGCAGATCCCTGGCGGGATGGCCGTCTAGTTGGAGTGAAGGACAACGCTCTGGAAGGCGGGTTGGGAACAGAAGAGCCTCTATGTGGGCCGGAAGGCAACATGTTTTTCTTATTATGGTTGTGTACACAGCAAAAAAAAAAAAAAAAAAAAACCACATTTGAGGCCTGTCCGTATTGATAGCGGGCCTGATGTCTACCTGAGAATCCCATCGCCCCGCGACTCTGAGCCCCCAGGCCCCTGTAGCTCATGGGGCTCCTCAGTCACAGGGGCCGTGCTTCGGAGAGGAAAGCAAGCTGTACTTAGAAAACCAACAGGAATTCTGTTTAATGTTTTGCGTGCAAAAAAAAAAAAAAAAAAAAAAAAAGCAGCATGGGTCTAAAAACACACATTTTCCAGGGGTGGTTTCTGGTGCCGGCGGTCTGCGTATTTATGAGGCATTTTACGGTGACATTTCTATTTTTATTGTGAGGTCATTGTTCCTATTGTGTCTTGAGTGCAGCGGGCTGATGTGCGCGGCCCTCTGCTGTGGCCTGCAGTGAGTCACTAGGCGCCCCTAAACCTTAGCGGGCTCAGGGACGGGCCCCGGGAGTGCAGAATATCCAGGGCTCTTCCCGCTGGCTGTCTCTGCCGGCGGGGGCCAGGTCTCTGCCAGGTAGGGGAGGTCAATCCGCGTTAGGGTCATTGCAGCCAGAGGCCTGGCTCCCCTTTCAGATGTGCTCCTGGGAGGCCAGGACGGGAAGAGTCACTTAGCGCTCTCATTCAAGTGAGACCTGGTGTGAAGTCTGGGCTTCCTCACTGGCAGGACCCAGCTAGTCTGAGCTACAAATCTGTGGGCTCCTTGTCAGTCCTTGGACTGTTTTTTTTTTTTCCAATACTGGGGATGGAACCCAGGGGCATTCTACCTCAGAGCCACACCCCCTAGCCCTATTTTTTATTCTTTATTTTGAAACAGGGTCTCACTGAGTTACAAAGGGCCTTGCTAAGTAGCTGAGTCTGGCTTTGAACCTGCGATCCTCCTGTCTCAGCCTCCGGAATGCTGGAATTACAAGCGTGCGCCAGGATGCCCGGCCGGGAGTTCTTTTTCTGTGTGTGCTGGGGATGGAACCCAGGAACATTCCACCTCCAAGCGCCACCCCCAGACCTTTTTGGTGTTTTACTTTGAAATGGGATCTCAGTGAGTCGCTGAGCGTCTCAGGAAGTTGTCTCTAACCTGCGATCCTCCTGTCTCAGCCTCCCGAGTGCTGGCATTCAGGTGGAGAGTTCTGGTTACGTAATTCCAGGTTGTAGTTCAGGGACAAGAAAGCGCACTACTGTTATCTTTGCCTGAGGTTTGCACCCATCCTCTGAGTGGACACTAGCATCCCAGTGTACATTTGGTCCCGGAAAGAGCTTTCCTTCTCTGGGGACCGTGCTGTGACCGCCCGGGGACCCCCGGGGATGCCAACCTCGCAAGGTTTCAAAGTGGAGGAGCCCGAGGCTTGCGTTACCCAGGAGGCCATTTGGGTCTGTGCTTCTGCCGCCTGGTCGGGAGCAGTTTTCGGGAGCAGTTTTGTGAACCGGCTGCTGGGCAGCAAGGACTCCTTTGGAAAACATCGCTTTGAGCTCCGTCGTTTGGGTTGATCCACTGGGCCGCCACCAGAAACCACGCGTTCAGAGGAGAGAAGGGATTTTTTTGGATTTCGGAGTAAAAAAAAAACTCCAAGCAGCGAGAGGCTCTGCAGCCCGTTAATTACGGCCACGGCCGGCCCGGGGCTTGCAAGCCACCTCCTTTTTCTAGCATGTATTTATTTGGTTTTGTCTAGGAGCTGAGTTGGAAACGAGGGCAGGCCAGCTCTGCTTACATGTGCGGGCATCATAAAAAACTGTCTGGGGTGTAATCTGTTTAAAATCACGTTAACAGTGGCCAGGGGATGGCTGAACAATGTTGGGAATTTTTACGAAGGTTTTCAGAACTAGAGACTTGTGTGGGTGTGGCCTGCACCCTTTCTGGGAGTTCTGGGGGTGGGTTTGTTGTTTAAGTCCAGACCCTGAAACAACAGCAGCAGCAGCAACGACATCAACAGCGATCAAAAGCCTAAAGGAAATAATTACAGAAAAATGTGGCCCGATTCCACCAAGCAGCCCGTCCCTCAGAAGGTCCTCGTTCCCGCGGGAAGTGGGTGCGTGTCGCTGTCACTGTGCTGGCGTGAGCCTGGCTGTCGCTTCTGACATGGTATCAGGGGAGAATGCGTGTCTGCTGTGCTCCCCAGTGCGCGGGGGGCTCCCCAAAGCTCTCCCGTCTGCTGCGTCCCCCCCTCCTGGGGCACAGTTCACACAGCGCGCAGCTAAATGGCAGAAAGGTCTTGGCCGCCGGGACTCCTCGCAGGCTTGAGTGTGAGCCGCAGGGGCTGCTGGGCACCTGTGGCTGTTTAAGTTACAGTCAGATGAAACAGATGGAATTAGCGTTCGGTCCCCCACCGGGGCCGCCTTACCTCCCAGGAGCGCGGCTTGGCCGGAGCGTCCGCGGGGATTGCCTGGACTCTCTGCAGACCTGTTAGCACATTTAGGGTTCCATCTTTCAGTCCGTACTGGATGTCTTTGAGCTTACTTACATGCTCTTTATTTTATTTCAGCTGTGTTTTGTAGTGCTGAGCACCTGAGTCTTTGGTTCCAAGGTTAAAGTAATTTCTGAGTAGTTCAGTTTTTTGTTGTTGTTGTTGTACTGGGGAATGAACTCAGGGGAGCTCTACCTCTGAGCTACACTCCCAACCCTAATTAATTAAATAATTATTAATTAAACTAGGCGTGGTGGCTCACACTTGTAATCCCAGCATTTGGGAGGCTGAGACGGGAGGATCCCGGTTCCCAGATAGCTTCAGCTACTTAGTGAAGAGGCCCTTTGCAACTCAGTGAGACCCTGTTTCAAAATAAAAGAATGAAAACGGGCGTGGTGGGCGCATGCTTATAATCCCAGCATTTGGGAGGCTGAGACAGGAGGATTGTGGTTTGCAGATAGCTTCGGCTACTTAGTGAAGAGGCCCTTTGCAACTCAGTGAGATCCTGTCTCAAAATGAAATAAAAAATAGGGCTGGGGGTGTAGCTCGGAGGTAGAGTGCCCCTCGGTTCCATCCCCAGTACTGAATAAAACACCAGAACCAAAACACAGACCCCGAGTCTTCTCTCGGGCAGACGTCAGCAAGGCCAAAGGAAGGGCATTCTGGGAAACATCTGGCCCGTAGTACAAATCGTCCATGTTGTGAAACAGAACAGCTGAGAACGGGCCCGGCGCAGGAGGCAAGCACGGGACAGGCCAGTGCAGCCGGGCTGGACATCTGGACGCACCCTCAGGGGACCGGGAACTGTCGCTGAAACAAGAAGGTGGGCGGAGAGGACGTAAGAATGCTGCTGAGAGCCGGGCGTGGTGGGCACACATGTAATCCCAGCGCTTGGGAGGCCGAGGCTGGAGAGTCGCGGGTTCGCGGTTGGCCTCAGTGACTTGGTGAGGACCTCCACAACTTAGTAAGACCTTGTTTCAAAATGAAAAATAAAATAGGGTTGGAGGTGTATATCAGAGGTAGAATGTCCCTGGGTTCACTCCCCAGTAAAACACACACACACACACACACACACACACACACACACACACACGTTGTTAAAGCCAGGTGTGGGTGTGATGACACACACCTGAAACTGTAGTGCTTGGCGGATCACAGGTTCGAGGCCAGCCTCAGCAACATCGTGCGGTTCTGTTTAAAAAAAATTAAGGACTCAGCCCAGTGGCACAGTGCTCCCGGTTCAGGCCCCAGTGGCCCCCAACGCACAGAGGATATTCATTCAGTAATGAAAGACCATGTGGACACCTTGGCTTGGAATAAGACTTGGGGCATCTGTCTTCTGATATATTAATGATTGCATCAAGAACACAATCGTCTTCTTAAGATCCAAATAATGTTTTTTTTTACATATTCTGGTTTTTCTTCGCTATTTTCAGAATTCTCAGTGATACCCTTCGAGCTCGAGACTTTGCTTAAAAATCGAATGCCATCATTTTCTTTCAGAAGAAGGAAAACCCTCTGTTTGGCGAGGCAGCACGCAGGCAGACCGCGCTCAAGTGCGCCCCCGCCCCGCTCTTATTCTAAAGCTTGACTTCATTTATTTTCTTTCTTTTTAGGAAAATTGTAATAATTTTTAAAAAGCACTAACATAAGCAAATTTCTTCCACTTGACCCAATATCCATTTCTCTGGAACCTTAATGGGCTGATGACAAGCAAAGCAAACCAAAGAAGAGGGCTGGGCCCGGCGTGGCGCACGCTCGTCATCCCAGCACGCGGGAGGCCGAGACCGGAGGATCCGGGTTCGCGGCCAGCCTCAGCTCCTCAGCGAGGCCCTCTGCAACTCAGTGAGACCCTGTTTCAAAATACAGAATAAAGCCGGGAGTGGTGATGCACACTTGTAATCCCAGCATTCGGGAGGCTGAGACCGGAGGATCGTGGTTTGCAGACGGCCTCAGCTACTTAGTGAGGCCCTCTGCAACTCAGTGAGACCCGGTTTCAAAATAAAGAATAAAAAATAGGGCAGGGGGTGTAGCTCGGAGGTCAAATGCCTCTGGGTTCCATCCCCAGACCCGCAAAAAAAAAAAAAAAAAAAAGGTACAGAATAAAAAATAGGGCTGGTGGTACAGCTCGGAGGTAGAATGCCTCTGGGTGGGTTCCATCCTCAGTTCTGCAAAAAATCAAAACAAAAGAACAGAAAGCAGGTAAGCCAATGGTGGGTATGCATGGAGTTGTGTAGAATTAAGTGAAAAATTGGTCTTCATAATCGCTTTCCTCCCAGCCAGCAACAGAGCCTTGGGCGTTTGGGGATGTCTGTGGCAGGAGGAGGAGCCTTTATGTTGCTGAGAGTGTTGTGACTTGGGCTGGTGATGTATTTTAAATTATATTTTAAAAAGATTACAATGTGGAAGCCGGGCATGGTGGTGCACGCTTGTCATCCCAGTATTTGGGAGGTTGAGACAGGAGGATCACGGGGTCGCGGCCAGCCTCACCTACTTAGTGAGGCCCTGTTTTAAAATGAAAAATAAAAAATAGGGCTGGGGGTATAACTTGGGTGTAGAATGCCCCTGGGCTCAATCCCTGGTACCAAAAAAAAAAAAAAAAAAAAATTCCAGTGTGGAAACTCCCCTCAGACATTGCTTACATATTTTCTGAGTTTTATGGAAGCAAATACTTGTAAGAGGCCCTGCTGGTATGGGGCTACAGTCAAAGTGACGTCATTTGGCCTCTTTCTGGACTGTTTTAATTTTATGTTGGGGTCATGCAAAAATCATTAAAAACTAAAACAAACCAAAAAATCTGGTAACACAAACATCAAAAGCCAGAGGGTGTAAACGAAGAGCCCGCCTCTTCCCTCCTCCCTCCCCGTGTCCTGCGCTCTATTAAGTCTTTCCTGGGCAGATGTGCTTTGTCTATGCATCTCCTTTATTTAAAAAAAAAAAAATGTGCCAGGTGTGGTGGCGCACGCTTGTAATCCCCGCGCTTGGGAGGCTGAGACAGGAGGATCGCACAGGTTCGAGGCCAGCCTCAGCTACTGAGTGAGGCTCTTAGCAACTTAGTGACCCTGTTTCCAAATAAAATATAAAATAGGTCTGGGAGTATAGCCCAGAGGTAGAAAAGCCCCGGGGTTCCACCCCCAGTACCACAAGAAAAAAAAAATTGTGGTAAAGTTCACATACCATAAAATTAACTTTTTTTTTGGCACTGGGGATTGAACTCAGGGGCATTCTACCTCTGAGCTACACCCCCAACTCTACTTTTTATCTTTTTATTCTTTCTTTCTAACAGGGTCTCTTAAGCCAGCACGGCTGGCTTCAAACTTGCGCGATCCTCCTGTCTCCACCTCCCAAGCGCAGGGATTACAAGCGTGCGCCACCACGCCCGGCTAGGATGTACATTTTTGAAAGCTGTGTGTCTAAGAGCTGAATGGATGCTTGGTGCCATAGGCTGGCCTCTTTCAGAGTCCCGGTGGCATCTGCATTCCCTGGGACTTGTTTAGAAATGTGGTAATCCCAATGTCGGGCGCGGTGGGCACGCTTGTCATCCCAACACTCGGGAGGCTGAGACCGGAGGATCGCGGTTCGCCGACAGCCTCAGCTACTTAGTGAGGCCCTTTGCAACTCAGGGAGACCCGGTTTCCAAGTAAAGAATAAAAAATAGGGCAGAGGGTGTAGCTCGGAGGTAGAATGCCCCTGGGTTCCATCCCCAGACCTGCAAAAAATTAAAAAAAAGCAGTAATCCCAGAACTCAGGAAGTCAAGACAGGAGGATCGCAAGACTCTGACTCAGAATGAAAACTAGAAAGGCCTGGGGGTATAGCTTGGAGGTAAAGTGCCCTGGGTTCAAACTCGCACCCCCAGTGTAGAGACAAACACTGAGTTCACGCTCTATTCCGACGCCCTTAGCTTTGCCTGGCACCCCTCTCTGTTCCAGAGCCACTCACAGCGCACAGGGCTCCGCTGTCATTTGTCGCCAGGCACGTCTTGGTGGTGACAGTATCTCTGCCTTGTCAAAGGAACTTGACAGTTGTCCTGCTGTGTGTGGTGTGGGGATGGAAGCCAGGGCCTCCCGCACGCTGGGCGGGTGCTTTACCACTGACCCACCTCAGCCCAGTGTCCTGGCAGCTCGAAAGAATCTCTCAGCCCGGCGTGGTGAGGCGCGCTTGGAATCCCCGCATTCGGGAGGCTGAGACGGGAAGATTGCACAGGTTCGAAGCCAGCCTCAGCTACTTAGTGAGGCTCTCAGCAACTTACTGAGACCCTGTTTCCAAATAAAATTTATATAAAAAAATAAGTCTGGGAGTGTAGCCCAGGGATAGAAAGCCTCTGGGCTCCATCTCCAGTATCACACACACACACACACACACACACACACACACACACACACACACACACAAATAGGGCTGGGGGTTGTAGCTCAGAGGTAGAATGCCCCTGGGTTCCATCCCCAGTACTGAAACAAACAAAAAACCCAAGAAAAACAAAACAAGAAATGATATAGGGCTGAGAGTGTAACGTGGCGGTAGACCGCACCTGGGTCCATCCCTACACCCGTCCCTCCCTCCCAGAGCTGGGGACGGGTGTAGCTCGAGGCACAGGGGCCCCAGGCTCCACCCTGCAGGGGGCTCCACCCCATCCCCCCTCACCCAAGTGGTAGGTCCTGTCCCGAGGGTGGCCTTATTGTGCCCGGGGCGTGGAGCCTTCCGTGGCTGTCAACAGGGCACATTCGCTAGCAGGCAGCGATGCTGAGTCGATTTGCGATATTTTAATCCATAAGCCTGGGCTTTCCCCTGCCTTCCTGGAGGCCTGCCCGCTGCGTTTTGGGCTGGCGTTAGGGGGAGGTCCCGTGAGGTTCCCTGCTGTTGCCCTTAGCCTCTCAAGGGAGTCCCAGACGCCTGCCAGCCCCTGGGTACCAGTGCGGGCACGTCCACCTCCAGCCGGCGAGGCGCGAGGAGGACTCCCTTCCCTCCCGGGAGCAGGGTCTTTGGAGAAGGCCGCTTCTCCTCTGTTGCTGGCCAGAGTGCGCCTGGGGCTGCCCTCAGGGAGCACTGAGTATCTGGCAGGGGAGTCTTGGTGCCGCCGTGGAGTTGTGGAACCTTCCTGCAGGAGCCTTGTAAGACCTCATGGTGGTTTGAGGTTTGGGCGCTGGAACTTAGTTCCCCTGTGCAACAGTCGAGGGGGGCGTTAAGAGGTGATTAAACACACTCGCAGGTTAACATGCCACCTGACAGCGGGTACTCACTCTGGGGGCACTGGGGTGCCTCTCCCCTCATGAGGGCTTCGTCATGGTAAGGCCACACCAAGGAGACCTCATCGAGGTGACCTTTCGCTGGACCCCCAGCTTCCAGAGCTGCGAGCCTAAGGAACTTCTGTTCCTTAGAAATTACCCAGTTTGTGCATCCTGTCGGAACCGTGCAAAGCAGAGACATGCCTTTATGGTCAGGCGTTTTCTGTCTCATAAAGTCAGGCTATCCAAACCGCTGGAAGTAAATTCTGTTTTTTCTGTACCTTGTACGAACTTAGTCTCCTTCTGGTGCTTGATTTGATAAACAAAATGAAATTTGGTTTTTTTTGTTTGTTTTTGGTGGTACTGGGGTTTCTGGAAACCCTTCTACCTCCGGGATACTCTCTCTCTCTCTCTCTCTCTCTCTCTCTCTCTATATATATATATATATATATATATATATATATTTATTTATTTATTTATTTATTTATTTTTTACTTGGAAACAGGGTCTCTTAAGCCAGCGAAGCTGGTTCCGACCCAGCGCGATCCTCCTGTCTCCGCCTCCCAAGCGCGGGGATTACAAGTGTGCGCCACCACGCCCGGCAAATTTGGGCTTTTCACAAATCCATTTGGGATATTGTCACGTGTTTTAGCCCACTTTTCTCTCACTGTGACCCAAATACCTGACATGAGCAACATAGACCGGGAAAGGTTTATTTGGTGCAGGGCTTCAAAGGCTCAGTCCATTGTCAGCCGGCTCCAGCCAGACCTCACGGGGGCCTGGCCTGCAGCGTTCTCTACTACCAAGTGTGTATCGTTTGCAGGTGCAGTCATAGAATTTGTGTCAGATATTGCTGTCTGATTGATTTTCATAGGGATTTTAAGTTTTAATATCTGTGTGTGTGTGTGTATGTGTGTGTGTGTGTGTGTGGTACTAGGGATGGAACCCAGGGGCATTCTACCTCCGAGCTACACCCCCAGCCCTATTTTTAGTCTTTATTTTGAAACAGGGTCTCACTGAGTGGCAGAGGGCCTCACTGAGTAGCTGAGGCTGTCCTCAGAGCATGATGGATCCTGTCTCAGCCTCCTGAATGCCAGGATTACAAGTGTGCGCCACCACGCCCGGCCCACTGTCTTTTAAATAAAGAAGATAATATCTTCTGCATTTGCTGGTCTACTCTCTAAGTACACCTATCCATGTTTATGGCCTCGTGGTAACATTAGCCAAGGATCAAATCTTTCTATTAACTCTAATACAGCGTGGGGAGAATAGTAAAGAAACATGACACTTGAAAGCTTAACAGCGTTATAACTGACAGATCAGGAATCTCCCAAGTTTATATGTTTTGCATGTTAGATTTAGTATTTTTTCTGAAAAATTTAAACTTCATATTCTTCTCAATGCAGTGTTTTCTTTCCTTTTGCTGTGACTTTGGGAGAAAGTACATCTTAACATGCATATGAACGCACACACACTTTATTTTGAAATAATTTTAGTTGTACAGACAGTTTCCCAATATAGTACATTTCCATATACCCTCACCGTGTGTGTGTGTGTGTGTGTGTGTGTGTGTGTGAGAGAGAGAGAGAGAGAGAGAGAGAGAGAGAGAGAGAGAGAGAACTGGGGATTGAACCCAGAGGCACTCTACCCCTGAGCTGCACCTCCAGTCCTTTTTATCTTTATTTTGAAGCAGGACTTGCTAAGTCACTCAGGCTACCCTCAAATCTATGATCTTCCTGTCTTGGTGTCTCAAGTCCTGGGTGATAGGTGCCACCTCCATGCTTGGCTCCATAGCATTATATCTGGTTTTGTTTTGTTTTTGCAGTACTGGGGCTGGGACCGAGGGGCATTCTAGCTCCGAGCTCCACCTCCAGCCCTATTTTTTATTCTTTATTTTGAAACAGGGTCTCACTGAGTTGCAGAGGGCCTCACTAAGTAGCTGAGGCTGGCCGTGAACCGCGATCCTCCTGTCTCAGCCTCCCAAGTGCTGGGATTCTAAGTGTTCCTGCCACGCCCGGCTTCTCGGGTATCTTTTGCTCAGTTGCAGGTGCTGGGTCCTCAGCAAGATGACAGCATGAGCAGTCTGTTCTCGGGATCAGCAGAAGCACGCCGGTGCCCTTCTGCACCTTCCCGGGTTTCCCGGGGTCCCCGGGGCCTGTCAGTGAGCGTGCGCCCTGCAGGCGGGGCTCAGGGTCTGTGTGAGCGACGCCTCCTCGCTGGCCCATGCCTGGCTGCCGTCTGCACTCGGCTGCCTGGGCCTTTGTCTGGGGTGGCTTTGTCCTCCTGCGTCCCTAATACATTTAGTAATTGCAATTCTTCCGTCCCTCCCTCCCCATTTATTTCTTTATTGAATTATTCATTGAAGCTGATTTTCAGATACTTTGTACGGGCGCCTGGTGTTCCACAGAGCCTGGGTGCAGAACACCGGGTGCTGTCTATTTTTAGAAGAGCAGGTGCCGGGCCGAGTGAGGTGTGGAGATGGACTGGCCCTTCCGTTGTCTCAGGTACTTGTCGGGAGCCTCATGGATCCGGATTAAATAATAGCGCTCCTAAATTGTTTTATCTAGTGTTCCGTTTTAAACGGTCACCATCGTTCCCTTGTTGGTAAATCATTACACATAGTATGAGCTTTCTATAAAGTCAGCAGAGACCTTTCCCGAAGTCAACTGGAACAAAACTTTTAATTGTCAGAAGCAGCTGTCATGAGACTGCGGCCGTTACCCCTTGCCTCCCGCACAGCCCCGAGCGCTTCCATCACCGCCACCATCTCCAGAGCATCCTCACCTGCAAACCCAGAATTCCGTACCCATCGAATAGCCGTGCCAATCACACCTCCTTCTGGCCCCCAGCCCCCATTCTGCCTCCTGTCTGTCTGGATTTGATGCCGTGGGGGCCACCGCGTGGCTGCATCCAGAGCGCTCTTGTCATTGGCGTCTTTGGCTTAGCACAAAGTCTTCAAGTTTCAAGCACGTTGTGGCATATGATGGGATTTCCTCCCTTTTAAAGGTTAAATAATATTCCAATATTTATGTGTGTGTGTATATATACACATATATATGTACTTTTAAGGCTAAGTAATACCCCTAGACATATACACACATGTATATGCATACAAACACACATATACACACACACACACACACCGTGTGCCTCATTTTATCTCTTTGTCTATGGGTGGACACTTCCACCTTTTGGCTATTGGAAATTATCTGCAATGAACACGGGCATGCATGCAAATATCTCTTTAAGATCCTGCTTACAGCCGGGCGTGGTGGCGCACGCTCGTGATCCCCGCGCTTGGAGGCTGAGACAGGAGGGTCGTGCAGGTTCGAAGCCAGCCTCAGCTACTCAGTGAGGCTCTCAGCAACTTAGGGAGACCCTGTTTCCAAATAAATTATAAAATAGGTCTGGGAGTGTAGCCCGGAGGTAGAAAGCCCCTGGGTTCCACCCCCAGTGCCATAAAAAAAAAAAAAAATCCTGCTTTTGAGTATCTTATGGGTTTGTGCCCAGAGGTAGGGCTGCTGGATCTCACGATAATTCTGTTTGAGGAGTCTTCAAACCGCGCCCAGGGCAGCGCGGAGCACATGGCCACCGCACAGGCCGGGGCTCCTCTCCCGCCCCCCCTCTCGTGCCCGACGGCGGCCTTCCTAGTTAGTGTGAGCCGCATTTTACTGTGGCTTGTCTGTGTCATTGTCCATCTGTTGCACAGGAGAAATGTCTGTTCAAGTCTTTTGCCCATTTTTACATGGAGTAATTTGTTTTAGTTGTTGAATTGTGGGAGTTCTTTGTGGAATCCTACTACCTGGGAGGCTGAGACAGGAGGATCACAGGTTTGAAGCCAGCCTCGGCAACTTAGTGAAACCCTGTTTCAAAATAAAACATAAAAAGGTACTGGGAGTGTTGCTCAGAGGTAGAACACCCCTGGGCTCAATCCCCAGCACCAAAAAGTAAAAAATAAAAAAATAAAGGAAAAAAAAGAAAAAAAAAAGAGGGGCTCTTTGGCTTTTTACCACGGAAGCCGGACAGTTCACAGGTACAGGCATGCCGAGTGTTGTGAGCGGGCCCTTGCTTCTTTAGGCTGTGACCCTGGTCCCTCCCCCTGGCAGCGCTCTCAAGGATGTGGTCGCGGAGAGGGCGCGAGCCAGGAGCCCCCCAGTCCAGAGATGCACAGATCTGGATCAGGACATCCCGGCGGACGGAAGCGCCCCCGGCTACGCCATCCCAAGACATCGCCGGAGGAGGGAAGCAATTAGCAAGCACTTTTCATTTTCTCATCAGAAAGAAATTCAATAGGTTGTTTTTGGCAAAGTACCGTGTTTCATTAGAGCCTCAGGACTCTGGGGCTCCGTGAGCTAAAGAGCCTTGGGGCCTCTGTGGCTTCTGCTCAAACCCCTCGCCTCGCCGGATGCTGACAGCGGCCGGATCTTCTGCGGAGGACTAATTTGGGTCGATACGGAGAGAACTTTCCCTCCGGGGCTGTGGACTTCTTGACTGTCCAACCTCTAGGTTTTATGGGTTTTCATAATGAAATTATAAGGTGTTTACATTTCACGGGGCCTGAATCACTTCTCCCAGTTGCGCTCCGCACTTGACATCGCAGGCCGTTTCTTTGGCCTCTACTCAATGTTTTAAACGCTCGATGGGGCTCGTTTGGGGTGATCTCTCAAATATGATATTAATTTTGCTTGTTACTGACCTCGGTTTTGAAGTTAACAAGACGCTGGCTTGGTTTTAAACATCTCTTTAGGTCTGATATCATTTCTCCATGGAAATGTGGTGCTCTTTGTAACTATCCTCGGTAAACAGGCCTCTCCCAGCCTGAGCTCTGTGCCTACCGACCCACTCGGTGGTCTTTGGGGGCAGTGAGCCAACACGTAAAAAGCTCTGGGCCTCTTGTGGAAAGTGCTGGACTCGTTGGTCACCATCACCTCTCTGAAGCCTGCTTGTGCTCCTGGTTCAAAGGCCATTAACAGGTTCTATTTTCCTTCTTATATTTTGTCTATCTATTTATTTATTTATTTATTTTTGTGGGTCTGGGGATGGAATCCATGGGCATTTGACCTCTGAGCTACACCCTTTCCCCGTCTGTCTGTCTGTCTGTCTGTCTGTCTTTCTTTCTTTCTTTCTTTCTTTCTTTCTTTCTTTCTTTCTTTCTTTCGGTACTAAGGATGGAATTCTCTTCAAATAGCAGTGTTTTGGCCTCTTTATTAATAATAGTTTCTTAAAAGCAGTAATTCAGAGTTGTGCGTAAGTCTAGCCTGTAATTTTCTGCATTTTCTTTAATATGCAATCTTCTGCTGGGGTCTAGAATTTCCCAGGAAAAGTTTTAATCTTTGAAAAAAAGTAAGAAAAGAAAAGAAAATATAAAGCAGCAACAACACCCCACCCCCGCGGCTCCTTCGCACCCCTGAGCTCTCCCCCATGTCTTCGAGCTCGCTTTCGTTTCCAGTTCCTGTCTGAAGACTGGCGCGTGGTCCCCTCCTGCCATTTCTGTGTCGTGGGGAGGTTTTGTGGTCTTTACAAAGACGCTTCTTATGTCAGCGTGTGCCGTGTTTGTGTGTACGTGTGGTGTAGCATGCAAGGTAGAGATGTATATATGGTGATGTGTAGTGTATGTGTCCACGTGCGTGACAGGTGTGGCTATCGAGTGTGGCGTGTTTCTGTTGTGTATGTGGTGTGGGCATGTGTGTTGTATGTGCTGTGATGTGTGTGGTGTGTGTGTGTGTGTGTGGCACGTGTGCTTGTGTGGAGTGTGGTGTGTATTTTGTGTGTGTGGAATGTGGCATATGACATGTAGGGATTCATGTATCGTATGTGGTGCTTGAGTGTTGTGTGTGGTATATTTAATGTATGTGTGTGCTGTGTAAGTATGGTGTGTGTTGTGTGTTTTGTGTGTGGAGCATGTGTGTGGTATGTGAGTGATGTGTTATTGTGTGCTCTGTGGTCTGCCGCTGGTGTGTGGTGTGTGTGGCATGTGTCGTGTGCTGTGTGCTGTAGCACATGTCGTCTGCGCAGTATTGTGTGTGTCATGCGTGTGTGTGGCTGGTGTGTGAGTTGAGTGTGGTCTTGCCTGCTCCCGGCAGGCCTTTGGAGGCGGCGGGGTGGCCGGGCAGTTGGCCTTCTCTCCTTTGGAGCTGGTTAACGGGGCGTCCACGGCGAGGCCTGCTCGGGCCGAGGGAGCGTGGGGAGCGGCCCCTGAAGATCCCACGGGCCAGGCTACCCTCCATCCTGGGATTGGCGGGGGGCACAGCCCTATCTCTGTGACTCCCGGCCCCGCAAGGCGGACCACCGTGCCTCAGTGTCCCCAGTGGGGGGCTCTCGGCGCGGGCCTGGAGGTGGTCTGCAGGAAGATACCCTCCTATGCCCCCTCCCTCTGGCCCGAGCCGCCCGGCCAGCACGTTCCGGGCCCTGGCCTCAGAGTGGCGAGGGCCTTCCTGTGGGCTCTGGGCATCCTGGGGACCCAGCTCAGGGGCTCTGCGGTCTTGGCCACGGAGCCCCCTCATCCCAGCGCTCCCTTATGGTCCCTGGGCCCAGATCCGGCTCTGGGTTTGATGCAGATGGCGCTGGGCATGTCAGGGCAGCGGCCTTCACCTCTGGGGAAAGGGCCCATGTTTGGTGGTGTTCTTTCATATCTGAAGTCCATTTATTATTTATTTATTTATTTATTTATTTATTTATTTATTTTAGCAGTACTGGTGACTGAACCCAGGGGCATTCTACTTTTGAGCTACACCTCCAGCCATATTTTTATTTTTATTTTGAAATAGGGTCTTGTTAGGTTGATGGGAGTCTCACTATTTGCCGAGGCCGTCCTTGAACCCACGATCCTCCTGTCTCAGCCTTCCAAGTACTAGGATCGCAGGTGTGGGCCATTCTGCCCGGCAAATTCCTCGCCTTTAAAAAGTCCCACCCGTCCACGTGTGCTTGGAAATCAGACTGGGATTGAGGACAGGGCCTGGAGGCATCCATCCGGGGCCTGGGATTTGAGCTTTGTGGAAAGAATAAAAGGGAAGAAGCCAGGAGTGGTGGCGCACACCACACACCCGGCAGGAGGATCGCAGGTTCAGCCGGCCTCAGCAGCTTAGCAAGGCCCTCGGCAACTTAGTGACACCCTGTTTCAAAATGAAAAATAAAATAAGCGTGGGGGTGCAGCTTGAAGGTAGAATGCGGCTGGGCTGTTCTGTGCAGTGTTATTTAAGTGTTCTCTACTCTCTGGGCCTGCTGCTCTAGAATCCAGGGACCTGTGCCCTCGCCTACAAGGAGGAAAGAATTAGATAAAGAAAAGAAGGACAGCTTTTAGGGTCTCTGTTTCTCACTGGGCACGGAGGCCCACACCCGGAATCCCAGTGCTTGGGAGGAGATAGAAAGGAAATAGGCAAATAGGGAAGAGGCCTCAGTAGAAAAAAACTTAATTTCCTGAGGCGTGAGGGGCCAAGGTTCAGAGATAAGAGGGATCAAAGCTTCACAAAACCATCTGTTTACTAATCAACAAACCCAGGAGACATCACTGGAGCAAGTCTGACACTCCTACTGAAAGGAGACTCTTCAAAGGACTTGCAAATACCCTATGCAAATTCTAAGAGCTGCTTCCCAGAATTCCCAAACTCACCACAACCAAAAGAGGACACGCAGACATCTGGCAAAGCCCTAGTGCAGCCACCAAATTGTTTTTTTTCCCCTCTCGGGGACCCCTGCCCCTTTTGGGGAGCTTTTCTCTCTCTCGTAGGTCAGGTCGTGTTAGCCTTGAGAGAAGGTTGAGTGCAATGAAGGCATTTGGCCTGGGCTGCTCTCGGGTAGTGACCTGAAGGCCTCTGCTGGACATCAAGGCTGACCAGGGCCCCTAGGGGTGGCCTGCTCCTCTTTTTGGCAGATGGCGTGGACTCTGGGAGAAAGCAGCCTGTAATTGAAGGCATTTGGCTTGGGCTACTCCCAAGTAATGTCCTGAAGGCAGCTGCTGGACCCAAGAGTTCCGACCGCCCCTTTGGGGTGTTCAGCCATCTTTCCTTACTCCCTGCTGCTTCCAATAAACCATTCACTCCCCTTCCTGCAGTCTGCGGGTGTCATTCTTCGCTCACCGTAGACAAGAACCCGGTAAGGAAACACCGAGTTTCTTCTCAAGAAACTCCGTTTCATCTTTGATGAAGCTCCAGGTTTCTTCTCAAGAAACCCCCTGCTGCATCTTGGGGGCTCAGAAGAAACCCCCCATTTCACTTGGGAGGCTGAGACAGGAGATTGCAGGTTGGAGGCCTGCCTCAGCAATTTAGCAGGACCCTGCTTGAAAATTAAAAAAAAAAATAAGGCTGGGGTGCAGCTTAGAGATTGAATGGCCCTGGGTTCAGTCTCCAAATACTACCGATAAATAAATAATAAAAAGAAACTACTCACCCTTTCTTTCCTCTCTTGTAGGAGTGTGAAAATCTCTCTCTCTCTCTCTCTCTCTCTCTCTCTCTCTCTCTGGTGGAACTGGGGATTAAACCCAGGGGCATTCTATGTCTGAGCTACACCCCCAGCCCTATTTTATTATTTTATTTTATTTTATTTTATTTTGTGCTAATGGGGGTGGAACTCGGGGGCCTTTTACCTCTGGGCTATACTCCCAGCCCTATTTCATTTTTATTTAAAAACAGGGCCTCACTAAGTTGCTGAGGCTGGTCGTGAACCTGTGATCCTCCTGTTTCAGCTTCCCAAGTACTGGGATGACCGGCGTGCACCACCATGCCCCTCTCAAGTCTACATCTCTTAGTTACTCGTGGGGTCCCTGGGAAGCGCTCCCAGCCTGGCTGGGCTGCCTGTCTGCAGTGAGGGAGAACTCCCCGAGGCCCAGGGCTGCTCTGGCGAGGAGGCAGAGCCCTGCAGGGACCTTGTCTCCCAGCCTCAGTTTCTGCCTCTGAAAACTGGGAGTGTTTTCTGTTTTGAAAATGAACGGTTGAGACGTGTTAAGTGAATCAAGAGAGTTATCCTGTGTGTGTGTGGAACACTTTCTCAAAGTACTTTCTGCTCTTTGGCCCCTTGCTCTAGAATTCTGGGTCTGGCTTTCTCACCTCCAAGGACCTTGTTGGCAAAGGGGCGTGGGAAATAAGCTCTTGCCCCTAGGAGGCGGATGATGTGCTGAGCGGGACTTGAGAGCACACCGGTCTTCTCCTCCTGGAGAACAAGGAGGTGAGCTCTAACCCAGGGCAGGCACTGTCCCCCAGGGTGAGCAGGCCACCAGGCCGCCGTGCTTTGGTCACACTGGCGGTGGCTGGAGCGAGCGCTATCTCCTCCCCATCGGTGTTTATGACTTCCAATGGGCATCTCGAGACACCAGCCGGCTTGGACTCTGTGTATGTTTTTTTATTTTTGGTGGTACTGGGGTTCCTGGAAACCCTTCTGCCTCCAGGCTACACTCCCAGACCTGTTTTATATTTTTATTTGGAAACAGTGTCTCTTAAGCCAGCAAGGCTGGCTTTGAACCAGCATGATCCTCCTGTCTCCGCCTCCCAAGCGCGGGGATCACAAGCGTGCGCCACCACGCCCAGCTTCAGGCTTGGACTCTGGATGTCAGGTTCGCATTTCTGGTAGTGAAGACTTGGTACGTCTTACTTTCTGCTAGGTATGCGTTTGCAAGGTCAACTGAGAGCCGATAGAAAATAGTCATAGCCAGGCGTGTTTGGTGCCTGAGATCCCGGTACTTGGGAGGCGGAGACAGGAGGATCGAGGTTCGCAGCCAGCCTCGGCAGCTTAGCAAGACCTTCAGTAACTTGGTGAGACCCAGTTTCCAAAGAAAAAATAAAATAGGGCTGGGGGTATAGCTCAGAGGTAGACTGCCCCGGGTTCCATCCCCAGGACCAAACAAACACATAAGCAATAACAGCTACAACAAAAATAGTCAAAAAATTGTGTCTATACTGAGCGCGTACAGATTTTTGGTCATTATTCCCTAAACAATTTAGTGTAACAACTATTTACATTGCATTTAGCGTATATTAGGTTGTATACATAATTGAGAGATGTGGTTTAAGTAGGCAAGGGGTTCTATGCAAGTACCATGCTGTTTATATAAGGGACAGTCACGTTCCCAGACCGCGGTATCTTAGGGAGGTCCCGGAAGCAGGCCCTGCCGGCACCCGGTGACGACTGCAGCATATGACTTACACCGTATACAGAACGTATAATTTATACTCCTCCCTGTGTATAGCACAGTTTGCACAGTATAGTTTGCACTCTGGAGATCTATTGCTTGGGTGACCAAGTAAAACTGTTGTACAACACAGTTCCCTCTTTGTTTTTGTTTTGTTTCGTTTTTGTTTTTTTGGCACTGGAGGTTGAATCCAAGAGCCTCAGCTGGCCGCGCTGCCCCTTGCGCTGTCCACAGGCCTCCCCCCCCCCCCGTGCCCCCCAGGTGAGCCCCCTTGCGGGGTCCTAGCCCAGTTCAGCTCTCCCGGTGCTGGTCCTTTTCAAGCTGAATTTGGCTACTTGTTTTGTGCGTGTGTGTGGTACTGGCGATGGAACCCAGGGGCATTTTCACCTTCGAGCTGCACCCCCAGCCCTATTTTTTATTCTATATTTTGAAGCAGGGTCTCATTGAATTGCAAAGGGCCTAAGTAGCTGAGCCTGTCCTGGAACAGGGATCCTCCTGTCTCGGCCTCCCAAATGCTGGGATTACAAGCATATGCCACCACGCCCGGCTCTGTGGATACTTTTGTGTGTGTGTGTGTGTGTGGTATTGGGGTTCCTGGAAGCCCTTCTACCTCCAGGCTACACTCCCAGACCTATTTATTTTATTATTGGAAACAGGGTCTCTTAAGCCAGAGCGGCTGGCTTCAAACCTGTGCGATCCTCCTGTCTCCGCCTCCCGAGTGCGGGGATGACAAGCGTGCCCACCACGCCCGGCTCTGTGGCTACTTTTAAATGATTTTCATTCCCACAGTTGTGTGTAAAGCACTTGGGTGTGGGGGGTGGTAGCGCACACCTACAATCCCAGTATTTGGGGGCCAAGCCAGGTGGATGGCAGGTTTGAGGTCAGCAGCGTAAGGTCACTTAGTGAGACTGTATTTCAGAATAAAGAGTAAAACAGGGACACACACACACACCCCACATGGGGATATTGCTCAGAGGTAGAACACTTCTAGTTCCATCCCCAGTATGTACACACTGTCTGTCTGTCTCTCTCTCTCTCTCTCACACACACACACACACACACACACACACACAGCATGTGTGCCTTGCACGCTCTGTCCAGTCCCTTTTTCTCTTCCTGTGCCCACATGTGGCAGCACCCTCGGGTCCCCAGGCTTCTGCGTCCCCCCAGCTCAGGGCGCTGTGTGGATCGTGGGAGGGCAGAGCCCAGGCGGCCAGGCCGGCCTCCCGCCTGCTGTGGGCCCGGCCTGCAGAGGTCAGGCAGCTGTCTGCAGGGCCCAGCCCATCGGCCCACTGCAGTCTCCGGGCACACGGCTGAGCTGTTGTCTCCGCCAGCTCCCAGCCCTGCCCCACCATCCAGGGCCGGAGCGGCGAGGGGCCTTATCTTGGGGCAGCGGCATCTCTTGGTCTCTAGGTACCGATAGATTAATGTTTTACCAGAGTATCAAGGTCGCGCTCACAGGTCAGGTATGGATTTTAGACTTCCTCAGGCATTTGTAATTTCCTGGCATGTGTGTGTATGCATGTTTTTGTGTGTACGCATGTTTACATGTTTCCAGTGTGCATATGTCTGTACATACACTCATGCTTTGTATATGCATGTTTACGTGTGTACGCTTGTTTACACACGTGTTCCCCGTGTGTGGTGCTCACACTCAGGCTGTGTGTTGCATGCACATGCGTGTTGGTATCCGCACACATGCCCACAGGTGTGTTTGCAGTAGCTTCCTGGTGTGTCGGGGACGTTTTGGCGGCGACATCCCCAGTGAGAAGAAATCGCACGCCGCGAGAGAACATGAGTGAGGGACAGCTGATGTGAGCGGCGCCAGCGAGGCGGAGGGAGCGTCCAGCAGGCCTCGACTTCTTTTGGAGATGAAAAATCTGGATGGGGCTAGATCTTTCTAGAAGCTGAAGGGGAAACACTGGAATTGATCGCTTTACAGCAGATCATCTGCACAACAGATGGAAACGACTCGACTTTCTCCTCTGGGGTAAAGAAGACAAACCGGAAGGCTTTGCTAATAACAAGCCCTCGTCCCTGGAGCACATGGATTTGATCCGTCCTTGCAACCTCAGGAGAAGTTGTTGAGGCTTTAAAATATACTTTGAGCAGAGCTGTGCAGGAATACATTTCTGCTGCTTAACCTGCCCGGTCTGTGTTGATTTGTTACAGCAGCTGGAGTGGACTGATACAGCCAAACTAGAAAACAGAAAGTCCAGAGAGAAGCCAAGCACTGTCTGCACACTTAGTGTAGCAAGATGTCAGGCCTGTTGGATGGCTGCTGGGGACGAGCAGCTCTCCCTCACCAGTCACAGATAAGCGCCAGGTGGAATACTGGTCAGAAAGCCAGAGCCCATCCGGCGTGGAGGTGCACACTTGTAATCCAGCAGTTGTGAGGCTGAGACTGGAGGATGGCGGTTTGCGGCCAGCCCCAGCTACCTAGCGAGGCCCTGCACAATCTAGTGAGATCCTGTTTCCAAATAAAGAATAGAAAATAGGGCTGGGGGGGGGGTGTGTGTGTGGCTCGAAGGTAGACTGGGATTCCATCCCCAGTACTACACACACACACACACACACAAAGTTAAAGCTCATGTAAGATACTAGGTCTAGAATCTTGGTAGAAGTCTTGGTGAATGTGTGTGTGTGTGTGTGTGTATTCCATATATCTGTATATGGAATATGTATATTAATGAAAGGATAATATGTATGAAATGTATCTCATATATCACATATATATATGAAAGAAAAAAGAAAAACGATTGCAGCATTCGTTGCTTGTGTGTGTGTGTGTGTGTGTGTGTGTATTCCATATATCTGTATATGGAATATGTATATTAATGAAAGGATAATATGTATGAAATGTATCTCATATATCACATATATATATGAAAGAAAAAAGAAAAACGATTGCAGCATTCGTTGCTTGTGTGTGTGTGTGTGTGTGTGTGTGTGTGTGTGTGTCTGTGTGTTTGTGAGAGTGATACAGGGGCTCAAACCCAGGAGCATTCAACCTCTGAGATGCACCCCCAGTTTTATTTTGAAGCAGGGCCTCCCTTTAACTTAGCTGAGGGCTTCACTAAATAGCTGCGGCTGGCCTCCAACCTGAGATCCTTCCCCAAGTAACTTAGACATTGTTTCAAAATAAAACACATAAAGAGGATTGGAGGTGTGACTCAGAGGTAGAACGCCCCAAGGTTCGTTCCCCAGTACCCCCGCCCCCCAAAAAAGCGTGTTACAAGTGGGAGACATTCCAAGTGGGGATTGGCGGGTCCTCCCCGGCCCCCACCCTGCGGAGCGGAGCTGACCTTGTCTGCGGAGTGGAATGGTGCTCCTCCTACATGGCACAGTCCTCTTCCCGGCGCAGTCAGCCCCTCCCCCACTGGCATAAGGATAACAGAACAGGAATGCTCGCAGCTTCTCTGGAATTTGAAAAAAAAAAAAAAAACTGCAGACAAATAAATGTCCACCGACAGAAGAAGGGGAGAAAATTTGCTTTATTTCCCGCCCGGAGCCGCGTGTTCCAGGGAGGCTGAGCCCCAGCATCGTTTTGGGCAGGAAGCGTGGCTTGGCGGACACTGGCTTCACGTGTGTGAGCGAGGTTAAACCCAAGAGAAGGGAATCTGAAGGTTGCTTTGGGAAAGTAAAGCAGAGGTGCTATGTTAAGGAATACAGCCCTGGCATCCTGGGACCTTCGAGGGCGTTCAGTTCAGAGAGGAGTAGGGTTTGTTTGTTTGTTTGTTTTGATGGTACTGGGGTTCCTGGAAACCCTTCTACCTCTGGGCTACACTCCCAGACTTATTTTTATGCTTTTTATTTAGAAACGGGGTCTCTTAAGCCTGCGCGGCTGGCTTTGAACCTGCGCAATCCTCCTGTCTCCACCTCCCAAGCGCGGGGATTACAAGTGTGCGCCGCCACGCCCGGCTAGGAGCAGGGTTTTCACGCAGCTGTTTTATTCATTTTGAGGAAGGGATACCGCTGAAATATAAGCTGGATGAAAAGAATTTTTGGAATAATAGGACGTTAGATATTCAACTCTGAGCCGGCGTGGTGGTGCGGGCTTAATCTCAGCATTTGGGAGGCTGAGACGGAGGATTGGGGCTCGTGGCCAGCCTCTGCTACTTAGTGAGGCCCTCTACTTAGTGAGTCCCTGTTTAAAAGAAAAAAAAAGGAATAAAAAATAGGCCTGGGGGTATAGCCCAGAGATAGAATGTCCCTGGGTTCCATCCCCAGTTCTGGAAAAAAAGAAAGGAAGGAAGGAAGAAAGAAAGGAAGGAAGGAATTCAACTCTGGAGTCTTCTCTCCCCCTCCCCCACCAACGTCCAGGATGGGAGGCTGTCTGTCATGGGGAGCAGAAGCCCAGGTCTCCTGCTTGGCCCCTGGGTCCCAATAGGCCTTGAGTTTGGGGCTCGGCCTGGGGGCCAGGGGTGTTGAAAACGACCTGACTTGGGATTTTTATTTATTTTTTATTTTTGTGTGGATCAGATTGGAAAAGGCACCCATTCACACAGTGCTTGGTGCTCCCTTCCGCTTCCTCTCCCCCCACCCCATCAACGAGTGTCCAGGCTGACCATGCTCCGTTCATACCTTTACACATATTCGAATGTAGCCCCTCCATTAGCCAACCTCAGCCTTCTTCCTCTCCTACTCTTCCATTCAGCTCCACTGAGGACCCCTCCCCTATCTGGAGTCCCTCTGGTCTCCCCAATGCTCCCTGGCTTGAGCATATTAGAGAAAACATAAGTCCCGTCTCTTTCTGTGCTTGGCTGATCTCACTTAACATGATGTTCTCCGGGTCTTTCCATCTTCTTGCGAATGCCATGATTTTGTTCTTCTTTATAGCTGAGTAGAATTCCATTGTGTGTATTTCCCATGATTTTGCAGTCCATCCATCTGTTAATGGAGACCTGGGTTGGTTCCATATTTTGGCTATTACGAATTGTGCTGCTATGATCATGGGTATGCATATGTTGCTGTAGTACTCTGATTTCAACTTTGGAAAGATACCCAGGAGTTGGTAGGGCCAGATCATGTGGTGGATCCATTCCCAGTTTTCTAAGGAATCTCCACACTGATCTCCATAGCGGCTGAACTAGTTTGCACTCCCACCAGCAGTGTAGAAGAATTCCTCTTTCTGGACCGGAGCAGCAGGCCGCCTCTGGCCATCTGTGGTAGGGTCTGGGTCTGTATTTGTGTACCCCAGGACTCCTCTCTTGGGGGCTTTTGAATGGCAAACAAAGGGTCCTTGACCTGCTGGGAGAAGAGTTTGCCTGCAGGCCACGCCTCTGCCTCTCATCTGCCCATCTCCCCTGCCAGCCAGCGCCCGCGGGCCCTGCAATTACACCCTGCCCACCTCCCGAGCTGGGAAGCCTGATTTTCTTAAGGAGAAAAGAAAAGAAACCTCATCCTGGGAATGGAATTTGATCTGTGCTTCCGGAGAAGCTGTGTTTTGTGTTTGGAGGACGGTGCTGTCTTAGGGCAGGAAGGCGGAGTCAGCCCCACACACAGGCATGGGGAGACCGGCGCTGGAGACAGAAACGTGGGTGTAGAGAGTCCCAGTGTAGACAGAGACCCAAACTGAGCAGCTGTAGACAGGGACCGAAGTAGAGGCCCGTGTGGAGTCCGAGGTGTAGACAGGAGTCCTTGGTGGAGAGAGAATATGCTTTGCAGATGGGCTGCCCTGTAGACCTCTGAGTTCAGAGGGACAGGAACCCCACAGGCACCACTTCAGCCGGCCAGGTCAGAGCAGATCTGCGGGCAGCCTTTGAAGTGGGAGGGGAGGGACGTCCCACAGCCCGCAGGAGGGAGCGGGGGAGGCTGGGGGTGCGATCAGGGACCCCTGTGGCGGGACCCCTTTGGCCCTCCGGCAACCCACGGTGGAGTCTCCTTCCTAAACTTATTTCCTATCTTTAAAAAAGTAACCAAGCTGCTACATTGTTATCACATTTGAAAACAATATATTTAACTTTAAGATAACTGTGGCCATGTTTTGCCATTTTGTCATTATTTCGCTGTTATTTTGTATCCAGCCAGGATATAATTAAAGCCTAGCGGTTTTCGGTTTTCGATGTGCTGACGAGCGAGCGCAGCTCATCAACGCTGTCACATCCTGAGAATATCAGAACCCAGGGGAGGGGTTTTGTAACCTGACTTTAGGGTTTGCTGCTGCTTTTATTTGGAATGACATTTTGGAGAGAATCTCTATCCTTTAACTTTTAAAATTTTATTTATATGTTACTTAGTATTAGGGATTGAACACAGGGGTGTTCTCCTGAGCTACACCTTATTTTATTTCTTAATAAAATAAAAATAAGGCAACTGGGTGTGGTGGTGCATGCTTGTAATCCCAGCATTACGGAGGCTGAGACAGGATCATAGCTTCTGCAGGGGCCCTCTGCAACTTAGGCCCTGTTTCAAAATAAAGAATAAAAAGTAGGGCTAGGGTGTCACTTGGAAATAGAACCCCCCCTGGGTTCCATCCCCAGTACTGCAACAACAACACAACAACAACAACAACAACAATAATAATAATAATAAGGCTCTCCTGAGCCTAATTTTATTATATATTTTTAAAAATTTTAACAGGGTCTCACTAAATTATCATGGGGTGCTGGCTTCAAACCTGTGATCCTCCTGTCTCAGTCTCCCAAGTACTAGAATTACAGGCCTGTGCCACTGCCTGGGCCTCCAGCCCTTTTATGGGAAACGATGAGAATTGAACCTAGGGGCATTCTACCTTTGAACCACCTCCAGTCTTATTTTACTTTAAAATTTGAAACAGGGTCATGCTGAGTTACCATACTCTGCTGGCCTCAAACCTTGTGATCTCCCGTCTCAGCCTTCCAAGTACTGGGGTTCTAGTCCCAAGCTACTGCACTGCTACCGCCTTAGCGCTTTTTTTTTTTTTTTATTATTTATTCTGGAAGAATGTCTCAATAGTAGTGACCGCGCGCCTTCAAGTTGCGATCCTCCTGTCTCAGCCTCCTGAATACTGGGATTCTCGGCGTACGCCACTGTTCCTTCAATTGTGGCTTGTGTGATACTTGCCTGGCTTGGGGGGGCCAGGCCTGGCTGGGGAGGCGCACTAGTCAGCTGTGAGGGTCCCCGGGCTGCCCACCCTTTACTCTGCCACCCCTCGGGAGTGATGAAAACCCAGAATTCAGGTCCTATTAGAAGCAAGGACTTTAAAAGATGGTTATTCCTGCCAAGAGATCCAGCACTGAGGCCTTGGGAATGGGCCCTTCCCCTCCCTCCCCGCCTCCCCTCCCCTGCAGCTTCCTTGTTGCCCTTTGACCTTTCTTCACCTCCTTTTGTGGTCAGCCAGCTGCAGACCAAGCTGCCATTTGGGTTTGATTGACCCGTGTGGGGGGTGAGATGCAAAGACCACCCTCCAGAGGGGATTCCAGAAGGCTGTGGTGTCCCTGGGGGTCCTCGCTGCCCCCAGGTCAGGGGCTTCTGAGCTCAGAGCCCTGTGAGCCTTTTCGTTTTGGGTACTGAGGACTGAACCCGGGGGCCTTCTACCTCCAAGCTACATCCTCAGCCCTATTTTATGTGTACTTGGAAACAGGATCTCACACAGTTTGCTGAGGGCTTCGCCAGGCTGCTGAGGCTGGCCTGGAGCCTACTATCCTCCTAGCTCAGCCTCCCAAGGCCTGAGATGATAGGTGTGCGCCATTGCGCCTGGCCCCAAAGGTTCTTTAGAGTTAATTCAGTGCATGTTGATAGCTATCCAGGTTATATCCTGGCACTCACTTAAGAAAAAGACCAAAGTCTTGCCAAACTGGAAATGGGAGTATGTTTATGTTTGGCAGATGGGCAGGGCTTGGGCTGTGCCTGGTGGCCTGAGGGAGGCTTAAACTCAGGTTCCAGCTAAAAAGCCAGTTTGTCAGATGTGGGTTGGTGGGGAGGGGTGATTTACATAAAACCCTGTGCATTAATAGTTTGACATGATTAGAAACTATCTTAGGAGCTGAGTGTAATGGTGCATGCCTGTGATCTCCGTCCTTGGGAGGCTGAGACAGGAGGATCTGAGAGCAGGCTTGGGACGCGCCTTAGAAACTTAGTGGAGACTCCCTTTCAAAATTTAAAGAACTACACTACTACTACTAATAATAATTAATAATAATAATGATGAAGGGCTCAGGTGGGGGTCACTGGGAGGCAGAATGTCCCTGGTACCCAAACAAAACAGTAAACAGCAACGGCTCCTATCTTATCAGTGCTAGAGCACCAACCTAGCAGGCTTTCGGCCATGGATTCCATCCCTAGTACCCAGCAAAAAATCCCAAACCCTGAAATAACAAGGAGACTATCTTAGAAAAACATAGGCAAGGAGCCTGGGTGCTGAGGTGCAAGCACTTGGGAGACTGCGACCGGAGGGTCACAGGTTCCAGGCCAGCCTCAGCAACGTAGGGAGACCCTGTTTCAAAATAAAAAATAAAAAGGTCTGGGGTATGGCCCAGAGGTAGAATGCCCGGGTACAGTTCCCTGTGCCACAGAAATAAATTGATAAGTTAAATAAGTAAGTAAAGTAAATGAAGGAGGGAGAGTGCAGGGCTCTGGGTTTCTGCACGCGAAGGCCTGGCTTTTCTTAGGATACTGAGGCTGCCTGGAGAGTCGTGAGACTTGTTTGGGGCGCGGAGGGCCGCCCTGCCCAGGCTCCGGGAGGAGGCAGGGGTGGGGGCCTGCCTGCAGAAGGGGCGCTGCATCCCAAGTGCTGGTCCGAGGTCTTGGCTGGCGTCCCCGCAGGGCGGCTCGGGCGAGTGTCCCTGGACGCCAGGACATGGCCAAGGACAGCTGATACTGCTGAGAGAAGGAAGGACTCCCGGTCCTCTCTGTTGGGGCAGTGGTTCCTGCTGGATGGTGGCACATCCGCCCTGTTTTTTGTTTTGTTTTGCTTTTGCAGGTCTGGGGATGGAACCCAGGGGCATTCTACCTCCGAGCTACACCCCCAGCCCTATTATTCTTTATTTGAAAACAGGGTCTCACTGAGTTGCAAAGGGCCTCACTAAGTAGTTGAGGCTGTCCTTGAACCGCCATCCTCCTCAATCAGCCACCCGAATGCTGGGATTGCAAGTATGCACCACTGCACCCGGCTCTTTTTTCTTTTTGATTGGTGTGTTGTAATCATACATCTTGATGAAGTCCGGAGTGCTAGAGCACACGCACGCATGCACGCACGCACACACGCACTCACAGCACTAGGTGAGCCCCCCCACCGGTTCCCACCCGCCTCCCCCTCCTGGCCCTCCTGAGCGCAGCGAGGATTGGCTTTGATAAGTTTGCCGTGCACATCGACTCTCCTGAGGTGTTTCCGTCTTCCCCTCTCCCAGCTAATCTGGTTTGAGTTGATTTTGTTTTTGTTTTTTTTTTAATTTTTACTTTTGTTGGTGCAACAAAAATCCTAGTTGCAGTGACATCCCTGTGGGCGCTCGGATCCTGGCCGCTCCCTCCTTCCCCAGCAGGACTCCAGATTGGCCTCGGTATTCTCACGTTTGCGCTTAATGTCCATGGAAGCGACTCCTCCCTGGCTCCTCGCTGGCCCTCTAGGCCGCCTCCCTGACTCCGCTGAGGTCTCTCCCCTTATCTGAGCCCCTCTGGGGTCCCGATTACCCCCTGGCTTCTGCCTGTGAGAGAAAACGCACCCCCCCCCCCCCCCCGCGTCCTGAGCTGGCTGACCTCACGTCGCCTGACGTTCCCCAGGTCCATCCATCTTCCTGCAAATGATGTAATTTTGTTCTCCTTGACTGCTGAGCAGAATTCCATCGTGCGATTATCCCATCATTTTGTATTCCTTCATCTGTTGATGGACGCATGGCCGGGTCTGTAGTTTGGCCATCGTGGACTGTGCTGCTCTGAACATGGACAGGCAGTTTCGCTGTAACGCTCTGATGTCAGTCCCTTCGGGAGGATACCCAGAAGGGCTAGGGCTGCAGGGGCTTGGTTCTAATTGAAGGACCCCAGGGAGCTGCTAGGTGGTGTATTGGAGCGTGCAGGATACATCCAGCTCCCTGCCACCTTTCCTAGTGGCGGGTTGGGTGCCACAGAGCGAGTCACGCGTGGCTGAGCCTCTCGGGAGCAGCCCGGGGCCCGGCCGGCCCTGTGGGAGCCCGCGCTTCACCCTCATCCCCAGAGGTCCCCGTGTTTTGTGTGGATGACCCCCTCACCCCGCAGCTCTCCCACCTGCGGTGTGAAGCCTGTGGTAGCCAACGTAGGCTGCTGAAACCAAGCACCACGGACTGGGCGGCTTGAACAACAGAAATTGCAGTCCCAGCTCCTGGGGGACTGAGACCAGAGCATTGTATTTTGAGGCCAGCCTGGGCAACTTCATGAGACCCTCAGCAACCTAGCGCGATCTGGTTTCAGAATAAAAAGGGCCGTGGGTGTAGCTCAAAAGTAGGATGCCCCAGGACTGAACGCCACCCCTTCCACACACATAAAAGATTGATTCCTTACTCTACTGGTTTGCTAGAGTCACTGTAACAAAATGCCCGAGACCAGGAGACTTACACAGCAGTTCTGGAAGGTGTAGGTTGGCAATCCAGGCGTCTGCAGGGTTGGCCTCCCTGAGCCCCCCTCCCTGGCTCTGTCCTTTCCAGGTCGCCCTCTGTGTGCGTCCTAGTCTTTTCTTATAAAGACGTGCTCCTGCTGATGAGGAGGACTAGTGACTTTGTTTTAATTTAATTACACAAGGTCTTTTCCCCAAACACAGTCTGCTCTGAGGTACTGTAAATTAGATTTTATATATATATATATACTTTTTGTGGTACTGGGGATGGAATCCAGGGGCATTCGACCTCCAAGCTACACCCCCAGCCCTATTTTTTATTTTATATTTGAAACAGGGTCTCACTGAGTTGTGGAGGGCCTCACTAAGTAGCTGAGGCTGTCCGAGAGCACCAAGTGTGCCCACCACGTCCGGCTGGAGGTCAGAATTTTGACTAATAAAGTCGGGGGACACATTCTCTCCACGGAACAATGGCTAGCGGTGCTTGCGGCTGTGCGTTCTGCTGGCTAATTTCACTGTGCTAAAAAACTTTGTGCACACCTATCTGCTTAGCATTTCAAAGAATCTCTCAGAGTAAACCAGGGCAGACGGAGGTAGAGAAGGAGGAGAAAGGCCTCCGAGGTGTGGGCCGGCCGGGGGCCTGGGAGCCTGGGAGGGTGAGGCAGGCTTCCCTCACTGTCACTCGTTCTAGTCTAGTTTTTCTGCTGACACCAGTTTCTGGAAGAAATGAATGTAGTGATCATAAATACCATTAAAGTCTTACTCTGGTACTGTTTTTCTAGCAACAAAAGGATTCCACGGGTATAATAAATACCCCATTTGTCTGTAGGAGAAAGGTGGAGCTGGCAACGGGACCCTGTGAAGCTCTTCACCCTGGAATCCTGGATTTAACCAAAGCACGCGGTCTCCATCCTTAGCGCCCGTCTTTGTGAGCCTCCTTTTGATGAGAAAATAATTGATTGTCTTTGGGGATCATAATACGTGGAGTTATTTACAGCCTTTCTCCCCAGGGCCTCTGGAAGAGTTTGCAAACGCATTCTAATTATAAGCCTGACCGCCTCCCACCCAGACAGGAGGGTCCCTTCACCCCTGACCGCGGAAATCTAACCCTGGGTGATGATCTAGGGACCCTGTGGCCTGTGCACAGACACAACAGGAAAAACTGGTGCAGAGGCA
This sequence comes from Muscardinus avellanarius, assembly GCF_963383645.1. Classification (NCBI taxonomy): domain Eukaryota; kingdom Metazoa; phylum Chordata; class Mammalia; order Rodentia; family Gliridae; genus Muscardinus; species Muscardinus avellanarius. Next base: position 97,924,292 of record NC_137799.1, read on the forward strand.
GACGTTTGGAGATTCCCTGAGCTCACTTTCCAGACCACTACGATAAGATATTCCAATAAAGTGAGTCACATGACTTTTCTTTCTCTTCTCGGGCATAGAAAAAGCTATGTAGGACTAAACTGGAGTCTACTAAATGCATATCATACTATGTCTGAAAAGTGAACCAAATTAAATCTGCCCCTTTTTATTGTACTGGAGGTTGAACCCAGAGGCATTCTATTTAGGCTGTATGCACCCCCGGCCCTTTTCATTTTTTAATTTTTTTTTTTTTTTTTTTTTTGGTGGTACTGGGGGTGGAACCCAGGGGCTTTCTACCTCCGGCCTATACTCCCAGACCTATTTTCTATTTTATTTGGAAACAGGGTCTCACTACGTTGCTGGCTTTGAACCTGCGCGATCCTCCTGTCTCAGCCTCCCAAGCGCTGGGATTACAAGCGTGCACCACCACGCCCGGCCTCATTTTTTAATTTTGAAAGAGGGTCTCACTAGGGCGCTGAAGTCTCCCTAGGTTGCGGAGGCTGTCCTTGAACCTGTATCCTCCAGTCTCAGCCTCCCGAGTACTGGGAGGATGCCTTTCCCCCAGGGTCACAGATGCTGTGGGTGGCGTCTAGAATGGCAAGCCCTTCCCAGAAGGCTTCCATTTTACCTTGCTCAGACCCACCCGAGGAAACACCGGGCTTGGCAGCTATGGCCTTGTGAAATGTATCTCTTAAGTCAAAATTCCTCTTCCTCGGGCTGCTGAATGGACACCGTGCTGGCGGACATGAACGGAACATTAATTCTGACATAGGCCTCCCTCGGGTCTCCCGGGTGACCACGCACCCAGCCAACAGACAGCAGTATTTTGACAAGGAATGTTCCTCTCTCTTCTTCTTCTGCACAGCAGGTCTCAACAGTGCTCCTAAAAGGCTCGGGGAGTGGCTGTAAATCAGTGGCCTCCTTTGAAGTGTCGAAGCCAGGACTTGACCTCTCCTCTCTAGCTATGAAAGTCCTAGCCGATACTTCTTCCTACAGCAGGTAGCCGTGCAGTTTGCGTTCTCTCTGGATTCACTCCACGCCAAATTTCTCTGCAGCGGCCACTGCTATGTGATGGCGTTTGACCTGCAGTTTTGTGACGGGCACACTCTTTTTTTCTCTTTTTTTCCCCTTGCCTCCTGCGGGGGATAAGAGAAGATGACAAGTGCGGGGCACGGTGGTGGACCCCTAATCCTCGTACTTGGGAGGCTGAGACGGGAGGATCACAAATTCAAGGCCAGTCTCAGCAACTTAGCAAGGCCCTCAGCGACTTAGTGAGACCCTTCTCAAAATGAAAAAGGGCTGGGGGTGTAGCTCGGAGGTAGAATGCCCCTGGGTCCGATCACCAGCACCAACCAACCAACCAACCAAGCAACCAACCATCCAGCGAACAAGCGCCTGGTTCCAGGTGTGTGCCAAGATTGGTTGGGACAGGAGCTGGCCGTTTGGGTTTCTACACGTCTGTCTTTGCATTCGGAGCTGATCTGCTGGAGGATTGTTAATAACTATGAACTAATTCCTTAGGGCCTCTGTGGGGGAGGCTTTGTCCCCCTCGCGGGTGGCTTCTGTCCCTTCCCCTGTCCCTACTCCGTCTTCTACCAGCCCAGCCTGAGTTGCAGAGCGTGTGTCCTGGTCAAACCCATGAGGCCGGACCCCCACCCCATCCGGCAGGGCCCCCGGGTGGAGGGCGTCCATGTCCACTTTTAGATACCCTCGTTGTCCAGGTCGCCCCGGGAGGGAAGAGCCCCGGCAGGCATGTCTTCACGGAAGAATCTGCTCGGAGTGTGGTGTGGACTCGGCTCCGCTGCTCCCCGCAGGATGAGCTGCAGCGCCTCGGCACCGCCACCGCGCCGGGCTCGGTGTGTCCCTGTGACCCTGCATGCCCCTGGGCTCGCAGCACAGAGGGCTCGGTGGCGCCCTGCCAGAGAGAGGGCCAGATGCAGAGAGTGGGTTGCAGTTTTAGCTAAACGCAGATTGACAGGTGGGGAGAAACCTAAGGGTGTGCCCGTCCAGAAGAAGGAACCACAGACCCCACAGACCCGCAGGGTCAGAAGGAGAGGGCTGGGCCTGTTACCTCAGCACCTGGGAGGCGGAGACAGGATTGCAGGTTCGAGGCCAGCCTCAGCAATTTAGTGAGAACTTTTTTTTCAAAATAAATAATAAAAGCCAGGCGTGGTGGCGCACGCTTGTCATCCCAGCCTCTGGGAGGCTGAGACAGGAGGATTGGGGTTCACAGACAGCCTCAGCTTCTACTTAGTGAGGCCCTTTGCAACTCAGTGAGACCCTATTTCAAAATCAAGAATAAAAAACAGGGCTGGGGTGTAGCTCGGAGGTAGAATGCCCTGGCTTTCACCCCTAGTACTGCAAAATAAATAAGTAATAAAAATGGCTGAGATCGGACTCAGAATGTGAGCTGGGCGTGGTGACATGCGCTTGTCATCCCAGCACTCGGGAGGCTGAGACCGGAGGATCACAGTTCGAGGGCAGCCTCAGCTACTTAGTGAGGCCCTCTGCAACTCAGTGAGCCCCTGTTTCAAAATAAAAAATAAAAAATAGGTCTGAGGGTATAGTTCGGAGGTAGAATGCCTCTGGGGTCTATCCCTTGTAACACACACACACACACACACACACACACACACACACACACACACACACACACACACACACAGAATGCCTCTAGGTTCAATCCCAGAACCACAAAAGTAACATCAATTGGATTAATTATCTCCCAGGCAAGGAGGATACAGAAAGACAAAGAACCGATAGGCCCCAGCCTCGGGCTTGCCGGATGCTGGTTTTCCAAGCGGGGACTCCTAAGGGTACTGGGAACCAAGCCCCACTCTGAAGTGTGGCCCGGGCCCTCTGGGTCCCGGCCGCAGGTGAGACTGTGTGCAGACGGTGCTGAGCACAGTCCACTCCTGTGCTGCCCAAGGCGAGCCCCGCGCCCAGGGCCGCGTCCCGGGAGGCCAGCGGGGCTGCAGACTGCCCGCTGACCCTCGCCTGCCCCAGCGGGGCTGCAGGCTGCCCACCGGCCCTCGCCTGCCCCATACTGCAGTTTACTTTAGCTATGCTGGGAATTGAACTCAGCTACATCCCGGCCCTGGATTTATTTTTTTAATTATAAATATTTATAAAGTACCATGTGCTGTTTTGCTACATGTATATATATATATATATATATATATATATATATATATATATATATATATATAGTGTGTGTGTATATATATATATAAACTTATACGTGTATCAAAGCTCATACATTGTATACATGTATAAAAACTCACATATACATAAATCAAAAGTCTAATACATTGTATACATGTAGCAAAACTCTATAACTTCTCCACATGTATCTACACTTTGTTTTTGGTACTGGGGATTGAACCCAGGGCTGTTCTACCTCACAAGTTGCTGAGGCGGGCTGTGAACCTGTGATCCTCCCGATGCCACCTCCTGAGTACTGGGGTTACAAGCATGAGCCACAATGCCTAGCTCCTTTTTATTTTTTTATTTTGAAACAGGGTCTCATTAAGTTGTTGAGGCTGGCCTGAAACCTGCAATTCTCCTGTCTCCGCCTCCCAAGTAGTGGGATTACAGGTGTCACCACCACACCCAGCTATACTGAACCTCATACACTGTATTCATGTATCAAAATTCTTACAGGTTGTATACATGTGTCAAAACTCATACATTGTATACAGGTGCCAAAAACATATATACTCGCTGGGCGTGGTGGCGCCTGCTTGTAATCCCAGCGTTCGGGAGGCTGAGTCAGGAGGGTCTGGGTTCTCGGCCAGCCTCAGCTACTTAGTGAAGCCCTTCGCAAATCAATGAGACCCTGTTTCAAAATAAAGAATAAAAAAAGGGCTGCAGGTATCCCTTGGAGGTAGAATGGCCCTGGGTTCAATCCCTAGTACTGCAAAGAAAAAAACACCATATATACTCATATGTATAGCCATCATGCTCATGGACCTGTGTCAGAACTCATGCTGTATACATTTGTCAGCATCCTTATACATTGTATACATGTGTCAAAAGTTTTCTGGAGTTTATAGGATTCATATGCTGAAATCAGGTTAAACCTATCTATCTCCTCAAATATTTATTCTTTCTTTCTGATGAAAACACGCAAAATTCCTTTTTTTGGCGGTACTGAGGATGGAATCCAGGGGCATTTTACCTCTGAGTGACACCCCAGCCCTATTTTTTATTCTTTATTTTGAAACAGGGTCTCACCGAGTTGCAGAGGGCCTCACTGAGTAGCTGAGGCTGTCGGAGAACCATTATCCTCGGGTCTCAGCCTCCCGAATGCTGGGACTACAGGCGTGCGCCACCACGCCCACCCGAATGCTGGGACTACAGGCGTGCGCCACCACGCCCACCCGGTTCTTCTCGGTTTTTGAAAGATACAGTGTGGCACTGTCGCAGAGGGAGGCAGAGCTTCTCTTTCTTTGTAAGAGTAGCCCCTCCGTGAAGCAGCCCGGGCACCCTGCCTGTGGAGGAAGACCACTCGTAGGCAGGGAAAGTGCCTGTGAGTGCTGGGGAGGTCCAGACAGGAGGAGCGCAGGTTCGAGGACGGCCTCAGCAAATAGTGAGACTTTTAGCAACCTGGCAATACCTTGTTTAAAAAAGGGGGGGGGGCTGGGGGTATGGCTTGGAGGTAGAATGCCCCTGGGTTCCATCCCAGTTCCAAAGGTGGGGGGTATTGGAAAAGTGAGGCTATCCAGAGGGGGACAGAGGGACAGCACAGGACGGCCCACCTCCAGCCGAGCTTCCTCGGCCCAGGAGATGGCGGGCCCTTGTCCTGTGGCCGTGTTAAAATAACCCAGGGCCTCTTTGGCCAGGAAAAGCCTTAAACCCAGATGTCGGCTTCCAGGGTCGCTGCTGGGATCATTTGCTTAATCTGTGGAATGATGCTGCTTTTAGCGCTGGCATTGATCATTCTTTGCATTCCTGTTTTGACTTAGTATGAGTTCTGCTAACAGCGCGCCAGAAAGTACAGGATGATCCTGTCTGGAGTTTCCTTGACTCCGTGAACATCACTAGAATAAATATTTTCCCCGGGTGTATAAAAATATCCCACATGCTGGCTCAGGGTCTTTCTCAGAATCAGTGTGGTCGCCGTGTGAAGGGATGCGCTCCAGACTGGTTGCCTTAGGAGCTTCTTTTTTCTTCTTTCTTTCCTTCTTTCCTTCATTCCTTCTTTCTTTGCAGTACTGGGGATGGAACCCAGGGGCATTCGACCTCCGAGCTACACCCCCAGCCCTATTTGTTATTCTTTATTTTGAAACAGGGTCTCACTGAGTTGCAGAGGGCCTCACTAAGTAGCTGAGGCTGTCCGTGAACCGCGATCCTCCTGTCTCAGCCTCCCGAATGCTGGGATTTCAAGCGTGTGCCACCACGCCCGGCTTGATTTAGGAAGTTTTTAATCCCAGTACTTGGGAGGCTGAGACCGGAGGATCACAGGTTTGAAACCAGACTCGGCTACTTAGTGAGGCCCTTTACAACTCAGTGACCCTGCTTCAAACTAAAGAATAAAAAAGAGGGCTGGAGGTGTAGCTCGGAGGCGGAGTGTCCTTGGGTTCCATCCCCAGTACCGCAAAAATAAATAAATAAATAAAATGGGCTTTAGACCCAGGAGCGGTGTAGCACGCTTGTAATCCCAGTAGTCAGGAGGCTGAAGCAGGAGGATCACAAGGTTTGAAGTCAGACTCAGCAACTTAATGTGGCTGTCAGCAATTAAGTGAGACTCTGTTTCATATTAAAAAATAAAAATGGTCTGGGGGTGTAGCTTGGAGGTAGAATACCCCTGGGTTCCGTTCCCAGAAACACACACACACACACACACACACACACACACACACACCACCACCACCACCACCACCACCACCAACACCAACAACAACAACAACAACAACAACAACAAACACAGAGGCCTTAGGCAGATTATGGTGTCCGAGTGTCCAGCTGTTTGGTCAGTTGGGATCAATAAAAAAAAGTTTGATTATTTAATGACTTAAGTTATGCCGGCCGTGGAGGGGCAGAGCTCTCCAGAGGACCCGAGCGCGCAGCAGCCTGTGGCCAGCCGGCTCTGTCGCGCCACAGCCGCAGCCGCCCGGCTGTTCTGACGTCCTGCCCAGCAGTTCTCCTTTGATGTGGCTTCTGACCATTTAAGCTGTGGCGGCCGTTCTGGCCCCTTCCTCCCTCTATTTAATAGGAAATCAACATATTAACAGGATACTTGTCTTAGGTAACTGTTAAATAAATATTTAGTTCTTTACCTTCTTAAAATAATTCCAAAGAAAGACAATTTTTAGTTTTTATTTATTTTATTTACTTATTTTTGCAATACCGGGGATGGAACCCAGAGAAATTCTACCTCTGAGCTACACCCCCAGCCCTATTTTTTATTCTTTATTTTAAAACAGGGTCTCACCGAGTTGCACAGGGCCTCACTGAGTAGCTGAGGCTGGCCGCGAACCCTGATCCTTCTGCCTCAGCCTCCCGAATGCTGGGATTCAAGCGTGCGCCACCACGCCTGGTTAATTTTTAGATTTGAAGTTAACCCATGGTAGCTGGATGTGGCGTGCACGCCCGTAATCTCAGTACGTGGGCGATGGAGACTGGAGAATCTCAAGTTCGAAACCAGGTTTGGGGCCATCCTCAGCAATTTTGTGAGACCCCAGTGATCTAGTGCACTTGGGTTCAATTCCCAGCACCAAATAAATAAATTAATTAGCACAGGGTGAACTCGACTTTTCTTTGTATTGGGGTTTAAACCCAGGGGCATTCTACCTCCTAGCTACACCCTGAGTGCATTTTTATTTTCATTTTTTTTGAAACTCACTAAGTTGCTGCAGCTGGCCTCAAACCTGTGATCCTCCTGTCTCTGCCTCCCAAGTACGAGGATCACAGGCGCGCCCCACTGTGTCTGCCCGATAGTTCATTTCTTTAAGCCCTTTAAATATTCGATTCCATGTCATTCCGGTCTCCATTGATTCGAATGAGAAAGCTGCAGTCATGAAAAGTTTCCCCTCTGTGAGCGCTTTGTTTTTCTGATCGCTTTCGGGCTTCTCCCTTGTCTTTTCAGTTTGGTTATTAAGTGTTTGTGTGTCCGTCCCCACGTGTGTATCTCCTTTGAAGTCACTGCGTCCGTTTGCGGGTGTGTACAGTTCTGGCCACCTTTGGGAGGCCTTAGCCATCATTTTCAGCCTTCATTCCCCTCCCCCGTAGACCGTTTCATTTTATCCCAGCGGTCTTTGATTATTTCTTCGCTTTTTTCAGGGTCTCTAATTTTTATTGGCTCTGTCATGTCTATGGTGGTCTCGGTCCCACCCACGAAGGCGTTTCTTCTAGTTATTACATGTTTCCAGTCTCAAATTTCTGATTTTATTTTTTTGCAGTACTGGGGATGAGACCCGGGGGCATTCTACCCCCAAGCTCCACCCCCAGCCCTATTTCTTTTTCTCGGTTTTGAAACAGGGTCTCACTGAGTTGCAAAGGGCCTCACTCAGTGGGCTGGCCTTGAACCGTGATCGTCCTGTCTCGGCCCCCCAAATGCTGGATGACACGCGTGCGCCACCTCGGCCGGCTTGGTTTTTCTTTCTTTAGAACTTGGTGTCTTTGCTGAGTCCTTCCGCCTCTGTTTCCAGAGCGCGTCTCCTTGTTTGTTGGCATTGAGTGTGCTAGGATGCTCTTAGCCTCCGTAGCGCCCTCTTGTTACTGTAGACGAGCCTTTGGAGCGTCCCCCAGTTCTCTGTAAGCTGAGCGTGTTTGGACGGTGTCACAGAGATTGTAAGCGCTGTGTTTGGTGAGGAGGCCGCGGGTGCTGTGAGCCGTGGGGACGCGTGGTCTTGTCTGCGAGGCGCTCGTCTGCTTGGGTTCAAGTCCCGTGCTGCGTGTGCGGCTGCGGCCTCCCCTCTGCTCCGGAGGCCTGCGGTGTGCGCGGGGCCATCGCACCCTCGTGGAGCCAGCCGGGGACCAGGGTGTGCCAGGGTGCAGCTCTGTTCTCAGTGTCTCTTAGGGCCGAGCTGCACACGCAGAGCTCACGGGTGGTCGCAGGAGTTGATGAACAACCTTGAGGGATCACTTTTTGGAATTTCTTCCTCTGAAGCATCATCGTCTCCCAGGATGTTTGGTTCCCCGGGGCTCCTGTGCATGCGTTAGGGCCACGGGGCTCCTGAGTGCTTGGGATGTGGCCGGTGGGGTGAGGACCCTCCCACTGGGGCTGAGTGTGTCCACGCAGGGGAAGCCCAGTCAGTTCTCAGCGCACAAACGCTGGGTGGTCAGCTGGGCGTGGTGGCGCACGCTCGTAATCCCAGCGTTTGGGAGGCTGAGTCAGGAGGACTGAGTTCGAGGCCAGCCTCAGATACTTAGTGGGACCCTTTGCAACTCAGTTTTACCCTGTTTCAAAATAAAGAATAATAATAAAAAAAAACAGTTGAGTCCATCCGTGAGTGGGTTAATGCCACTGTCTGGGAGCAGGCTCTTGGTGGAACGCTGAATTCAGCCCCTCTCCTCCCCTCGCCTCTCCTCGCCCCTTCAGCTCTGTTTTTCTTCTATTTTCTTCATATCTAACTCTGCCAGTTAGATATCCTTAAAGATCAGGACAGTGTTACCAAAATGTGTTCGTCAGCTGGGCGTGGCGGTGCGTGCTCGTAACCCAACCCTTGGGATCCTGAGACAGGAGGGTCACGGCCCTGAGGCCGGCTTTAGCAACTTGTGAGGCCCTCTACAACATAGTGAGGCCCTGTTTCACAATAAAGAATAAAAAATAGGGCTAAAGGTATAGCTCAGAGGTAGAGTGCCTCTGAGTTCAATCCCCAGCACCGCAAGAGAAGCTAGTCAGCTTTGCTTACTGTCACATGATACCTGACACAAGGGGCCTCACACAGAGGTTTGCTGTGGCCCACAGTCGCAGAGGTTCAGTCTACAGATGCTTGGCCCAGTTGCTTTGGGCTCATGCCGGGGCAGAGCATCACGTTAGATGGCTGGGACACGGAAACAGAAGAAGAGCAGGGTCTGGGGTCCGCGGGCCCCTCGAGGACATGGCCCGGGCCTCCCCGCCTCCCCTGGGCCCAGTTTTCAGGTTCCACCACCTTGAAGGAATGTCGCAGGCCGGGCACCAGGCCTCTGGAGGAAGCTGGCCCACACCGTCACATAATTCTCCAGTCAGGTTACAGACAGCACAGTGGGCCCATTTTCCAGTTCAATTAAAGGAAACAAAGCCTCAGTTGAGCCCTTTGATTCCCGAGCCCCTAAGCTGGGGCTGTGGGGGTGCCTGCTGGTGCAGACGGTACTGCCCCGTCGATGGTTGAGAACCGTGCTCACCTTCTGTGGTCTCCTCCCTTGCGGTCCTAGGACAGAGCTCACGCGCCCCTGAAGCTCCTCCAGCTCCGTATTGCTGTATGGACTATTTGAAAGCCGTCTTGAAAAGCATGTGAGCCTTGGCCTGGAGTCGGAGACTGCGGGTCGCAGAGAACTTGACCACACTGCTGCAGAGGAGGGCGCTTTGCAAACGCTTACCTTCCTCACTGGAGGAAATAGGCGGCCCCAGCTTCCGGGGCTTAAAGTGTCAGAAAGAACTTTCTCCTCGAGCCCCTCCCACTGCCTCTTCAGCGGCACAGGAGAGGCGGATGGGCCAGTACAACCTCTGGTGCATTTGGTTTTACCCGGATATGATTTATCTGTTCCTTTCTTCCTGCGCTCAGTGTGTTGAAAATGATCTTTTAAATAAGTTGTTAGCCATCCGCACGGAGTCCTTGCGAGCCTCCCGGGACTCGGGGAGCAGAGGATTTTGGTGACCTCCACTTGGACGGAGCAGCTTTGTGAGTGCGGCTGCCCCGGCGAGCTGGCCGAGTGGCCGCAGACGTCTGGGTGCGTTTGATCTCTGCAGTCCAGCCCAAGTCTCCAGTACTCTTCAAGCCATGGCAGCGATTCCCTGCAGACTCGGGCAGGAGGATTATAACATATCTAAGTCAAAATAATAATAATAATTATTATTATTACTGGTACCGGGGATGGAATCCAGGGTCATTCTACGTCAACCCCAGCCCAAATTTTTATTCTTTCTTTTTTTATTTTTAAATTTTTTGGTGGTACTGGGGTTTCTGGAAGCCCTTCTACTTTCGGGCTACACTCCCAAACCTATTTTTTTAAATATTTTTATTTGGAAACAGGGTCTCTTAAGCCAGCACAGCTGGCCACCGCGGGCACGAAGCAGCGGAGGCGGAGGGCGTGGGCCGGGCCGCCGGCACCATGCGCGGAAAGGAGCGTTTCTTCCCTTGAACCGATGACCTCGGGTTTTGTCGTGGGCAAGGAAGGCTGGCCACGCTCCTGTCCACTCACCCCGCTCCTGAGCGCCTCGACCTCTCCGCTCCGCTTCTGCCTCTTTCTGTGTCTAGTTTTTATAGTCTTGGAATCCCTTCCTCTTTCCTTCTGTTCTCAGCAGCCCCATATTGGCTGCTCTTTTATTTATTTATTTATTTATTTATTTATTTATTTATTTATTTATTTATTATTTAATGGTACTGGGGGTGGAACCCAGGTCTTTTCTACCTCTACTCTATACTCCCAGACCTATTTTATACTTTATTTGGAAACAGGGCCTCACTCAGTAGCTGAGGCTGGCTTCGAACCTGCGCGATCCTCCTGTCTCAGCCTCCCAAGTGCAGGGATTACAAGTGCGCCCCCACGCCCGGCGAGCTGCTCTTATTTTTATGCCCTGGTTGAAAGATTATTCCCATGTCGTTCAATGCACCGTTGAAAGTATGTAATATGGTGGTTTTCTCTATATTCCAATTTGTGTGGTAGTGGCCACCATCATTTGAAATTTTTCATCACCTCGGAAAGAGACTCCATGTCCATTACCTGTCACCTCCTTCCTGACATCTCTTCCAGACCTAACCATTTGCTAAAATACTTTGTCTTTGTGAATCTGCCTATTGTGCGCCTTTTGGCTAAGTGGGGTCACGTCGCATGCGGTCCGAGGCTGACCGCGAGCCGCGATGCTCCTGTGTCAGCCTCCCGAGTGCTGGGATGACAGGTGTGCCCGCCACGCCCAGTGTACTTTTCTGTTTTAAAGCGGGGTTGCTGAGACTGACCCCGAAGCAGCCGTCCTCCCTTCTCACCCTCCCCAGTACTAGGGTGACAGATGTGCGCTGCCACGCGTGGGTGGCTGAGACCTAATTTTTAAAAATCAACACTTTGCCCCCATGTATGTAAGAAACACCAGCAGTTCCCAAACTTCAGCCCGATGGCCTGAGTGCCGCCTCCCAGCCCTCCCCGCAGCACAGAGCATTTGTGTGCAGGAATGCACACGTGGGTATATACGTGCACGTACACGGGTGCCCTTCCTGTGCCTGCTCAGCCCTCGGGCTGGGGCAGGGGACCCGGGGGTGGAGCGTGTGCCTGGGCGACAGCTTGGCCATCTTTGTTCAGGTGTGGGGCAGACCTGCCTCCCCTTTGTCTCTTCTTCCCCCAGAAGGATGGGGAGCACCTTGGTTCTCGTTTGCCTGAGGCGGCTGACTCCGAGGTCCTGTGGGCCCAGTTACCACCCTCCCTCGCTCAGGCACACTAACCCCTTTATTTTCTCCTGTTCATTTCAACAGGATTTCTGCTTGATTAAGTTACTTACTTTTATCATAATTAAAGAAAAATGTGGTGGGCGAGCACTGAAAACCTTGCACAATGGGAACCAGATTGCTGAACCTGCAGGGAGGGCGGGCAGCCCTGCACTGGCCCCGCCCTGCAGAAGCTGTGCGCTGCCCTGATCCTGGGTGCACGGTGGAGCTGCCCCAGAGCCTGGGTTCACAGGCACTTTCCCCTTGGAGCCTGTGTGTCTCCCACTGAGGAACAGGACCCACGAGGGCGATTCCATCCCACCGAGCTCCCGGAGTGGGGCCTTCTTTTAAGGCAAGGCTGCAGAAAAATCCCTTCTCTGCCCTGGTTGTCAGAAGCTTCTGGTCAAGGTCAGCCGGGGATGGTCTGTGGAAAAGGCAAGCATACTTTGTAAAATCCCACCTAGAGCCAGGACGAGGTGGCACAGGCCTGTAATCCCAGCCTTGGGAGGCCGAGACCGGAGGACTGCAGGTTTGAGGCCAACCTCAGCAAATTAGCCAGACTCTGTTCCAAAATAAAAAGGCTAGGGCCGGGCGTGGTGGAACACGCATGTAATCCCCGCGCTTGGGAGGCGGAGACAGGAGGATGGCGCAGGTTCGGAGCCAGCGCGCTGGCTTTGGAGACCCTGCTTCCAAATAAAAAAGTATAAAATAGGTCTGGGAGTGTAGCCCGGAGGTAGAAGGGCTTCCTGGAACCCCAGTACCACCAAAAAAAAAAAAAATATATATATATATATATAAAATAATAATAATAAATAAAAAAATAAAAAGGCTAGGGATGTGTAGCTCAGTGGAAGAACGCCCCGGGTTCAATCCACAGTCACACACACACACACATGCACACACACGTATGCGTGCACACACACATACACACACATATACACACGCACACATGCATGCACACACACACACACACACACCCAGAAGTGCAGCTGGACAGGAAGAATATCTTGTAAGGTTGTATAGCACAAGAGAGTAATTATAGTTTGCAACAGTTAATTGTATATTTTAAAATAGGAGAGAGAATTTGGAGTGTTTCTGGTGTTACAGGACTGTGAGTTTCCCTTGGTTCTTGTCTCCCCAAAAGAAAGGTTTCATTTGAGCAGCATGGGTGGGCTCACACGAGGGCCGTCGGGGAGCGGGAGGAGGAGGGCCGAGGGTGCCCGTGTCTTGTGCCGTCTGAAGTCCCTCCCTGCCTCATGCACCGTCGTTTATGCGGTTCCTGCATAGTGAACCACCTGCAGGCTTCCCGCTGCTGTCCAAAGCTGCCCCACAAGGGCTCACCGCTCAGGCCACAGCTGGGGGAAGCGGCCCCCATCTTGGGCTCCTCCCCGCACCCTTATAACTACCGCACACCAACACAAAGAAATGCTCAGAACCGGAGGTCGTTGGAACGCCTGCTACGCTGATCTGATCTTGCACATTGTATGGTGTGTTGAAATGGCACGTGGCACCCCACAAATATGTAGTACTGTGTGCCCCCTAAAAATTAAAAGTAGCTGAGTACGGACTCATGCCTATAATCCCAGTGCTTGGGAGGCTACGCAGAAGGTCATAGGTTTGAGGCCAGCACATGCTAACTTAGAGAGACGTTTCAAACGAGCGAATATAAAATCCCACTTGTGTGGTATTTAAAAATGCTTTCAGCTGGGTGCAGTGGCACACACCTATAATCCCAATCATGGGAGGTTAAGACAGGAGGACTGTAGGTTTGAGGCCAGCCGTAGCAATTTAGCAAGGCCCTCGGCAACTTAGAGCCTCTATCAAAAATTAAAAATAAGCCGGGCGTGGTGGCACACGCTTGTAATCCCAGCATTCGGGAGGCGGAGACAGGAGGATCGTGGTTCGCAGACAGCCTCAGCTATTTAGTGAGGCCCTCTGCAACTCAGTGAGACCCTGTTTCAAAAGAAAGAATAAAAAAATAGGGCTGGGGGTGTCACCTGGAAGTAGAATACCCCTGGATTCCACCTCCAGTACTTACTGCAAAAAATAAAAATAAAAAAATAAAGAATAAAAAATAGGGCTGGAGGTATAGATCGGAGGTATAATGCCCCTGGGTTCCATCCCCAGTACCGCTAATAAATAAATAAATAAATAAATAAATAAATAAATAAATAAAGCTGGGGGTGTAGCTCAGAGGTAGAATTTTCCTGGGGTTCAGTCCCTAGCACTAAAGAAGGGGTGACAGGGAGGTGTGGCTGGGAGGTAGAATGCCCATGGGGTCAATGCTCAGTACCAAAATAAAGATAACGGTGCTTTCTCCTGCAGAGTTAGACAGATAGGGACGGAGGCAGGAGGGGCAGGTCGGGGAAACTAGTCTCCTGTGAAGTTGGGCCGGGCGTTCAGGAATGGCGGTTGTGTTCTCTGCCCACCTCACGGGCGAGAGCGAGCGCTGGGTGCCCTGGGCGGCGGGGCCAGTTCAGGGCGAGGGTGATCCCTGGTCCTGGAGCCTTAAGGTCAGAGTCCCTCCACTTACAGGTAGGGCAACCTCCCACATGCGGTGAAGCAGAGGACAGTGGGATTTGTTCCTGTGTTTACTGTGGATAATAAGGGTGATGCCCAGCCGGGCATGGTGTTGCACACCTGTGATCCTAGTACCCGGGAGACTGGGACCGGGGGAGCGTAGGTTCCTGGCCTGCCTCAGCAGCTGAGCGAGACCCTCGGCGCCTTAGCAAGACCATGCCCCTGGGTTCAATCCCTACTACTAAAATAAGCAAATAATAAATAAAACAAAACAAAATTCAATTTTCCCAGGAAACAATACAAACTTTAAAACGGAAAAGTCTTTGAACACAAGGGAGTGTAGTGTTTATCTCTTTCATGTGTTATCTGGAGATTATTATTAAAACGTCCCCAATCCTAGCCAACATGATTCCAGCACAATGTTTTTACCCACCCAGAGGCATTCACCTCTCAGCTACACACTAGTCTTTCTTATTTTTTATTCTGAAACAGGGTCTAAGTTGTTGAGAGTCTCATCAAGCTGCTGAGGTTGGCCTCGAACCCCATTACAGAATTGCGCCACCACGTCTGGCTGTCCAGTTGTTCTTAAAAACAAACAGACAGACGCTCCTCCCAGAGCGTTTAAAAAGGAACAGCCCCGAGCAGATGCCTGTTAGAGCCAGGGCCACAGACTGATCCTTTTCTACAGAAAATAAGCAGAATTTAGATATCAGAGACACCCCTCCCCGCTTAAACACACAAACATCGTCATCTTGACCTTGGGGGGGTCTCAGAAAACAAAAAGCTCTTTGCTGGCTCACCGAGCAGCATTTTTGCTTGACGGATTGGACCCGGCATCCGTTATTAGAACCAGAGATGGAGAAGCTGCCTCAGAGCAGCGCATCTCCTGGTCTTCGTTTCCATAAAACACATCCGTCCCTTTGGCGCGCAAGGCCTCAGAAGCATCGCTAGTCTTCTGCCCCAGGTAATGAACCGCTTCAAGTCCCTGCTTGCTCTGGAAGATTCCACAGCAGAAGAACTCGCTTTTGCGGGCTCATCCCATTTCCGGGTGGCGGGGGTCTGGCCGGCCGGGGAGCCCCTCGCCCTGTCCTGCGGTGCCCGGAGTGGGCGGCCGTGCCCTCCAAGATCAAAGCCCACCGTCTCCAGCCCGGAGCGCGGAGGATGCCTTCCGGCCGGCGGCATCCCTGGCTGGCAGGGCAGGTCCGCCCTGTGCCAGGTGGGTGTGCTCAGCCCCGGCCCCCCTCCCCCGAGCCCTGGCACGATCCACCCGGAATGAGGAAGCCAGCCCCGGAGGAGGCTGCGGAGGAGCCCTGTTCAGGCAGACGGCTGGCTGACATTGCGCCCTCTGGGTGCCCCAGGCGCCCTCCGAGGAACTGTGGCTGGCAAATGGAAGAACCTTCCTTCTCCCCCCCTTTCTCTCTTTGGTGTATTGTATACAGGATATTTAGGGACTTGTCGGTAGGGTTTGACTTTTTGTATTTATATATGCATGTATGATTTATTTATGTATGATTTATTTATTTTTGTGGCCTTGGGGCTCAACCCAGGGGCATTCTACCTCCGAGCTACACACTCAGCCCTATTTTATTTTATTTTTTTATTTTGAAATAGGGTCTCACTAAGTTGCTGAGGCTGGCCGCAAACCTGCAATCCTCCGGTCTCAGCCTCCCAAGTACTGGGATCATAGGCGTGTGCCATCCCCACACCTGGCTTGTCTTTTTATTTGGCTGCACTGGGGATGTTTTGTTTTAAGACAGGGTCTTGCTCGGTTGCTGAGGCTGGCCTTGAACCTGCAAACCTCCTGTCTCAGCCTCCTGGGTATTGGGTAAGAGAATAATGTGTGTTTACCCAGGGGGTGGGGTGGGGTGGTGTATCTAAATTCTGCTTATTTCCATAGACAAAGGATCAGTTTATGGCCATGGCTCTAACAGGGCTGTTGCTTTTTAAACACTCTGGGGGAAGCGTCTTTGTTTTGTTTTTTAAGAACTGGTATTAGAGGTGTGTGGCACCCTGCCTGGCTTAGTAGATGGTGTCTTGAAGGGGCTTAACTCTGGACAGCACAGGATGGTGGGCAGGCCTTCGTCCTTAGCACAGGACGGGTGTGTGTGTGTGTGTGTGTGTGTGTGTGTGTGTGTGTGTGTGTCTCCTCTCCTTCTTTCCAGCTCCCAGCTGTTTGCACACATGGCACCTGCTGCCTCCCGGGCCTCCTGTAGCCTCTTCCTGACTCAGCCTCCACCCCGTCGCCGGGCCTCTGGCCGTCTCCCACGCGTCTTGAAGCTGTGTGACACAGTTCTGGAGGCCCAGCCCTCTTAGAAGGCATGGGAGCAGTATAAAGATGTTCTCTAGCCGGGCGTGGTGGCGCACGCTGGTAATCCCAATACTTGGGAGGCTGAGACAGGAGGATCACAGGTTCGCGGCCAGCCTCAGCTACTTAGTGAGTTAAAAACCAACAACAACAACAAAAGGATTGGGAGTGTGGCTGGGAGGTAGAATGCCCCTGGGCTCAATTCCCAGTACCACACACGCACACACAAAATAATTAAACAAATGAATGACTTTGTTCTCTGAGCTGCGTGTGGTTGTGCACGCCTGTGATCCCGGCACTTGAAAGGCTGACGCAGGAGGATCTCAGGTTCGAAGCTAACTCCAGCAACTTAGCAAGACGCTCAGCAACTTGGCAAAAATTTTTTAAATTTTGAAATAAAGTTTTTAATTCGAAATAAAAATTAAAAAGGACTGGGGAGCTAGCTTGGAGGTAGAACGCCCCTGGGTTCAATAGGAAGGAAGGAAAGGAGGGAGAGAGGGAGAGGAAGAGGAAGGGGAAGAGGAAGGAAAGGAGGGGAGGAGGTTGGTTCTTTATCCCATGGCTGAGCGAGGGTTTTTTCCCAGAGCTCCAGAGTAAAGGGAGGTGTTGGGGCCCAAGGGGCAGGCAGGACACGAACCCCAAAAGCCCCACCCGCCCCTCAGGAGGCCCTCGCTCCCACCGTGTTTGGGTGGCGAGGTCTCACCACACATTTTCCCTGGAGCGCTTGGTTTGGGCTGAGGGGAGCGGAGCCGGCCGGGCCACCATGAGGAGGTGCCGGGCGGCGCGGTGCTTCTGGTTCTGTTCCGCGGCCTCAAGCCAGGAGCCGACTGGTGGGCCGCGCCTGGGATGGCGAGGGCGTCCTCGCTGTGGGCGGAGGGGCTGCCTGCGCCCCTTGTTATGAGGCACCTGCGTGTGGGATTTGAGCTCTCCCTAAGAGCAGGTTAATGTTTACAACTCCTTACAGCCTTGTCTTCAGATACGGCCACAGTCAAGCTTGGGCTGCGGGGATTTTTGTGGGGGGGTTAATCTACGCCAAAGTCTAAAATCCAACGTACAACATTCTTAGCCCTTTTGTTTTTGGCATTTCTGTAGCTCAAACCATGAATCCATGTCATAGCACATCAGCCGACATTCTTAGTCTTTTTTAGTATTGATGATTGAACTCAGGGACTTGCTGCCTGTGGATTACTGTTTTATTTGTGGGTTTATTTATTTATCTCATAGTACTGGGGATTGAATTCAGGGGCATTCTACCTTTGGGCTACAACCTCCGCCCCATTTTATTTTTATTTTAAAACAAGATCTTAGCCAGACACGCTTGTAATCCCAGCATTCGGAGGCTGAGACAGGAGGATTGCGGTTCGTGGCCAGCCTCAGCTACTTAGTGAGGCTCTCTGCAACTCAGTGAGACCCTGTTTCAAAATAAAGAATAAAAAATGGGGCTGGGGGTGTAGCTCGGAGGTCAAATGCCCCTGGGTTCCATCCCCAGTACTGTAAATAAATAAATAAATAAATAAATAAATAAATAAAATAAATAAATAGGGCTGGGTTGTAGCTCGGAGGTCAAATGCCCCTGGGTTCCATCCCTAGTATGGAAAAAAACAACAAACAACAAGCAAACAGAACAGGACCTGGCTAGTTTGATAAGACCCTCACCACCGGCTGTAGGTCGCCCCTGTGGGAGCCAGCCGGCAGCCTGCGCGGACTCCTCCCCCGTTGTACTCTGGGCTAGGGCAGCTTCCTGTGAGGGCCTCAGTTGGTGTGACCAGTGTGGTAGGCACACGTGTACCCGTGTGTGTTGGGCAGCGTTTGCGGGGCCCCGACTGGGGAGCCCTACAGATGCCCAGCTCGTTCCCCTGCGCTGTTTGAGTAGGTTAATTTTTTGTTTTTGTTTTT
The DNA here is from genome assembly GCF_963383645.1 of Muscardinus avellanarius. Lineage (NCBI taxonomy): Eukaryota > Metazoa > Chordata > Mammalia > Rodentia > Gliridae > Muscardinus > Muscardinus avellanarius. Next base: position 97,942,592 of record NC_137799.1, read on the forward strand.
GCGGGTCTGGGGATTGAACCCAGGGGCATTCGACCTCCAAGCTACAGCCCCAGGCCTATTTTTTTGTTCTTTATTTTGAAACAGGGTCTCACTGAGTTGCGGAGGGCCTCACTAAGTAGCTGAGGCTGTCTGCGAACCGTGATCCTCCTGTCTCAGCCTCCCGAGTGCTGGGATTACAAGGTGCGCCACTGCACCTTTATTTTTTTAATCTGAAACCCAGTCTCGCTAAGTTATCATGCATTGGCCTTGAGCCTGCCATCCTCCTGTCTCAGCCTAACCAGGTACCGGGATTCCAGGGGTGTGCCACCGCGCCTGGGTGCGTGGGACCTAGGAAGACAGCCATACCCTGCTGTGCCCAGTGCGGGCATCTTTTCTCTGTCTGGATGACAGAGCACAGTAAGTCTCCTGGTCCCCATCTTCAACCCAAGACTACTGTCCAGGGCTGTGTGCTTTGCTGCGTCGGTGCCCCCCCCCCCGCCCCCCGATCCTGTGCTCTCTCTAGACACAGAGACATCTTGCTTTTTTGCAAACGGCTCAGAGACCCCAGGTAAAACAGCTGCAAGACGGCGGCTGGCAAGAAGCAAGGGCGTCTCTGGGGCTGGCAGCTCCTTGGAGGAGGCAGAGCTCTGAGCCCACCGCGCCCGCCTCCCAGAGGAGGGCCCCAGGAACAGTGTTTCTTTGTCTCCGGGCTTTCGGGACAAACGGACTGGAGCTGGTAGCTAGCAGTCTCGCCACCAGGCAGCGGTTTAAATCAAAATAATCACTTTAAGAAACGGTAGGGAACCTAGCTGGAGAATGGTTTCCTCTGCCCCGAAATAACACATCTGATTTATGGTGCTGGCGTGGGGCAGCTTGCTGAAACGTGTAGAGTCCAAAGTTCTGACGGCCCTCCCCTGCACCCGCCCGCTGCGGGATGAAAAAGCGTTTAAGGAGAGTTTGTGCAGAGCCTTTAGTGCCAGCGAGTGGCTGCTGAAAGGCCCCGCTCTGCGGGGAAGTGGCCAAACAGGGGAGGTGCGCAGGCAGCCTGGGCCTGCAGCCCGGCTGGGGAGCAGCTTGGGCTGGCTGGGCTTTGAGTGGACATTTTTAGAAAAAACTGATCTGTGCTCCTAATTAAGTAAAGGCAGCATGAATACACCTTTTTTTTGGGGGGGGGTGCTAGGGATTGAACCCAGGGGCATTCTACCTCCAAGCCACACCTCCAGCCTTATTTTTATTTCTTTTTAGTTTGAAACCGAGTCTCAGTAAATTGCTGAGTCTTGCAAAGGAGCTGAGGCTGGCCTTGAGCCTGCGATCCTCTTGTCTCTGCCTCCCAAGAGATGATAGGCGTGCACCCCCAATCCTGGCTCAGCATTATGTTTTAAAAGGGCCGTGTTGTTAAGGGTATTAACAGTATTCTCGTGGATATAAAATACAACAAAATGCGTGCAGCTAAATGTTTCTCGAACAAAGCAGAGGTGGAGGATTCAGCAACTCTCGGGTGTGGGTTCTGAACAGGAGCTCTGGACATCCCGCGTAGACAGGCCTGTGCAGAGCTGGGAGGCGCTGAGGAGAGTCATGTGCTGGCTTCTGGTGCAGGTCAGCAGCCTCCTCCTCCCTCCTTCTCCCTCTCCTCCTCCCCCCTCCTCCTCACTGGGGAATGAATCCAGGTGATTTCTACCTCTGAGCTACATTCTGGTCCTTTTTATTTTATTTTTTATTTTGAATCAGTATCTCTCTGAGTTGCAGAGGGTTTCGCTAAGTTGCTGAGGCCGGCCCCAAACCTGCGATCAGCCGTCTCGGCCTCCCAAACCCGGGAGCATGTGTGCGTCGCTGCGCCATCTGCCAGGGGCCTCTCGGGGTCGCTGGCTCCCCCAGGCCCCTTGGCATGGCCTTGGGTGTATGGCGCGTGTCTGTCGCTGCCACTCCAAAGCGGGGGCGCCTGTGGGCCGCGCTCTCGGCCTTCCTCATCAGAAAGGGGCAGATAGCAAAGGAGTGTGACTGTGTCACCCTGGGTGGCCCCCAAGTAGGGCTCCCACGCTGTCTGAGTTCCAGAGGCCCCCCGCAAGTGCTGCACCATTCCACACATCACACACACACACACACACACACACACACCCCACAGTGGTCTAGCAACACCAGGAATCAGTTGAATACTGGAGGAGATGTTTGTTTTGATAAAGAAAATAAACCCAATATGACCTCCTCTACCTCCAAACTATATCCCCAGCCCTGTTTTTAGTTTTTCTTTTTGAAATAGACTGGCCTCAAACCTGCAATCTTTCTGTCTCAGCCTCCCAAGTACTGGGTTGGGGTGTGAGCCACCATGCCCGACTCCACTCGGGAGTTCAGGGGGTAACGCCGCGTCTCCTGCCCGCGCACTTCGGAGCACACGCTGCGAGTCCGAGCAGCCGAGTCGCAGGAGCCTCCCTTTTCCGGCGTGGTGCACCTGCTGCCTCTTAGCCGGCGAGCTCACTATCAAAGTGCCTTTGCCTCCGTGGCGTGCGTGTGTGTGTGCGCGCGTGGCTGTGTGCACCACGCCTGCACTTTGCCCAGTCTCCAGTCTATATTTTCTGTCATTTTTGACCTTTTGCCCAGGATTCAGGTATAAGGGTTTCCTCTCTACCAACCTGACATTGATCCAGTTTCCCTCAGGCTTCACAAAGAAACCTTCTCTTTGCTTCCTGCTGCAGTAGACCTCCGCCGCACACTGGAAAGCGCTGTCCTTGTTCACCGTGGTCTGCAAAACTCACGCTGAGGCCCCTTGCTTGAATGAATGCTGGGCTTCACGGAACGCCTGGCAACCGTAATGGTTCAGTCTTAGACACATGATGGCTGTTTTGCTTTTTCACAAGGGCCTGGCAGCTGACCGTGGTGGCACAAGCCTGTAATCCCAGTACTTGGGAGGTTGAGATAGAAAGATTGCAGGTTCAAGACCAACCTCAGCAACTTAGCAAGACCCTGTTTCCAGGTGAAAAGTAAAATGGGGCTGGGTTTGCAGCTCAGAGGTAGAATGTCCCTGGGTTCAGTCCCCAGCACCACACACAAAATAATAATTAATAATAATAATAATAATAATAATAATATAAATAATAAGGCCTGGGAGCCAGGTGTGGTACTGCAGGCCTATGATCCCAGTACTTGGGAGGCTAAGACAGAAAGATTGTAAATTTGAGGCTAGCCTCAGCAATTTAGCAAGACTTTGCTTCAAAATAAAAAATGAAAAGGTCTGAAAGTGTAGCTTGGAGGTAGAAAGCCCCTGGGTTAAATCCCTAGAACCACAAAAACAAAGCAAAACAACAAAACCTCCTGAGCGGGTCGGCAGACGGGGATGGGAGGAAGGGTAACACTGGCTTTTTTCTTTATCAGAACACCTCCTCCAGTATACAGCCGATTCCCGGCATTGCTGAGCCCGCGCTGTGCTGGCGTGCATGTAGTCTGCGTTATATATCACTGTGCTGTGTCTGAGTGTGGGGTACGTGGGAGGCTGGGACAGGAGGACTGTAGGTTCAAGGCCAGCTTCAGCAACTGAGAGAGGCCCTCGTCAATGTGGCCAGACCCTGTTTCAGAATAAAAAATAAAAAGGGCCGGGGGAGTAGCTGGGAGTGGAGCGGCCCAGGGCTCTGGCCGGCACCAAAAGAACAAAAAGCAAGGTAGGAGAGATTCCAGTTTGTGAATGTGGTTGGCGTCCTTGCCTGGGAGGCCCGAGCCCTGCGGGGTCGGGGGCCCTGCTAGCTCGGGGCAGGCCTCCCGGCCCGGGCTGGGCAGTCCAGCAGCAGAGCTGGGAGGTGGGGAATCGGGGTCCGGCTCAGCCTCTAGTTCTGATGTCTGGATGATTCTGCG